>NC_047110.1:91030005-91630005 GCF_902500255.1 Thalassophryne amazonica
ATCAATATTGATTATCTTAGCATTGAATCACATCTTCTTATAAGCCAAATTTGGAACTTCAGTAGATCTGGATTTGAATCCTGGTCATGCTGACCGTCTGCATCCTTGAAGAAGACACTTTATTGTGAACTTTGACACTTTATCTGCATTATCTCAGTGCAACTTGTTGTAATGGGTACCTGTCTTGGCTCATGGGGGATGTAACCTATGATGGACTAGCGTCCCATTTAGAGGGAGTCACAGACTCTCTTGATATAAGCCTCAGAGACTGTATAGGACTGACTTTTTCATAGTCAAAAAGCTACTTTTGGACACCAAGATCATCCAGTCATCAATGAATCATCAGTCATGGTTCACATAGTGGATTCTGGGAAAGTCAGTATACCAGAATGGTGGCCGTTTTTCACGATGACTGCCATCTTGAAAATTTGAGGGCATTTTCAAAAAAGTACTATCTAAGGATGGTCTCTTTCTTTCTTTCTTTCTTTTGCTTGTACCACCATTTGAAAGATTTAATTTACCTGTTACACTATTATGAAGACATGTGGCCAAAAATCCATCGTGAGTCACCAAGTGAGTCACCTATGCACAAAAACATAAACCTGTGGTGCCCAAAAAGGTAGCAAGGACTGTAAACCACCGAGACAACATCTGAAAGATCTGACTGTAACAGAAGGCAGTTTGTTTTGGAAGGTCTGTAGAGTGGTACATGGATGAGTGTGAGCAGCAGTGAGGAATGCTGGCACTTTGAAACAGGTTCCGGTATTTCTGAAATTGGAGTTGGAGATTTGGTCAAATGTAACGGTCTACTCAATGCTGAGAAAAAAACAGGCTGAGTTATTCAACAGATGTCTGATTGGTCCCAAAACCAGGATCAGAAAAGTTCTTTGAGAAATAAAACTATTCTTGGCCATTATGTTTTACATACAACATGGGCACAGTACTGCATATAAAAACATATTAAGACCATCCATAAACATACAACAACTAAGTGTGTGAGGTGTGTAGGTGTGAAGAATTAATATTCTTTGACACTCAATCACACACACAGAGTGAGTGAGTGACGCAAAATGGAATAAAATAGAAAAGTGCTTATAAATGTTACAGATGTACAAATAAATTCATATAGAGTCCATCTAATGCACACATTAGGTCACAAATCAGCAGAGCGTGCCAGCTTTCCATGTCACTCTCATATTACTACAAACGCCCAAATCCCCATCTGTCCCTTGGGGATGGCAAATGGTTTTTTGTTTACCATGCCCCTTAGACTAGCAGAGAGAGAGAGAGAGAGAGAGAGAGAGAGTAGGAGTTGAATGTGAGGAATATGGGTTTATCTGAAAAATAATGTTAGAAAGGAATGTGTGGGTGCAGGTGGAATGGAGGAAATGAAATCGATGAGATCAGGAAATGGACATTAATTGATAAAGGAATTAAAGGGCCCCAATCCATTTCTAGGTTCATTAAGCACACAGGAAATACAGTGTTTCCTTGTGGAAATACGGTGACTTGTTGAACTACGGTGACTGGTTAAAAATTGGTGGCTCTCAGGTCAGACATGTAACCATAGTGTGATCTAATGTCATGTGCTTTGGACACAGTGTCTGTAATTTTAAAAATTTAATGTAATATATTGTACATTTTCTCTTTTTAATTGTTTTTCATCAGCCTGTCTAGGGACTACAGGTGGAAATTAGCACGTGTGCTACAACCTGGCATAATGCATCTCTCCTATTTAAGGATAATGTACGAGGTCTGTTAGAAAAGTATCCGACCTTTTTATTTTTTTCAAAAACCATATGGATTTGAATCACGTGTGATTGCATCAGACAAGCTTGAACCTTCGTGCGCATGCGTGAGTTTTTTCACGCCTGTCGGTTGCGTCATTCGCCTGTGAGCAGGCTTTGTGTGAGTACTGGTCCACCCTCTCGTCGTTTTTTTATTGCGAATAAATGTCTGAACGATTTGGAGCTTTGCTGCATCAATTTTTTTCCAGAAACTGTGAGAGACCTCCAGGTGGACACCGTTCGGAAAATTAATATGGCTTTCAGGGACGATTTTATGGGGATCATACAGATTAAGGAGTGTTACTGCCGCTTTAAGGACGGCCCACAACTGCTGAGAGCGCGGCGCGCTCCCAGCGCCGATCGACATGCTCAGGCCTCGCTGAAACAACCAGATCATTTCCAACGTGAAGGCTTTGTTGATCTGGGACCTCGTCTGACTTTCACAAAAAGGCAGAAGTCGTGGACATCAGCACTTTTTCGGCACATTCCACTGTTACAGGAGTTTTTGTCATGGAAAGAGGAGCGGAGGGACGTGCCATGGAGCTGTTCATTACGCGGGACAAAACCACCTCGGTGTTGGTCTCACAGGATGGCTTAAAGGTGGATTTCAGATGGCTGTCGGTTGCTTTTCAGTCGTGTGATTATCCGATTGTGATTGTGCATGAGCTGGACATGCCCCAACATGTCCTGGAAGGCATTATCATGGCGTTGCTTTGCGCCATGCAGCTCCACCGTGACGCGCGGTGGAGCCGCTCCTCTTTCCATGACAAAAACTCCTGTAACAGTGGAATGTGCCGTTCATTTCTAAACTGGACGCTGTCTTGATCCGGTATGTCGTCTGACTAGCACAGGAATTGTGAAAAGACGTGGACATCAGCATTTTTTCGGCACACTGAGACAGACGTGCGGAGGAATTCCGCACGTCGCGGTGGAGCTGCATGGCGCAAAGCAACGCCGTGATGAAGCCTTCCAGGACATGTTGGGGCAGGTCCAGCTCATGCACAATCACAATCGGATAATCACACGACTGAAAAGCAACCGACAGCTGTCTGAAATCCACCTTTAAGCCGTCCTGTGAGACCAACACCGAGGTGGTTTTGTCCCGCGTAATGAACGGCTCTGTGGCGTGTCCCTCCACTCCTCTTTCCATGACAAAAACTCCTGTAACAGTGAAATGTGCCATTCATTTCTAAACTGGACGCTGTCTTGATCCGGTATGTCGTCTGACTAGCACAGGAATTGTGAAAAGACGTGGACATCAGCATTTTTTCGGCACATCGAGACAGACGTGCGGAGGAATTCCGCGCGTTGCGGTGGAGCTGCATGGCGCAAAGCAACGCCGTGATGAAGCCTTCCAGGACATGTTGGGGCAGGTCCAGCACAATCACAATCGGATAATCACACGACTGAAAAGCAACCGGAATCCACCTGAAATCCACCTGAAAGCCGTCCTGTGAGACCAACACCGAGGTGGTTTTGTCCCGCGTAATGAACGGCTCCGTGGCGCGTCCCTCCGCTTTTCTTTCCATGAAAAAAAAACTCCTGTAACAGTGGAACGTGCCGAAAAAGTGCTGATGTCCACGACTTCTGCCTTTTTGTGAAAGTCAGATGATGTCCCGGATCAACAAAACCTTCACGTTGGAAATGATCTGGTTGTTTCAGCGGGATCTGTGCATGTCGATCGGCGCTGGGAGCGCACCGCGCTCTCAGCAGTTGTGGGCCGTCCTTAATGCGGCAGTAACACTCCTTAATCTGTATAATCCCCATAAAATCGTCCCTGAAAGCCATATTAATTTTCCAAATGGTGTCCACCTGGAGGTCTCTCACAGTTTCTGGAAAAAAATTGATGCAGCAAAGCTCCAAATCGTTCAGACATTTATTTGCAATAAAAAAACGACGAGAGGGTGGACCAGTGCTCACACAAAGCCTGCTCACAGGCAAATGAAGCAACCGACAGGCGTGAAAAAACTCACGCATGCGCACGAAGGTTCAAGCTTGTGTGATGCAATCACACGTGATTCAAATCCATATGGTTTTTGAAAAAATAAAAAGGTCGGATACTTTTCTAACAGACCTCGTATATTGTGTACTGTCCCTGTTTCAAATAAACAAATAAATGAAATTAAACTTCTGCCAAGATTCTGAAACTGCTTATTTACTAAAAAAAAAAGTCAAACAAAAGAGTACTGCTGACAAAAGAATACACCAGTCCTGTTAACTGCATGAAAATATAGAATTTCTTTTAACACTAAAATATTTACAAAAGCCCCACCACTGCATGGATCTTTGGATCCACAAATCAAAATTGTTTAATGACAGGGGTAACTGTCAGGTATCGACTGTGCACAAGAAATCCAGTTCTGAACATTATTATTTTCAAATATTTGCTTAATTTATTCCCTGAGTGACACTACATTCTGCAGTACAGTAGTAAAGCAACACTACTTTTGGCTTATTCTAATTAATCATGGAAAATAAATATCTATATTAAAGAAAGAATTATGTCACATCAAATCAAATCGTAATAAAACACACTGTTCCTGAATCGTATTGTAGCTAATCTAAATACATATCACATTGTATTATAAGAGAGCGGTGCACACCCCAACAGCGTGCAAAGAAATGCCAAAAAGGATGAAGAAAGTACACTGGCAGGCCTAAAGTTGTGTTTTAGAGTAATTATACAGACAAACTGATGACTGGTGTTCCACAGTTGACATGATGAGATAGTTTGCGCAGGTGTATTTTGGCAGGACTGATAGAAAGACTACGACGTGCAGAGTCTGTCATACTCTGTGACACGTTAACTTTGTTCTGCTCTCTCTCTCTCTCTCACACACACACACACACACACACACACACACACACACACACACACACACACACACACACACACACACACACACACACACACACACACACACACACACACACACACACACACACACACACACACACACACACACACACAGGAACAGGGTCCAAGCTGATAAACCCTCCAGGTGCTGGCCCACATAGTGTCACTGCTTTCTATCTGTCTCTGCTTCTCTTTACCTCTTTCTTCCACTTTCTTTTTTTGCTTTATTTGTCTGCATTCCATCTATTTGTTCCTTTAGCTTTACGTCAAACCAACAACTAACTTCTTCTGACTAATTTTCTCTCCCTCACTGAGACCTGCTGTCTATTTCCACCCCCCCATCCCCTTTTGTTGTACCTCGCTTATAAATGCAAACACACACCGGCACATATACACGTGCACAAAAATATATTTCCAGATGATTAACTGGTCCCACATTGAGATTTCCTTTCTTCTCTTTCAATCCTGCAGAATCAGTGTGTGTTTTGCATTCAGTGTGGAGCAAAAAAAAAAAAAAAAATCCCAACAGCGATAAACCGCCATCTCCACAATTTGCATACAATTTTTTCTTAGGTGGTCAGAACAAAACGTTTGAGGGGAGGTGAAAGTTAGGCTG
Source organism: Thalassophryne amazonica (assembly GCF_902500255.1). Taxonomy (NCBI): domain Eukaryota; kingdom Metazoa; phylum Chordata; class Actinopteri; order Batrachoidiformes; family Batrachoididae; genus Thalassophryne; species Thalassophryne amazonica. Next base: position 91,035,266 of record NC_047110.1, read on the forward strand.
CTGTCTTTGAGTTTTACATGTCATTTTACTGATGTTTCCTCCCCTTAGTTCTATAATGAAAGGCTTTTTTTTTTTACAGTCAAATCCATAAGCATTTAGATACTGAGAGAATCTTTAGAATTCTGTCTTTGAAACAAAGCAATCAACAGGTGCTTGCTTACTTTAAGCTTTAATTCAAGGGGTTTAACAAAATATTCCATTAACCATTCAGTAATTACAGCCATTTTTATACATAGTACCTCCCTTTTCAAAGGCTATTTCATATAATCGTATAATTACAATTATGAGTCTTGTTGTTCATACAAATCAGCACTTCTATAGCCAGTTTTCTTCAGACAGGTCAGGGTTTGGATCACTAAGGGCCCTTGGGTAAGGTCTTTAATCCCCTATTGCTCCTGGTGTGGTGAGCACCTTGTATGGCAGCACCCTCACATCGGGGTGAATGTGAGGCATTATTTGTAAAGTGCTTTGAGCGTCTGATGCAGATGGAAAAGTGCTATATAAATGCAGTCCATTTACCATTTACATGAACTTGTCCAAATCACTGGCTATATCCTGGACTTTATTTACATCAATTATTAAGAAGCACAAACAGTATGGTGCTGTAATTTCAATTTGCCTGGAGTAGACAGTTCTCAAAAAATGGAAGGACTGTGCAAGAAGGAGACTAGTGAGGGAGACCATCAATACTCCCATGAAAACTCTGAAGGCGTTATAGGCTTCTGTGGGTATAATTGGAGAGACTACATTGCAAAACTTTAGTCTATTGCATCACCAGTTACACAGCTTCAAAGTACAGCTGCACACAGAAAGATCTTAAAAAGACACGACATTTCAGTTCACCATGAGCTTAGATTTTATTTGTTTTCTTTGCTTCTTTCCATCATTATGATCTGACTGTTGATGCAATACACAAAAGTCACACTATGCACAGTTTCTCTATTCACATCCACACACCGATAACACCTTCACAGCCATGAATGTTTAGGTGGTTTCACTCACTAGTCTCTTGGTACACTCACACAGGTTTTGAGACTGGCCTACTCCAAACAGATTTATCATACAGTAACATACTGTCTGAATGTCCTAACAACTGATGTAAATGAAGTCCAAAACACATTTCCGACTTGGAAATGTTCATGCATCAAATCCCCTGACTTGTTCCAAGAAAACTCCCTGTAAATGTGGATGATTTGTAAAAACAATAATCCTTAAATTTAGTTTGTCCACTTATTGTTGGCAGCTTAAAATGGAAGGACTGTGTTCAAAAAAAGCTGTAATTCCTTAATGGTTCATGTGATATTTTTGCCAAACACTATGAACTAAACCTGGAAGTCTACACTACAAGCACTTCTCAATCATTTAATTTACGGTGGTGGACAGAGACAAAACTGCCCAAATACATACGGCCCTGACTCTACATGCAGAATGTTGCAGTAGCCATCGTATTAGTAATTGTAGCAATTCTAATGTTAGCACTCATGATAGCGGTACTTTCAGCTAAGGCTGGCTTACCGTGTCCGTCACTCTTGGTCACTCTTCCTCTCTCTATAGTTTCTGTCTATGTTTCCCTTGCTGCAAATTTCTCCACATTTGGGAATTCAGGGAAGTAAAAGTGTGTGTTTATATCCTAGGTCCCCATTCTAATAACACAGATTCTCCCAGTGAGCAGTGGGGCAGCTGAGTACACGCCCCTGTAAAGCCACTGGGATCTATGGATCAAACTCACACACACATACAACAAAAACAGCCATGGGGATACATATGCAGCACAAACAACACTAAAAAAAGAAGTCTTCACAAGACACGCAGATAAAACCTTTAGGTGGTTCAGCCACATCCACACCTTACCATAATTCAGTTAGAGGGAGACAAAGTTAGCATTATTCACAGTGTGTCTTACTAAATGATATTACCCTGATCCTCACTGCAGGCACACGACGTACTGCTGAATGATGCCACATTAACTACCAAAAGGAGGTGTATTCATTACTCTTGCTGTAAGAGATGCATGAAATATGTCTTTGTATTTCCAAGCATCTGCAACACAACTGAAACAGAGGTTGTGCACTTTGTTGATATTTCAGACTTATTGGACTCTGCACACTCCGAGTACAAAATAACATGAGTTGTGTACATGAGTTGTAAACACTGCACACAGCACGCAAAGTAGTGCAATTGAGTTGAAGTGTGCAAATTGAATTGATTTTGAAATCCAACTACATTAAAGTCAAATGTTGTAAGAGTCAATTAATATTTTATTAGACAAAGCAAGTTTTCCATCAACCCCAAACTGCTGAACATACACTTCTGTTCATGTTCATGTTTGATCATCCCTCCTTTTGTAGTAGTCTTCATGAAGAAGTAAGTCCTATAGAGGAACTGAGGTCTCAGATACCATAGTGTAAAGAGTCTACAACTTCTCCTGGAAGAGACACCAGGCCATTGCTGGTTACTTCTCCAGCAGAGACAGGCACATATTTACAGCTGGGTGGACAAAAGCAGATGAAGTATCTGATCCAAGGACACAGACAGGACAGGAAACGGAATCCAAGACCAATTTGTTTACCACAGAGCCACCTTAGACTTCAAGACAATTTTTTTCCTCTCTCTTTCTCATTCTCTTCAGTAAGCTGTCTAGTTGTTTTTATTTTTATTTTTTAAGTACCAAATAACTTTTATCAAAGTAAAATGGTACATACTGTAGCAACTGTTGAAGAAAACAAAGATAAAGTATATAATAAAATAGTTTCCAAAGTGGGGGAACACAAAGCCATTGAAATGATGAATTGTTGTGAAGTCCAACAATTTTTAAATTACTACTAGTACATCTCAGAACAAAACTACGGTGATGCAGTACAATCATCAACACTCAGGTCACCAAGATTAATATGGATGGAAAAACAACAAATGCAAGATGGTGTTGTGTGGGCCGCCCGAAGAGGAGGTACTGCTGGCCCAACGCCAGAGGGTGCCCTGCCTGAAGGCAGGCTTCAGGCACCAGAGGGTGCAGCCACCGCCAGGAACTTGAGTTGACAGCTGTCACTTATCACCTCATCACACCTCACCCATAAAAGCCTGAAGAAGACACCACATCTTTGCCGAGAAATCGTCAAACCGTTCAGGTAGACACTCAGCCGTTGTGTGTAATTCAGCTAAGCTAAGTTGTGACGTATTTTCCATCTGAGCTGGTAGCTGTTGAACTGTACTTTTGAGTTTGCAGCTCTATCCACTGTCTGCCGAGTTGGAGGGAGTTGGTAAGAGTTGGTGTTCCCGCTCTACACTCTCGTTGAGTGGAGTCTGCACGCATAACTCAAGGAAGTAGTGAGATCAGGAGGTGGTGTTTTCTCCAAAAGGAATTACCTGCTGACTGTTTTACTGGGTGTGTACACACACACGCACTATTAACTGTTTCTGTTTCCTGCCAGCAGTACCCGATCTGACAGCTGGAGATGGTGGCCACCTGGGGACTCAGGACTTGGTGGCTCCGGGGTGTTTCAGATCCGTTGGTGGTGGAAATCGTGTGGGTCCCGACTCTTCCCTGGATTGGCGTCTCCTATCCTTGAGCCTGCCCACACGACACCAACTTCATAATTGACTGTAGTATTGAATTGTATCTGTATCCGCTGTGCACGTTTCACAACATTAAATTGTTACTTCGTATTTCCATTGACCATTCATTTACGCCCCCTGTTGTGGATCCGTGTCATCACACTTTTCACAACAGATGGAAGAAGAACGAGAAGAAAAGCAATGTTCAAACAAGGACTAGTCATTGTCACATGTTTTTGCCTTTTACTGTTTGTGCCCAGGTGCTATGAGAAGAGATCTGCTGCTTGACTGAGTGGGGGCACCTGGACCCATTGCTTCTGCTTTGCCATAAAAGAACCAGCTGACTCTCCACTGTTCAATTTGTGTTTTACTTTGTTTTAACTGTAAAACATATTTGGTGAACTGCTTCATCCTGCATTTATTCATTTATTCGTTTATGTCTTCAAGCTGGAAATGAGGTCTTGGGGTCAACACCCGGACAAGCCACCATATTTGTTACATCCCGCTTGAAGACATGTCAACAAATAAGAGTCCCACTTTAACTCTTGAGCACTTAGGCACAAACAATCAAGAGCAAAAAACAGCAACAGGACCATAACAGTAATAATCCAAACAGGTTAAATCACACCCGTGCACTTGGGTTCTGTGTCAGTTATACAGGAGTGCTGCGGTTTGGGGTCTAAAAACAGTCAGTTCTGCAAACCATGCACACAAACTAGCAACATATAAAAGTGGTGGGATGTGTATTTGTTGACAAGCCTTAATAAAATACTTTTTTTTTTAATGATTTTCTGTAATTTATTGAACATTAATTCAAAAATTAAACCCAATTATCTTATAGGGGAAATGGGGTACAGAGTGACTTTTCTGGGCTTCTACATGAAGTTTGAGAACAACTGAAATGAAAGAACATTACAAAAATAATTTGATCACGTTGTAATTGAAGATGTAAATAATCTTTCATATTAATACTGCATAAATCTATATATTATTCCAAAATTTAGCCTTGAACAACTCAATATTTCCCTAAACAAAATTACATTCATTGAGGAAACATCCAGCTGTAGCTACTATTCTCCATCCATCAGTCTGTCATAGCATCATCTGGTCATTCATCCATAACTGTGTGTATTCCACACTGTTATTTTAAATGTGTGCAAAGGGGGGGGGGGGGGGGGGGGGATCTTTTTTCTGTTTCTGTGTGCATGTACATCCTTTAAAATATTCAGCACCGCTGGGATAATGTGAACGGTAAGTTTCAGTGGAGAGAATCGCCACACAACAAAAGGATCCTCCATCCACCCACATATCCATCAATTTACACATCCGATCATTCATCTGCCCATCTAAAGGTGTTTAAATATTTATGACTGCTAAAGGAAATGGTGTAGAGGCAAATAAAATACAGAAAACTTAAAATCTGGAAGGTGTGTAAGAGCGAAAAATTTAGTGTGGGATACAAGAAAGCACAACAGCAAATGCAACACTACAGCACCCCCTGGAGACATGGTGGAATGATTGAAAGGTCATCCAATAATAAATATCCTAAACATCAATACCTGTTTACAATTACACATCATGGTTACTGTAAGCTTAGTATTAGACATTTAGATCTCAACAATAATACACAATAGTACAAGCATGTACAGTAGTGTTCAGAATAATAGTAGTGCTATGTGACTAAAAAGATTAATCCAGGTTTTGAATATATTTCTTATTGTTACATGGGAAACAAGGTACCAGTAGATTCAGTAGATTCTCACAAATCCAACAAGACCAAGCATTCATGATATGCACACTCTTAAGGCTGTGAAATTGGGCTATTAGTAAAAAAAAAGCAGAAAAGGGGGTGTTCACAATAATAGTAGCATCTGCTGTTGACGCTACAAACTCAAAACTATTATGTTCAAACTGCTTTTTTAGCAATCCTGTGAATCACTAAACTAGTATTTAGTTGTATAACCACAGTTTTTCATGATTTCTTCACATCTGCGAGGCATTAATTTTGTTGGTTTGGAACCAAGATTTTGCTGGTTTACTAGTGTGCTTGGGGTCATTGTGTTGTTGAAACACCCATTTCAAGGGCATGTCCTCTTCAGCATAAGGCAACATGACCTCTTCAAGTATTTTGACATATCCAAACTGATCCATGATACCTGGTATGTGATATATAGGCCCAACACCATAGTAGGAGAAACATGCCCATATCATGATGTTTGCACCACCATGCTTCACTGTCTTCACTGTGAACTGTGGCTTGAAATCAGAGTTTGGGGGTCGTCTCACAAACTGTCTGCGGCCCTTGAACCCAAAAAGAACAATTTTACTCTGATCAGTCCACAAAATATTCCTCCATTTCTCTTTAGGCCAGCTGATGTGTTCTTTGGCAAATTGTAACCTCTTCTGCACATAAATGGTAAATGGACTGCATTTATATAGCACTTTTCCATCTGCATCAGACGCTCAAAGCGCTTTACAATTATGCCTCACATTCACCCCGATGTCAGGGTGCTGCCATACAAAGTGCTCACTACACACCGAGAGCAATAGGGGATTAAAGACCTTGCCCAAGGGCCCTTAGTGATTTTCCAGTCACGTGGGGATTTGAACCGAGGATCTTCTGGTCTACAAGCCCAACACTGGACCATCACCTCCCCTCCCATGTCTTTTATTTAACAGAGGGACTTTGCGGGGGATTCTTGCAAATAAATTAGCTTCACACAGGCATCTTCTAACTGTCACAGCACTTACAGGTAACTCCAGACTGTCTTTGATCATCCTGGAGCTGATCAATGGGTGAGCCTTTGCCATTCTGGTTATTCTTCTATCCATTTTGATGGTTTTCCATTTTCTTCGATGCGTCTCTGGTTTTTTTGTCCATTTAAAGCATTGGAGATCATTGTAGATGAACAGCCTATAATTTTTTGCACCTGCGTATAAGTTTTCCCCTCTCCAATCAACTTTTAAATCAAACTACGCTGTTCTTCTGAACAATGTCTTGAACGTCCCATTTTCCTCAGGCTTTTAAAGAGAAAAGCATGTTCAACAGGTGCTGGCTTCATCCTTACATAGGGGACACCTGATTCACACCTGTTTGTTCCACAAAATTGACGAACTCACTGACTGAATGCCACACTACTATTTTTACTAATAGCCCAATTTCATAGCCTTAAGAGTGTGCATATCATGAATGCTTGGTCTTGTTGGATTTGTGAGAATCTACTGAATCTACTGGTACCTTGTTTCCCATGTAACAATAAGAAATATATTCAAAACCTGGATTAATCTTTTTAGTCACATAGCACTACTATTATTCTGAACACTACTGTATGACTTCAAATTCAAAGCTACAGTGTGTAGGATTTAGTGAATGCTATATTCAATTTAGGGCTGCAGCTATTGATTATTTTAGTAATCACGTATTCTATTGATTATTCTGGCAATTAACCGAGTAATCGGATTAAAAGTACTTTGCGTTTTTAAACATCATCAATAGTCCAGGGCTCTCCCTACTAAGCAATGTCGCTGCGCCAAAGTCTTGACATTTTGCTGAAATGGCGATGGGATGTGTTTTTCTGTTTTGTTTTATTAACCGTTTTTAAGTTTTTTTTTTTTATGTTGGTGGACAAGGTCCCTGCATGATTTTTTTTTTAAATCCCTCTTTCTCTACAATTCAGCAGATGCATTTCAGCTGGAGGTTGAACATGCAAGCCTCGCAGTCAGTTTTTTAAATTTTATTTTATTTAAGTTACAGTGTGTGAAGCGTTGTGTGTTGCCCAAAAAAGCAAAAATTAAAAAGCGAAACACTCAGTGCGAGACTGAGCAAAATACAGTTGAAAGAGTGGACTTTTGCTGAGAGGATCTTCTTTCAGAAACTGTTTGTCAGTGTGGCCGGGAACGGAGCTGAAGCTGTGTGAGGGGCTCCCCTCACACCGGGCAGAGAGACATCAGCCGGCCGCCGGGCGAATAGTCACTCCCCACGTAGAGCGGACCATGTGTTTTTTAAAAATAAACACAGCGCTTCACTTTAAATGTGCAGCAGATCTATTTCAGATGATCAATGTAGACTGTCTTTCTCTTAAAAGGCTTTATTTTACTCTGTGTGTCGCGTTGGAAAGGTGTAGCTATCGTTGGTAATTTGATTAACTGTTATGCTCTAGTCTTGTGTTTGTTTTTTATTTTTCTTCTGGGGACGTTGCAGCGCCACACACCGGCCTGGCATATGTACTACAATGTTAAACACAGCTTTGAGGTACAAAATTTGTCTCTAACATTTTTTGTAATCAAATGATTCAAGTTACTCGACTAATCGTTTCAGCCCTAATTCAATTACTGCTAATAAACATCCCTAAATTCTACACACTGTAGCTTTAATAAGTAATATTGTAGTAAAACAAAACAAAAAATTCTTATTGTCAACTCAAACATAATAATAAACAGAACAAAACAGTTGCTGCAGCTGTGCTCACAAATAAAGGGAAGGAAGGAAGGAAGGAAGGAGAGCAGGAAGAAAGGGAGACACAGAATGAAAAATTGGTGTGTGAAGTCTGGGAGTAAAGGCAGAGAGAGATCCAGGAGGACCACACTGATCAGGGCCACAGCATTTCTTATTTACACACCCATACAGGCACACACCAAAACATCTCTTATTTACCAGCTTACGTCTGCACTATTTATGGGGCACTGGGGAGAGGCACAGAAGAGAGGAAGAGAGAAGAGGGGCTAAAATATGCATAGGGGCTGGTTCTTCTGGGACAGGGTGGGGGGCTGCAGGGAGAGGTGATAGAAAGGGTGGGAGAGAAAAGAGGCAAGAAGTAAAGGACAGTATACAGCAAAAAAAAAAAAAAAAAAGATAAAGATGTAACATGAGGATTAAAGATGCCAGAAAAAGTTGAAAGAAAGAGGATGGGCATCATATGGTTCCTCTGAGAGATTGAAAAGGGCCAAAATCTTTTCTAGTGAGCCAACCAAACTTCTTTATCCATCTTCACCTCATTAAAACAAACACACACACAAACAAATTAGTCCATTCCACTTTCACAGAACAATATGTGAACAACACACATGAAAGACCTCTGTGGTTGTGGTTTTGTACCTCTGCGGCCATCCTAAGTAGTGCACTGAGAGAGCCGTCCCATGGGACAATGGACATGTAGGTTGAGCTTTGGCTGGACATTCACACAAATACACAAATAAAAGAAGTGGAAGAAGCTCAGCTGGAGTGACATGGTTAGTGACCTACGTTTGGTTAATTTTAGATTAACAGCATTCTACCAAGTTCATATCAAATACACAAAAAGTCTAAAGGACTGCTGTTGCTCTACGTGTGTCACACTCGTCTGTGGATGTTACTACACTTATTTCAGGCATCAAACTGCATGCTACATCAAACTGCATGTTACATTTGAAAGCTGATGTTTCCACGTGTAGATTTGCATCTCCTCCAACAGGTAGCTCAGTGAAATAAGAAGGTGGGCTACAACAGACCTGGGTTCAATTCCTGGTCACACTACATATCTGTGTCCTGGAAAACACACTTCATCTGCATCGTCTCCATACACCCAGCTGTAAATGGGTACAGACCTTGGCTGGGGAAGTCACCTGTGTTGGACCGGGGTTCTGATCTGGGAAGCTGTAGACTCATCTGCTTGATCTGCTTCACACTACAGAATAAGCACTGGCAGCAAAAGGCCTCAGGGCCTATACAAGACTTACTTTTTACAAGAAACTGTTACTAGCATTAGACTCACTTCTCCGTCTCACACTCAATGGCTCCACAAACAAAAGTCAAAATGTTTGCACAGTCAAGTCAAGTCCAGTCTGGAAATGTGCTGGTGCCACATCACCATATCATAGAACTACCTTGGTTCCTGCATAGCAACGACCCTGGTAGACAGCAGGTCTATCCCAATGGTCCATGCTGCAGCCAGGTGAGACATGGACACCCCCACACACAGTCTGCACAGCCAAAATTAAACAAATTTTTACTTTGAATGCAGTGTGGCTTCATGATTGGCATTGCATTATTCTGTGCAACACTACTGCAATTCTGCACATGCACAATTATTCCAGAAATACTGAAAAAAATGCCATATTCAGATGAAAAATGTAGTGTAACTAAATTAATTTTAATTCAATATAAGGTAGACTTCAACTCAAGGGCTACTGTCAAGAAAACTGTAATTCTGATTTGTTCAGCTTCATTACCCTGCAAGCTGAGGACAAATAGAGGCATAGAAGAGGAACAGAATAAAGATGTTCAATGTCTACTCATGTCTGAATATGTATGTGGATGTGCGTCGGAGTTGGAGAGCATGAATATGTGTGAGGTGTGAGCGGTGTCTCTGTGTGGACATTAACCGACAGGGTCCAGCAGTCACCCTGCTGGTAAATGGACTGGCCAGCCATATGCCCACCACCTCCAGCCCTACATCACTGCCACTCTGTGCGTGTGCATGTGGTGACCACAGAATGCCTTCTTAGACTTGCACAATAATAGTAACACAGTTTTATGCAGTATGCCCTCATAAACACAGAGATCTCTGCGCAAGCTCACAAAATGTAATTAGCATGAAATTGACAAATGTGATGTATGAAAAAAGTTAACTTATAACCCCTTGAGCACATCAGACCCCAATTAGTTTCCTTCATGCACATCTTCACATGGTGTTTTTACATTGTGTGATGGTTCACTGAAATCCACAAACCAGTTTAGGAGGTGTTGCGCTCATGAAGTCAAATATCATCTGATGTATTAAACACAAAAGTGCAATTTTCTCCTCTTGAAGACATAAGACTGCAGTTATTTTCCTTTTTGCACATTTTTATATAGTGTGCTATCATTATGTGATGTTTTACTGAAATCCAGAATCCAGTTTAGGAGGAGTTGCGCTTACAAGACTCATGGACAGAAACACAAACAGGGCAATTCCTATATACCACTTAAATCCTGGTTTGCAGCAAAAAAAAACAAAAAACTAAAAAGGTGGTCTTGAGACTGCTCATGGGACCACCTTTTAACTTACCCTGTCTAGTCTCAGAATTGAAAGCAATGCTCCTCGGAAATGAAAGCAATTCAACTTGATCTTGATTCTGTCTCAAACTAGGATAAGTATAGATAATAATTAAAAATTACAATTAAAAACTTAATAAATGATTTCACATTGTGATGACTAGTGTTATATTTGATAGTAGATCCCATACTGTAATACTCTCTTGAATCAGTCAGACTGACTTCCAAGAATAAGCAAACAATCAGCTATCATTAAATTTGAAATAGACTTAGCAGTGCTCAAGAATTTTCAAATCCAGAGAAAAAGCTGTGGCATAATGTAATGAGTGAAAAACAGAGGTTTGAGATGCAGAAATCAAACACAATGATAAGCTGTATTCAGTGGTGTTCAGGGCCCGTCACACATAGTGCAAAGTTTGGTCAAATATGGCAAAATAGTTCAAATTAGCGCACCACAAAACATTGCGCCAATGGGCAGGCGTGCACGACCCCGGTGCGAGAGTTCGTGCACACGACGGTGTCTTTCGAGCACGAACAGTGCAAGGTGTACCCCATCGTGCCGCTTATGTGGAATAAAAAACAAAAAACATCCTGCGGGACTCAAACCTGCGCCTTCCAAAAGCTGTGATTGCCAGTCAGAAACTTTACCACTGAACTACGGAGCTGTCCTTTAAAGCTGTGGGAATCTGCCTCATTTCAGGAAGGACATGGAAGTATCACAAAAAAAAAACTTAAATCACACACCATATAAAACACCACATTTATGAAGCAAGCAATACAAATATGAACTGTCTGTTCCTGTGGTGATGACCCATGGTCACAGACATACAGTCATGAAATGACATGAATGGGAAGCAGTGTGCTCTGATCATGTCCACATCTACTGGTCAGGTGAGTACAGTTGCCACGCACGCATGTTCTGCCCGACATGCGTGTCTTGTGGACGGCGCGCCGCAGCACTGACACCGCGTCATGTGGAACAGAGCTCACGTGGGTGACGTGACGGTCAGATCACCCGCTGCGTGCTCTGATCGGATGGTCCATTTCAACCTGGGGGCTGTCAATCTCCGCTCCGTGCACGTGCTCGCTTGCTGCAGCTTGTTGCCACCACGGCGATATATTTTTTTATTTATGTCCATGTAAATACAGCAATCAGACACACACACATCACAGTGGACAGTTGTTAGTCCATGTCTGTCCAAACACAGTAGGTGTTGTCCAGCTGGGATGTCCAGAACAACAGATCACCACAGCTGCTTCTGTTGGAAGCCACACCTCCTGTGAGTGGAGTGCACACACCCATGTGTCAGTGTGTGTTTGCAAAGTCACACTCGCGGGGAACTTAGACAAATTTCACAGCAGTATGACAGTGATTGTCTGCAGTCTGTTGTCATGCCAAGAGTGCGACTGGCCACACATTTTCTAAGTGCCATGCGAGCGGTGTTAGATGTTTGTGTGTGTCACCTGGAATTTGGCCGACACCTGCCGTGAGAGGGTGCGATGGGTTCACACAGCGCACACTCTGTCTTTCAACGGCTGATGTGCACAAATAGTTGTAGTAACAGGTGTACGAGGCATTAGAGGCAGGTACAATTCTACATGCTTTGCATAAAATTCCTGCTTCGAGCGCACATTGACCAAACTTTGCACTATGTATGAAGGGGCCCTTAAAGTACACTTTAACCCCTTAAGCCCTAGAGCCTATTTCACCAAAATCACATACCCATACATTATGATTTATTTCTCAGCTTGTACAAGGTCAAAAATGCAAACGTTTGGATCAGCTAAAAGACAGGTCCTAGGGGATGTCGTGGATGCAAAAAAATTGAATGTAAATAATACTTGTTAGGAGTAAATGAGGGTTTTTTTCCCAAAAAATTGATTCCGATTTATGTGTTTATTTGCTTGGCGTTTCAGCTGTGGTTAGTTGATATGTGATTGAAGTGGATACTTTTGTAGAGGAGACTTTGCTTGACATTTAGATGTATAATAAGTGTATGTTGGTGTCAGCATTGGTTAGTTATGAGTTCAAATGTTCCAAAACAGGGCAAGTCCCCAAATTTGGGGACTGTAGGGTTTAAGAGGTTAAAAAATGTGTGTCCTTTGAAAAAGATTACAAAAATATGCATGCCCCAAGGTAGTTTAAAGAGCAGCCGCACACAACAACAACAATAACAAATGACGCACTTGCTTGTACTTGTGTGCATCAAATCCTGGCTTCAACCCAAAGTTACAGATTTCACCTTTAACTGGGCTGATGGCCACAGATTCTGCAGGTCACAAGTGCACACGGAGTTACAAGGGATGAAAAGAAGGTTTCCATCATCACAGACCTAGCCACAGCTGGACAACAATTTAGTCTAGAATGACTTGTTTCCTTTCACTCCACTCATCTGCACACACAAATGTTTCTGGACCTTAATGACATGAAGCTTGCCAAAATCATGCAAGAACCTCGTGAGGAGAAACTGAAAGAGAGGGACCCAGACATGAAAAGAGGATAGAGGGAGAAACGGAATGATGAACAGTAAATACAGAGATTCGTAAGCAGGAGTAACTGTGAAGGACGGAATTGAATGATGTATAAAAAAGAATAAAAAGACAGACAAAGAGGACATGATTTAATTAGTATGGTGCCAGTTAACTACATCTGGAATAATATTCTAAAACACCAGTCTTCAAGTGAAATTACTCAAGGGCCACTAGCCAAGTTCGGTTTAAATGTAATTTTGCCTCTGTGCACCACCACAGTGGTGCTGAAATTAAACAATCAAGATGTACTTGTAGTGTAGACTTTCAGCTTTGATTCAAGGGGTTTAATAACAACAACAACAAAAAAAACACGATCCATTTAGTACTATACTTCCAGCCATTTTTTACATAGTGCCGTCATTTTCAGAGCCCTTCAATTATAGATACAGATTCTATATTGTCATTGTAACAAGTACAATGAAAGGCAAGGTGCAAGCCTTTCAGCGCAAATATAAACCTGAGTAAACCACGCACAGACTTTAAAAGTCTATAGAAGAAAAGAAAAATAAACATAAAATTTAACCAAATGAAAGAGGTATGTAACTGGACAAAATGAGTCTTACTGTTGATGCAAGATAACCAGTTTTCTTTAAACAAGTCAGGGGATGGATATATGAACATTTTCAAGTCACTGAAAATGTTTTGGACTTCATTCACATCGATCATTAGCAAATACAACCAGGATGGTACTACATGGTAAATCTGTTTGGGGGAGATAGTTCTCAAAATAAATCAATGACTAAGTGCAAGAAGAATGCTAGTGAGGGAAGCCACCAAGACACCCACTTCATGGCAAAGGAAAGCAGAGAAAGATTGACACAAGAAAACAAATGGAATCTAGGCTCACATCTTCCATGCCACGGCTTGCAAAGTGTAGCTGAAATTTCACAATCTTTTTAGGAAAATTCTCCTCTGTGCAGCTTGACCATGATGCTATGCAACTAGGCATGTGAATCTCATCACTGACAATTCAATACGCACCTCGATGCACTACAAGCGATACGATACTGACGATACGATGCAATATGATTCACCTCTGTTCCTGATTTGATGCAATTTGATATGTATTTGATGGTGATTCAATTCCTCACAATGTGATACAATGCAATTAGGGAACAGTATTGATAAGATTTTATCGATATCGATGACATTACCGATTCCGCTTATCGATCCAATTCTTTATCAATTCCCTTATCAATACCTCTTTTTAATTTTCTGTGTACTAAAAGTAGGCTTTACAGGTTTTCTATGTCAACAACATTTTATTGAGTCAAAGTAAATACATATGAAATTGGTCACTGGATCCTTGATCTCTGGACATAAATAAAAATAAACAAAATCTGTACATGGTCATTAGATCCTTGATGTACATGATGGATCATTGATCTCTGGACATAAATAGAAATACAATGTGTAGAGTTTTGTCAAAAGTGTTTCCTTTCAGATATTAATGACACAAATGTAACTCCATAGACTCTGAGCTGAGCTCTTACAGCCGGCTGCACTGCACATCAAGATGTAATTCATAAAAAATGGAGGATGTCTCATTTTGGGAAAAAATCCTGGTTGTGGTCGGTTGTAGTTTATTGTTTGTATTATAACGTTTGGAAAGAATCATTTGATTTAAAACAGCGATTCGCTCTGAAGTTATTAATTCCAACTGAACGTTAATGAAGGAATTGCGGACTTGGCGCTTCTGAAAACCAGCGAAGCAAAGAACCAGCGAACAGCGGGTCGAAGCGCTGCTTCATTACTTCAAGCTTCAAGCAGACCTGCTGCAGTCTGCAATCAACGTAGAGAAATAATCGTTTTCCTGATAAACATGCTCACAAACAACGGCCGCGCCGGTGTACCGAACCGCCTGTAGTGCATTCAATGTGCCTCAAAAAAAATCGATGCAAGCAGGCAGTGAGTGATGCAACACAATTTCACCCGTCAATTGAGTTGATACACACTGAATGAATCGATGCACTCGCATCCCGTATGTTTGTATCTAGATACCGATTCGTATCGATTAATCTCCACATGCCTATGTGCAACTGGTGACAATACTGAACAGTAACAACACCATTTCAGATATTTAGTTTGTCCAATTACTTTTGTTGTTGTTGTCCATTCAGCTGCTCCCGTTTTTTTTTTTTGGGGGGGGGGGGGGGGTTGCCACAGTGGATAGAGCCAGATCCACACTGGTATGTGGCTGTTTTATGCCACATACCAGTGTTTTAAGTTTTATGCCAGATGCCCTTCCTGATGCAACTCCAGTTTTACTGGATTTGCATCAGGAGAAACACACACAGCTGCTGGTGTTTCCAAAGAGGTCTCCCATCCAAGTACTAACCAGATCCTGCACTGCTTAGCTTCTGAGATCTGACGGGATCAGGCTTAGAACAGACCAACCACAGTTTGTATAATTACTTTTGCTGTCTGAAAATAGAAATACTGTGGGAATTATATAGGATTAATGTGTATTTTTGTTAAACCACTTCAATCAAAGCTGAAGGTCTACACTACAACCACATTGTGATTGTTTAATTTACAGTCCCTTGTCAAGTCACTCTCCAGGGCAGTGTGGTGGTCGAGCTGTCAGAGCGCTTGTTTCCAGAGCAGAAACTTCCCATTTCAAGTTCGCCCCTGACCATTCTCTATGTAATGTAGAGTTTCATCAGGAAGGACATCCAGAGTAAAACTTTGGTCAAATCAGTATGCAGATCCATATCAGGTCTGTTCTGGCAATCTCAAGTAAAAAAAACGAGAAGGAATTTATTGTCAAGTCACTATCCACCTACTTACAGACCTGACTGTATATAGTAAGAACATGATTTTCAAGTTTCACGTTGAATGAACATTATTTTGCAGGTCTTGATTAAAAATACCTAAAGCATGCCAAGCACTGCCAGTGTGAGCGCCTGAATCAGCTGTTATGATTTTTGTGCACTAATAATCAGACAGGCAAAAAGTGCAGAAAGTAAGAAAAAAAAAGAGCTAATTTGAAATGGCCAACCTGTAGCTCAGTCTGAAAGAAGAACTTCTGAGGACACTGGGAGCAGTCGTAGATCTTGTCTTCCTGACCATGAACAGCAAAAATATGCTGCTGGAGCTTATTGGCCTGTACAAACACTGGGAGAGGGACAAACACAGTGCAAGTTACACAGTGGAAATACGTATTACGTCAAGTGCACCACGAATGACAGTTTCAACAATAATTCCACAACTGCAGAGAATGTTACACACAAACTAGCTGGCTTTATATTAGTTTACATCTGGGTACAACATGAACATCTACAACACCTTCAAAGTTAATATCTCAATGAAAAGCTTCATGAATCAAAGATATACCATTGTTTTTACAGTTTTACCTTCATAATATATCTGTGGACGCATTTAATTAAGTCAATGCGTAAACAAGGATGCAACCCAAAGTTCGATGGTTCACACAACAGAATCACAGTTTAAACCAGGGGTGGCCAAGTTTGGTCCTCGAGAGACACTCTTAGTTGTCTCCCTGCTTCAACACACCTGAATCCAATGAAAGACTCGTTAGCAGACTTTTAATGAGCCTTTCATTGGATTCTGGTGTGTTGGAGCAGGGAGACAACTAAGAGTGTCAGGAAGGTGGCTCTTGAGGACCGAACTTGGCCACCCCTGGTTTAAATGTTTCCATGTCTGTTATGTCTTCAGGTGAAAAATGAGTTTATAGGCAGTAACATTTATAAGAAAAGTTTTTAACAGGTGTTTTGACTCACAGGTGGAGTTCAGCAAAACAGAAAAATAAGGATCTTCAACTGAAATGTGGATGCACCAAGATAATTATTGTTTTCCATATTAGTGGATATTCAGTATATTCAGGATATCAGGATATTCATTTCCAATCCACCTAACCTGCATGTCTTTGGATGTAGGAGGAAGCTGGAGCACCCGGAGGGAACCCATGCAAACACGTGGAGAACACAGAAAGGAATCAATCCCACAACCTTCTTGCCGTGAGGCAACAGTCCTACCCACTAAGCCACTGTGCTGCCTGTTGGACTATCTTAAATTTCAAATTTCCATATTGTAGCACAAGATCATGCCAGTAAAGACTCTAACAACAGCGGACCACCCACCCCTACTGTGTTTTTGTCACTAGATTCTCTAGCGTGAAGCAGATGAGAGTCACTGACTTTCTGTGGACAGGACACCAGTCTGATGTAGATTACTCTCCCAGCCAAAGAAAATACACATTGAGAGGTGGGCAGACTTGGACAAAGTATATTGTCTTCTCCAAGGCAGGTAGTATGACAAGCCCAAGGTAGCTCAGTGCCTTATCCCACTGAGCTACATGCACTATATGGGGTTAAAGGAAGGAAAGAAGAGAGAAGTAAAAATGCAGGAGAGAAAACAGGAATGCGCTTTGCTCAGCAGACTTGATATTTATCATTAAATTATCCCTTGTTTTTCTTTGTTTTTGTTTTTTTAACTCTTCGTCTCATACACTTTTTTCTTTCCTGCTCTCCCCTTTGTTTCAGAAAACTTTTGGTTTTCACTGTGACTGTGTATGTGTTGAATTATTAAGCCTCCCTACAGGAATGGTGCCCATCTTACTAATTCATAAGCCACCAAGGAATAGAGTTAAAGTTTAAAGCATTGCTGTGTATCGGGGGAAAGCACACAACACGAGACAAACTCCACTACTGAGAGAGTGACATGAAGAGCAGGTGGGGAGGAATTAAAAAAGAGAAATAAAAATAAAGTGCAAAGTGAAAAAAAAAAACTGTTAAATGGTTAAATTGCCACATGTCACCCCATGTCACCTTCCAGCAGAGCTTTACAATGGCTTTCAGCACTTTATGACAGTTCAGTTGTAAGAGTTTAGTAGTGGTTTGTTTAGTAGTTTAGTACTGCTGTGCCCAACCAGTCGGAAAAAAAAAAAAAAAAAAAAAAAATCAGAGGATTTAGTGCTGCTATAATGGACTGATGCAGAAGTTGGCAGCAATGCACCAATAAGGACGCTGGCTGCCGTAAAACACCATAGAAAAAGAAGAAGACAAGAGCGGAAACTAAAAGAATCGACAACTTATGTTTTCATTCAGAGCAGGATGGGGATTATTAGTTTGTTTATTCGAATGACAAATCCATCTGTCTGATCTGCAATGCAAATGTAGCTTTACCAAAGAAAGGGAATTTGGAGCGGCATTTCAAAACGAGCCACAAGAACAATGATGCAAACTTCCTGGCTAAATCACCTCTGTGCGCCCAAAACGTCCAGGAATTGAAAAGTCAGCTAGCAGCACAACAGCCCATAATTATTGAAGACGTGAAGACCTAGCGATCTTGAAAATGGACATCTAATACTAGATTTGTCAGTCTCTCTTTCTCTTTCTCGCATTGTACTGCATTACTGAAATGGTGTTTGCATTGTGCCACATCTCTGACTTTAAGGCAGATTCTAGATATTTTGTTCGTATTATGTCCCCAGTGTATGATGTGAACTGAAACCTCAAATTCTGTTTGATTTTTAGGGGCTTTTGGGGATTTTATGCAAGTTTTGTTTACTTTCATGCATACTATTTGGACAGAACTCGGGAACTTTAGGTTTTACTGTTTTGAGGGGAGGTGATGGTCTAGTGGTTAATGCATTGGGCTTCAGACCAGAGGATCCTTGGTTCAAATCCCAGCCTGACCGGGTGTGTAGTGAGTGCCTTGTATGGCAGCACCCTTACATCGGGGTGAATGTGAGGCATTATTTGTAAAGCGCTTTGAGCGTCTGATGCAGATGGAAAAGCGCTATATAAATGTAGTCCATTTACCATTTTATCTTTACAGCAAGATTCTAGTAAGGTCATACCACAGAAGAATTGCCAGCAACAATGCAGTGCCTCTGGTCAAAATTGGCTGCAGATTAACAGATTTCATGTTTTATGATGAAATCCAAAACCCAGCCTCTTCCAGTCCGTGGAACAAGAGCGACCCCTGTTGGGCGAATTGGGGAAGGACATGTGCCCAACTTATGCAGTATTATAAAGTTGTAACAACATTTAAAAAGTTGTACTTTGTTGTTGTAACAAGAAAAAAAGAAGAAAAGAACTAATATGTGAAAAGAACTAACCTAACCTCACATATGGAATGCATATGTCTTATGCCTTTTTGCTCTGATCACAGATTGTAGAAAGTTTATCAAATGTGCTTTTTCATATACAGTGAGGAAAATAAGTATTTGAACACCCTGCGCTTTTGCAAGTTCTCCCACTTAGAAACCATGAAGGGGTCTGAAATTTTCATCTTAGGTGCATGTCCACTGTGAGAGACATAATCTCAAAATCACAATGTATGATTTTTTAATAATTTATTTGTATGTTACTGCTGCAAATAAGTATTTGATCCCCTGGCTCACACAGACATTTTAATTTTTTTTTTATGGTAAATGGACTGCATTTATATAGCGCTTTTCCATCTGCGTCACATGATCAAAGCGCTTTACAATTATGCCTCACATTCACCCCGATGTCAGGGTGCTACCATACAAGGCGCTCACTACACACCGGGAGCAATAGGGGATTAAAGACCTTGCCCAAGGGCCCTTAGTGATTTTCCAGTCAGGTGGGGATTTGAACCCAGGATCTTCTGGTCGCAAGCCCAACACCTTAATCACTAGACCATCACCTCCCCCAATTTTTTTTTAAGAAGCCCTCTTATTCTGCACTCTTTACCTGTATTAACTGCACCTGTTTGAACTTGTTACCTGTATAAAAGACACCTGTTCACACACTCAATCAATCACACTCCAACCTGTTCACCATAGCCAAGACCAAAGAGCTATCTAAGGACACCAGGGACAAAACTGTAGACCTGCACAAGGCTGGGATGGACTACAGGACAACAGGCAAGCAGCTTGGTAGAAGACAACAACTGTTATCATTATTTATTAGAAAGTGGAAGAAACACAAGGTGACTGTCAATCTCCCTCGGTCTGGGATTCCATGCAAGATCTCACTTTGTGGGGTAAGGATGATTCTGAGAAAGCTCAGAACTACACAGGAGGATGTGGTCAATGACCTGAAGAGAGCTGGGACCACACTCACAAAGATTACATTAGTAACACATGATGCTATCATGGTTTAAAATCCTGCAGGGCAGCAAGGTCCCCCTGCTCAAGCCAGCACATGTCCAGGCCCATTTGAAGTTCACCAGTGACCAACTGGATGATCCAGAGGAGGCATGGGAGAAGGTCATGTGGTCAAATGAGACCAGAATAGAGCTTTTTGGAATCAACTCCACTTACCATGTTTAGAGGATGAGAACAACCCCAAGAAAACCATTTAAACCGTGAAGCATGGGGGTGGAAACATCATACTCTGGGGATGCTCTTCTGCAAAGGGGGCAGGATGACTGCACTGTATTGAAGGGAGGATGAATGGGGTCACGAATTGCGAGATTTTGGCAAACAACCTCATTCCCTCAGTAAGAGCATTGAAGATGGGTCATGGCTGGGTCTTCCAGCATGACAATGACCCCAAACACATAGCCAGGGCAACTAAGGAGGGGCTCCGTAAGAAGCATTTCAAGGTCCTGGAGTGGCCTGGCCAGTCTCCAGACCTGAACTCAATAGAAAATGTTTGGAGGGAGCTGAAACTCCAAAACTGAAAGATCTAGAGAAGATCTGTATGGATGAGTGGACCAAAATCCCTGCTGCAGTGTGTGCAAACCTGGTGAAAAACTACAGGAAATGTTTGACCTCTGTAATTGCAAACAAAGGCTACTGTACCAAATATTAACACTGATTTTCACAGGTGTTCAAATAATTATTTGCAGAAATAACATACAAATACATTATTAAAAAAATCATACATTGTGATTTCCAGATATTTTTTTTTTTTTTAGATTATGTCTCTCACAGTGGACATGCACCTAAGATGAAAATTTCAGACCCCTCCATGATTTCTAAGTAGGAGAACTTGCAAAATCGCAAGGTGTTCAAATGCTTATTTTCCTCACTGTATAATTGTGTTGTATGGTAGTTCTAAGGAAATTGTTTCCTACAGTTTTGCAATACAGGACTTGCTTGGTTAAGTGGGAATTTAAGATAGCAGACACTGATTTATTATAAAACTAGACAAAGGAACGCAGAGGAAAAACTACAGTATCCAGAATTCTTGGGGGTGGAGCTTTTAAACCTTTAAAAGCACGCGCCCCCGGGGAGTCGCTCTCTTCTCTTACGCTACGCTGTTCTCTTCTCGATCTGCATTTCTCTTGGGTCTCGAGATGCTGCCTTAGCCGTCAAAAATTTTTATGACCCTTTGTTCTTGCAACCACGTGTTGCCTAAACTTATTTCTTGCTTGTGCGCGCAAAGCAGAAAATTACTTTTTCATTTTTCTACAAATAACTTTTTCTCCACTTTTGTCAAGTTAAACGCACAGGCGCATTTAACTTCTTTTGATGATTTTTCAAATTAAAACCTTTTTCTTCTTGTGAACATTTTTCTTACAAACTCAACTATTTTTGTATCAAATTTTTGATTTGATATGGCTTCCAAAGACGACGACGAAAGACAAATTTTTACTTTGGCGAATAGAAATTAAAGACACTCAAGCCTTTACTCAGATGAGCCCAGATGGCAAGTGCTGCAGAGATAAAAACATCCAGGTCAGCTAAGCCGCGACAGCGATTTGAAGTGCCGACACAAGTCGCAGCATAACAACTGAGAGAGCCCCTGGTAACCAACGAAACCGTGTGCGGTGACCGGTAGAGTCTCTCTGCCAAGGTACCGGAGACAGCTGCGGAGACGGACGGTTCATCGACTGAAAACAAGACGGCTCCCAGCATCTGACCTCACGGAGACCATCTGCATAGCGCATCCAAGTAAGACCGGGCTACGGTGTCAGAGATTTAAGCAGAGTAGGTTTAATTACTTCTATTCCCTGTCACTAACCATATCTCACGTTAATAAAGTAAATCCCCAGGGGATTAGAACGGAATTCATTCAACTCCCGCAACTAACCAAATTACATAAATGTCATATAATAATTGCTCATTGAACCTCATCATTATCAAATTGCTTATTGTGATATGTCCTGTTATTTAACTCCTGACTGAGTTAAATAAATGTTTTAAATGTGTGAAGTTGTCTGTGATTTTGTATGGTTTTACAGAGGGGTTGGACTTGACCTGTAGAACTTATATTTGAAATGAGAAATCCATGCAGCTGCCCTTGACGGTGGCTGTGTGTGTGTGTGTGCGCACATGTGTGTGTGTCTGTCTCTCACCTGTGAAGCAGACGGGACACTTGAAGGTCCCTCCCATGCCTTCAAAGCTGTGCTCTATCAGGTGGCAAAGCAGCTTGGCAGGTGAATCAAACATCTGGTTACACAGCTTGCACTCGTGATTGATGCCCTCCTCTGCAAATAGGAGACACATATGCATGTGTGAGGTGGATTAGGTAGCAAAAAAAACCCAACTAGAACATATGACATTATTTTAGAATATTAATATAACACAACAGGTTGTATAAACCCAAAGTGTCAGACATTTGCATAAAATACACTGACACAGACATGCATACCACAGGTAAATACACAGGTTAAAAACTATAAGTTGATGCAAAAATTGCAATAATTCAGATACATATTGAATGGTAAATGGATTGCATTTATATAACATTTTCCATCTATATCAGAAGCTCAAAGCACTTTACAGTAATGCCTCGCATTCATACATGCACACTCATACACAGATGTCAGGGAGCTGTCACGCAAGGTGCTCACGACACACCGGGAGCAGCTTTGGGATTAAGGACCTTGCCCAAGGGCACTTATTGATTTTACAGCCAGACTCATGTTTGAACTGAGGATCTTCTGGTCTTAAGCCCACTGCTTAAACACTAGACCATCGCCTCCCCACCCATATTCTTAGACTCTCTGCTCCCCTCCACAGCATGTCTTTTTCCTGGTTCTCTCCCTCAGCCCCAACCAGTCCCAGCAGAAGACTGCCCCTCCCTGAGCCTGGTTCTGCTGGAAGTTTCTTCCTGTTAAAAGGGAGTTTTTCCTTCCCACTGTTGCCAAGTGCTTGCTCACAGGGGGTCGTTTTGACCGTTGGGGTTTTTACGTAATTATTGTATGGCCTTGCCTTACAATATAAAGCGCCTTGGGGCAACTGTTTGTTGTGATTTGGTGCTATATAAATAAAATTGATTTGATTTGGACATGGACAGTAATAAATCACATCACCATAAAAAATAAATTAAAATTAAGGATTTACAGAACTATGAAAAAAAAAACCACTCATTCCCATCCCCCAAAAAACAGGAACCAAAGGGATAAACAACTATAGACTTGTGTCCCTCACAACAGTAGCAATGAAGTGTTTCGAGAGGCTGGTGCTTCAGCATATCAAAAACAGCCTCCCAAACTCTTTGAAACCACACCAGTTTGCTTACCAGGCTAACAGGTCTACTGAAGATGCCATCTCCATAGGCATCCACACCCATACCATCCAGGGGAATTATGTGAGGATGCATGTTTTGTTGATTATAGCTCAGTATTCAACATGATAATTCCTCATACACTACACCGCAAACTACAGGAACTCAGCCCCCCCCCCACACACACACACAACTTGCTCATGGATCAAAGACTTCCTCACCAACCGTTCACAGGCCGCTATACATGGACCCCACCTCTCCTCCACCATTACGCTCAGCAAGCATGGGTGCCCACAAGGCTGTGTGCGGACCCTGTTACTCTATTCCCTGTACACAGATGACAGTATTGTGGCTTATCCCTCTAATGCTATTTTTAGGTTCCTGGATGACACAAACTCGCACCTGGAATTATATTGCATTATATTTTTATTTTATGGTTGAGATTAATGTGTTTATGGATGTGGGAAAAACTGTTTTTGAATCTGGAAGTCTGTGTTTAGTGGTCAAGCTGGTCAGACGTATTACTGGTCAGGATGAGTACGTCTACAGGGATGAAATCCAGTGTCTGACTGAGTGCTATACAGCGAACCTCTCACTGCACACCACAAAGATCAAAGAACTGGTACTGGACTTCAGGAGGAAACAGGGAGCTGAACCTGCTCCCATCTACATAAACAATGACTGTGTCAAGAGAATTTATACCTTCAAATTCCTGGGCACTGTCATTTCTGATGACCTCTGGCTGCAAACATTTCCTGAGATTACTCAAGAAGCACAATCTCGATCAAAAACTGCTGACAACTTTCTATCGAGCTGCCATTGAGAACATTGTGACCCATGACATCTCACTGTGGCACACTGGGTGCTCTGCAGCAGACAGGAAGGCCCTGCAGCAGGTCATCAAGACTGCACAAAAAAGTCATCAACTGCACCCTGCCCTTTCTGGATGACACTGCTAGATCCCACTACCTCTGCAGAACCTTACTGATCACCAAGAACTCCACACACCCTGCACACCACAACCTCCTACCATCAGGCAGGAGATACAGGTCTAGAAAAACACGCACTTACAGATTCAAAAACAGCTTCTTCCCCACAGCCATGAACACATTAAACTCACCCATAAAATAAATAATCTCCAGTGCAATATAATTCCAGGAGCAATACATCTTGAAATGTGCGATACGTATATACATGTATACGTATTTTGCAAATTGTCTCTTACTTCTACTGCTGATACTCTGTGCTCTTACCCTGTGAGCTACTGTCCAATGCTGCTGGAACCTGAGGGAGTCTTCCCAAGGGATTAATAGAGTTCTATTTAATCTAATCTACATATGTGCAACAAAACAATTGCATAATGCTTCCAAAGTGGAACAAAAACAATCCCATCCCACATCCCCTCTTCGGCACACTTCCCCAGCACTTAACAGAAAGAATGTTGGGATAACATTCAAGATGAGTTTCCTCTGCAGGGTGGCTGGGCGCTCCCTTAGAGATAGGGGGAGGAGCTCGGAGTCAAGCCACTGCTCCTCCACGTCGAAAGGAGTCAGTTGAGGTGGCTCGGGCATCTTTTCCGGATGCCCCCTGGATGCCTCGCTGGAGAGGTGTTCCGGGCACGTCCCATTGGGAGGAGGCCCCGGGGAAGACCCAGGACACGCTGGAGGGACTACATCTCTCGGCTGGCTTGGGAACGCCTTGGGGTTCCCCCGGAGGAGCTGGGGGAGGTGTGTGTGGATCGGGAGGTCTGGGAAGCTTTGCTTGAGCTGCTGCCCCCGCGACCCGACTCCGGATAAAGCGGAAGAAAATGGATGGATGGATGGATGTTGGGATAAACAAGGCATGCATAGGTGGTGTTTAAATAAAAAATGTAAGTAAAAAAATTAATTAAAACAATTTAAATACTTTATAAAGTGACCTTAATATATCATCATATATTAATTTATCCAATCGGCAGCTCAGTCTGGAGCAATTGTAATGTGTGTGCCATTAATCACGACAAAAAATGGGTTCCAAATTTTATTGAACTTCCCTGATTGTCCAAGGATTGATAGTTTAATATTTTACAAGTCTTACAAAATGTAAGACATCCTTAAGGGCTCCATCACACTTGGCATGGATAAGCACGAGCCAAGCTGAATCAAGTGGAATGTCAAAAAACAACCAACAACAATAATAACAACAACAACAACACAATTTGTGCCACATCTAGGAGGGAATAAGAATTGTGGAGGACAGCTGTCTGAATACCCAGACAACACTCCGACCACCCCAACTGAATTGTGTGATTTGTGTGCAAGAGCCTCTGAATGCAGTACCAATGTAGGTGGAACACATTAGGATCACCTAGACAGCTGCCAGAATGCAGTGAAAATATGACAAATGCACTTACATTGTCGTAGGAGTGAGGTCTGATTGTGGCTGGAGGAAATATAATCCAGCAGCACTCAAGGTGCACTTGTGGTGCGTTCAGGTATAGTTGGGATATTCGGCCAGGATCCGAAATAGCGGATCATTTTGAACTGCCCCTCGAACGTGATCACATGTACAAAACATTTGGGGTGGCCACAGGAGTTTGCCCACCTGTTTAGACTGCTCTCAGAATGCTGTCCGACGTCCTCGAATGCACCTCGACACTTCCGGAATGTGGGCCAAACTTTCATTCAGATGCCTTTCGGCCTGATTTACCCTCTAGTGTGTTGGGGGTATAAGCCACTGCGTGTGAGTGGGAGGTAAAACAGATTTCCATTTTAAGAGAATTAGTCTTCTCTTGCCAACATTTAGAAAAAGGTGAGCATTGCCAAAACATATGAATATAGTTCTCAGGGGTTTGATGACAGCGATCACAAGATGGTGATACACCCTTAAACATTTTCACCAGATGTTCTTTGGTGTAGTGAGCATGGTGTAGGATTTTACATTGAATTAAACAGTGTTTGGCTACTTAAATGTATCCTTAAGTGAATACGTAAATGAGGGGTTTTTGTTTTTATTTCTGATGCATAAGCGGAGCACTACTCCTAATTTCATTGTATGCTGTGCTTGGAGACAGAGAGCGCACTGTCAAATAAAAGACAGTGTCTGTCCTTTCTTCACTTGTGCTGGAGCTTTGGCCAATCAGAAGGCCAGAATGAACCATCAGACAACCACAGGATAAATAAAAAACAAGAAGAGGACAAAATTCAAACAAACATCCAGGCAGTGGAAAAGCTCTCCACCAGATTTCCGCTCAAACTTTTTAACAAACACAAAACTTTCTGATGAACTTGGCAGACATCATCTAACAAGGAATATTTTGAGGACATGGGCAAAGACTTTTGTCAGACAAAAACAAACAGAAACTGATAGTATTAGCTCTGCATATGTTTCCTTGATCAGATTTTCTTTCACCAATACATCAAATATAGGCTTACAACTCAGATGTACTTTCTGGCAAATTGTAGTTGAACTTTCAGGTCTTCTTTGAAAGAAAATCCTCCTCTATACCACTTCATCATGAAGCTGCATACCTGGGGATACTAAATGCACAACATGCACTATGCACAATGTCTCCAATCACAGCCAGAAAAGCCTATAACTTATTCTGGGCTGTCTGGGTTCTTACACTTCTCTTTCTTGCACAGTCAATCAGTTTTTGAGAACTATCGACTTCATATTGATTTACCACAGAATGCATACTGTTTGTATTTCTTCATAACTGATGTAAATAAAGTCCAAGACATATTCAGTGACTTGGAAACGTTCATGTATCCATCCCCTGATTTGTGTACTAATACTTTTGACGGGCAGTGTATCACATGGAACAAGTGCGGCACATTACAGCATCATATACACCTCTTGGATTCACGGCAACATGACAATATGTCACATTAAAACTGTGATCTTCTGGGGAGCATATCCATGAAAGTGAGAACAGGGTTTGATTGAGATCATTCAATGAGAGGGGAAAAAACTATTTAAACTGCACCGTATTCTAATGGCAAACATTTTTTTTTCTTGAACATATTTTAAGACTCTACAGTTCCAGATCAGACCAGCTGTTAAATTGGACAGACATTATGGTTTCGATTTTATCTTTTATCTCGCTTACAGTATATTCTCCTCTCTTTCATACACTTCTGTAACACACTCGCACACATATCTGATCCAGCTGGTAATTGCTTGTCGTCCCCACAGGGGATATGGACGAGTTGCCATTCTATCCCCTCGTTATCTGCCGTCCACCACTGCAGTTATTCACTATACATGTTGCCCCTCAGTCTATTCTCATCGCCCCTCTTGCTTTATCATCACTGTCTATATGTGGCTCTGCGACAGACTGGTGTCCTGACCAGGGTGTACCCAGCCTCACGCCCTATGACTGCTGGGATAGGCTCACGCCCTATGACTGCTGGGATAGGCTCCAAACTGCTGGGATAGGCTCCTTTTTTTATCGTGTTTTAGGTATTTTCTGTGTATGTGGAGGAAGTCAACTCACTTCACTGTAAGCCAAATCTGCCTTCGGGTATAAATAAAGGCCTTGACCTTGAACTTTCTTCCCACTTACTTCTGTCCGCCAAAGTAAACCACATCTCAGAAACGAGAGCATAAACTGACAAAATTTTATGGCAAGATGGTCGTCATACATTCTGATGACCCTCTGTATCTTCCTCTAAGTTATTTATTTTGTTTATATCTTTAACAATCTTCATGTCTTATGACATATGATGATAGAAAAAACAACTTTACACTCTTCAACACTCTTACCAAATGATTTTGAGTAATTTTGGCTACAATAGAGTGGATTTGTCCACAAGGATTACTCTACTATATCTTAATACTGTCAGACTGAAAAAAGTGGATATACAGTGGCTTGCAAAAGTATTCAGCCCCTTGGTATTTCACGCATTTTAATTTGTTTATGGCATTTCAAATACAAAAAGTAAATCAGGCTTCTCAATATAAAGTTTCTAAATTATCTTCCTTAGACTCAAACTGAAAGTAAATCTTTACAACTTGATATAAATTAATTAAAAATATAAAAGCCAAGACAAGATGATGGGTTGCATAAGTAATCAGCCCCTTTGGTATAAAACCTGTAAATAATCAGTTTAATTGCCAGTTTTCTTCAGACAAGTCAGGGGATGTATACATGAACATTTCCAAGTCACTGAATATGTCTTGAACATTATTTACATCAGTTATGAAGAAATACAAACAGTATGGGACTCTCTTTGTAGAGTACACAGTTCTCAAAAACTGAGTGACTGTGCAAGAAGGAGAAGAGTGAGGAAAGCCACCAAGACACCCAGACAACCCAGAAGAAGTTACAGGCTTCTGTGGCTGTGATTGGAGAAATTGTGTATTGTGCATGTTTTGCATTTTTTATCCCCAGTTACACAGCTTCATGATGAAGTGGTACAGAGGAGGATTTTCTTTCACCAAAACATTAAATCTAGGCTTGCATATCAGATGTACCTTCTGGCAAATTGTAGCTGAACCTTCAGGTCTTCATTTAATAAAACCCTCCTCTGTGCCACTTTATCATGAAGCTGTGTAACTACGGATACAAAATGCAAAACATGCACAATGCACAATTTTTCCACTCACAGCCACAAAGCCTGCAACTTCTTCTGGGTTGTCTCGGTGTCTTAGTGACATATTCAGTGACTTGGAAATGTTCATGTATCCACCCCCTGACTTGTCTGAAGAAAACTGGCAATTAAACTGATTTACAGGTATTATACCAACAGGGCTGATTACTTATGCAACCCTTTATCTTGGCTTTAAATGCCATAAACAAATTAAAATGCATGAAATACCAAGGGGTATGAATACTTTTGCAAGCCACTGCAAACTGCCTGTGATTATTTGGACAAGTGTTTAATGTTGGACAAACTTGCAAACATGCCCAAAATTTAAATTGAGGCATCTTACAAGTACCTGTTTTCATGTAACATTTTAAAATAATGTCATTATTTTATGAGTACACTAATCAAGATGGCCAACATATTTAACAGTTCGTATTCTTTTGTGATTACACCACTTGCCTATTTTAGTGATTTTATTCTCACGAAATTGGGCAAATGTCATTACAAATCACATGAAATACAAAATGTACATTTTGGCAAACTTGATCCGTGCTTTGAAAAAAATTTGTCACTGAAAAAAATACTAACTCTTGGCCTGCACAAGCAGACCAATAGTGGGTACATCAAAGAAATTTTGTAATCTCTTTGAACTTTCACCCTGGAACTTTCCTCCTCTGTTGTTATTCTCAGTTTGGAATTACAATGTTGTTGTAGTCATGTTGTAGCTAGATGTGCCCTCACTTCAGAATTACAGTGTTGTTGTAGTCATGTAGCTATGCATGTTTGTGTTTTTTTTTTTTTTTGGAAGTCTGGGGAACATCACAAGCAAGAATGATGAAAGACGAGATGAAAGGTGGGTGTGAAACTCACATGCACCCCTAAAGATGAGATAGATGAGATCGCATGTTGTCCTTATCATGTTTGTGCCATACAGGAGAAATGCCCACACCCACCCACACACACACACACACACACACACACACACACACAGAGGGGACATAAAATGTCTTCTGTGACCAATCTGTGACTCCGGGTGGCGTTGCACACACATAGCAGACATGTCCAAAAACGCACGCACATCGACACAAACAATTCATGGACTTTTTAAAGCACTTCTGATGTGCTTTAATTGTGCAGATTCACACCCACAGTCAGTTTAAAAAATTCCAGCTGCAGGGTATTGCACACATTTATGACCCCTGGACAGTCTAATGCACACAGATTCTTATCTCTCTTTGCTTCAAAAACCTGCACAAGGGTGCCCTAATCCCATCTCAATAGTTGTGGGGGAGTGGGTGAGTGTGTGGGTGCCACATTGGTTTATATAGATGAGGCATTGCTCTCCATGATCCCTGTCCACAAACTCACTGTCCCCACACATCAGCAGAAAACCAACCTGAAAGGCAGCCAGGTTGTGTGGGGCGCCAGAATGTCCGACACATACTGAGACAGATAGAGCTTCATTGTTATTTACCAGGAGGGTGAAACAGTATGACTGTGTCACATCATTTCTTTATGCCTGAGTCAGACATAAAGAAAAATAAAAATGTATTGAGATGCTGTGCTCCACACTGTCTTGATCCTTTAAATAACTGTAGTGTCACTGAAATTACAATTTTAGTATTTCTTCAAACTATGATTTCAACCCATGCGTGTATATAAACACACACACACACACACACACACACACACACACACACACACACACACACACACACACATATATATATATATATATATATATATATATATATATATATATATATATATATAAAACGGCTGAGTGGATCCTTGTCATTTGATTGGTGTTTTGTATGTCACATGACATGGCTTAATTCATCCCATTTGTGTTGCATTGCATTTAGAGTGCAAATTTGGTTCCATACGTTTGGTACCATTGCACTCTGCACACACACGTATGCGTGCACATTCTCATGCACGCGCACCCGCACATGCTTGTACACATGCACATGCGCAAGGCACACACAAATCAAATCCACGGTGCTGTCTGGAGGCTGTTGGCAGGAAGTTGGAAACATACTCACTTTATAGTCACCCTTTCAATGAACTTCAAGCCATTGAATATGTATTGACTTCAATGAACATAAATACTTATTTAATAACAAAATAAAATAAGGACATCTTTCTTGACCTCATATTTAAATGTTGACAGCACTGTAATGGTAAAACTTACCATTTCTAACCTACATTGTTCATAAATGTAACTATTAAATTCTCTGACATTTTCCAAACATTTAAATTCTTTCTAAACATTTTAGTTGTTGAAATTATTATTATTATTATTATTACATAGTATCAGTATCAGTAATAGTATGAAAAATTTCTTCAAAGGTGGACCTTTAGTGTAGGACTGTTGTGGGGAGCCACATCATCCCCCCACCCACACTCCTTTCCCACATGGATTTGCCCCTGACTTGCTGTTTGAGCAAGAAGAATGGATAATGTTTATTTATGCAGAAAACATGACCAGAGTGACAGGTAATAAGGTTTTACCAGCATTTTTACATCATGTCGTCCTCAGAAAGAGACATGAGTGCATTTGGGTGGGGGAAAAAAGCGTTAGTATTTGCGCATCACGGATCAGCTGTTTTTAACGAGGAGACACACAGAGGGGCACAGAAAGTAAAACAAAAAAAACAAAAAACAAAAACAAAAAAACACAAAATGTCTTTGTAAAACCATAGCTGTGAGTGCCAATGCGTTGAGAGACAACTGTTTTTCAACTCGGAGCTGAGCTGCACAGTGGATGCGGATCTATGCATGTGAAAGTTCAGACTTCCCCCTGCATCTCGTCATGACACCTGTTTTAAAGCTGCGATCGACCCACAATACAAAAACAATAGTAACGCACAGTGACTCAGAGAAGTAACTTTAATCTTATTACTGACTTGGAAAGATTAACGCGTTAGATTATTCATTACTGGAAAAGCAGACAGATTACAGTAACGCATTACCGGCATCACTTGTGTCAGCTACCACAATTTTTTTTTTTCCCCAGGTTATGTTTTTTCTCTTTGTTGCAGACAGTGAAATTGTGTCTTTGTTGCCACATACATTCCATCAGTTAAACACTACCCTTGTAAATACAAGCAAACTTTCCATCCTAACTAAAAGCCAATCCCTAATCCAATGAATGAAAAAAGTAGATAGAGATGAAAAAGCTGAAATGACACAGAGAGAGAAAGAAGGGGTGAAAACAGCGAGGTGCAGAGAGATAATTGGACTGTCCGGAAGAAGGGCATGGAGAGAGGCCTCCGTGTGTGTGTCCCATAAAAGAGCTTTCTTTTCTGACAAATACATTGTTTTGATCAGTGTGTGGGGGGATCGCAGTCTCAACGCTGTCCCCCTCTGAGACTCAGGCCGTGTGTGTGTGTCTGTGTGCGGCCCATGGTGAGATGACAGAGCCGTAGAGCATCCTGCCGTTATGCTTTGGCTCAGAGAGTGTGTTTGATCCACACACATACGCTTGCAACACTAGGATGCCTACACTGGGACAGAGAACACAGTAAAGAGACGGACGAGCGCAGAGAGACATAGGAAGGTGAAGGTGAGAACAAAATGAAAAGTTTCTGTTTCATAATGTGCATCAAAGTTCTGGGATTTTTTTTTTTTTTGTCTTTTAAATGATGAATCATTTCAAATACAAATCTTGTTTATTGAGCATCCTAGTTATAACGCATTTTGATATTGGGTAGCGGGACAAAAATAAGCATTACTGCATAGAGTCATGCACCGAACCTATGTGACAGTTGGACCAGACCATAAAAGACTTTAACCTGACAGCTTTCTCTCACGTCTGAGTGAACCCATGTGTCAACATAGCAGACCATTGTCTAAAGGACTCACAGCGAGCGAGCGTGCTGATGATGTTTCTACCAAAGGTGAAAAACAATGGCATCAACAAAAATGTCAGTCTGAAGAGATGATGCAGTCTGGGAAAGAAAATCAGGCAAATTCAAGGATCTCCAAGAGTGTGGCTGCGATTGGAAAAACTGCACAGTGCAACTTCTGTCTGCTGCGTCACTGGTTATACAGCTTCATGGTGGGGTGGTGACAAAGTGAAGTACACTCAACAAAAATATAAACGCAACACTTTTGGTTTTGCTCCCATTTTGTATGAGATGAACTCAAAGATCTAAAGAGGAGTGGACCAACATTCCACAGGCCACAATTGACAACCTGATCAACTCTATGCGAAGGAGATGTGTTGCACTGCATGAGGCAAATGGTGGTCACACCAGATACTGACTGGTATCCCCCCCAATAAAACAAAACTGCATCTTTCAGAGTGGCCTTTTATTGTGGGCAGTCTAAGGCACACCTGTGCACTAATCATGGTGTCTAATCAGCATCTTGATATGGCACACCTGTGAGGTGGGATGGATTATCTCAGCAAAGGAGAAGTGCTCACTATCACAGATTTAGACTGGTTTGTGAACAATATTTGAGGGAAATGGTGATATTGTGTATGTGGAAAAAGTTTTAGATCTTTGAGTTCATCTTATACAAAATGGGAGCAAAACCAAAAGTGTTGCGTTTATATTTTTGTTGAGTATATATTCATAAAAATAACACATGATGTCTCAGCGACACTTTGCCAGAAGGCACGTGGAAGACAATCCTCTGTTCCACTCCACCATGAAAACACATAACTGGTGATGAAACCACAGAAGCATCGTCTGAGGAAATGGACTGCATTTATATAGCGCTTTTCCATCTGCATCAGACGCTCAAAGCGCTTTACAATTATGCCTCACATTCACCCTGATGTGAGGGTGCTGCCATACTAGGCGATCACTACACACCAGGAGCAATAGGGGATTAAAGACCTTGCCCAAGGGCCCTTAGTGATTTTCCAGTCAGGCGGCGATTTAAACCGAAGATCTTCTGGTCTCAAGCCCAACACCTTAAGCACTAGACTATCACCTCCCCAAAGGTAGGTGCACCACCTCCCCATATTCAAGAAGACTTGAGGCTGTAATTGCTGCCAAAGGGCAAAGGGTGTGAATACTTACTGTACGTACATGTGATTTCTTAGTTCATCTTTAATAAATTTGCAAATAATAATAATAAAAAAAACTTTTTCATGTTGTCTTCTGAGTAGAACTTTGTGGGGAAAAAATATTTACTCCATTTTGTGATAAGACTACATAACAAAATGTGGAAAAAGTGAAGCACTGTGAATACTTTCTGGATGCACTGTACTACTTAAATCTTTATGAAATACATAAATACATATTAGATGGCTTGGAAATGATCATCATCCTGACTTTAAAAAAAAAAAAAAAAAAAAAAAACCTGGCTGTAAGAGTTATGATTTGTATTATCAATATGGTTTTTATTTAGTTTGTGAGCTATGAAAATGGAGGCATGTTGAACACAAATAGTGCTAATTATTGACTGGTCAATGCAACATTTTAGTTAAACATTTGACATAAAACTGAAAGTCTACACTGTAGTCATGCCTTGACGGTTTTATTTCAATTCCATTGTGGTGGTGTACGTAAGCAAGGTACAAAAATTGCATTAATGTCCAGATGCTTTTAGAGAGACCTGGACAGCACATAATCAGATAGTTTTTTTTTTTTGTTGTTGTAAGGTCTCACATATTGTCAGAATCCTTCACATCAAGCCTGTGACTGTAAATATGTGATGTAATACTGTTACCTTTGGCAGATTGGCGAGACCGATAGCGAAACACAAAGAGGCAGTTAATCAATACGGCTGTGAGGCAGCGTTTGACCTGACTCCTAAGCCATGTTCTATCCTCACTAAGAAAAGACACCTACACATGCATAATTTGTACATGGCTTCTGCATTCCTGTAGAATTACTAATGAAGATTTACCTGAGTGAGAGAGAGAGAGAGAGAGAGAGAGAGAGAGAGAGAGAGACAACAGAAGGAATTAGACGATGTGAAGAAAACAACGCAGCGCATGGACAGCATGAAGAAAACCAACTCACACTCATCATTATAATTCTGCTATCAATACTGTTGAACCCACACCCTCTTCTCATCGCTCTCAGTTTAATTCTCCCCCCCACTCTCTCTTTTCACTGCTAATTGACCAGAGGAGAGGGACCAGGTGGCATCAACCCCCCCCCACCCCCCCCACACACACACACACACATTTGCTGTGGCCTCATCTCAGACCCCTGCAACATGCAGCAGAACACAAATGAGCTCATTGGCTTGTGTTGGGGACGGATCCCTAAGGTGCTTGCCTTGACTCATCTCTCTCTCTCACTCACACACACACACACACACACACACACACACACACACACACACACACACACACACACACACACACACACACACACACAAACACAACCGTGCACCCATTCTCTGATGGGCAACTCCTTCGGGTGCCCAACCTCACATCATTTTCTCCCTCAGCATGAGTTGGTTGGGGTCCCTGGAGTGTCCACCCCCCATTACCGCCCTTCCCTGCCAACATCCCTCATACCCCAAACTACATGAACGTATGTGTGCGGTCCCTTGTGGTGCACGGGACGTAAGCAAAGCCAGGCAGTCGATGGAGAGAACAGCAAGGGAGAGGTAGCAAGGAAAAGAAAAGGGTGAAGTGAGCGAGCGGGACTGTAGGTTTGGAGGAATGGATGGACTGAGGGATGGCGGGATGGTAGGAGGAAGAGCAGAAAGAGTGGAGCAAGGAAGAGAGCAGTAGGCAGTGGACAGAAGGAGGAGGAGTGTGCACCTCTCTGGGGGGCTCACTCAAGGTGTGTTTCCATGGTAACCAGGGCTGGGGGAGCTGATGTGGGGGGTTTGAGCTTGACCCATTGGTAGTGTGGGGGCTGGAGAACACACACACACACACACACACACATATATACAGAACCTACTGCAGTGCTGGAGGCGTCCCAGGAGTGCCCCCACCTTTACTCACCCGCTCCCTCTCACACAGAGAAAGAATGCTGCAGTGCTGAGGTCCCGTGAGTACCCAACACCCACACATTCTCCCTCCATTTTCTCATCTTCCATTTTCCCTCCATTTCTATCGCAGTTTCACTCTCTGAGGTGATGGCTCAGATTTTCATCTGTTTATTTACTCGTTGCCTTAATTGGTGAAATTTTGTATTAATCTGGATTCAGGTTAAGGCAGAAAACAGTATGCAGTCTGCAGAAAATGTGCTTGACTTGTATTATTCGACCGGTACGAGGCAGTTGTCAGGTTCATCTCTAGAGTTCAGTCTGCAAGGATAATTTCTTTCACATCACCGTCAAACCACAGAATTACACTGAATCAGGGATTATTAACAAATAAAGCGGCATGTTGCTCTGTCTCTTGCCTACTCACACCCTAAACTGCTGTCACTTTATTACTACTTGGTGCTACTTTGGACCGTCTGACCACAGTGGTGGAAAGACGCATGCCAACAAGCCGTTGTCCATCACATTTCATTTCATTTCATTCATTTATTTAAAAGGGACAACACATATTGATGAACACATAAAGTGTAAATATGTCAGATTATAGCCATTGGCTAATTTCCATCTGTAGTCCCTGACAGACTGCAAAAATTAAACAATTTACAGTAAAAACACACAAACATCACAGGAGCTTACAATACAACAACAGACTAATTACACAGGGGTAACTACTACAACAAAACACAGACTGGACAAGAGACAGGAAACAAGAGGACACTGACGGGATCTGAGCATGAACAGTTATCTTATACAAACTCAGTCAAAGGAGGGCACACAGTTTAAAAAAATACTACACTGACAATTCAATTGGAATAAGTTAATTAAAACTGCAAGTCTAATTTCATACATTTATATATTTTAAAAACAATCGCTTTAAGAACAATAAATTATAAAGTGCTGTAGTTCATCTTAGTTTCTACAATTGAGTTCATAATGCTCACATTTTTTTATTTGATCTGAGCCACTCCTTTAAGTGACTTTTGAAAGCTTTAAAGCTTGGGGCCTCCCTCACTGTCGTTGGCAAAGCATTCCATTGGACACTGCCTTTGTAGGACAGAACATTTTGTGCAAAAGCTGTTTTTCTCACAGACACTTCACCTCTACTCATAGGGTCCCCTCTACTCATAGCCCTGGTGACCCTCGGACCAATTGTTCTACGTTTAATATAATTTGCAAGAGGTGGAGGAGCTAACCTATATAAAATTTTATATATTAGACAAGCATTTTTAAATTTTATAAAATTTTCAAAACTAAATAAGTTATACTTTGTTAAAATTTTACAATGATGATACGAAAATGGTCTTTCAATGCTCTTTTGTAAAGCCTTTCAATCGGTTTTAGAATTGTCACACCTGTTAGAGGCCAGCTGGTTATGCAGTAACCTACACAAACAGCAGACAGCACATACAGTGAGGAAAATAAGTATTTGAACACCCTGCGGTTTTGCAAATTCTCCCACAAATCATGGAGGGGTCTGAAATTTTCATCTTAGGTGCATGTCCACTGTGAGAGACATAATCTTAAAAAAAAAAATCAGGAAATCACAATGTATGATTTTTTTAAAATAATTTAATTGTATGTTACTGCTGCAAATAAGTATTTGAACACCTACCAACCAGCAAGAATTCTGGCTCTCACAGACCTGTTAATTTTTCTTTAAGAAGCCCTCTTATTCTGCACTCTTTACCTGTATTAATTGCACCTGTTTGAACTTGTTACCTGTATAAAAGACACCTGTTCACACAATCAATCACACTCCAACCTGTCCACCATAGCCAAGACCAAAGAGCTGTCTAAGGACACCAGGGACAAAACTGTAGACCTGCACAAGGCTGGGATGGACTACAGGACAACAGGCAAGCAACTTGGCAGAAGACAACACAGTCACAAAGATTACATTAGTAACACATGATGCTGTCATGGTTTAAAATCCTGCAGGGTAGCAAGGTCCCCCTGCTCAAGCCAGCACATGTCCAGGCGCATTTGAAGTTCACCAGTGACCATCTGGATGATCCAGAGGAGGCATGGGAGAAGGTCATGTGGTCAGATGAGACCAGAATAAAGCTTTTTGGAATCATCTCCACTTACCATGTTTAGAGGATGAGAACAACCTCAAGAAAACCATCCCAACTGTGAAGCATGGGGGTGGAAACATCATACTCTGGGGATGCTCTTCTGCAAAGGGGTCAGGACGACTGCACCGTATTAAAGGGATGATGGATGGGGTCATGTATTGTGAGATTTTGGCAAACAACCTCCTTCCCTCAGTAACAGCATTGAAGATGGGTCATGGCTGGGTCTTCCAGCATGACAATGACCCCAAACACACAGCCAAGGCAACTAAGGACATGCACCTAAGATGAAAATTTCAGACCCCTCCATGATTTCTAAGTGGGAGAACTTGCAAAATCGCAAGGTGTTCAAATACTTATTTTCCTCACTGTATATATGTATTACTATTATAGGGTGGCACAGTGGCATAATGGTTAGCACTGTTGCCTCACAGCAACAAGGTCATGGGATCGCTTCCCGTCTGGACTTTTCTTTACGGTGTTTGTATGTTCTCCCCATGTTCACATGGGTTTCCACTGGGTTCTGCAGCTTCCTCCCACTCCCAAAGTCATGCATATTAGGTGAAGTGGAAACTTTGAATTCACCACAGGTGTGAGTGAGGGTGTGACTATGTTTGTCTGTCTATATGTCTTGCGTCCTGTCCAGGGTGCACCCTGCTTCTCACCCTATGACTGCTGGGATAGACTTCAGGCCCCCGTGACCCTTAATTGGAGTAAGCAGGTATAGAAAATCAATTAATCAATCAATTACTACTGTAACAGTACACTGTGATAGTTACTACTATGATACACCACATCACGTCTGGGACCATGTACTGGTGCCGCGCATTGCTGCATCCACCCAAGCAGACAACTAGTCCATCCCCATTCGTCAAAAGTAACCATCTATCTGCTGCAGCCAGATGAAACATGGATCCTCCCTTGGCCTTCTCGAGCCACCTAATCCACCTGATGCACCACACAGCTAAAGCAGATCTTCCCTCACAATGCAAGTGATATGTCTCATCTGAGTCTCCTAAGTAATGATTTGTATGACACAGACATTCCAGTGGTACCCAAGGATCCTCAAAAAAGACCAAATACACAGACAGTCATTGCCATAGTCAAGCCAAGGTTACCCTTTTGATGTGGTCCCTCTTCACTTTTTTAAAGAAGCTTTTTCTACCTTTAGGCAGTCGGTTCTGACTATTATTAATAGCAGGTTGTCCTCTGGTGTTATTCCTGTAGGTTACAAACACACTGTAATATAACCTGTTCTGAAGAAGCCTGGTCTTGACAGCACTGTTTTAGTGAATTTCAGGCCCATCTCCAAGTTGTCATTTGTCTCTAAAATTCTGGAGAAAATTGTCTATGTACAACTAAAAACTTTCCTTGATGAACACAACATTATGGAGGTTTTTCAGTCTGGTTTTAAAACATTACATAGCATGGACCTGCCCTTTTAAAAATTTTTAATGACATTTTAATGGCAAATGATAGTGACAACTATGTTGTTCTTGCCCTGCTCAACTTTACCACTGCCTTTGATACTGTAGACCACAGTATCGTGTTAAATCGTCTGCAGCAGCTAGTAGCCATTGGTGGTAGTGCTGTGGATGGGTTTAAATCCTCCACTCCACTGTTATATGGCATTCCACAGGGTTCAATTTTAGGACCCCTGCTTTTCTCCCTGTACATGTTTCACCTAGGGTCTATCCTCAGAAAAACATGGTGTCGCTTTTCATTGTTATGCTGATGACAGCCAGATATATGTCCCCCTGAGGAAAAGTGATGCCTTTTCCTCAAATCCCTGCTGTTATAGCTTGAATATATTAAAGACTGGATGGCCCTAAACTTCCTAAATTTTAATGATAAGAAAACTGAGGTGATTGTGTTTGGCTCTAGTGGTTCCTGTGTACCCTCCCCTGTTGATTTGGGTCCATTGGCAGCTTATGCGAAGTGTACTGGTACTAATTTGGCTTTTAAGATGAACAGTGATTTTAAATTGGATCACCAAATTAGAGCAGTAGTTAGGTCAAGTTTCTTTCACCTCAGGCAAGTTACAGCCTTTTGTCGCACATCAGCACTCTGAACCAGTAAGCCATGCTTTCATTACCTCTTGGCTGGATTACTGTAATGCATCTGAACGATTATGCTAATCTGAATTATTATGATGAGATGTTAAATCTATCATAAAGATAATTTTACAGCTACTCATCAGAAAGAATGAAAATGCAACTGTTCTACCAAGCCATTACAATATAAATATAACAAATATTACCTTTTAGATTATTCCAAATGCGTTCTCCACGTTATGAAGCGCACGAGAGAGAAAAAGAAAGAGAAAAAAAATGCAGCTGTAGAAAATTCCTCTGTGATCCCGGAAGCAATTACAGGTGTTTTCTTAGAGCAAATGATTAATCCACTACGAAATAATTATTTTATATGCAGTGTCCAGCAGCACATAGCACAGCATCCAGGTGGGAACACAGTGGGTGGCACTGGCATGACAAATCGTGCGGCAGCGTGGGGGCTAAATGTGTGCAAGTGTCAAGGCACCTTAAGGTGATGGATTTTATTTTCTTAAGTTAGCACAGCAGTACACCATAAAATGAGTCAGGTAAATATAAAAAAGTAATAAAAAAATTGTATGAGCAGCTGTACAATATTAATAAATTAACTAATAAACTGAAATAATGCAGTATAGCATGAGGTTATGTAAAAGGTAATGTAGGGTTAGGGTTGTAATGTAAGAAAGGGGTGCAAGAAAAATTAAATACATTTTTTTTTGTAGTTTGTTTGACTTTATAAAAATTTGTTTTGTTTTTCCATCACCAGATTCAAACTGTTCTGCTTGTGATCGTATAACTATTTATATATCTGGTGAAAAGAGGGTTGTGGATAATATTTGTCAATGTTTAGTTGAAATTAAATATATAATTTTCAAGCTCTTATCTTGTGATCAAGATACTGATATTTATCAATTTATGTCCAATATTTTTTTATGGAGACTCTCCTAATATTTCTTATACATTTAACAATTGCTTTATTATTTTAAAAAATACAGTATTTTAGATAGCAGGCCCTCTCCCAGAGGTAAAATACATTATCTAGTCAAATCAAATGTGGCTTGTTGTTAATCTGACCTCTACACCATCATACAAAACAACAACAACAAAATTAAATATACTTCTTTGTTTAGTCCATAGTCGTACCAGTTGACTTCATGTGTATCACCATTTTCCAAAATGTTCTACCTTCTCAGCAGTGTCTTTCATGTCTCTGAGACCTTAGCATTTTGAATTCCAGACACAGCTGAGAAGACTTTATGCCATCAATGGCGATAATGAAAATCTATATTATTAGCTTTCTGTTGCATCTTACCTTCTGCAGTCTTACTGTATGATGGTGAAACTTTGTCTCTAACCAACGAGCCAGACATTCGTGGGGAACTGCAAGAATGACTTTGTGTCAAACAAGGGTTAGCGTGTTCCAGCACATAGGTGCATCAGTGCTGATGGTCCCAGACCATAAAAAGCATGTGGCTTCAGGTACCAGGTGCCCATCAGTGGTACTCAGGGCGTGGCATTCTCAGCATCTATGTATGATCTGGCTTATGGGAGGTGGTGATGGACCAAAGGTCAGCCTGGCTGGCTGTCAATCAGGATACAGGACAGTTTGATTGTGTGGTGGATGTGACAACACACAGCACCAGCACATACCTGACGTGACCAAAATGCCACGAAGCCTACTTGCTAATTTGGACTCTGGGCCAACAACAGAGTAAAGGATGTGTTAAAATAAACAATGCCAATCCCAGTTCAAAACACTATATTGCAAAGTTTGTCAGTGCTCACAAAGTCCTGCCCAATTCAATCTGTCTGCAATTCCAAACAAAACCCAGTATAATTTGAACTGAACACTCACAGCCATCTCAGTGTTACGCAAAAACAGAAAGGACTTGCATTTTTCAGATTGAAAATACTGGTTGAATAAGTGCAAAAACAATCAATTACAGCTATTCAGTCATAGTTTTTATTGAGGACAGAAAAGAGTAAGTTTGATTTGATAAAGTAAATAAATTAGGTTTAATGGAAACATAACGAGAAGAATGAGACTAAAATGTGAAAGTTCTCTCTTCAAACACAGTAGAAAAACTTTCTCCTCCTATCCATCACTAATGGCCAGAGCCCTCATTTGCACATCTCTCTCTCTCTCTCTATCTCTCTCTCTCAATATTGGCAGACATGGGACGCATATGGTGATAACCAGTTTGTGTTTGTGTGTACAATGAAAAGAAGCACAAATTGAGCATATTTATGTAGTGCATGTGTGTCTTGGAAGGAAATAATATGCGTGTGTGTGTGTGTGGGGGGGGGGGGGGGGCAGCTTGGATTTTCCTTATCAGATTACATAACAGTAGGAAGCTGGAGCGATCCGCTCAGTGGAAGCCAAATGCCTTCCCATTTACATGCATGTGCATGCGTGCACGTGTACACACATGCACACAGATTACAATTATCAACTCGTTGTCTTTCTTGTCCATTTTAAAAGAGACTGTGACCTGAATTTACTTTTCGGGTTATAAGCACAACTTTGATATGTGGCCCACAAAAAGTAATTAATTTTCAGGTTTGTAGACTTTCTTTGATGAAAATGCACATACGTCTTTTAAAAACAGATAAAGCAAAATATGCTGCAAAAATAATTTAAAGCTTCTAAATATTAAATAAATACAAAGAGAGCAAATCATTAAACAGTAAATTTTAGTCACTGATGACTATCACATCTTTGTTGTTTTTATATTAAGCTGTAATGCTGTAGGTATTAACTATTTAGAAAAGAGTTGTTGCTTTCTTCAATACACTCTTTTCTTTAACAAAATAAATAAAATGCATTACTGTAATTGGGGTAGTGGCCACGTGGTTAGTGCACTTGGTTTAAGTGTGGAAGGTTCCTGGTTTAAACTCCATCCCTACCACATTTCTCCATGTAATACCGAGTTGCGTCAGGGAGAAAATCTGGTGTAAAACCTATGCCAAATCAACATGCAGATCCACCTAATCATTAAGTAACAGAAAGCTTCTCAAAAACATCTCAAAATATAATTAAATACAATCTGATATTCTTACAAATCGCAAAAAACCACTTGGTGAAA
Organism: Thalassophryne amazonica; assembly: GCF_902500255.1. Classification (NCBI taxonomy): domain Eukaryota; kingdom Metazoa; phylum Chordata; class Actinopteri; order Batrachoidiformes; family Batrachoididae; genus Thalassophryne; species Thalassophryne amazonica. The sequence continues at coordinate 91,078,507 of NC_047110.1, forward strand.
GAAAGAATGATTGATTTAGTTGTTTTACATTACGAGGTCTGTTAGAAAAGTATCCGACCTTTTTATTTTTTTCAAAAACCTGATGGATTTGAATCACGTGTGTTTGCATGAGCCAACCTTGAACCTTCATGCGCATGCGTGAATTTTTTCACGCCTGTCGATTGCGTCATTTGCTTGTAAGCAGCCTTTGTGTGAGGATGGGTGTAGTCTCTCGTCGTTTTTTCTTTGCAAGGAAATGGCGGAAAGACTGGAGCAGCGCGACTGCATCAAATTTTGCCAGAAACTGGGCGACAGCCAGGTGGAAACCATTCGGATTATTCAGACGGCTTTCGTTGACGATCCTATGGGCATCACGCAGATTAAGGAGTGGTACAACCAGTTTAAAGACGGCCGCACAACGGTGGACAGCGAGCCGCGCTCCGGTTGGCCATCAACATGCTGAAATGACCGGATCATTTCCAAAGTGAACGCTGTGGTGATGCGGGACCATCGTGTGACTATCCGAAAAATTGCGTAAGAGGTGGACATCAGCACTTTTTCGGCACATTCCACTGTGACAGAAGATTTTGCCATAAAAGAGATGCAGCGAAATTCATGCCGATGGCTTTGGCATGAAGCTGATGCCGCAGCAAAAGCGCCACCGTGTTGAAGTCTCACAGGACATGTTGTGACATGCCCACCTCGACCACAATTTCTCGGATAGTCACACGACTGAAAAGTCACCGAAAGCCGCCTGAATCTTCCGAATGGTGGAAGAGCTGGGCATGATTTTATACAGACACACACACCAGATAGAGACAAAAGCCATCATTCAGTGAACAACACTAAACTATGATGGTGAGAAGTTGAAATGTATAGCTCATGTTGTCATACATAATGAGCCTTTAATTAATATTCAAGTTGCGGAGGTGCACACATCATCACTCTGGTCGTGGAATCATTGCTCAAGGGGCTTTCACAGTGACGTATTCGTAGAGCTGCTCATTGCAGCGTTGTGTTTCATTTAAATACGGCCGAAATACGCGTGTACTCAGCCTTTAACAGTGTTCATTCATACTTGCAGCTGCGTGTGTTCACGTTTTAATGTGTGCACATAGTTGCGTGTGCTATGCTGCACCAGTTTCAGTGCTATTTTCTGCCTCTGTGGAAGTGCGCTCTGTTCTCTACTGCATGGTGGGGTGCGGCTCAAAAACAGAGTCATTTAACATGTTTATTTATTTATTTTTTTTATGCAGCGAGTGCGCGTTTATTTTAGAGTCACAGCTCTTTTCTGCTTTGATCAGACTGATCGATCAGGGCGTTTGATGAGCGCACCGACATGCAGCGAGTGCGCGTTTATTTTAAAGAGCCACAGCTCTGATTAGACACACACACAGAGAGAGAGAGAGAGTGAGAGAGAGAGAGAGAGAGAGAGAGAGTGAGGGAGAGCGTGCGTGCGAGAGAGCGGTTTTATTTTATTTTATTTAAAGGAGTCTGATAGAGGAGAGGAGACTCAGCCTGCCTGCTCTCCACTATCAGACTCCTTAAAATAAAGTAAAAGCGCTCTCTCGCGCGCGCGCTCTCCCTTCCTCTCTCTCTCTGACAGACACAGAGAGAGAGAGAGAGAGAGAGAGAGAGAGAGAGAGAGAGAGAGAGAGAGAGAGAGAGAGAGAGAGAGCACTTTTATGAAACGATGTGACACAGTGAAACAGTCCTCATATATAATGAGTCCAGTATGATAAAGCGAAGCAGCGATCTTGCAGTATTTATAGCTCCAGAAGAACAACAGGGAGATGTGAAGTGGCGTACAGTGCCGTGTTGAAGCGTGGGTGGACTCACAATAGCGGACAGTAGCACGGCGCTGCGTGTTCTCGCGTGAACGCTCCATGCTGTGCTGTACGCCGAAGAAAATTAAACAGGTTTAATTTCTTCTGTCCTACGTGCGTAGCCCTCAACATACTGCTACGTATTGAGAAAAAACTCCACGTGAAGTGGGCGGAGAGCTGCTCATTACAGCATAGATGATACGCTGTAATGAGCAGCTCTACGAATACGCCACTGTGAAAGCCCCTTCAGGCGTTTCACTAGAAAATAGGGAATTAACTTATTCTCCCTGACCCCCCACCCCACCACCACCTCCATCTCACACACATTTTACTTTCTATTTTTTTAAGCTCCTTTGCAAGGATGAGAATCATGAATACAGAGTATATTTGTGTTTAGGATCTTAATTGAAAGCTTGAAAGTGGCCAGGAGGGAATAAGGCTAATCACTGTGTGAATAAACCATCAACACGCACAGACAGCCATAGACAAGCTTGCAAGACACTCCCTTGGACAGCATTTAAACCTGAAGTACCTCTCCTTCTCAAGTTGTCAGCTGCTTCTCTCGTTTCTTTCCTCACTCATTCCGTTCTCCCATCTGTTTACATGTGTAAAAGACAACTACAGGCCCCTGGATGCACATCAACTGCATGTGCAAGTCTGTTTGATGCCAGTTTCAGCTTATAGTAGATGTTGATGAGGACTTAAAAAAGACATTTATGGGGACATAATACACATTAATTAGTTAGAGAATAATATATAGATTTGTTGGCCACAAAACAACAACATAATATCCTATGGTGTGATCACATGCACATCACTGCAAAACACTGTAAAACAATGAATTCTGTAGGTTTTGTTGTATACAGCAGCATACACTTGAGAGAAATAAAAGAATAAAAATATTCCAACATGCAACGTTAATTGACCATGTTAGATTAAGGGTTGTGTTTCTCTGGAAGGCTCAGTTTTTCAAATATTAAAGAAATAGTACAGAGGATTTAGAGGAGCTTATTATAGAAAATTGGAATATCGCATTTTTAACCACCTGTTCATTAGTGTATAATTACCTGCAACAACAAATAAAAATGTGTCATGATTTGCCCCTGCTCAGTCCTCGACAGTTATGTTTTTCTGTCAGTCTGTCTTTACTGAGTTCTTTTGTCTGCTTTTTTGATCATCTGTTTATTTTGCTTTTGTCACAGCTGCTTGTTTTCTATTCATCACACTTCAGCCACATCTTGAGTTCTGTTTGGGTTTAGTTTAGTTTTTTGATCCACTGTCTTTGATTTTTGTTCATCATTGCTTTTGTCACAGCTTGCTGTTTTCTGTTTGTCACACTTCAGCCACATGTTGAGTTCCGTTCTTGTTTAGTTTAGTTTAGAGCCACGGTTTTTGATTGTTTCATGATTGCTTATGTCAGTGGTTTGATTTGTCAGGTTTACCACGTTAGTCTTCGGTTGTATTATTTGTGTCAGTTCTGTTCCAGTTTCAGCCGTTGACTTTCTTGTTGCCTTCTTTATCATTTTATTGTCTAGTATTAATCTTTTCCTGTCAAGATTCCATGCATCCTTTGTTCATTAGTTCTTCTCGGTCTTGATATTTAAGTATTGTTAGTTTATGTTTCTTAGTCATGTCCATGTTGTCTCTGCCCACCCTCGTCTACACTTCTCATCTCTGTTCTCATGTATTCTCGCCTAGTTTCATTTGTATCACTGTCTCCCTCACTCTCTTGTCCTGCACCTGCACTTCCTCATCTCTGTTTGGCTACACCCCGTTTTGTCTGTAATCTCCTTAAGCGCAGGTTACAACCCACTGTGCGTTTTTTTTCACCGTACGTTTTCTGCGGATGCCACGGCCACTACGTTTTTGTGAAAACGTACGGAGGCAGTAGCAAGAGGAGGGAGGGAGTATGTTCAATGCACATCTCTAGGAGTGTAACGATAAAGAGAGTTGACAATAAAGCAGTATGTGTGTGGGGGTCGGCTTTTCTTTTGATGTGTGTGTTATGAGCGGGACCGGAGCGGCAGGTGTTTTTCGGTGTCGGCGATGCATGAGCATGTCCAGCCTGCAGCGGTCAGTTGTACGAGTGTTTACTTGCCTCGAAAAGTTACAGCTAGTTATCAGACTGAAGCTGTGGAGTGTGTGTGTTGCTGAAGTTTGGAAATAAAGTCCAAGTTCAAGTGAGAAGCTGCGTCGTGCATGCAAGTCTGTCGGCCTCCCCACTTCAGAGTTAGTGAAAAGTCACACAAGGTGTGAAACTGATAGAGGAATATATTCACTACACACTTGATAACCAGCTTTTTTAATTTCAACTTAATTCTAATTTATATATGTGTATCACAATCTTCAAGATCTGATACGTACAATTTAATTCCATAGTATGTGGTGAGTAGCTTACTGCCTCAGTACGGATTTGGTTAATTCAATAGTAATTGAATGAAAATGTGCTGCTTTGAATCCGTACTGAGGCAGTACTCACAACGTGCGTCATCTGTAATGCTGGTGAATCCGCAGCCTGACCGCAGCGAAAGTTCTGCATGCACTAAAACCTCTACGGCGTGTCTGCGTGCTCCTAAATTTGTACTGAGGCAGTACTTACGACATACGTATCTCCAAATTTAGCCCACGTTTTTGCAAGTAGACTGCACGCACGTGCAAGTACGGCAGGTTGTGACCACAGCCTTACTCACTTGTCACTGCAATCTCTTGCCTCACACAGTGTCTCTCATCTTTGTTAGTCCACGCCCTCCTCCTGCCAGCTCACCACACCTGTTTCACATCACTGCCTAATTAACCTCTGTGTACGTATTTAACCCTTTGAGTTGTGTGTTCATTGCTTGTTCGTTGATGTTACTATCGCCGTTCCAGCACTCGTATCTGTGTTCCTAGTTCCTAGCCATAGTTTGTTGTTGCAGACCGTGCCCGTTTTTCTCGACCTCGCCTTTTGTCTCAGCCCATGTAACTCTGATTGCCGTGCTCCAACCTCAGCCTGTATTTTTTGACATTGCCATTGTATATCTCCTGCCTGTACCTTCACCTTGCTGACTGCCTTTTTGTGTACCAGACCCTCTGCGAGAATGTGCGATAAAGCCTTTTATATCCTACCACCAGCTTGTGAGTCTGCATTGCATTGTGCCTGCTACCTCCTGCTGTGCCCAGCTCCCCTGAGTGTTTTCATGAGCTTAGAATGAGCCCTAGAAATCTACATGGAAGTGGCCCCTCTCATGGAATCATCCACATGCAATAATATGTCCACAAATCACGTGCAATATTATTAATATGTCCACATATCATGTGCAATAACAACTCATTTACAAATCCCAGCACTAATGTCACCTTACCACATCTAAACTCCATTTCACATATTGTAAAGAAGTTGCTCCTATCTCCCTTTCAATCCCAATCATGTTTATATATATGCATATGTGTATAGATATGTGTGTGCATATGGGTATGCGTGTATGGGTGTATGTGTATGTACACGTGTATATGTGTGTGTATATATACAACCCCTGGCAATAATTATGGAATCACCGGCCTCGGAGGATGTTCATTCAGTTGTTTAATTTTGTAGAAAAAAGCAGATCACAGACATGACACAAAACTAAAGTCATTTCAAATGGCAACTTTCTGGCTTTAAGAAACACTATAAGAAATCAGGAAAAAAAAATTGTGGCAGTCAGTAACGGTTACTTTTTTAGACCAAGCAGAGGGAAAAAAAATATGGACTCACTCAAGTCTGAGGAATAAATTATGGAATCACCCTGTAAATTTTCATCCCCAAAACTAACACCTGCATCAAATCAGATCTGCTCGTTAGTCTGCATCTTAAAAGGAGTGATCACACCTTGGAGAGCTGTTGCACCAAGTGGACTGACATGAATTATGGCTCCAACACGAGAGATGTCAATTGAAACAAAGGAGAGGATTATCAAACTCTTAAAAGAGGGTAAATCATCATGCAATGTTGCAAAAGATGTTGGTTGTTCACAGTCAGCTGTGTCTAAACTCTGGACCAAATACAAACAACATGGGAAGGTTGTTAAAGGCAAACATACTGGTAGACCAAGGAAGACATCAAAGCGTCAAGACAGAAAACTTAAAGCAATATGTCTCAAAAATCGAAAATGCACAACAAAACAAATGAAGAAGGAATGGGAGGAAACTGGAGTCAACGTCTGTGACCGAACTGTAAGAAACCGCCTAAAGGAAATGGAATTTACACACAGAAAAGCTAAACGAAAGCCATCATTAACACCTAAACAGAAAAAACAAGGTTACAATGGGCTAAGGAAAAGTAATCGTGGACTGTGGATGACTGGATGAAAGTCATTTTCAGTGAGGAATCTCGAATCTGCACTGGGCAAGGTGACGATGCTGGAACTTTTGATTGGTGCCGTTCCAATGAGATTTATAAAGATGACTGCCTGAAGAGAACATGTAAATTTCCACAGTCATTGATGATATGGGGCTGCATGTCAGGTAAAGGCACTGGGGAGATGGCTGTCATTACATCATCAATAAATGCACATGTTTACGTTGATATTTTGGACACTTTTCTTATCCAATAGTCCGGATCTTAATCCAATTGAAAATCTTTGGTGGAAGTTGAAGAAAATGGCCCATGACAAGGCTCCAACCTGCAAAGCTGATCTGGCAACAGCAATCAGAGAAAGTTTGAGCCAGATTGATGAAGAGTACAGTTTGTCACTCATAAGTCCATGCCTCAGACTGCAAGCTGTTATAAAAGCCAGAGGTGGTGCAACAAAATACTAGTGATGTGTTGGAGTGTTCTTTTGTTTTTCATGATTCCATAATTTTTTCCTCAGAATTGAGTGATTCCATATTTTTTCCCTCTGCTTGGTCTAAAAAAGTAACCGTTACTGACTGCCACAATTTTTTTTCCTGATTTCTTATAGTGTTTCTTAAAGCCAGAAAGTTGCCATTTGAAATGACTTTAGTTTTGTGTCATGTCTGTGATCTGCTTTTTTTCTACAAAATTAAACAACTGAATAAACATCCTCCGAGGCCAGTGATTCCATAATTTTTGCCAGAGGTTGTATATATATATATATATATATATATATATATATATATATTCTATTTCTACCTCATTTCTTATGTCTTGTACTGTTACAAGTATTATTATTGCTTATCCTTGCACACGCTGTTCAATGAACATCTTCCTTTATTTGCATCCACCTTGTATGTTGTCTTAAGAGCTGACATAACATGTGAATTTCTCCTCTTAGAGATCAATAAAGTTTATCTATCTATCTAAATTCTAGAGACTGCAAATTTAATTAATTATGTCCCTGAACTGTAGCAAATTTAAATCTAGTAAAATACACAAACCTGGCCCAATCAAAGCGGAGTTTTGCAGGTGATGCACTGCAAGTCATGCAAGCGGAGAGGGTGCTTGTTTTCTAAGCAGAAAATCACCAGTTTAAGTACACACTTCAACTTACATCAGGGAGGGCATCGGTAATAAAACTTGTGCCTAATCAACACAGCAAATGGTAATCCAAAACAAAATGATAGAAATTAGTTTTAAGGAGCTCATTTGTGACCAGAGCATTCTTGGTTCAATTGCCTGATTAGATAAAAATAAATTAATTAATTAATTAAATTAAAAAATGAATCAATATGTATGTGTGTGTGTGTGTGTGTGTGTGTGTCAGAGAGAGAGAGAGAGAGAATGGGCAAATGGGAGGCATCAGATGGAAATGTGCTACAGAAATACCATCCATTTCTCATTTGATTTTACCTCAGACTCACTGTGCTCTGCTTCATTAACACTCTCAGTCATTTGTATACTGTGCACAGAGACCTACAAGCATTAGTATGTCTGAAAACAATCTGAATATTTTGACTGAATTATTGGGAATCTATGTGACTGTGACTGACTCTTCTTCAGCACTCTATGTTGCGTGCATGGCTCTATACCAGCACTCCTTTTCAGGTGCAGGGTCAGCTGTGAATCCTAAAATGTCCCACACAGTGCTCATTATCTATTAATGAAAATCTGTGTGATCTCCTCTGCAGCAAAGGGTGCAAGGTGCACTGCTCCAATCTCTGTATCTCAGGTACGAGCTGAGTTAAAAAGCTACACTCTGTCACTATAAGTTGGCACTCTGAAAAAGTCATGAATTTGTAAGAGTCTTGACATTAAATGGCCTTTTAGTGAATAACTAGTGATCTGTGATAAGACACGACAGATTTCTACCTGCTCTGCCATAATAGTTGCATGCTTGAATTCTATATATGGCGGTAGTAAATACCTCAGCAACTTTTACTTATCACAACAAAACAAACAAAGTGAGCAGAACAGCAAAACAAAGACATCTTAAAATAATCAAACTCAAATTCCTCATCATAGGCACACATCGCATAATCATATATATATATATATATATATATATATATATATATATATATATATATATATATATATATATATATATATAAACACACACACATCTCCATATGCTGACAGAACTGTATCTACAAGCTCAGATATCATGTGATGTTTCAATTAAACACAAATTCCCAGATCCCAATGTTTTTTTTGTTTGGGTTTATTTTTTGCTACCACTGTGTGAAGATTCAATGAAATTCACCAAGAGGTAGTACTTCGGTCTTGCACTGCTTGTAATTTTTACTTGCATGCTGCCGTTTACACACTTGAGGATTTCAGGTAAGCAGAAATCCATTTTAAAATTCCTTTGAGGGGCCCCAAATGTCAAAGCAGACAAAAAGTCTCCAGTGTGAATCAGATTTTAATATTCTATTTTGACCGACTGGTGCATGAGAGAATTGCGCACCAGGTTAATTTCTTTGACATATACACTGACATATACTCTTATATATGGGATTGCAGGATACTGTAGGTTTTTTTCAAAACCGACTTGGATGCAAGTGTGCTGGGGCACCATGATATGATAGATTAAGTATGAACACACACAAAAATCACCCACTCATTCAGGTTCGCAAGAATGTCTGTATCCAGGGCTAATCACCACAGCAACCGTAATCAAGGCTCTGATCTAGTTGTCAAGGTGATAGAGAGAGGGTCATTGCTGGCTCTGAATGAATTCCTCTGAATGACTAAATCATGCTGTTTTGGACACAACTGTTCCTTTCACTCCTATTTAGTGTTTATAAAGGACATGAAAGTTTTAAGAACAACATCCTGTTGGTATTCAAAGGCTATGTGTGTGCTTGCCAGGATTCAGCCCATTCAGGGTCCTGGTCAGGGTTTGGTCTTGCCTTGTTTCTGCCTTTGAATATCTGTTTATCTTTGCTCTTCAGCGTTTTGTCATTTGGTTATATTCCTTTAGTTTTTGATTGCTTTCTCTGTTTATCATTTATTCTCTGTTGTGTAGTCATTTTTGCATTATCTATATTCCATAGTCTGTGGTTTCGTTTTCTGTTCATTATTTATTTTCTAGTTAGTCACTACTCTGTTTTGCCATTTTGTTATCATGATTGTGTTACTTTTATATTTTGGTCATCAACAGTTCAGTTCTAGTTTTTGTCCAGCCTGTAATCATGTAATCATGTAATCATTAGTTGAATCACTTCTTTGTTTTGTTTTTATCATTGTTTTTATCATTATATAGCGCTTTTCCATCTGCATCAGACGCTCAAAGCGCTTTACAAATAATGCCTCACATTCACCCCGACGTCAGGGTGCTGCCATACAAGACACCCATTACACACCGGGAGTAACTAGTGGATTAAAGACCTTGCCCAAGGGCCCTTAGTGATTTTCCAGTCAGGCTGGGATTTGAACTGAGTATCCTCTGGTCGTCTCAAGCACAACGTTTTAACCACTAGACCATCACCTCCCCTAATGTTGTATAGTGGTTATATTACCACTTGTGAGTTGTAGTTTAGTCTTGTCTTTTTATTTTCTTATTTTTGTACTCTGCCTTTCACTGTAGTCATTGATTGTATATCCCTTTAATCTTTAGCCACGTGCTGAGTTCTGCTCTAGTTAAGTTTCTGCTCTTTATTTTCTGGTCCTGTCATATGACCACTTTACTTAGTCTATGTTTTTCAGTTCATCTGCATGTTTAGGATTTTTATCTCTGTTGGTTGTGGGTGGTGTTATTGCACTTAGGTGTTTTGACTGTCACGCCCACCTGTCATTCCTCTTTTGTCTTGTCTGGCCACGCCCCCCCCAGAACCTTCCCCGCACCTGCTTCTCATCACGCCTTGATTACTTTGTCTGTATTTAAGCCCTCACTGTCTCTCTGTCCCCTGCCAGTTTGTTGAAATCTTTTCACATCCTCGCCTTTTGCCACAATCATGTTTGCCTCGTTTTTGACCTTGCTTGTTTCTTCTGATCTCCACCACACCATGAACCTGACCCTTGCCTGTTTTTTGAGCCACATATCTGCCTCTCGATTTCCTGTAACCTCCACCCCGCTGACTGCCTTACCGTGTATCATACCCTTGCTTGTTTTTTGATAAAGCCTTTTATTACCTCTACACCTCTGTGTGTGAGCCTACAACCTTTTGTGCCACGCCACCACGACAGTGCTTACCTTCATCTAATGCAATTCTGCAATTTATTGTTCTGTATGTGTGTGTGTGTGGTCTGGCTTTAGCAGCGTACCTCTGTGTGTGAGGGTGATATATGTGAGGGAGTATGTGTGCATCAGTTCACAGTGTGTGTGTGTGTGTGTGTGTGTGTGTGTGTGTGTGTGTGTGTGTGTGTGTGTGTGTGTGTGTGTGTGTGTGTGTGTGTGTGTGTGTGTGTTTCTTTAATCTGTGCTCTTCGGGGCCAGAGGGAGGCAGCAGGCTTATCCCTGCTGCATCACACAAATACCAGCATAAAAGCCATTTGCTCTTCCACAACAACAAAAATTAACACAACTGGAAAGAAAGGCCTGTAAGATATGCTTAATTTTCTTTTCCACCCCAGAATACATACCTGATATATACAGCCATTTAAAATAACATAACTACATAACTGCGGCTTTTTAAAGTGTAAAATCTGACCTTTGATCACCCTGAGCACCTGAGAGGACCAACAGAGGTACACCGTGCATATGTTTGATCCAAATAAGACCATAATAATGTTGGAGTAATGTTTTTGTGTGTGTGTGTGTGTGTGTGTGTGTATATAATTATTCCTTGAATATTATCTTGAGCAAACTGCTGATACAGGAACATCTGAGGAGCTTTGTGGGTAAGTCTGATCAAAATCAGACCATGGGCAAGACGAGCAATTTTTGTGAAATGACTGAAGTGGCACAGAATCTGAACTTTGACCTTGAGCAAAAGGTTGATGCAAAACCAACTGGGGAACATTGTCTGCAAGTTTAGTCCAAACTGGATCCACAACTGTGGCAAACAAACAGAATTAACCTTTGTATACTGTGTTGTCAACACTTTTAGGACATTTAGGACGTCATTCCGCGTGATTATAAAAGACAAGGCTAAAATCTGATGGCGGAAACAGAGGGAAGAAGGGAGTTGGAAAGAGAGGAGGAGTAGAGCCAATAAGACTTCACAGCAGGATGCTAATAATGCAGCTCCAGCTGTTCCAGTTAACCTGCAAACTGCCCATCTGGACCCAGAGAGAGAGAGAAAGAGCGCGAGAAAGAGATGACAGACAGAGATACTGAGAAAAAAGATAAATGAAGTGACAACGCAAAGTAATGAAAACTACTTACATCTTTACTTGTATGTCATACAGAATAACAAACTCAAAGGCAAAAGTGGACAGGAGAAGAGCTCCACTCTGCTGGACACATACACACATTCAGAAATACACACAAGCGTACAGTGGGAGTGACCTTGGTGAAGGCTGTGTGTCCTCATCCCCGGCCTTTGCCAGTTACGCGCCCCTTCCCTACCCAACTACCCTGCCTGTCTCACACGCCGCAGTGCCATACTGGGTCATGCCAAAGTGAACCACACTGTGGTCAAGAAACGATAAAACAAGACTATGTTGGACTAGAACAGCAGGGCAGAGAGCAGAAGAGAACATGAAACCAAGTATTTCTATTGATTCCAAAACACACAACACTTAACTTCAACATGCACAACTATACAGTAGCCAACTTTAACCCTCCCTAAAGCACAAACGTATCTCTCGCCCACGCCCACGCCCACACACACACACACACACACACACACACACACACACACACACACACACACACACACACACACACACACACACACACACACACACACAGCAGTAGCATGTTAATGAAGACAGTAAATCATGACTAGGTCGTGTGGAAAAGCCTGCCAGATACCTGCAACCATGGCTAGAGACTTCCCTCAGCCATACACCATGTAGGTGTGTGTGCGTGTGTGGGTGGATGAACCAGAGAGACAGAGGATGCCTGATGGCTGTAAACATGACTATTACAGGAAAACGGAGCCGCACAAACAAGGCTGAAAACACAGGCAAAGCAACACATCAAGCAGTATTTATCACACGCGAAAACACGTCTCTCTTTAAAGGCAGAAATTCTGCATTCATTCCAACAAAGAACCAAGACGACCAACAAGTTTGGCAGAAGGCATCAACAACACCGGGAAGATGGTTTAGAAATGAAAAAGAAAAAAAAAAAATCATAATTTGTTAAAAATGAAGTGCTCACGCAATAATGACATCATGCTCTTCATCGCTTTGCGAGAACCTTCCTTCAAACCTGAGAAGACGGAACAATTACCTCTGAGACACACGCTCCTTTCTGCAGCTACATTGTAAGAACAAACCATCACACATTGAACAACTGAAACAACAGCATTTGTAGCCATAAATGCACTGTAAATTAAATAAACAAATAAATGCACGAATAAATAAATCTGTTGCTTTTAGGATTAAAAATAGCAGCAGTGGATGCCAAAATAATTCGCTAAAAAAATACAGTGAAACAGGAGGGTTGGAATAGGATCCACATGTAGATCTGTTTTTTTTTTCCTAACACAGTTCCAACTGTATAAGGTGGGTGAATGGAACACAGACAATGTTAAAACCATTTACGGCACTGTGCAGTCACAACAGAAAAACTACTTCAAAAATATAACACCAAGTCACATCTCCCTTGTTTTCACTCAGGGTTGCCACAGATTTGGCAGACATTTTACGCCAGTTGCCCTTCCTGACACACCTCCATATTGGAGAATGGGCAGGGGTAGGATTTGAACCAGGAACCTTCCACACAAGAAACAAGTGCAGTTAACCACTTCCAAATACGTTCTCTACCTTATTCAGTGCACACGAGAAAACCAGCAGCTGGAGTGCTCCTCTGTGATTCTGGAAGTGATTAGAAGTGCGCGTTTTCAACAGTTAACTCGGACAGAAAATGAATTATCTGCTACAAAATAATGATTTTATATACGCAGCATCCAGAGTGTGGCAGCCAGTGGAACAAAGCACAGCATTCAGCTGGGAACACAGCGGGTGGGATCATCACAACGATGTGTGTGCAAGTGCGCCGATTAAAGTCGTGCAAGTGTCAGGGCACCTTATGAGATGAAAATAGGAGTTATCATGTGACCAGGTGCATGTGTGCCCAAAGAACATTGAGAACAGCTAATCAAGGTAATGGTTTTGTGAAAAGGCCTCTCAAGCTGGGTGTAACCACATAATGGTGAAGCAAACAAGAAGCCCAATCACCTTTGAATCACCAGGAAGTGCACAGTTGCTCTTGTAACAAAAAAAGCTACTGATTATTTGCTCAAATCCATGATCAGCTGCAGACGTTTGGAAGTTCAGGTCAGACCTGGGAGCATATTCTCTTGCTACATGTCACCCAAGCCACACAATATGGAACCACCCTGAGTGCTGATCACATACAAAGAGCAAACTATGAGTTCATCCCAAACTCTTTTTACTCGTTGATTTGGCACAGGTTTTACACTGCATGGTCTTCCTGAAGCCACTCCAGATGTATCAGGAGGATGGACTTTGTCCAGAATTGCCCTTTCACCCATAGCAAACAATACGAGATTGGACTGGGAGTGGGCGAGGAGACATGTACTCATCCACTGGATATACTCCAGATTGTCGTAACAAGTTTTTTTAAGGGTAATAAAGTAAAACAGTAACACACTACATTTGAATGATTGTTTGTGTATGATGTAAAACAAGCACACACATTCCCAAAAACACCAGCACAGACATGTCTCTCTTCTGTCAGCCTCAAATACAAACAAATAAATAAATGAACACAAAGACATTAATTATTCTGAGGCAGGAATCAAATATACATGTGTCTAGAGATTTGTCTGTGTGTGCAGACTTATAAAGAGAATTCCCAAAGACAGACATGGAATCAGACTGAGACAGGAAGACAGACAAAAGACAGAGAGGAAAATAAAATCCAAAACAGATAAACTTACATTTGTCAATGTATCTACAGCAATGTTAAATGCATATTTAGAACAACATAGCATACGTAAAATGAAAGAGAAAAGCAATGAAATTACAAAAAAAGGAAAATCCAAATCAGCTCTTCATCTCTTTGAGTTTGAGAAAATGGCTAAGTAGCATTATGAAACAGTAATTTATTTATTTTAATTTCAAGATACAGTGTGCAGGATTTAATGCCATCTAGTTAGTGGTGAGGTTGCAGAATGTATTATGCCATCGCCATCCATGGTTTTGTTTTCCTTAATATGTTTGCTTTCCTGGTGACTGGGATTCATTCTCCCTTGACATCTCTTGCAATAAGTATGTACAATCTTCCATTTCACAAAAAAAAATTAGGTTTCTCAAACTTTTGAGCCTGTAGTAACAACCAGTAGACAACTGGTGTACAAGGGGAGCAAACCCTGATTTATTTTTCGGCTATTATATCAATATGGCAGCTTCCACGAGGGACCCTGCTGCCATGTAGCCATGAAGGGCTCATTCTATGCTCATGAAAAAAAAATTCCTTATTGCAGATAATTATACACTTAGGAACATATAGTTGTGAATGCTAAATTCCATTTCTGCTAATAAACACCCCTAAATCCAACATACCATAGCTTTAAATCATCCCCTTATGAGAGATTGACCTGATTAGTCAGTATTAAAGCCTGTTTCATTTTGTTCAATGTAACATTCACTTTATTCATGTTTAATAATATTTTACTTATATAGGACTTTTAGCGAAAACATGTCAAAATACACTCTATGATACAACACTGACAAAAATAAAATGATAAAAGTATAAAGATACATAAGAACAAAAAACATACATGTACCAACAAATATAGCTGGTGTTTATTAGCAGAAATGGAAAACACTGTTCATAGTCACTTGTTCATTAATGTATAATCACCTGCAACAACTAATCAATGTCTTTTCATAATCTTAGAATGAGCTCTGCGCACACCTTTGATAGAATGGTCCAATTACGTGTTCATACATTAGCCTAAAATTTGTAGTCATTTGCAGCGTGGCTGAAAAAAACAGTGGTTGCTCCCCTATATGCTGTAAGTTTGAGAAACCTAATTTTTGTGCAATGACAACTCATACATGTTGCTTATCCCAAGAGAAGGCAAGTGAGCATGAATCCCCATTGCTCAAGAGCTGAAATCGTGGAGGGAAATGAAATCGTGCTCGGAAATGGCATAATGCAATATGCAACACCACCATGAGAGCTAATTCAATTTAACCCTTTATTTAACCAGGTTAGTCCCATTGAGATCAAGATCTCTTTTACAAGGGAGACCTGGACAATAATAAAGTTTCCAATTCGCCTAACCTGCATGGCTTTAGATGGTAGTAAATCCTACAAACTTGGAGCTTTAAGGGGGGGATGGCAACCCATAACTAATTATAAGCAACAGAAAAACTTGTTTTCAGATAAGCCTTAAGAGCACTGATGGCCTTTGAATATGCACAGGTTCTAAAACCTGCTGACTTCGTCCGAACCCTACAGAAACACTAAGCAAGCCCACTTACTGAGAGCCCAGGGCACAAGAAGGCACATAAAGCTTAGCATATGATTAGGTGGGTGCACAACCATTGAGAACCTTAAAAGTCAGCAACAAACCTCTTAAAATCAGCTATTACATGAGTCACAATTTGCTAATGTGATACATATACGTGACAGGAGGGGTGGATTCTCAAACCTGGGGAAGAACATTGTGTTGAAGTTTTTTTTACTGCAAATATAACCAACTTCCATAACAAATGTGGTTCAAGTCACTGACAGTCATTTTTGGGAAGCCAAGCACAGGAGAAACTAACTGAAAGGTTTGGAGGGCAGAGTGGGCTGTAATATGACATACATGAATCAATTGTCAAAATTGACATACAGTAGTGTTCAGAATAATAGTAGTGCTATGTGACTAAAAAGATTAATTCAGGTTTTGAGTATATTTCTTATTGTTACATGGGCAACAAGGTACCAGTAGATTCAGTAGATTCTCACAAATCCAACAAGATCAAGCATTCATGATATGCACACTTAAGGCTATGAAATTGGGCTATTAGTAAAAAAAAAAAAGTAGAAAAGGGGGTGTTCACAATAATAGCAGTGTGGCATTCAGTCAGTGATTTCGTCAATTTTGTGGAACAAACAGGTGTGAATCAGGTGTCCCCTATTTAAGGATGAAGCCAGGACCCGTTGAACATGCTTTTCTCTTTGAAAGCCTGAGGAAAATGGGACGTTCAAGACATTGTTAAGAAGAACAGTGTAGTTTCATTAAAAAGTTGATTGGAGAGGGGAAAACTTATACGCAGGTGCAAAAAATTATAGGCTGTTCATCTACAATGATCTCCAATGCTGTAAAATGGACATTAAAAAAACCAGAGATGCGTGGAAGAAAACGGAAAACAACCATCAAAATGGATAGAAGAATAACCAGAATGGCAAAGGCTCACCCACTGATCAGCTCCAGGATGATCAAAGACAGTCTGGAGTTACCTGTAACTGCTGTGACAGATAGAAGACGCCTGTGTGAAGCTAATTTATTTGCAAGAATCCCCCACAAAGTCCCTCTGTTAAATAAAAGACATGTGCAGAAGAGGTTACAATTTGCCAAAGAACACATCAACTGGCCTAAAGAGAAAAGGAGGAATATTTTGTGGACTGATGAGAGTAAAATTGTTCTTTTTGGATCCAAAGTCCGCAGACAGTTTGTGAGACGACCCCCAAACTCTGAATTCAAGCCACAGTTCACAGTGAAGACAGTGAAGCATGGTGGTGCAAGCATCATGATATGGCCATGTTTCTCCTACTATGGTGTTGGGCCTATATATCGCATACCAGCTATCATGGATCAGTTTGGATATGTCAAAATACTTGAAGAGGTCATGCTGCCTTATGCTGAAGAGGACATGCCCTTGAAATGGGTGTTTCAACAAGACAATGACCCCAAGCACACTAGTAAATGAGCATAATCTTGGTTCCAAACCAACAAAATTAATGCCTCGCAGATGTGAAGAAATCATGAAAAACTGTGGTTATACAACTAAATACTAGTTTAGTGATTCACAGGATTGCTAAAAAAAGCAGTTTGAACATAATAGTTTTTGAGTTTGTAGCGTCAACAGCAGATGCTACTATTATTGTGAACGCCCCCTTTTCTACTTTTTTTTTTTACACTAATAGCCCAATTTCATAGCCTTAAGAGTGTGCATATCATGAATGCTTGGACTTGTTGGATTTGTGAGAATCTACTGAATCTACTGGTACCTTGTTTCCCATGTAACAATAAGAAATATGCTAAAAACGTGGATTAATCTTTTTAGTCACATAGCACTACTATTATTCTGAACACTACTGTACGTGAATAAAATGAATCAAACCAGTGCATACTGACCCCACTCACATCTGATTTACTATCAATGTTTTCCAGGGATATTTAGCTTATGAAGAAACTCAAAGATGATGAATGCACCTCAACTGGGATTTCGGAATCATGCATTTCAATTTTGACTGTTAGATTATCAACGTACGTGGAAAAACATCCATCAAACTATGATGTACGTGAACAGAATTTCATCAAACTTGACATACGTGAAAGCATGCAGAGAAATTTTCTGATCTCTTAACACAAATGTGTTAAACATTTAATTAAACAACTTACCTCTTTCCCTGTGCGAAAATTCGCGTTGAAAACATCACATGTCAAAATTTCACATATTGGACAGAACCGTGTGTGTGATGGTGGCCATTGCAGAGGTTCCTCACAAGAACTGATGACAACATCATGTTGTGTGCACACTGAGTTCCAATCCTGCTGAGTCACAGCTTTTTGCTGCTTATTCAATTCAATCAATTTTTTATATAGCGCCAAATCACAACAAACAGTTGCCCCAAGGCGCTTTATATTGTAAGGCAAGGCCATACAATAATTATGTAAAACCCCAACGGTCAAAACGACCCCCTGTGAGCAAGCACTTGGCTACAGTGGGAAGGAAAAACTCCCTTTTAACAGGAAGAAACCTCCAGCAGAACCAGGCTCAGGGAGGGGCAGTCTTCTGCTGGGACTGGTTGGGGCTGAGGGAGAGAACCAGGAAAAAGACATGCTGTGGAGGGGAGCAGAGATCGATCACTAATGATTAAATGCAGAGTGGTGCATACAGAGCAAAAAGAGAAAGAAACAGTGCATCATGGGAACCCCCCAGCAGTCTACGTCTATAGCAGCATAACTAAGGGATGGTTCAGGGTCACCTGATCCAGCCCTAACTATAAGCTTTATATAAGCTTATGCACTTGATAATATAAAGGTTGTGTTCAGGTATGTTAAATCTTGACAAAATTTGGAGGGAGTAATTTGGAGTGAGCATTAAATATTGTTCTGGTTTAGGCATATCGAGAGGATTGGACTGTGCAGCTTGCTATATTTCTAAGTATTTATTACTGCAAAAATCCAAGTGGTCACAAATGCTAGATTTGTGACCACTTGGATTTTGAGATTTTTTTTTTTTTTTGACAGAAATTAAACATATGTGAACACCAAAATATAAAACCTTATCAAAAAGAAACCAAAGCCAATATACCATTCATTTGGCAATTAATACATTTGTATGATCCATATCTGTAAATACAAACTGTATCTAGTTAACCAGACCAACAAAACGATTCAATTTTGAAGCTTGAAAATTGGGTTTCCAGGTAGGTCACAAAATAAACATGTCTGAGTACCTACTTTTTCAAATGTTTTGTTAAAAAAAATGACCTACAAGATTCTGAGGCAAGACTGTTTCTACAGATATGCAATATAAAACCGTAGAGACTAAAAGAAACAAATATTTTTCTTGCATCTTATTTATTTGAAGATCATTTACAGAAGCATAGCACAAAATAACACATTAGCAAATTGTGACTCACACTCAAAACTAAGTAAGTAAGGTCCTTCAGCTGGACCCATGGGTTCCCCCCACTCGGTGTTGCTACAGCGGATCCGAGATGGATGTGCATGTTGAATTGGCACATGTTTTACATCGGATACCCTTCCTGATGCAACTCCACATTATATGGAGAAATGTGGCAGGATGGAGTTTGAACCTGGAACCTTCCACACTGAAACCAAGTGCACTAACCACTTGGCCACCACCCCTACTACACCGGAAGCCAGCAAAGGGAGGCCAAAACTGGTGTGGCTTGATGATGTTCTACTGCACTGCCATGAAAAAGTTAATAGAAATGACTGAGGCAGTGTGAAAACTCTAAACAAGTCTCTGTCTTTTTTTAAAGCCAATAAACTGTGGAGGGAAAAACACTGCTGGAGGCTAAATGACCACAGCACTAGATTCAAATTTCAGCTCGTCGTGCACACTAAAATGCACATTCATGCACATGCATAGACAAATGATCAGTTAAGTAGGCCTCAGGTCTACTTAAGAGAGTTCACATGCAGAGCAGCAGAGCTACCGGGAATCACAGATGAGCCTTTTCCTCTCACTCGTCGTCTTCTCGGCCTCACAAACACCCTCAAATGCAAGAACACACAGACGTGTTTACTTTCACAAGCCCTCTAACAGTCGCACAGTTTTCTGTCTGTGTCAGTGCTTGGGGTTATATCATTAATTATGTCTGACGCCATATCTACTGTGCGTGCGCATCTACATTATGTCCCTAAGGGCCCGGGTGGGGAAAGTGAGGTTCAAAGACCCCCTGCCAGACTGCTAAATCAATATTAATACATGCTCATACGCATGCACAAACCCACACATGCACATTTTAACAAAGAGATGTTAACACTGTGGTTGGAGGGCATTCTTTCATTGTTTCTCCTTCCTCTCCATTGCTTTCCGTCTCCAATTTCCACAGCTACACTTTGTCTTTCCACCTGTTTCTCGCTACCATTTGGTTGCTCATTTCCCTTCTTTCTCTAGTATAATTTCTGCAATGGTGAAATTCACAGCCCTATAGTAATGTTTTGGTGGCGTTCATCTTTGACCCAAAATACATAAGCATACCAAAACGGCAAATGTCAGTTCTCCCCAGTTTGTCCATGATCAAAGGTAGATGTATACACACACACACACACACACACACACACACACACACACACACACACACACACACACACACACACACACACACACACACACACACACACGTATAAAGAGATCACTTGGCTTTTAATATATGGATGCTTAATCGCTCCCCGCTGGAATGGTGTGTGAGTGCAGAATTTAATTATCAACATCCATTTTTCAATGTTGTTAGCTAATATCCGTAGTTTCTCCAAAAATATTTGTCCTATCAACTTTGCGTTTTCGCAGCGTTCATCCTTGACCCAAAATACATAAGCACACCAAACGGCAAATGTCGACTGTCCCGTTTGTCTATGATTGAAGCCATACACATGCATGCACGCATACACACACACACACACACACACACACACACACACACACACACACACACACACACACACACACACACACACACACACACACACACACACACACACACACACACACAGAGGCCACTTGGCTTTAATATATAGATAAGGAACATCCCAAAATGTACATTGTGCATACCTGTTATCAGTTACTGCCAAACACTTTTGAATGAATAAAAGGCAATGGTGACATAAGAAAATGGTTTCCTTCTTTCCAGTTGTTTATTTGATTCAGTTAATTCTAATACATAGAGATGAATAACAATATTTTTCATATTGATCAATACTGATATTTATCATGATATATAATGTAATAATGGTGCCAGTTTGAAGTTTTTCTGTTTAATCTATATGTAATCAGGTGAGTCCCACCAAGATTACAAGACCTCTTTTGCAAGGAAGCCCTGGCCAAGACAGCAGTCACAGTTCAGAAAACCCACAACAGTTAAAAACATCCCATAACAAAACAAAACATACATAAGCAGCTCAACAGATTGAGAAATAATCAGCAAGTACGTACATTAGGCCAGGAAAGGAAGCAGTTACAAGCTCTAATAGAATCTGCTTCCAGCCTCTCCACATTATGTTTAAAAGCCCTGAGTGAGGTCATCTCTTGGAGTTGCAATGTACTCTGCAAGAGACTCCAAGCAGCAGGGGCAGATAACTTAAAAGCTTGTTTACCGAGTCTGGTGCAAACCTCTGAAAGAGACAATAATTATTATTGTCCAACACTGTTATTATTACCGTTATTATTAATAGTAGTATCATGGTAGATCCTTGGGTTCTGCTGGGATGTGTGTGTGTGTGTGTGTGTGTGTGTGTGTGTGTGTGTCTCTCAAATGAGCGGTTACTTCACAAGACCTGGATGAGGAGTATCACTTGTTTTTTGAGAGAATGTCAGCTGTGATATTCTGGCCATGTGGCACGTTTGTGCATGATCCAGCACGCATGTGCCTCAGTGTTGATGACCCCAGTGGCTGGAGAAGACCAAGGGGATTCCACCTTTTAACGTGGCTGCGGGAGATAGATGGTTGCTGGATGGACCCAAAGCTATTCCATATTGTGATAGATGCAGTGACGTGTGGCATTGATACATACATTACATATACATAGTAGGCATGTGAATCTCATCACTGACAACAATTCGATATGCACCTCGATACACTACCAGCGATAAGATACATATGAGGTGTGTTAGAAAAGTATCTGACTTTTTTTTTTGCAAAAACCTGATGGATTTGAATCACATGTGCTTGCATGAGCCAACCTTGAACCTGATGATACGATGGGATATGATTCACCCCTGTTCCTGATTCGATGCGATTTTATATGCATTTGATGGTGATTCAATTCCTCACAATGCAATACGATGCGATTTGGTGCAATACAATTAATGATGGGTATTGATAAGATTTTATTGATATTTAAAGCCATTATCGATTCCGCTAATCGATCCGATTCTTATCATTTCCCGATAAGCACCCTCAAAAACAAGGGCCGCTCTGGTGTCCCGAACTGAAGGACTGATAACGGAATCGTTAAGAAAAAAGGCTATTGATGTCATCATTTTTGTTGTGGTAGAAATGTGCTTTCTGGCTTCCGTTTGTGGTGCATTCAAAAATCAATGCAAGCAGGCAGCAACCGATCCATTGTGATTTCACCCTTGTACACTGAATGAATCAATGCACTCACATCGTGCACATTTTTATCTAGATACCGATTCGTATCACCTAATCTCCACATGCCTAATACATATATAGAGGGTGTCTCAAAAAATGTACCCAAACGTATTTTGACAGCACAGAAAAACCAATCAATGTTATCAGACATTTTCTGCATGACCATGTGAGCAAAGCATGTAAGTTTTCTCCCCAATGTACAGCTTTTAGTTCAGTCTTTTACATGACATGATCAATGTAATCTCCTCCTCTGAAGTTTCCTAAGAAATAAATCATCCGTCTCCAGTTTTCCAGAAAACCACCTAGCAAATTCAACTCTCCTCATCATTTGTGGGGAGAGAAAGAGATGCAAGTCAGCCCTTAGGATGCGTTGCACAGAACTCGACGATTTATGTTCTCTTAATTAGGGTCAACTGTGGCATTGTTCCTGGACTTTAATGTCTTGTAGAACAAACTCTGGGTTTCCTGAAGTGAGAAAAACACCATTATTTCCCAGTAAAACCATTTCCTGGTATTCGTATTTTAGCGTACTTTTTGGTACATTTTTTTTTTAGACACCCTATATTCTCGGGTGGGATGGCCTTGCAGACACGTGACCTGGCCACTTCCAGCCACTCCACCTGGCCATGCTGCCGGTCATGCACAGGGCTTTCAGGATTATTCACACAAGAAACTCCTTACATACTGTTAAGTTTTGGACAAGCTTTGAGATAAACTCATCATCTCTGAACCTAATAGTGAAGTAGCCAAACATACCAGGCATCTTTCTGGTGCTGAATTACTGCAGTACAAGGAGAAAATTGTTGTTTTTGGGTGCTTGTACACGGCCGTTGACTGGACCTGGAGTGACATTATCACTGCACATTTAAGTACACTCAGAACTTAATTAAGTTCATTGAGGATTGCAGACTTAATTTTTCTATTTACAATAGCATTTAGTGAAAATGTTTGTCATTAACTTTATTGATGCTGCTGTCTGTTTGTTGAGAAAAGGCGAGCAGAGTCTCCCTCCCTCTTGTTCTTGTCGTCCCCTCACAGCTTCCATAGCAAAACGAATAATGTTTTTGTGGCGCATTTATTTTTTATTTCAGTATTTCTAACCCTACCCTTTGTGATATTGTTTAAAATTAACTTTATTGAATGTTGTGTTCGCTGCTCTGTTTGTGAAAAAAAACAAAAGTAATTTCTTTGTGGTCCCGTCGTGCGTGGCTTCCTTAACAAAATGAGTAATGTTTTTGTGGTGCATTTATTTTTTATTTCAGTATTTCCAACCCTACCCTTTGTGATATTGTTTAAAATTAACTTTATTGAATGTGGCGTCTGCTGCTCTGTGTTTGTGGGGTGAAATCCAGGTCACTCTTTTTTCTTTCTTTTTTTGTGGTCCCGTGGCTTCCTTAATGAAAGGAGCAATGTTTTAGTGGTACAATTTTTTCAAAACTTACTATTTCTAACCCAAGCTATGATGCAATAGTAGAAAAACAGCAAAAATGGAGGAAAGAGGAGTTGAGCTGGCTTGTTTTCACAGCCAAGTGTATGATGACTGCCTAACTTGACCTGCAGCTGTGGGTGGTACCATGCCAAAGAATACTGGACAATACTCCTTGCGCTCCCATGACCTTTACCTACTTTCAGTTCTAAATGCACGTACTGAGCTTGGGAAAAAAGGCATTTGCTTACTCTGCACCCACTGCATAGAACAATTTGCAAAAGATTTTACAACTGGACTGCCTAGTTTTTGTGAATGAGTTTAAATCGACACTTAAGGACTCAGAGGCAGCTTCTTCAAGCTGTCAGTGCTCTTAATTCTGTGCAATGAACTAGTTTTAAAATTGTTATGGATATACTTCTTTCATTATATGTGTTTTTGTGATGTCATTTTTTATGTTACGTCTGTAACTGTGCTTATTTTATGCTGCTGCGTGTCTTGGCCAGGTCTCCCTAGAATAAGAGGTTTTTTCATCTCAATGGGACCTCCTGGTTAACTAAAAAATAAAAATATATTGCACAGACACCTGTGCGATATATTTTGGTACTGGTACATGATGAAAATCAACTTGTGGATACTTGGGAAAAAGTAGGTGTTAAATCATAGGAAATACTTAGTCTGTTGGGTTTTTCAAAGTCATAAAATAACTGAACATTTTAGTGCACTAAAAACTGGAGTGAGTGGTCTGACAGTACTTCCAGATGATGCATTTCATTGCTTCTGGGAAAACAGACGAGAGCTCCAATGACAAATTGATTACGATTAATCGACTTTTAAATTAATCACTATAGTTGATATACTTGAAAACTGTAATAGTCAACATGGATTTCATTGTTCAGTGGCTCGACAATAATACATTCAGATCAGCGCTCACTGAACAAAGTGATGGTGCCAACAATCCCTGTTTGATCTGAACCACATACTGACACTTTCATCAACTGGAGCGTATACACACAGACACATGTATGCAAGTGAAAATGATTTACTAATTTGTATGTGCACAACAGCTGGAGCTGGAGACACGTCACTGCCTATATTGGCCTTAAACGTAGCTTTTACTAATTGCCTCTCCACCCAACCATGCTCGACCAAACATTATGCCATGGCTGACTTCATAGGTGACACTGTGTGTCTGTGACAAAATTTCCATTGTTGTCTGTTCTCATTGTCTATTATCTCACTCAACACTCATCAACATCAAAATAACATCTGTCAACTTCTGTACAAATGCACCTGACAGACACAGCTGATGTCTGGATGAACCGGGGAAAAAATAATAACCCTCCACCTCTCTCACCTAAGCCAGAGTGAAGGCCTCAGATTTGATTGAAAAGTGCATGTGTTGTGGCTTTGTCATTGGTGCACATCTGGGTGTAGCATGCCGTCTCCACTATAGATGTGGGTTTTAAACCACCACGGGCTAAGTCACACCTGGAGACCACAGAGAGCCAAACAAAACAAAACAAAAAAGACTTGCGTCATCAATAAACAGCCCAAATCAGACACTTGCACACAATTCTGGATTTTGATATGTGTCATATGTGTTTAACAAACAGAGTGGAACTTTAGTTTTCAAAAGCACTGGCAGTGCTTGTGTGCACAGAATGGAGATGCTGTGCACAATACAACATGTAGGTTGTGTTCGTAAACTAACTGGAATACAACATCAAGACCAAGAAAGTCTGCTCTTCTTGGGGAACTTGAGCTTCCGCTTCCCTGTTTTGTTATTGTTGTTTTTATTCTTTTCATGAATCACTAGTGCACACAGGGAGGACGGACGACATGTGAGGCACCAGAAAACAGAGCTGAGGACCCTCCTAATGACTTAACTGAGCTAATTACCAATAATGTCCAATCAGCACACTGCCTTACTGATGGCACTTGTTTAGCAGCTAATTAAAGAACCAATCACAGCAGGAGTGGTGATGATGCCAAGTCACATAATGGGACCAAAGATGAAAAATCATTGTTGGCAACATGCTTTTAAGAACAGTATGGGTGTGCACTGGATTTCAGTCCAAACTTAAATGTTTTATTTGGAGTATAATCGCAAATTTGCTATTAGTGCATATTTTTGCATCTTAATAGAGAGACAAACTTAATTTATTAAGTTATGAAACAGTCCAGTCTAAACTTAATACTTACTCAGGCTGGGACGATACACTTGTCTCCCGATACGATACCATCACAATAGTTGGTCCATATGTATCATGATTCTTAAGAAATACAACTCCACAACTAATGCAACTCCATATTACCATAGATTGCAATTTTTGTTTGCTTTCCTTAACTAGACCAAAGAAAACATTAGAAAGCATGTGTATCATAAAGCATATTTACAAAAATATATTAAATTTTTTCAGTTTTTACTTTATTAATTATTTATTTTGCGGTAGCATTATAATGGCATTGAAAGTCATGCCTAGGAGCATGCTCTGACACTGCATCCTCCACACTATGGAGCCGCACCGGGTCCTGGATGGCAATCATCCAGGCAGATGATCAAACCATCCCAATCTCTCAAAAGAGAGCATCCATCTGCTAGAGTTTTGACATGAAACAGGAGGTTTGAACACATCACACCCATTCTGGCATCCTTGCACTTGCTTACTGTCTCTGTGAGAGCGGATTTTAAGGTCTTGTTATTAACCTATAAGGTTGTCCGTGGACTGGCACCTCTTTATTTGGCTGACCTGGTGAAACCCTACGTGCCGGCCTGGGTTTTGCGGTCGCAGGATGCAGGACTATTGTGTCTTCCCAGGGTGAAGAAGAAGTCGGCAGGTCAAAGAGCCCTCTCTCATTGTGCACCTGCCCTGTGGAACAGTCTTCCTGCATCTGTGAGACAATCTGAGTCCGTGGAAATTTTTAAATCAAGACTTAAGACGTATTTTTATTCTCTTTATGAATAATTTTTATTTTTCTTATCTGTTTTATTCTTTTACTTGTGTTTTTTAATTATATATATATATATATTTTTTTTATTATTTCTGTTTTTATTTACTTATTTTAAATTTTATTTCAAACTATTCTATGTGTGGTGCCTTGAGGCGACTTTCGTTGTGATTTGGTGCTTTTATAAGCTGATTAAAATTAAATTAATTAAAATTAAATTAATCTGCTGTCACCAGGTGAAACATGGGTATGTCCTTGGACTTCTCCAGCCACTCAGATCCTCAGTACTGAAATGCAGAGAAATGCAGGTGCATCTGTGTTGTTGAGGATCCCAGCCACCTGCATGCTGGATGACGCATGGAGAAATGCGCAACGCATCCAAAATATCCCAACTAACCACCACACGGTTATTTTTATTTATTTATTAATTTTTGTCAGCCACTACAATATTTTTATAGTGGCACAAACCCAAGAAAGAAAAACATTTTGTTTTTCATGTTTTCTCATGATATTTTATCCTTATTTTCCCGTTACCTCCTTCCTCACATTTTACCTCCATCCTCCCTGCAGCCTGTTCCATCTTTTTCTCACTTCTTCATCTACGACTTCCAGCGGCAGTGTTCATGTGGAGTGGAGTCCCCTGTCTGTGCGCCTCTTTCAATCTGGACTCCACACTGTGCTGGTTTAATTGCAACAGCACCCTCGTGTGTCAGTCGAGCACCGGGTGTGTGCATGTGTGTGAAGGGGAGCGAGCTGGAACGAGAGACCTCCTGAGCGTGTTCAAGGATAAGCAGCAGGGTGGCCAGGCCACCTTCCACTCTTCACTTCCACCTTGTTTTCTATTTCCTCTCCTCGTCTCCGTCCACTCCTCCTGCACTGCCATGCCATCATTTTTCACTGCTCCCTCTGCTTTTGCTTACACCCTCCTTCCCACTAAGTGACTGCAGGAAAGACTCATTATTTTGCTTCTTCTGCTCCTCTCCTTTCTCCTCCTTTTCAATCTTAATCTACCCCCCACTAAACACTTCCACACTCTGTATCTTCTCCTATGGACTCCCTCATCCATTTCTTCCCTCTTGCTTCTATCCACTCCACCCGTAAACCTGCTCAGCCCCCCAATCAGACCTCCTATGATGCCTATAGAGACCACCTGTCAGATCTCCCTGCTCCTCACTCCTCTCTTTAATCAGCTGTCAAATATCAAACACTCATATCACTCCTCTTCCTCTCCTCTGTCAATGCCTTCTGTGTACGTACGTACACACACACACCTGCACATATTGTAACTGCCGATGACCACACACGACCGTGGGATTGTGTGTCTGCATGCACTCTGCCTTGTTGTTCGCCAGTTCTTGTAATTAACAATAAAAGTTGATTGGAAGTTGGTCACTCAATGTTCAACATACATCACTGCACAGTCAGCCAGCTGCTGTCCAGAATATTTTGACACAGATTTAATAAACACCACTTGCACATATACACACTGCCAACAGCTATGCCTGAGTCTTTCTCCATAAATCATACACATTCATGATGATGGAGAGCTGGTCTTTCCCACTTAATGACAGCAAAACACTCACCCACTCTGTCTATCTGTCAGCTCAGCCACATGCGTGTGGTTTATTAATTCATTCATCTAATGTTGTGCAGCTGGGGAGAAAGTGATAGAGAGGATGAAAGGAGTAGGAAAGGAGAGTGTTTATGAGAGAAAGAAAATTAAGAAGAAAAAAGGAGACAAAACTATAAGACAGAGGCAAGAACAGGTCATCCAGAGTGGATGAGAGGATGAGGTCCCACTTTTAATTAGCTCAAGCTTCTCTACTGTTTGCTGAACCACAACTTACACACACACTGTCAAAATGATTTGTCAGGAGATGATATACACACGGGCAGACAAAGGCATGAAATATGCCATCAGGCAAAAATATTTTATAGTTTCTACACTCAGGGATGGTCAACAACAAAGAAATGACAAACAGGCAGGTCGTGGACACGACAGAGATGATCTCACAAGACCATCTCTGCAGCTGGACCGTGTCATATTGTGAAACAAGCATGAGGCAAAATTTGAATGATTGAAATTAATAGGTGGGGTTATTTTACCTGTTAATTGACCAAACATTTCTAACCAAATATAGTTAAAATGAAATTTTACTGTAACGTAACTGTAAAGCAATTATTGAAAAAACAAACAAAACCTAGCACAAGAAATATGGACATTCAGGTGTTATGCAGAAAGAAAGAAAGAAAGAAAGAAATCCACCACAAATGTCACAGTTGATTTCTTTATAACAAAATGACTGCAAAAGCCTGAATAAACTCAAGCTGATTTTCTTCTCAACTGCAGGAGACCAACAGAATTTACTCCATTTTATCAACAACAAAAAATTAAGTGAAGTGAAAGTGAAAGTGAAAACTAGTCACAAATTGCAGATAAAATGTGCAGCAGAAATTTGTCGGCTTGACCATACATCTTGCTGTTTGAGGTATATATTTATCTGGAATCATTGTGGTCCAGGAGTGACAATTTTTATTCACTGTAGAATACAGTGAGAGACTACAGGTGGATGCAGACGGAGCAGAATAAATGCTAAACAAACAGCAGAAACGTGACAAGCAGTTTGTAGCACGCAGGAAGTAGCAGCTGTGCTTGCAGAGCAGCCAGTGAGCTGAATGTTTGACAGCTTATCACATGTTTGTAATATGAGTATTTAATAGTGTTAGAAGGTCAGTCGCTGCATGACCCAGGCTGGCTGAAAAGAAATAGGACAATCAAGCTGACAGGTTCACAAAAAAAGGCAAGAATCCCCATTTTATCTCTCCACTTAAAACCCAGACTTCACCAAAATCAGAAATTATCTTTAAAAAAATTCAAAGTTGTATTCCAAAACAAAATAATATTTGGTGTAATGAAATACTACTGAACACTAAATGGGACATTGCTTGACCACTGAAAACATACGAGTGCTCCCTTTAATCACACAGTAAATTACAGCCACGGCTAAATGTGGGTCCTGAGCCCGAGTTTAACAACACTGTTGTAGGCTATTTAGAATCTATTGTCCTGTCTGTCTAAACAGGGTTTCCAAGCCAATGATGCAGGGGCCGGGTCCCAGCGGTCCAGTCCCGCAGAGCCGCTGCTTTGCTCACACACTTGCACTCATACAGACGATGCTGCAGTGAAATGCCAACACGGCCACAAACACAAAGACACACAGCCGATGTGCTCGGACCTGCAGAAATGGGATCTTTAGCCGCAATGGCCCCAACATTTGAGAAACCAAAGCATTCAATGTAAAAGCAAAGGGACAGAACACAGCAAATGGAAATGGAAAACTGAAAAAAGGGACAGAGAGAGGAACAACAGGGAGCCTTGGGGCTTGTGGTGGCACCCTTTGGCACCCCTGACAACATTCAAAACGCCGCCGGGGTGCATTCCTTCATTTCTCTGTAACTCCGGCACCCACACACCTTTCACACCAGGAGATCAGGCCTACCAATTAGGGAATGGTTTGTGTCTACACATGCACATCACAGAGCATCTCTACAGCTGTTTGCTCTCGTATGAGTTAGCGTACTTCCTGTTTGCATTTCCTGCAACTCCTGTGCCCTTTTGTATGTTCGGTATGAGTGTGGCAGTGTGTTTCCGAGGCAGGAGACAGAAAAGTTCCTTTCATCCACAGCAGCTCTGGACACTCCAGCATAGCATGCTAACAAAACCACAACACACAAAAACACATCATCACTGGAGCGTCTTTGTGTTTGTAGCTCAGGGAGCTACTTCAATACCGCACGGGGTAATCCATCCGCTGCCACACAGAGAGAGGCACACAGCAATGGAGAGACAGTAGGAAAGATGGATAGACATCAGGGAAAAGGTATGTATGTAGGAAAGGATGCTAGAAACAGAAGACAAGCTATGAATGTATTCTTAACATTCACTGGTAAGAGTTACCAGCAATAACAACTAGAAAACCGTTAACATCACCTATGAAGGGTTGTCTATCATTATACCGTAATGTTGTTTTCTATGGCAATGTAATGCTGTGTTTACACATAGGCAAGATGCGTTAAGAATGTCATATTTGCGTCATTCTTGGCACATTCCTGACATTCTTAACGTGACTTAACGCATCTGAATAGGTTTCTTAATAGTGCATGTTGGTGCGTGATATTTGTGATTTTCTTGGAGCATGTTTTTGGCTGTCAAAAAATCTTCCACGAATATCACGCACCACCCTCATTTTGCCTCATGTCATTAAGGTTGCAACTGAGCGTGTTGATCCGTCTTGATTAGTGGTGATCCTCAATAGAGCATGACAGCATTCTTGTCTGACGTGCGCACAATTAAACCCTGCTGCACTGCATTCAGTGTCATTGCTGCAGTATGCTGAAGAAGGACAGTGACGCCAAGTCAGCTAAAAGTTTCGTTCCAATGCTCCTCAGCACGCTCCTGCAGGTGTTCCACCTGGTGCATGTGCCTGATGTGTGGGAAAATGCGCGAGACGAGAGCCGTGTGGAGCCACACATCTGGCTCTCTCAGTCTCCTCCTCCTCTCTGCGCCACTCCATGGCACAGAGCCCAACAAAGCATGCAGCCACAAAGCTCTTCTGCTGTGGAGCAAACTGGAGCGATCTGAATTGTTCAGCAGCAGATGGATGAATATGGGTGTGTGTGGAGACAATTCGCCTCATTCACAACGTGACAGAACTTAATGATGCGCTGTTACCCAGCGCAACACCATGGAAATTTTCAGATGTGTTGCCATAGCGCACAACAACGTGGAAACGTATTCTTGACCGTGCGTAATGGTTCCTGATAATTCTCCAGCAATACGTGCCATTAATCGTAACGCATGGTAACAGGTTGTAGCAGTTCCTGAGGACACTTGACGCCTCTGCCCCGAATCATCACATTTGTGATCAGCGGCCAAGAATGTGTACTTTGTGGCATTCGTGACTTGTCATTGTTATGTGTAAACGCACCTTAAGGTTTCTCCTACTATTACATAGGCTTGGCGGCCTGCTACCAAATGTTGTGTGCCACGAGGTCTAAAATTGCCAGAAAATGCACTTTAATAAGGAGATTTTGGTGAGAGCTGCTCTGCATAGTTCTGCTTGTCTCTGTTGCTGCAGGAAAGTAAAGTTACACATGTAAAGCTACTGATTATAATGGTTTAAGGCAAAGCAATATAGATATAAAAGTAGCGACAGCCGCATAGCAATTCCAGCAGTTAGGTAAAGTTTTCCTATATAAAAAAAAAATGATTTAAATAAACAACTTGAAGCAAATCAAAATGACCAATGACATCATCCCCAAATCACTTCTACCATTCTTACTGTATGAATAAGTTATCTAGAAATTCTTTAAATCTGACAAAGTCTATTTTAATGAGTGGTAAGAGGTGGCACCAAAAGAATGGCCAGTAGAGCATGGAGGAACCCACTGATCTGTCCTATCTGAATTATTGAAATCCTGTAACAGTGTATACACAGACCTTATGCATTCTTTCTCTGGGACTCTGAACTACACCTTATTGTTGTGCATTCACTTGTTATCAAGCCACTGCACACAATGAGCTATATTTCCTATCCTTGCTAGCTAAATTCTGGATCTAAGTCAACAAGAATGGAGCTAAATCAAGGCCAAAAGTTTTGTAATCTGAAAATAAAAAAAGACTGAAAAAATAAATTTTGAAACTGAAAATTAAAGTGTTGTAATCTGAAAATAAAAAAAGATTGAAAAAATAAATTTTGAAACTGAAAATTCAATGTTTGTTCTTGAATTTTATAATAATTTAAAAAGTATTATCAAAATAAAAATAAGTGTAAGATATATATTTTTCAGTTTAAATAAATTTTTGATTCATCTCTGTAATTTTTTTGATAAAATAATTTATTTTCATTCATATTTCTTTTTTTCACCTTCAGATCTTTTTTTTTTTTTCACTTTCAGATCTTATTTTTTCAGTTTCAATCTTTTGGCCCTATTCTGGCGTGGGACGGCATGGCTTCGATTGAGAAGGGCATGGAATTGTGAGTGACAGGAGAGCAATCAGTCCTCATCGTTGCATTCAGGAAACGTGGGTACTCTGATAGATAATGACTCTGCTCCCGTCTCCATCGTTTATTTACTACGCGGCTGGCGCGTGAAAGAAAATAGAGAGAATGAAAGCTTATTACGAGGCTTTAAACCCTTGAGATAAAGCTGTTTATTGTGATCGATGTGTAGCAGTTGGTTCAGTGGATCTGTATGTGGTACCGGATAGTGAATTTAATGACGATGTAAGAAAGTTGACCGACCGTAAATCCAAATTCAAAGCCGCCCGGAAGAGCGCTCTGGCTACCGGCGGTGTTTAGAAGCCACACCGTTACAGGCCCGGCACTGAGAGAGATCCACCGCCACCAGAAATCCACCAAGCTGCTGATCCACAAGCTGCCGACCAGGTCAGCCTCGCCGGCCTCCTGCAGAACATCACAGTGGAGCTCTGAAAGCGGAGGTCGGTCTTGAAGTCCTGAGCAATTTCTCTCACCAGGTGCTGGAAGGGCAGCTTGTGGATCAGCAGCTCGGTGGATTTCTGGTAGCGGTGGAGTGCCACAGTGCCGGAATTGTAATGGCGAGGCTCTTTTACACTGCCGGTAGCCGGAGCGCTATTCTGGACGGCTTTGGATTTCCGGGCGGTCTGCTTGGTTGGGTCCATTTTAAAGCTTTCTTCAGATCTGCTGAGCCAGGTCTCTCTGTGTCACTTAGAAAGCTTGTAACACTCCACTGCAGCCTGTAAAATGAGCGACCTGCCTCATTTTCATGTGGCGATGCTGCGCTGCGTTCATGGTCTTGTGTGCATTTGGGACACATCGTTTTTTTTAGGTATAGGTGTTAATATAGGTGTCAAAATAACCACGTTTCCTGAAAGCAACATCATGTGAGGACTGATTGCTCTCCTGTCACTCACAATTCCACGCCCCTCTCAATCGAAGCCACGCCCTCCCACGCCAGAATAGGGCCAAAAGTTTGAAACTGAAAAAATAAGATCTGAAAGTGAAAAAAAGATCTGAAGGTGAAAAAAAGAAATATGAATGAAAATAAATTATTTGATCAAAAAATTACAGAGCTGAATCAAAAATGTATTTAAACTGAAAAATATATATCATACACTTATTTTTATTTTGATAATACTTTTTAAATGATTATAAAATTCAAGAACAAAACTTTAATTTTCAGTTTCAAAATGTATTTTTTCAATCTTTTTTTATTTTCAGATTACAACACTTTAATTTTCAGTTTCAAAATGTATTTTTTCAATCTTTTTTTATTTTCAGATTACAAAACTTTTGGCCTTGATTTAGCTCCATAAACAAGGACAAAAAATGAAAAAGACATAAGTGAAATATCGAGGTGACGCAGAGGTTTTCCACCATTTCGTTGATGAATCGTTTTAATTTGAATATAATTTATAAGAAAAATGTTCTCTTTTTCCCCCTTTTTGTCCAGGACTGCTATAAAAGCCCATAAAACACCTCAAAAGGGTGTATTTAAAATCTGTACAGGACTACGTTCTTGCATTGTTAAAGTTGTTTTAAGAGTTATCAAAGCACATTGGCTCAAAATGTAATTTTCTTTTACTCAGAATTTATTATTTAAAGGTGAGATTTTTAAAAAGGTCCAACAGGCCAACAAGGCAAATTAAAGAGAAACACTGAAATTGCTGCAATTTATTTTACATAGTGTAAAATCAATTTCAGTGCACAGCAGAAGAATCAAGCAGGTCCAAAATTTAATTCCATTCAGAATGTTCATTCCTGTGTGTTTAAAAGTATCAAGAGTTTTTGATGGACCTTGCTTTACCTCAAAGTGTTCTTAGCGCCATAACCACCTGCTGATTTTGCACTATTAACTGTCTTCTGCCTGTGGTTTATTGCATGCACAGCTGTGCAATTCATTCTAATTTTACTATAGCTATACATTCCTATACTTATACTCACTTATACTGTTTTTGTTCACTCAATATTTATGCACTGACCAGCAAACATTGCAATATACTTTACTTACCTTTCTTTAAAGTAAATTTTTTTCTTTACTATTGTACAACTTTTACTTCTGCAACAAGTGATTTTCCCCACTGTGGGATCAATAAGGGCCCATTCACACATAGTGTGAATCTGGTCGATTTGTGCATAAAGTGCGCATGACGCAGGAATCATGTGCAAAATGTGTAAAATCATAGCTGCCTCGTACACCTGTTGCTACAACTATTTGCGCACACCAGCGGCTGAAAGACAGAGTGTACACAGTACACATGAATATCTAACACCGCTCATTTGGCACTTAAAAAAATCTGTGGCCATTTGCACTATCATCATGAAAACAGTCAGAAGACAATCACTGTTGAGCTGTATGTGAAATTTGTCTAAGTGTCCTACGACTGTGGAGTTGCAGCATGCCAGAGTGTCGGCTCCCCCAACAACACGTGTGCGTGTGTTTCACGTGCTCCCCCCCCCAACATATGTGGACGTGTGGTTCGCGCACGCCCCAACAGGTGAGGCATCTCTCATCTAATCACAGAGTGACATCTTGGTCTGAGTGCTGACAGGACAGGGGGCATGGCTGGCTGCCCACAGCTGTTGAGACATCTCCGGTTCTGGATATCACCACTGCAGCACACGTCCTGTGTTTTGACGAACACGCACGTGTGTGCTTCTGTGGAAATATATAAAAACGGACCATCAGTTTATGCGGACACAGCAGTCACACAGGACACGCGTGCCGGGCTGTGAGCAGCACTGCGGGACCAGGACAAGCCAACAGTGCGACAAACACACCACTAGTCACGTATCGGCAGAAATACGATGTACCAAATGCCGTTTGGTCAGTTATCACAGCACTTTTTTTCTTTTTTAGAAAATACATTTATCTGCTTGTTGATTTTAGCCATTTCATGCTCCTTTTACAAGACAGTGATTATAGCGCAGTGATAAAGTTTCTGTCTGGTAATCAGAGCGTGCGGGTTCAAATCCTGTGAGCAGCATTTTTTTCTTTTATTTAACCAGGGTTATTTAACTGTGGGGTTCTGTATTGCATCCCCTTTTATGTATTATGTATATCAACCCAGTGATATTCACCTATTATACAGCTGGTTTTATTTTCCTCCACATCAGCGGCACAATGCGGTGCACCTCATCCCATAATTCACAGTGCAACCAGCTCCAGCTGCTCACACTGTGTTCCTGCTCGAAAGACACCGTCGCGTGCACCAGCCATCGAACTGTCATCGTGTACGCCTGTCCATCAGTGTGATGTTTTGTGGTGTGCTTATACAAGCTTTACCGCCATGTGTTACCCTGAGTTGTACGTATTCGCACTATGTGTGAAGGGCCCCTAAAGTTTAACTTATCTTATCTTTACACTATGTAAAATATCTAATGTCAAAGTTAAGGTTCTTGCAGTTCACAGATCCCAACACAAACTCTATGAGAAGGTGCACTCAGCAAGCACGTAACTCCTTAGGGGTAAAAATGGTCGACCAATTTTATTTTATTCCTTTTAACAGAACCATGCCAACAAAGCCGCAGAGACAGCATGTGGTGAGAGGAATTAAAAGAGTAAGTGAAAGATGAGGAAGGATGCTATGGCAACACCTGAAAATATAGGTTTTAAAAGAACAAGTGAGAAGGTGGAGGGCTGGAGAGAAAGACAATGAGCTTCATTCAGAACAATATCTGGGGAGGAGAAGTGCACATGAAGAAAAGAGTGAGAAAGGAGTCGTCGAAAAGAGAGCTGAAAAAAAAAACAAAACAAAAGGCAAAACAGTTAAGACGTGAGAGACTGGATGCTTGCTGCAAACAAAAAAAGAGTAAGCAGGGTAGGGTCATGAAACAGAAGACAAGTACAATAAAAATTAAATGAGAAAAGGGAAACAACAATAAACCTATGAGGGAACACGTTTTGTGTTCTGCTGGCTGCTTAAAGGTTCACTGTGATTCTCTGCAGATGAACTGCTTGACCTTAAAATGTACGTAAATGTGAATGTAATAGAGACAATGTGAGGAGTAGAAACGGGGGCACAAGACCATAATTCAAGAAGAAAATAAACAGAAAAGGGATGAAGGAGGGAGGAATACAAGACTGGAGGGGGGCCTGATAAAGGGACCATACGGGGGGCCAAGATCTAAGATGTACCAGTCCTCCCTCGGAAAAGAGGGATTTGCTCTCCAAGGGAGGGTTGGAGAGAAATGAGCAGAACAGGAGGACCACTGAGGAGGAGGTGGGGAGGAGGATTCTTTGGGAGAAGTGGGGATAAAGGTAAAATAGATCAAGAGGAAAAAAAAATCAGAAGATTTATCATATCTGAATTGGAAAAACATCTTCTCCAAGCTCACCAAGTTACAGCAGCAGTAAGTATTTTAATGTGGAAATAGAGCATTTTCAAAGTCGAAGAAAATCCAAGCCAAAATGACAAAACTTAGGCTATGTGTCTGAAAAGAAGATGTTCTTTTTCTCTCAACTAATGGCCAACAAATTCAAAATGACTTCTCAGTGTTAAAGATAAAAAATAATCCAATTTCTTATTATTCAAACAAAGCTGATATTTGATTCAGCATCAAATAACACAAGCATGTCTCTCCCATAACATCTCAGCTCAGAAGCCCTGAATGATAATGGGAAAATATGAACAGCAAGAAAACTGTTGCTGACATGACTCCCACAGTCAGCCCACTCAAAGCCATCGCATCGCCTTCCCCACCCACATCCACCTTCTCTCTCTTCAAATAACTACCCTTCTATTACTTCTTAGAGTATGCTTCTCATCCCCCTCCCTGTATTTCTGGAATAACTTAAACGCTTTTGCATATTAATCCATATTAACACTAGGTATATGAAAAGGGAGATTCAGGGAGTGCAACACCCTACACCTTAGATCTTTGACAAGATCCATCCAAACGATTCTTTTATGACACAGTGATACCATAATACAAGAATGTTCTGTGTGGCCTTGGCATTTGATCAAGTCTTTATTCTTTACCAACACACAACTCTTCAGCCATAGGTGACCCCTGCTCTCTATACAAGTAAAAACTTAGTTCTATGTAGGCCTTGAGGCCTATTGGTGCTGGTGCTTGTCCCCAAATTCTGTAGCGTGAAGGAGATGAGAGTCTGCGTCTCCCCCTGGATGGGATGCTAGTCAATTCCTGAGCCAATGCTGAAGTAACAGCTAGATGGACTGGGACAAGTGCAGATGTTGTGTCTTGTCCTACTACACATATATGTCATGTGACTGGGACTCTAACCCAGGTCTACAAACTCCTACCTACTGATTCCTTCATTCATTTCCTGCCAATTATCCAGATCCAGGTCATAGCAGCAGTAAACCAAACAGCTCCACCCACATTTCCCTATCCTCTGCCAAGTCCTCTAACTCTTTCCCAAGCCCCCGGGAAATATAATCCCTACTGAGTTTGGTCCAAATTGGATCTAACCTCTTCCGACTTATTTTGTTTACACACAAACAAGTCCCAAAACAATACCCCTGCTAAATGGACTGCATTTTATATAGCGCTTTTCCATCTCCATCAGAAGCTCAAATTGCTTTACAATTACAACCCCTGGCAAAAATTATGGAATCACCGGCCTCGGAGGATGTTCATTCAGTTGTTTAATTTTGTAGAAAAAAAACAGATCACAGACATGACACAAAACTAAAGTAATTTCAAA
The DNA here is from genome assembly GCF_902500255.1 of Thalassophryne amazonica. Classification (NCBI taxonomy): domain Eukaryota; kingdom Metazoa; phylum Chordata; class Actinopteri; order Batrachoidiformes; family Batrachoididae; genus Thalassophryne; species Thalassophryne amazonica. The sequence continues at coordinate 91,116,909 of NC_047110.1, forward strand.
TGGCAACTTTCTGTCTTTAAGAAACACTATAAGAAATCAAGAAAAAAAGATTGTGGCAGTAAGTAACGGTTACTTTTTTAGACCAAGCAGAGGAAAAAAATATGGAATCACTCAATTCTGAGGAAAAAATTATGGAATCACCCTGTAAATTTTCATCCCCAAAACTAACACCTGCATCATATCAGATCTGCTCGTTAGTCTGCATCTAAAAAGGAGTGATCACACCTTGGAGAGCTGTTGCACCAAGTGGACTGACATGAATCATGGCTCCAACACGAGAGATGTCAATTGAAACAAAGGAGAGGATTATCAAACTCTTAAAACAGGGTAAATCATCACGCAATGTTGCAAAAGATGTTGGGTGTTCACAGTCAGCTGTGTCTAAACTCTGGACCAAATACAAACAACATGGGAAGGTTGTTAAAGGCAAACATACTGGTAGACCAAGGAAGACATCAAAGCGTCAAGACAGAAAACTTAAAGCAATATGTCTCAAAAATCGAAAAATGCACAACAAAACAAATGAGGAACGAATGGAGGAAACTGGAGTCAACGTCTGTGACCGAACTGTAAGAAACCGTCTAAAGGAAATGGGATTTACATACAGAAAAGCTAAACAAAAGCCATCATTAACACCTAAACAGAAAAAAACAAGGTTACAATGGGCTAAGGAAAAGCAATCGTGGACTGTGGATGACTGGATGAAAGTCATATTCAGTGATGAATCTCGAATCTGCATTGGGCAAGGTGATAATGCTGGAACTTTTGTTTGGTGCCGTTCCAATGAGATTTATAAAGATGACTACCTGAAGAGAACATGTAAATTTCCACAGTCATTGATGATATGGGGCTGCATGTCAGGTAAAGACACTGGGGAGATGGCTGTCATTACATCATCAATAAATGCACAAGTTTACGTTGATATTTTGGACAATTGAAAGGATGTTTGGGGATGATTAAATCATTTTTCAAGATGATAAAGCATCTTGCCATAGAGCAAAAACTGTGAAAACATTCCTTGCAAAAAGACACATAGGGTCAGTGTCAACGAGCAGATCTGATTTGATGCAGGTGTTAGTTTGGGGGATGAAAATTTACAGGGTGATTCCATAATTTATTCCTCAGAATTGAGTGAGTCCATATTTTTTTACTCTGCTTGGTCTAAAAAAGTAACTGTTACTGACTGTCACAATCTTTTTTTCTTGATTTCTTATAGTGTTTCTTAAAGCTAGAAAGTTGCCATTTGAAATGACTTTAGTTTTGTGTCATGTCTGTGATCTGCTTTTTTCTACAAAATTAAACAACTGAATGAACATCATCCGAGGCCAGTGATTCCATAATTTTTGCCAGGGGTTGTATGCCTCACGTTCACCAATTCACACAGACACACCGATGTCAGGGTGCTGCCATGTAAGGTGCTCGCTACATAACAGGAGCAAATGGGGAATTAAGGATCTTGCCCAAGGACTCCTTAGTGATTTTCCAGTCTGGCTGGGTTTTGAACCAAGGATCCTCTGGTCTGAAAACCCAACGCTTAACCACTAGACCATCACCTCCCCACTACTGCTGTGTGTAGGTGTAATTGTAATCGTCCACTGAACTTGAGAGTGACGCTTCAGCACTCCTAAGATTCAAAACACTGTAGACTGTTGCAAATGTTTGCTTTATTTTTTGCTGAGCTGAGTGTTGAAAAATGGGACCCCATTCTTTTAAAGATGAATGTGTTTATCTTTGCAGGTTATTTACTCTTGATCACTATCATTCTATGGAGCAAAAGCAAAAGAGTACTGAATGGACTGCTTACCAGGGATCCTCAAACAGTTGCTGTAGTCCTGAGTATTGAAGCAGCTCCAATCTAAATGGACTGTATTTCCATAGCACTTTTCCATCTGATGCCTCATATTCACCCATTCACACAGGATGCTGCCATGCAAGATGCTCTACTTCCCACCAGGAGGAATTTGGAGGTGAATGTAAGGAATTCCTGTTTGATGGGGAATCAAACAGAGGATCCTCTGATCACAAGCCTCCATCTCTAACCTCAAGTCCATCAACCTCCCAATATTAATTAAATCCAAAATTTAATGTGGTTTTTAAATCCTCCATCCTAAATGACTTAGGGGATTCAAATAATTAATATCCACATGTCCTCAAAAACAGCTCAACAGTCAATGTATTTTCTCTGTGGTGGTCAAAGCCAAATTTGAAGAGAAGTTCCAAAAAGCACTTTTCCAGTCATATCATCAACATGGTTTTGATTTGACTGGTTACAAATTAGACCTGCTGTGGGATCACTTCCCTGCTGGGAAGGTTTTCAAACTCCAGCTTTTCCTGGAGTTGTATAAGAGGATAATACTTGGGAAATGTTCGAACAAAACCCATGATTTAACCTCATCTCTTCAAAGCCTTATTGAATATATGTTTTCCAACTCAGCAGTAGAAAGAGGAAGCTAAAGCCTTTTTCTCGTGTAAGTAGCCCTTCACCTTTCTTAAAGGGGTACTGGTCGAGTTCATTCTGCGAGATGCCGGGATTCTTTACAAGCGAACAGCAGGAATTCACAGGTGCATGAATTCTACCCAACAGACACGTATACACACAAAGAAGCTGGCAAGTGGCCCTGAATGAATTTCATGTATCCCCTGCGTGTGTGTGTGTGTGTGTGTGTGGGTGTGTGTGTGTGTGTGTGTGTGTGTGTGTGTGTGTGTGTGTGTGTGTGAGAAAGAGAGAGAGAGAGAGAGAGACAAACCAAATTCACACATCACACCAAAGTAACAACTTCAAAACAAAATTCATGGCTCTCCCTTGTCCCTCTACTCTCCTTTACACAGGATCCATATGTAGCTTTTGTGGAAGCCCCTAGCGTATCTTTCTATCCTTCTCCCCCTTCTCTTTCACTTTCTCTCTCTCTCTCTCTCTCTCTCACACACACACACTCACTGTCCTTCCTTCCCAATTCAAAACTCAATTAGTAAATTAGTTCCAGCTCGCTAAGCGATAAACAGCAGCCTGGGAGCACGTAAACACACACTCCACACTCCATTAGGGCTCCACAAGCACATACAACACAAAACCCTGGATACACAGGTATACACACACACACACACACACACACACACACACACACACACACACACACACACACACACACACACACACACACACACAGATGCACACATGCACACTCCCAGAGTCATTAATTTATCCACTCACAAAGGAGTACACTTATGAATGTCAACATAGAAGTAACATGCATGTGGCGTACCTGGTCACTATCATACTCATTATAGCCTTAAACTGGCACAAAGACTAAGCCTGTCATGATTATCACAATATTGACTTATTGTACGACACATGAATATGACAGCAACAATTTTTGCAAAGGTTGATGTTGTGCATTTTGTTGACGAGCATGTTTGTTTACATAGGACACAGCTATATTTGATCTACATTTGCCAGAATAAACAGTCGAGTTTCATCTCTATTATACGACATGAGTGAAGCACCTAACTGGTCTGGTCAGGTCTGGGAGCATGTGCTGGTGCCGTGTGATGCACCACACCATGGAACTGAATTGGGTCTTTGACTGCAACCACCCAAACAGACAACCAGTCTGTCCCCACTTCTCAAATGTAAACTATGTACCACAGCCAAGTGAAACATTAGTGTCCCCCTGTCCTCCTGTTGCTATAACTATTTATCAGGCTGGATGGTCTGGAATTGCAGGACACAAATGCACAACTCAAACAAACAGCTCTGGTTTTTAGATGGTTTTACTGCAGAAGATAGAGGAGGTCGGTACACGAGTAAGCAGTCCAGGAAAAGCAGTAGTACAAAAAACATCAGGCAAACAGGCGTGGTCGTAGCAACTGGCTGGAGGTCAGGTACACACAAAGAGGCAGGCAGGACTATGGAACGCAGGAACAGAGCTGGAATGACGGCACAAGGCACTACAAACTGGAGAGAGACAAACACAGCCAGTGAGCTTAAATAACCACAGGTGGTAATCAGCAAATCAGGAACAGGTGTGCATGGAAAGCACCAGAACAAGGCGTGGCCAGAGAGAGAGAGAGAGAGAAACACCCATCACCAAGATCAAAGGGAGAGCGACGAGAGAAACAAATACAGGCAGACCCAAGCAGAAAAAAACCCAGCAAGAGAAGAAACCAACCAAACCAAATGAAATGCAAAAATAACTAACAGCACAAAAAACAAATACACAGAACACCTAGCAAAACTCAAACCGTGACACTATTTGCACACACCAGCGGCTGAAAGACAGAGTGTGCCCTGTTAGAGCCCATTCGATCCCTCTCGCGTCAGGTGTTGGCCAAATTCCAGGTGGCACACAGGCACATCTACACTGTTCACTTGGCACATAGAAAATGTGGGGCCATTCACGCTATTAGCATGAAAACAGTCAGCAGACGATCACTTTCGAGCTGGATGCATACACGGAACATATACGGTATGCCGGGGGGGCATATTTGCATAAAATGCTTATATGTAAGTACAGACCTGACTACAAGGGGGCCGGACACCAGGCCTGAGCGCACACATCACGGGGAAGCGCCTGTCAGCTGATCACAGCACATGGACAGCTGGATGACGGCTCAGTGCACACATTAAAAACACAGAAACCACCACCAGGAGAGTTACATAAATAATTATGACAATATCTACATACACAATTACATAACAAATAACGAAAATGACTGACCACATAACAGAGACACACTGGTCTGGGCACTCAATGGACAAGGGGGGCGTGTCCGCTCACAGCGGCTGCTGTTGTGATCTGTGCTCCTGAACGTCCGAACTGGAGAACACATACCGACATTCCTCTATGAGGTGTCTGTCTCTGCTTGCTATCCTTACATGGAAATACATAAAAACATATATCGCTTTTGCGACGGGCTGGAGAGCGCGCATAGCTGGAACGGATCATCAGTTCATGTGGACGCGCAGCAGGTGATCTCAATGTCACGTCTGTCTGACAGGACACGCATGTCCTGTGAGCGGTGTGCCGCAGGACCATATGACAAGCCCACAGTGCGACAAATACCCCACTTTCAGTCATGTATCAGCAGAAATACACCGTAATAAATGCTGTTTCATTCTCCTGTTAGAAAACAGTGATGGTAGCGCAGTGGTAAAGTTTCCGTCTGGTAATCAGAGCTTGCAGGTTCGAATCCCGTGAGTGGCATTTATTTTTTATTTAACCAGGATTATTTAACAACGGGGTTCTGTTTTGCATCCCCTTTTATTTATTTTTTATATCAACCCAGTGATATTCACTAATTATACAGCTGGATTTTATTTTATTGTTCTCCACATCAGCAGCATGATATCCCAGCTACTCACACTGTGTTCCTGCTCGCACAACACCGTCACGTGCACGATACCATCGCAGTGGGATCGTGCACGCCTGCCTTTCAGCTCAATGTTTTCGTGGTTCGCTCATAAGAGCTGTTCTGCCATGATCTGCCCTGATTTGTACTTACTCACACTGGGCCTCATGTATCAACGTGCGTACGGTGATATTTGAGTGTATATGGGGTGTATGCCAAAACGGCTGCGCTACTTGGCATTTATCAATGTGGTCGTTGGCGTACGCTGCGCTGAAAATATACACCAGGTCGAGAGGTGGTGTAAATTATACACCAAAATGAACCAGCGCTGGAATCCACATAGAAATGAAGATGATCAACATGATAAACAGTGCCATTATACAAATCAATGCATATGTTACATAAATAACACTTTCCTGATTATACTACATAATAATCAATACAAATCCCGCTTTTGCGGGATTGCTGGTCTATCGAGCACGATCCGTGGCCACAGCGCAGACTGCAAAGAAAGCGCTGCTCGCCTTTTTCTCCAGACGTCCAGAGCAGTGCTGAGCTTAACTTTATGTGGTGTGATCGTTTTAGACAATGAAATTGATAATAACAACTGTAGTTTCGTCATTCCCTTAAATCGCCCGTGCTGCAATCAGGTTTTGTCATCTCCATTCGTTTGTCACAATAAAATAAATAAATACATTTTAAAAATAAAGAAATCTGACAAATTAGGCGTGTCTTATTTAGTTGATTGACTTAATTGAGTGAGCAAATATCCACATGTCAGGAATTATTGACATGTGAAAAGAGAATACAGTGGTCCCTCGCTATAACGCGGTTCACCTTTCGCGGCCTCGGAGTCCCGCGGAGTATTTAGTCCAATTTTGCATGCTTTTTTTTTTTTTTTTACAGTGTTCTGTGTGTCTGTTTATAAGAATCTTCTCACCCAGAAGAAAAAAGAGCGCCAACAACTACTCAACTGTGTTTGTCACACGGAAACAGACACCTGCTGCAGCGAGGTGTGAGTGGAAAAAGGCGCAGCGCCAGGACGTAGAGGCGCGATCTGTGAAATACTGGTCAGTCACTATTAATAATTTCTTATGTGTCCAACCTCGTACGTTGATCGTTAAAATTAAATTCGTTAGTTCTAAAAGCCATCATAATTATTTATAGGAAAACATTCTATTTTTATTTCTCAAACAAATGTTTGGGCCTGAAAACAGTTTGGTCTTATTTTTCTACTAAGGTTTGAACTTTGAGAGTGTTTACACACGAGAGAAAAGTGAGAAAATGTTCATGCCTGATTGTGAAAGTGTATAAAGTGGTTTTACAGCTTTAAAACGTCTATAATAACTGTAAAAAATGACGCTGACTACGTCGCGGTTTCGCGTATTACGGGCTATTTTTTAGAATGTAACTCCCGTGATAAACGAGGGACCACAGTAACACTTTTTTGATTATACTACAAGACAATTGATACGACGGCCGCTTTTGGCGCTCTGTTGGCACGCGTCGTGATTGGTGAAGGTCTTTTTCTTTGCCGTCTTGCTGGCTTCCATGTCGTAAAATGAGGGTGTGTCTGAAGCGGAGTCTGAATATTTATGGGCGTGTTTATTATAATTACGATCGTTTCCACCCGCCACATTTATCAAGGTCTCGTCAGGCGTACGCCGGAAATGGGCAGGTGCGCACTGCTTGATACATGTCACAGCAACTTTGGTGTACTTCAAATTTACACCGTAAATTTACGCCACAAGTGCGCAACTTTGATACATGAGGCCCACTATGTGTGAAGGGGCCCTAACAGGTGTTTTTTTTCCCCAATTGTATAGTTCTAGCCAGAAAGTTTGGAAGAAAAAGTTTTCTTTTTCCTGCTTCTTTCTCTTTCTGTATTATGGCAAGTGGCAGCTAGACAGTGTTTAGGTACATCACTGCCACCTACTATGCTGGAGTGTGGTCCTGATTTATCTGTACCTTTATTCAGAAAGTAAAAGAAAAAAAAAACTTTCTACTACCTAATAAATTCTATGGAACTTTCAAAAAGTGAAGAAAATTCACTCCCATGGTTACAAACAGTTTTTAGATTCACCTCATTCATCTCAAGATGATGTACATAATTTATGCTTCTCATTCTTGAAAATACTTTTGGCAGCGAGTAAGGAGGTGCTCCACTGATTGCTCTTTATAGACTTTATTTCAAAGTGGCTCTCTGCAAACAAGCCACTGTATTGATGTTCTTTAATGCCCCTTTCGTTAGTATTTAAGTGTAATCATTTTTAATGGATCCTGAAATTCGGGCAGCACAGTGGTTTAGTGGTTAGCACTGTTGCCTCACAGAGAGAAGGTCATGTGATTGATTCCCACCTGTGGTCTTTCTGTGTGGAGTTTGCATGTTCTCCCCGTGTTTGCATGGGTTTCCTCCCACATCCAGTAGACATAAAGGTTAGGTGGACTAGAAACTTGAAATTGTTCGCAGGTGTGTGTGAATGTGTTTGTCTATATGTGGCCTTGTGACACACTGTCCTTGTGACACACTGTCCTTGTGGCATCCTGTCCAGGGTGTACTCTGTCTCACGCCCTATATGACTGCTGAGATAGGCTCCAGACCCCTGCAACATGATCTTGGATAAGCGGTTGAGGATAAGTGTGAGATCCTCAAAGTCCATTTTATTTATTGATTTAGTTGTTGTTTTATTTTGTTCAATTTATTTGGGATATTTCAATATTTTTTCCAGTTTCAATGTCTGAATACTCTTAAGACTTCTTCATCATCGATAGCATAAATATTGTATTTCCAATTTTTATTCACAAGGTGAAACTACTATTGATGTGAATGTTTTAACTGTTATTAACATTTTGTTCAGCACTTTGATTTTCTTTAAAGTGCTACAGAAATAGTTTATATTATTATAAAATAGCCTCAATATGACAGTAATGTTTATTACCACTGCTTCGAGGACAATACATTAATACATTATCTCCCACTATGTAAGGGGGATTAAAAACATGCACACTGTTCTTTCTCTCCTTCAAGATGTCTCCTTCCGCTTCCGACTTTGTACTATAGGTCAACCCTGCTTCTGGAGATCATCTGCCCTGCACATATTCAGTCAGACTGTGTGTGTGAGTGTGTGTGTGTGTGTGTGTGTGTTGACCACGGTTAGAGCACTTAAGCTGCTGTAATTAGTCTGATCACAGTGGTGACAGAAGATGCTTCCTTTTATCCCTTCACCCCAGAAACTGGCACTGCACACTAAAGACACGAGGAACAATTACACACATGACTGATACGTGTTATGTCCGAGCCCAGACCCCGAGGAGAGATAAAATACACATAAACAGAGAGAGCAGCAACAGACTAACAGACACATGGCTGGGTCTGTCATGTGTTATCTTTCACCTCTCTGTTTTATTCAAAGCAACAAAGAAAGAACAGACCAACCACTTTTTAAGTGAAGTCAGTATTTTTGAAAGCTTTGGTGATTATCATTTGGTGACAACTGAATTTTTAAAAAATTATTTCAGCAGTGTTTTCTACAGCAACTGTGAATGTCTTTGTGTTGGTGACAACTCCAGAGTTATTTTTCACTTTAAACTATTGTCGCTGCTGGAAATAAACACAATCATCTATGTCCTACAGGATTTTTCTATGAAAACCCCAAGTTGACATCAGGTATTGACCAAAATTGCAATGTGGTAAATGGACTGCATTTATATAGCACTTTTCCAATCTGCATCAGATGCTCAAAGTGCTTTACAATAATGCCTCACATTCACCTCAATGTCAGGGTGCTGCCATACAAGGCACTCGCTACACACCGGGAGCAACTAGGGAATTAAGGACCTTGCCCAAGGGCCCTTAGTGATTTTCCGGTCAGGCTGGGATTTGAACCAAGGATCCTCTGGTCTCAGGCCCAATGCTTAACCACTAGACCATCACCTCAAGTATATAGGGGGCATAAACAGAGCCAAAAAATTTAAATATGCGCTCAAGCTCACAAAATAACCACCCACTCTGCCACAGTAGTAATACATAGTAGTATTTGCATGCATTATATATTCCTCCTATCTATTCTACTGTATAAGCTTTGGGCTTCAGCCTATTCCTTTTGTGGTCATTAATTGTATTGCACTAATTGGATTCTTTAAACTGATGTTTTTTGGGGGGGGTTTATAATGCTTGACCATAATTAACAGACTAAATAACTAAGTAACTATATCAGTGGTAGAATATCTTTTCTGAATTAGATGTATCCATGTAGGGCCCTGCACTGGTAACAGCAACAGAAAAATCATAGACGAGTGAGTGGGTGAGGTAATCCATTCTACCCAGCTTGTGTAGGTAATAACTCAAAATCAATCAATGTTATCATCTTGTAACCTTGCAAATTAACAGAACTGAAAATACGGGCAAATGTTTTTACAACTGAACTTTGCTGCACTAGATCCATCAAAATAGCACCTTTGTTTATCCTATGTCAAATCTCAGGCACATACTCCTCCTTCTAGATGGTTAATGGAGCCAACTGCCTTCATTGACATCACTTAAATTATGGACAGTTAATGGATGCTGAATAAATTCTCAGGCCTCTGCCCAGCTAACAACCTAGCAACAATAAGAACCAACATGATACCCACTATGTGGGCAAATTCTGGACCAAATACACAACAGAACAGGAAAATAAAACCCAAATTAAAGAAAATATAGAGCGCGTAGCTGAGGAAAGCACCAAAACCTTTTAATTCTAAATTAGTGGCACTAACCAGAAACACTGCTCCAGAGTATTTCAAAAGCTGTTTCAAACACAGTATCAAAGTCTGTAACAAAAGGAAGACACCAGGAGCTAGACTAAAGGGGAGCCTCAATACATCACCAGCTGATTCAAACCAAATGCTTCAGTTGATTTGGTGTTAAAATCCTGAGCCATCAGCTTGGATCATAGTGTTTTTGAATTGCATGGTGGTGATGGTGAAAGTCTAGTGGTTAAGGTGTTGGGCTTGAGTCCAGAAGATCATGGGTTCAAATCCCCGCCTAACTGAAAAATCACTAAGGGCCCTTGGGCAAGGCCTTTAATCCCCTATTGCTCCCGGTGTGTAGTGTATGGCAGCACCCTGACATCAGGGTGAATGTGAGGCATAATTGTAAAGCACTTTGAGCGTCTGATGCAGATGGAAAAGCACTATATAAATGCAGTCCATTTACCATTTACCATTTATATGAAGATGTGGACGAATGATGATAATTCTGGCCAAACAGTTCTGCTGGGGGATAAGTTGATAATTGTTGTGTGTGTTTGTTTTTTTAAATACACCATATTTGTCAATAAATGTGCAATGACAACAAAAGACACTTTATTTCACTTACTTACTTTACTTATAACTCTGCCACAATATGTCAATCTTGTACAATATTACAATATGCACATTATCAACCTATAGTAAGATATGTACCAAGTTACATGAAATTCCAACTAGAATTGTGAGAGGTGTTGATCTCAGAAAGCAGGCACCCACGCATGAAGCTGATGGAGTCTAACTTTGTTAATCAAGGGCCATATCTCTGGTAAAATGACCCCGACTGGAGCAATATGTGTATTACCAACCAATAACAAGGACTTATACCAAGTTTCACAAAATTCCTCCCATAAGTGTGAGAGGAGCTGATTTCAGAACACGTATACCCTTTATGGGACGAACAAACAGGTAGACAGACGGAAATCGCTACTACATAATCCCCCTTCGGCCTTCGGTAAGTGGGGGATTCAAAAATAAAAACAAATGATAAAAAGAACAGACTGCATATTTAACATTGTAACACTTGCAAGAAACTGACTGGAAATTTTAGAGAAAACGTGTAGTGAAGCCCAGCCAACACTGAACAAAGAATTACTGTTAACAGCCCACTGGCCTCACAGCTACATTCACAATCCCTGGGCTCCGGCTCCGAGTGCACACTGTGTGTATGTGCCCATGTGATCCCCATAGGTATCCACCCTTTCAACCATTGGACTGCCAACTCATAAATCCCCCCGCCCCAAACCTCCAGCTCCTCCTGCAGATTCTAGACAGGAAAGGAAGAAAGGGAGAAGGACAGGACGGTACTAAAATCACTTCAGAAGACAAATCTTAATTCTAATACCTTTGCGTGATATTGTTTTGGTTAGCGTACTTATTTAATGTTTTTTAATAAAGCGCCAAATTGGTGGCTTGTTTTTATCTGTTTAAAACAAGAATCGCTATAAGTTAGACAATCTCCAGTATTCTCAAGGTTGGCGCCCACGTGATGTGGTGAAGTAGCCAATCCGAAGGCGAGAATTCGTACTTCCAGGACTTCATGCATTTGTCTCTTCTAGATTGGACTATTGTAATGCTCTATTTTCTGGTTTGCCGCAGTCCAGTATTAGGGGTCTTCAACTGGTTCAAAATCCTGCTGCCAGACTTTTGACACAAAACAAAGTTTGACCACATTACGCCCATTTTGGCATCCCTACACTTGCTTCCAGTCACTGCAAGATCAGATTTTAAGGTATTGTTATTAGTTTCTAAAATTGTTCATGGACTTGCACCTCCCTATCTGGCTGACTTGGTAAGCTCCTATGTACCAGCTCGGGCCCTGCGTTCGCAGGGTGCAGGACTTTTATGTGTTGCCAGGGTGAATAAAAAGTCTGCCGGTCACAGAGCTTTCTCTTACCGTGCCCCAGCTCTGTGGAACAATCTCTTGGCACACATACGACAGTCGGATACTCTGGAGACTTATAAATCACGTTTAAAGACTTATTTGTTTTCCTTGTGTTATCATTAGTTTTATTGTGTTATGATGTTTTTATTCTTGTGTTCTTTTATGGTTTTGTGTTTTTAAATTTATAATTCAGTTTTTTCTGTTTTTATTATGCTGTGTGAAGTGCCTTGAGGCGATCTCATCGCAAATTGGTGCTATATAATTTAATAAATTTGAAATTAGAATTTTTGAAATTTGACTGTCCGCTCGGTGACAACATGCTCAGGCTGTATGCTGTTCTATATTTTAATGTCTCTAACTTGCTTCTGACAGCTATCAATGCCTCGAATGGTGAGATTTATACACTCAGATGACCTGAAATGAACTTTTATACATTAAATTGACTTTAAAGTGACTGAAGTGACTGAAAAGTGACCAAATTACATGTATTTGTACTGAGTTCGGTGATGTTTTCGCCGACAAAACCTGCCCCTCAAGGTTAAATGCCCGGATGGCCGACCTTGAGAATTCCTTTGCAGTTCCTTTTCCTTCCATTCTTATTTCCTGCCTGTTTTTGTTCATGGTCAATGTAGGTAAGTAAGTAAGTAAAGTTTATTTGTATAGCACCTTTCAAGGTAAAATCACAAAGTGCTGTACAGAAATTTAAAAACAGAAATAAAAATACAGAAACTAAAAACAACAATAACATAAAACTAGTTAAAAAGGAGTCTGTACAAACAGGTCTTGAGCTTCTCCTTAAAAGTTCCAACAGAGTCCACGGAAAGTAGGTGTAGTGGCAGTGCTTTCCACAGTTTGGGTGCCACAACCTCAAATAATACTCTTCCACTGTTGAAAAACAACATTCATTCACAACAACCGTTTTTGAGTATTAATACCCTTATTTAAAATATTCAGCAACGCCCTTGTCTGGAATGGTGCTAACATACTAGGTCAATAACAGCAATGTGAATCTACATCCAAAGAGTAAGAAGACTCATCACAGATACTAAACCATTACTATGAGTGAGGATTTGTAAAAATCAAATTTATACAAGCTGTAATTAAAGTAAAATAAAAGTGACCTTGATTTCAAGCATTAAGGTCAAATCTAATGGAATATTTTGAACCATTTTAGATTTTTTGTTCAGATTGCAGTAACCTATTTGTGGGTGTCATCTCATGGGAGGACTGTTTTCCATCACCACTGTTTTAGCGGCCTTTATGTTACCCCTTTGTATACTGAGAAACAGCATTATACCAAAGCTGTCTGTGCATCAAACAACCAAAAAAAAAAAAAAAAACACTGGAGTGCTACTCTATGACTACATATATTCATAAATAACAGCAGTAAACCTATAGTAACTACAAAATAGCAATTTAGAGAGCAGTAACTGATAATATGACAGAATGTCCAATAGGTGACTAATAATGATACTGTTAAAGACCCACTTCACTCTGTGGACACCATGAAACGCAAACGCACATTAAACACTTTTGTGCTTCAGTACAGGTGAATATGCTGAAATTAAAACTGTCAAACAAAAGCTGATGATCTCACCAACAAATCAGCACGTACCATCTAAGACACACACACACACACACACACACACACAGGACTCCCTGCTGTTGTAATTAAAAGTGTCCTTGACAATGAGATAGACCGCTTTCACACTCATGCACCCTTAAACATCAGCAGTCCTATTTAAAGACAGAGACAGTTATGTTTGTGTATGTGCGTGCGCGCACACACACACACACACACACACACACACACACACACACACACACACACACACACACACACACACACACACACACACACACACCTCAAATATTTCACCAGATTAGCTCATGGTTATAGACATTAAAAACATAAATCAGCACACAACTAAAAACACAAATGGGCACACGGTTTTGTCTAATTGATAAACACAAAATGAAAACATCAACATTAAAATTCCTTGCTGTCTGTTTCTTGTGCACTCACATTTTTGTCTTTACATTTTCTATAATAAAAAGTCCCGGAAGCGCTGTAGTGAATCTGGTTGTGTTCCAGTCCATGCCTGTAGTTTAAACTCAGTGCTGCTGCAGCGCACTGGGACTGCTGTGTGTTCTCAATCTGTATGCATGGACTGTGTGTGTCAGGTAGAAAGTGTGTGAGAGAGTGACAGAGAAAATGAGAGAGAGAGAAAGACGGTGCACGTATACGTTTGGTCCAGTTGCTGAGACCTGTGTGTGTCCCTGGGCAGGGAATGCAGAGGTCCCTGGACTGTCCTCTACTCCTTGCTAACTAGACACACACACACACACACACACACACACACACACAGAGAGAGCATCGATCAGGGCAAAGATGAGGGTTGCTCTGCTCCCCTTTAGTCCACCGCTAAGGACTGTGTGCCTCAGGGCAAACTGCCCCAAATCCATCCCACCGCTCCCTATCACACATACACATAAAAAACAAACAAACACAAGCACGCACACACACACACAAATTAATGTAAACATGCAAACATCACATCTGAATACTTGATCCAGAAAGATGTCAATGCTACTTACTTACTAAAAGATAAAAACTTTACTTTCCTGCTGGACTATTAAAACACTGCCACAGCAACAGCTTATGATGAACAGCATATTATATAAACAGCTGATGAACAGTCAGCCAAAACAATGGTTGATTTTTACAGCATACATACCACAGCAATGTCCGATGAGCAGAGTGGCATATCGACAGTTGTTGAACAGTGCACCAGAACAACAGCTGAGGATGAACAATGTACGTACCACAGCAGCGATTGACGACGGACAGCATATGCACCATAGAATGTATGCACCGTAACAAATGATGATGAACAGTCAGTTACAGTGGCGCCAGTTCATGAACAGTCAGTTACAGTAGCGCCAGTTCATGAACAGTCAGTTACAGCAGCACAGTTAGCATATCACAAATAGTCACTTACAACAGCGGCTGATCATAAACAGAAGTTGATCACAAATAGTCACTTACAGCAGCAGCTGATGTTTAAACAGCATCTGAAACGATCTGATTGCGGTTGATTGAGCTCTGAGATCGATCGGTGACAGCAAAGCCTGCTGGCATGTTGTGGGATGTCTACCTCCACTGGACCCCAGCCAGGGAGGGCAAAGGAAATGTTGACATGTAATAACATGTATGTGGCACACATTCATCATGTACAGTGAATGTGAACAGCGCACAATCAAACCAAATGCACTGTGTGCCGCTACACCTGTCTGTGGTCTCATGCACAGTAATGCATCAACACACATCAAGTACGGAGCTGAACGAATCTCACCGCTGTAATATGCATATTATTACCTGATCACCATCTAAACTCTGTAGGAGGTGTGACGTGGAACTGCATCACCAGGCTGTGACAAGATTATTAAACATGGATGTCACCTCCAGCACGGAACCATGATTGTTTCACAGCACAGAGCGCACAGAAACCAAACCACAGCCTGTGGTGAAAAGTCTCTCACCCGGCTACTGTGTGCTGCAAATAACCATGTTAAAATTAAATCCCATGTGATAATCTAACTAACATCACGGTGTACAGAGTTGTGTTGTGCTCTTGAAGTGAGCAAAAAAGTAAAAAGAAATTCAAGTTCGCTGGAAAGGCTGCGTCTGACGCATGGTGTGACTGCTTGGCCCACTGCCAGCAAACTTTCAGCAAAGGTGTCCAGTGGCATGCACACACGTGCACTGTGCACTCGCGCATAGATGTGCGTAAGGAACACAGCGCTGCCTCCATCTCCAGTCTCGTGTTTGCCATCCAGACGTTTGGACATCAAGCAGTCTTCAGCGCCTTTTATGGCCGTCTGGCAGCAGTCTTGTCATCTAAACTGTTGTCTACATGCGCTTTAGATGCCATCATTCAGGTATGGACAAGGTAGTCTGGATGCGTTCTGACACTGCTGAACACACCTCTTTCCCTCCCGACTGCATCCAACGATGGTAATATTTGCTGTTTCGGCCCCTGTTCCTGCACATTCTTGCTATGTGTGATGGGGGCTTAACAGTATACCATAGCAAAAGAGATGAAAAGTGCAGAAAAACAGCAATAAATGACAAACTGTGCAAAACAATGACAGCAAATGAGCAAGGCAAAATGGTGCAAAACACTCTCATAAACTTGAAACAACACATTTTCCCACTGCAGAGCAGCATGGAGACAGCCATCATACCTGTCAGCACTAATGAAGCAGGTGCAGACAGTGTTGTGTTTTTCTATCAGATCAGCAGCTTCACCAGAAAATATTTGAACTTCTACCCAGACTACAAATCAGTTCGTACATGTGTGTGTTTCTGTCAACACGTTCCAGGGAAGGTGTGAGTATAAATGCAGTAAGAGCAGCTTTAATGTGTTCTGTAATTAAAAGTGAAGCCACGTTTATTTCCTCTTGCAGAGGAAATATGATTGGACTGTTGGGACCCCACATACATTCAGACAAACACCGGCGCTGCATCATTACGAACCATTAGCAGACAACATTAAGTGGCTAACAGCTACAACAACATCAGGCTGTTAAACTTTATGGTCATTATTACTGAAGATGAGGATCACCATTGTTATAACAGTCCTAGACAGGCGAAAAGATGTTTAAAAAAAGCACTATAAAAAATTAATGCACTAATTAAACCTCTTTTCTCTCCTGGTTTATACATAAGACTGAACTCCACACAGTGTAAAGCATGCAAATGACTGGTACAGCAGTTTAACATACATTCCGCAAAAATATAAGTGTAACACTTAATTCAAAATGTGTTCAGAAAATTGTTCAAATCTGTGTTACTTCAGCTCATGAAAAAAAGGGAAAGGTGCAATGCAGGTTTGATGGAAAAACTTACAAAAAAGTCCAATTTAACAAAATACAAACCATCTGGGCTGCAGAGACGATGGAGTCATTAAAGATAAATTTAAACTGCATCATTCTTTAAATAATGCTGCGCTGCAAGCAATATTATTAGAAACTGAGTTTAAAAAAAAACAGACTGCAGGCAGGCAAAAGTGCTGAGAGATGCAAGTATCCATGAGTAAGCACATGGGTGAACGAAAGGTTAAAAAAGGAGGGAGCAACCTGAAGTCTGGTCTACTCTTCTGCCACTGGCAAAATTAAACAGAGAAAGAGTGTGAGAGTGAGAGAACGAGGCCAGTTGGTTGGATACAGCATTCTCTCTGTGTATTTGTGACTGTTTGTGTATATGAATAATTCAGGTCCGTGGAGAGGGCAGCCTGCTGCGGTAATGAGGAGAACATGCACTGATACCAAATATTGCTTGTGGGAAACTATTGATCCAACAGCATTTGTCCAAACTTTGGTCATGAAGCCAGTAACTGTCTGAAATCATTACAGTGACCAGTTCACACAGATGGACGGGCAATCTCCAGGCTGAAATGTAAAACATATAGTGACTATGTTGGAATTAGACTAATCCAAACAAGGATCTCCCAGTCCGATCACAGCAGTCCCCATTGGGTTCAATCAAAGCCATTTTTGATTGACCAGAATAGGAATTATTGAACACTAATGCCATACTGATGAGTCTGCCTCCTGTCTCAAGTGCTGCCTTGAGCTGTCGCCACTACCCTATCAGTGCTTGCTACTAGCTTACCACAAGCTTGTGAGCAGATGTGGACAGGTGCGTACAGAGACAGACACTCATCACACAGTTCAAGTTTCAAGCAATTCGGACAATGCATGAAGGAGTTATGACAAGTTGAT
This sequence comes from Thalassophryne amazonica, assembly GCF_902500255.1. Classification (NCBI taxonomy): domain Eukaryota; kingdom Metazoa; phylum Chordata; class Actinopteri; order Batrachoidiformes; family Batrachoididae; genus Thalassophryne; species Thalassophryne amazonica. The sequence goes on from NC_047110.1 coordinate 91,134,718, forward strand.
TGTTCATCCACTAGGGGGTGCTCAGAGCACAAACAGAGGGGGCAGGTGTGTTCAGGGGCAGACCCTCATTACACGTGTGAAGTTTCAAGTCAATTAGGCAAAGCATGAAGGAGTTATCATGACTTGATGTTCCATGGCGAGAGTCAAAATGGCAGCGCCATAGCAGACACACCCTTCAACATAGAATAAAAGCTTTTGATAACTTTTGATGAGTACAGTGTCTGGATGAAGAAATTTGAAGTGCATTGGACAAAAACCCTAGGAGGAGTTCAAATTCTGAACTGAACCATAACTGAACGATCAAAAGGGATACACCATTTCCACCTATAATCATATTATTTGTAGTTAACACCAAAGACCTTGCTCATCCTTTTTAGACCCCCTGCAGGACTCAGCAGTACCTGTGAGGACAAAAAAAAGAACAGGCAGAAAACCTTTTTCTGGACATTCAGCCATCTCCTCTCGCACAATTCCGTATTCCCCGTCCACATACACTATCTTCTCTGGCGTCACAATGTCAGGTATTCCAGGTTAGGGAGAACACTGGGGAAATTATAGTTCTACCAAGGACCCTGCCACTGTGTGTACGTGTGTATCTAGGTGCGTGTATGATTCCAAGGAACCTCCTGGGTAAAACTGCTACCGTAGGGGAAGTGGACAGACAATGAAAAGAGAAAGAGGTACTGTGGGAGGGAGTGGTTGAGTAAAGGGTGGAATGGTGGAGTGCAGGAGAGAGAAGTGTGAATTAAAAGAGGTGAGGAAACAGGAACTGAAGCCAATAAGACCAAACTATGCATGTAGTCTCATAGCTGGGAATCTGTTTTTTTTTTAATTCTCTAATCAATTTTGTACCTTCCTTGAGTGCATACAGTAGTACTGTCATGGCAGGAATGGGACGGTATTGTTAAGATTTTAAAGGTACTACTAATCTTAGCAGTACTGTCCATCAGCTCGGTACTTTAATATTCTTATCAGTACTTTTTGGGAAAAAAAATTAAGAAAAGAATTAACAACACATTACTTTCTACATACCATTAAATAAACAGCCAAGGGCGACCACACCTTTGAGCGTTTAATTCTTTCCGCCATCGTCCGTACTGCGTGAGCTCGACAACACACACAGAAGCTAAATGTGCAAAGTAAAACTGTCAGAGTGTGGAACAGAGTTCATTTTTAAAGAGAAATAATGTGGACAGACTGAGCAGTGATGCACCACATTCGCAACTGAAAGTGTAAATACACACATGCACAACTTTTGCATGTGAGATGTGTGTCTGACATAACGTGACCCTCATGTGTACAGTATGTTCAACTAGATCTGCTCTCCACGTGATTATGCTGCCTGTCTGCAAAGTTTAACCCATTAACACTGTTGCCTAAATGAAAATGAACACACAACAGTCAGGAATACACACAGACAAATGCACACACGCTCACACAAATATACAAGCTGCCAGCACAGCGGTAGAGAGAGCGATAGAGAGTGAGACATAGACAACACTTGACGTATGATGAGAAGACCCGCCTTACGTTCTGCACATGGCTCCAAAAGAGAGACAGAGCGCTACATTTATTTCCTTAATTTGTCCAGTATAGACAGTAGTACCATTAAGGGGCGGAGCTTATTGATAATCTGGTCTATAATAATTTAACACCGGGGTGAGTTTATTACCGGGTTTTGATAATGATCCCTTTGGCAGAATATGAAATTTGTGTCCCCACCTTTGTAGGACATGGTGCAGTCTTAGTATAAGTAACTGTGTGCATTCCGTTTATCCTACTGCAAACTGTTAAATTACAACTGGTTGTCACAGTTGCAATATTTCCGTTCTGTTACTGCATCTTGTGTAGGTCTTGGGTTGTTTCTTCTGTTCTGTCTTGGTAGAATGGCCATAGCAGATGGCCACACCACTAGGTCTGCTTGAGGCTTCTGACTGGAAAATAACAAAAAACGATGACAGAGTTTTCTCCGGATTATTGTAGCCATTGTGCTTACTCATGGGGTGCTTACGTTCTCGACAAGGGGTGCAGATGGTGCAGGTGATGAAAGGCGACAACTCAACCTCTTTGGCACAGGAATAACTTTGTGTCACATGAGCAGTTGTTTAGGGAGACTATAGAAAAGAGTACCACTTGCATTGTGAGGGAACGAGAGCTCTGGCATTTTGGCCATGTGTTACATATCTCTGGGCATGATGCAGCATGCAGGTGCCTCAGTATTAATGACACCAGTGGTTGGAACAGGCCAAGGGGATGCCCACGTGGCTGTGGAAGATATATAGTCGTCTTCAAGAGTTGGGGATGGTCTGGCTGTCTGTCGGGGTGGTTGCCATCAGGACGCAAGGTGGTTACGTTCTGCAGTAGATGTGACGAAATGCTGCACCAGTGTGTGCTCACAGACCTGACCTGACCTATTCTCTGTCATGCCCACCACTTTCAGCAGTGTCGTCAACATTGGCTCATTAGTTTTTGAGTAATTATGGTAACACATCAAAATGACGTGAGCAAAAGTGTAATCACCTTGGCAGACGTAATTAAAAAATGTGACCACAGTACAAATCTTTGGAAAAGAGGATATTTTAGCATCGATAGGGCACCACAGTCTCATTTAAACCCTGTGTGACATTGCGGGATTTGACCACTTATGGCAGACCTGGGCAAACTGCGGTCCGGGGGCCACATGCGGCCCTTTGCATGTCTCTGTCCGGCCCTCATGAGGTCTGTGATTATTATTACATATAGTAAAAATGTCAAGCTTGTGTGTCGCAAATCATTAGAGAGGTTTATTTAGGTATATTTACATATTATTACAATAATAAAAATGACCTATAAAAGCTATTAAATAGGTAATTGTTTGTAAAATTTGTAATGGGAGACAGCTGAGTTATCAATGGTGTGGCCCTTGGACATAATTCAGGTTCCCTATGTGGCCCCTTGTAAAAATTAATTGCCCACTCCTGACTTATGGTGACCTCCACTCCTGTTGTGCAATATACACACAGCATAACTTCACCTGGAAAAATGGTGTACTGTTTTGTTTTCGGCTGCAATCAACAAAGCAGTTGTGAATTTTTTTTTTTTTTTTTCGGTTCCCAGTGGAGAAGGAAAGATGAGGCAATTGGAACGTATCGTGTCGGTAAAAGTATTAGCCTACACTGCTAACCAGAGTAGCTCTGTTCTCTCGCCTGCAAAACCGCCTCAATGTTTGTGCTCCAGCTCAAAAGCAACACATGTCCACTTTCTCACTGCATTGTCACTTTTTCTTTGCATTTTCACTTTGTTTGCATGCAATTTGCCCGAAAACTCAGAGAAATTGCTGTGTTTTTCTTTCCTCCGGAAGTAGAGAAATTACGTCATATGCGCCGTATTTTACCCCTTTAGCGCCCACCCTCAAATGAGACTGCAGTGCCCAATTTGCACGTAAATTACCACAATACTTTGATAAATTAACAGATAACCAAAAAGATGACAAATTGATAATGTGTCCAACTCACCAATGGGGATAATAAAAGAACAGTATGTTTTCCAGAATGTTTCAGTTATAACGACAGAGTTCCACAATTTTGTGAATTGACAGACAGCAATTTCAGAACAGGTCATGTAGGAATTTAAACAAAAAGCATGAAAGTGGCTCATCATCAAGGACTGCCATAAAGAAGTACAAGTAACTTATTGCCTTAGTGCCATGCAGTGCAGAGTCCAGGCCTTTCACCTGAATGTTGTCTGGCATCCATCCATATGACTGATGTAGGTGCTTTTTTCCATCCTTCCAATGGCACTAAAAGCACGGCCTGAAAATAGAATGGTAGGTGGTTCCAGGCCATTTTCACAAAGCTCAATTGCTTTTTTGCTCTGCGGTATACCTGACAGAAAGTGGTGCTGGGACTCAAAACTACAGCAGTACTCTGAGCAATCACAGCAGGTACGATGAAACGACACTCACTCACATCCAGGCGCTTGCACATTGAATGCCAATCATACTATAAATACACATTCACAATTACACTACCCACAATTACTGCCAATCACACTGTACTCACTCATTTACAGCCTTTCTTCCATGTTCACTCAACTCTCTCTCCTGCTAAGTCTCTCACTCTCACCCATCCGCTCACCCCAGGAATCAATGATGTGACCTCAGCCTCCCCTTCATCTGTATAAGTAATTACAACGTGGCATGAACATGACTAAAAGTGTCAAAAAACTAATCTTGCAGTGAGACCGAGACTAGAGAATATTATTCTACTCATTTTAACGCATGCACTTATACATAAATTCAGAATGCTCGACAAGCACACACCTCCAACAACACTTCACACACACCATTATTTTTCTGACTTTTTCACGTCACATTTTGGCACTGCCTCAGCATGCTTGGAACTGCAATGGAAGTGATATCAAAAACAGGCCCAGGTACCAGGAACCCAATACCAGGTTTGGCAAATAGAAAACTAAAAAAGTTGAGTCAAGCAGGTATCTTGCAGTAAACAAGTGCCACATGTAAACATGGGTACGATTACTGGTTATGCTATCAGTCTGTGTCCTTGGACAAGAGCCTTCATCTGCACTTTCCCAGTCCACCCATCTGCAAATGGGTATCAGTCTTGGTGAGGAAACTTCCATAGAAGTCACTGGTTCTCATTTACTTCACACTACAGAATCCTGTGTAAGCACCAAGCGATAAACTTCAACGGTCTCAGATGAAATCCACCTGGAAGAAGAAAAGTCGCAGTTCCTTGATTGGCCACTTGGTGATGACTCCAAAAGTGAGCAGGTTCCCACTCAAGTCCATGTTAAAATGACCAACTTTACAGCAGAAATAAAGCTGGTTAAAGCCTGTTACAAAAACGATTTTGGTCTCTATTGGTAGGTTTTCCCTTTGTGACAACTGTATGGGGGTTGATTTATTCATTTATTTTATGTCTTAGTTTAAGATGTTTTGGCAGGAGTAGTAGTCAAGTAGTTAGTGCACTGGGTTTCAGTGTGGAAGGTTCATGGTTCAAACCCCACCCCTGCCATATGTCTCCATATAATGTGGAGTTGCACCAGGGTGGCATCTCGCATAAAACGTGTGCCAAAATCAACATACAGATCCACCTTGGATCTATGGCGACCCCGAGTGAAAAACAAGGGAGCAGCCGAAGGACTTACTTATTAGTTTAAGACATTTTAAGCCATATGAATAATTAGGGAGATGATACCTTTGAGAGATAGCTACAGAGCTGAGGTCTGAAACTCTTAGCTTCGCTGCTTAGAGCTGGGCTGGACTTGCTAGCTGTTGTGGGAGGCCATGTCTGTTATTTTGAGCATTTTATGACAAATACCTGGATTAATATTGCTTTTTGTGTGGTGAAATGTACTAATTGATCATCTAAGATGTCCTTGCTGTAATATTCACTGAGCGAAGTTCTCATCTTATTTAGTGTTCCATGTTAATGACCTTAGCACATTTAGCAGCTCTTTGTAGCTTGTTCTGTTAGGTCCCTGTTCTTGCCCGATTACTGAGAAAATAAGTGGCTTATAACATGTAATATGATTCAATAAACACCCAAATGAAAGTTAGCCTGTTAGCTTAGATGGTCTGACTTAAAGACAGGGAGGTTTTCAGGCTTCTTTCATCTCATAATGAGTTATCCATGCTCCACCTCGTCATCCATTCATGGGTTTGTCGTAATGTAGGGAGAATAAATGCTGCCAACATGGTGACACCCAGATAAAGACTTCATATCGGCTCTTCCGGGTCACTGTAGAAAACCTAGGGGTGACATCATGCAAGGTTTGTCCAGTATATATATCCAGTTTATGGTAAGCACCGGCACCAGTGGGCCCCAGGACATATATAGAACTTACTACTTCTTCTAATGAGACCAGGCCATAGGGGTGTTCCTTATGCATCTGGGGACTTCACACACACCAAAAAAAATGTATTTTTCCTTACTGAAGTCAGAAACGAAGATGCAGGATTCCTTCTATGGCTAATTGAACATGAAGATGAACAGTCTATGTTCTCTTTTGGGGACTCAACCACGAAAAAGTTCCAGCTTTAAGAGTAACACAGATGGGTACTCTACTGCACACTACCTGTCCACTAAATGATGGCTCAACACAGAGAGAATAAGTCAGATATGCAACATAGATGGGATTCAAACTACCAACACTTTTGAGTGTTCAGGAACAGGGCAGTTGCATCTAGGACACAGCCGACTCCTCAACTATGAAGCAAAAAACATCTGGATAGCATCCAATAGTATCATGCATCAACACACACACACACACACACACACACACACTCTAATGAAGCCCCGGTAGTGACGAAGAGCAGCAGGGAGCGACGCGGATCGCTGAAGATGAGCGTGAGAGAGCTGAGTAGCAGGATGTGTGTGTGCGTGTGCGAGTGTGTGCATCTCCGGCGGGATAATTATGGCACTCCTCGACAGCTGAGCGTGCCAGATGTACTGGGAGAAGGATGAGGATGAGGAGGTGGGGGAGGAGGACGAAGAGGAGCAAAAGGCGCGGCGCAGAGCAAAGAGGGAGCCCAGCACCAGGAGCTATACAGGAGGGAACGTGCACAGTGTTACAAGAATACATTAGTGTGAATTTGTACTGTGCATCTATGTGCTGATGTGTGCCCGTGTGTAACTGAATGAGCGCATATGTGGCTTCAGTATGTGTTTGCATATACACACACACACACACACACACATACACACGCGTGAGTGTCCATACTAAACAGTGCAGACTGTGTGGCTGCGTATCTGGCACGCTTGATTTTGTTTCCTGCCATCCACCATTAGCAGGTTGGCTCTGTCACAAATGAGTGTCTCTCATCCAGGTGGGACAAAGAACATGGGATGAGAAAGTGGAGAGGAGTTGATGGGACAGGAGAGATGAGAGAAGGAAAGACAAAGGTTCCAGGCATGGAAATAGAAGAGGACAGTAAGCAGGAAAAAGTACCAAAGTTTAAAAAAGATTACTTTTTAGATGATGTGAATTCAATAGTGCAATGAGCACAATGATGCTGGTGTGACATAGTGCACAGTACAAGATTACAAACCCTTTTAACACACAGGGAGGTGGTGGCGTGGAGCTGTGTTTCCCAAAGTTTTTATTCATTTATTTAAGCCCCACCTGACTTGTATCTTAGAATATTAGAAAGGCTGAAGCCCCAGCACCCCCCCCGCCCCACCCGACCAACAATTTATTCATTCATTCCAAATAATTTTTCTTGGGGCGGGGGGTTAATACAGTTTATTTTTCTGGGAGAAAGTACTGAGAGGGTGCTGAGAAAATGCTTCATAGTCCATGGGCCAGTCTTCAATTTTGACCTAATCGGTACCAGGGGACTCAATGAAGTGTTACACAGAGGTCAAAATTTAAAAATGCTCCAATCACATTGAAAAATATCCCACGTTATTATTTGGCTGCGATGCTACACGTGCTCTGATTGGCTGATTACCGGTCAGATATTTTCATATTGGATCGGTTTCCATGGCAATCAGTCCGAAACGTATATTTTCTTTACAAACCAGAAACTAAAAACGCGATTCGAAAAAGCAAGTCGGACATGAACGTACTCCATAAATATCTAAACAGCATCTGAAAGAACACACAGATTGAAAGCTTACCAACAAACGGCCGGACCAACTGTAAGCAAGTTCTTCATGGAGGTGAAGCGAACGGGTCGGACTACAAGCCATCAGCAGCCTTCATATTCAGGCGATACTGTATGTTTGTGTGTTTATATATATAATATCCATATAACAAACAAATTATTAACCTCACAGTCAGTTAATAACCCTTTATTATTTGTCTGATCATAATTCCTAAAAGGTATAGTTTGGACTAACTATGACTGAATGTTATGGAGTTATGGGGTAAGAACAGCAAAAATTGTGACAAAGGTCAGTTTCAGTTTATAGGATAAGATAAACTTTATTGATCACATTGACAGTGGGAAAAATCACTTGTTGCAGCAGCAAGAGTCCTACAGTAGTAAAGAAAAAGGAAAATATTGATATTAAAGAAAGGTGACTAAAGTATATTACGATGTTTGCTGGTGAATGCATAAATACTGATGTGAACAAGGGTCAAAAGTTGAAGTTGCTCCAATTTCAGTCACAAATTATGCAAATTATTGGTTGTAATAAAATGATTCATAAATGGTCATGTTGAATGCTTGGTCTCCAAAGTAAAGGTCAAATAAGGTTGATGTACATTGGATTCTTTGACATATATTACCCTGTGACATGATAACTAAGCATGACAAATGATGAAAACTATATCTTTTTAAACCCCTATTAACTCCAATAATTTGCATCATTTCCTACCAAAATATCATACATTTTTGAGTAGGTCATGGTACACTGAAGCTGGAGTCCAAGTGTTATTTCATTCCCTTAACTGGCACCAAAAACCTGCTCGGCCCATGGACTATCATCTCAGCACTTTGTCTCAGTGACTTCTTAAAAATAAAAATGTGGGATGTTTCTCTGTCAACAATAAATGTGGGATGTTTCTCTGACAACAATAAACAGCTAAAGACTGGCTCATGAATGTGTTGTGATCAAAAGCACTCACCCTCAGCAGGAACTAAGCATCTGTCCAATGTGCTATCACAGATAAGATTTTTGTTTGTCTCCATTGTAACAGATTTTGTGTGGCATATCAGCTTACTGTTAACACACAACGATAAAGCATCAACCTCACAGAGCGGCAATTTTGCTCTGTCTGACTGCCTGAAAATGTGCTGTGGTGATGTCACAGTGCTTTTCTGAAAAGTTGAAGGATTTTCACCTTAAAATGTCTGGAGAACCTGCACAAAAATAAATCAACAAAGTGGAGCGCTCCGAAAAAAAATATGCTAGGTGAGATGTTTTTTCTTGAAGACAGTTGCATGCGGCCACATACGCTCTGTTCTCATTTCAAGCAACTGAAAAAAAGATGCTGCTGCTCAAGAAAGAAAATGCTCAACTTATTTAAGATTTATTCCCCTTTTTCTTCTTTGGTTCTTCCAGGGGGTCTTTTTAAGAAGTACTGAGTATCTGGTAAGTATGTTATTATGACTTTACTGAACATGCACACTTCTAATTTTGACAACCTCAGTGTGTGTGTGTGTGTGTGTGTGTGTGTGTGCACGCGCATATGAGGCATCACTGTTAAGCACTTTTGAGCACCTGCCTCAGATAAAAATAAATAAATAATGTGAGAGAATTACAGTCCATTGACTGTAAACTTAAACATTTTTTTATGGAATATGTGCCCATGTGATCTGTCTTGAAAAACCACCGCGGAGCTCTGCAGGTGAGTCGTTTCATGCTGTGTAGAACATTGTACAGGCTCTCAGTGAATCACATCCATTATTGCCATTTCCACTGCAGCTACTAACGGCTTTTGGAAGATGAATTATTTGCATCACGTGCATTGCCTTGAATAGTCTTGAGCAAAAATATGAGTCAAGTCAAGTGCACATTCTTTTAGCCTCAGCCGGCAGCTTAAATGTGGCTTGATACGTTTTGCAGAAAGCAAAGAAACAGTAAAGAATGCAAAGAGAACAAGGACAACAGAAATTCTCTCAGTGGCTGTATCCGTCACCTTGCTGACCCAAGGGGAGCAGAGCAAAACAACTTTGAACATAAACAAACCCAGAATGCATTGATTTCCCCAAGATCAGGAGTGCATATCCCTGTGTGTTTGAGAGAATTCCTTTCTGCTGTAATAAAGAGAACAGCATGGCTGGCATCTGTTTAGAGGATAAGAGTGACAGTGTACTGTTGTTTCAACCTTTCTCTCTTTCCTGCTCTCATTCCCACCTTCTCCTGTCTTCTGTTGTGTAATTAAGAGACAAACAAAACCTTCAACCTCTCTCAGCATGGTTTTATGTTGCACCTCACACTGCGCCGCTGCCCATCTTTAAACCATCTTCCCGATGTCTGCAAACTGCAACTCTGCAACTGAACTGAATCATGAATTTGAGGTCTACTGTTGAATCAACAGTAGAATCAACATTTCTAAGTACATATAGTAAATTAATTCCTTTTGGCTTCTTCATTTTTGCTCAGTGTCAATCACACCAGAGCTGATATGGAGCTGCATAGTTTTACGCTGGATGCCCTTAATGATGCAGCTTCACATTAACCGCATTAAGTTTCAAGTTCAAGTTTATTCGGTTCAAGGAAAAGAACTTAGCAACAAAATAAAACAAAACAAAATAAATAAAAGAGGTGGTGAAGAGAGAGCTGAGTAGGGGGGCAAAGCTCTCGATTTACCGATCGATCTACGTTCCGATCCTCACCTATGGTCATGAGATTTGGCTCATGACCAAAAGAACGAGATCGCGAGTACAAGCGGCCGAGATGAGTTTCCTCCGCAGGGTGGCTGGGCACTCCCTTAGAGATAGGGTGAGGAGCTCGGTCACTCGGGAGGAGCTCGGAATCGAGCCGCTGCTCCTCCACGTCGAAAGGAAACAGCAAAACACATATCTTAAAATAATCAACTCAAATTCCTCATCATAGGTACACATCATATAATCAAATTTTATATATATACGAGGTCTATTAGAAAAGTATTCGACCGTATTATTTTTTTCAAAAACCATATGGATTTGAATCACGTGTGATTACATCAGACATGCTTGAACCCTTGTGGGCATGCGAGAGTTTTTTCACGCCTGTCGGTTACGTCATTCGCCTGTGGGCAGTCTGAGTGAGGAGTCGCCCACCCTCTCGTCGATTTTTTCATTGTTTAGGAATGGCTCAGAGACTGCTGCTTTGTTTGATCAAAATTTTTTTCAAAACTGTAAGGCACAAATGAGTGGACACCATTCGATAAATTCAGCTGGTTTTCGGTAAAAATTTTAACGGCTGATGAGAGATTTTGGTCTGGTAGTGTCGCCGTAAGGACGGCCCACGGCACCTGACGGCGATCTGCGCTTTGAGGCGGCAGCGTCTCGCCGTTTCAAGTTGAAAACCTCCACATTTCAGGCTCTTTTGACACAGGAAGTCGTCAGAGAACAGAGAACTTTCAGAAGAAGTCGGCATGAGGAGTTTATTCGGACATTCCATTGTTAACGGACATTTTGTAATGAAAGAACGTGCGGGCAGAGTCGCATGTAGGGCCGGACCCGACGGCGGGGGGTCGCGACAGGAAAAACACCTCCGTTGGAAACCTTAACGGGCAAGTTGGAACATGCCCAAGCTGTTAAACAATTTCTCAGTTACTCACTTGTTGAAAGCCATCAAAAGCCGCCTGAATTTTACAAATGGTTTTCAACACGGAGGTGTTTTTCCTGTCGCGGCGCACACAGATTTGCAGAGTCGTCACGGAAACGACTCGGCGAATTTGCGCGCACGTCTTTCATTAAAAAATGTCCTTAAACAGTGGAATGTCCGCATAAAGTCCTCATGCCTGTTATGTGTCGGACGCAGCCCGGAGAACCGACCAGCGTTTGAAGGACCCAGTATAAAATAAGCAGAGCACGGTACAAAGGATAACAGAGTTTAATGAACATAACAGTGATGTGAAAAAATATAGAAGTGCGCGGTCTGGCGTGGTGGTTTTGCGGTGCGCTCCCAGCAGCGCTAACGGTCCGGCGCCAGAACCAATTCAGACCGAAGGACCCCGCCGACAACCCCCAGGTGGCCGCGACAAACCGAGTCTGTGAAAGAAGGAATCATTATGTGAGTCCACACTCAACACACAGAGAGAATGCTCAAAGGTGCACAAACAGCAAACACTTCCTGGCTTAATTACTAATCAGCTTCCCACCCTGCAGGCATGGAACATCCAGTTCACAAAACTCCACTGCAGTGGAAGCTGATTACACGACCAACATACAGCTCAATATAATAAGGTGTGAGGGACACCACATTTACTGACTGTATAAATGTTAGTCACAAAATCTAACGTACCTCAGGAAGTGTGCTGACGAGCGTGAGACCTCACCCCCTCCTCTTTCACAGACCATGCATCAAACCTGGACATTCTCTGCATCCACTGATGATGAGATGCCTCCCGAGACGACGATCTCACCCGTCTGGTCACAAGGTCGAGTCTCTGGCAAATACACACTGTGTACTCCAGTCTTAAATGCCACCATGTTCCAATCCATGTAGATGCACCACAGCTGTGAGTAATGACGAGCCGCAGGTGATCAGCCTCAGGTGATCAGGGTGAGGTCCTGAAACTCAGCTACACAGCCACTCAGTCCCAAATGCAAGCCACCTGGAAGGAAAAACAAAAGACAGGACAGAAAACAGAAACAAAAGGCAGCCAGGCACCCCCAGCCACACAACAATGCCGGCCTCTTCTGAATCTTCTCTGTTCTCTCACGACGTCCTGGGTGAATTAAGCCTTAAATTAGGATGTTTTCAGGTCGAAACAGGCCGATGACGGCGCCTGGAAGCGCTGCACGACGTCCCGCTCCGTGGGAAGTCCTTACACCAACAGAAACACCCCATAATCTCTCATCAGCCGTTAAACTTTTCACCAAAAACCAGCTTAATTTCTCGAATAGTGTCCACTCGGATATTCCTCACAGGTCCAGAAAAAATTTTGATAAAGCAACGCGCGCCGTCTCAAGCAGCGTGTGAAACAAAGGAATTCAGCCGACAGGGCGGGACCACATCTCACTCAAGGCCTGCCCACAGGGAAATGACGTCACCGACACGCGTGAAAAAACTCACGCATGCGCACGAGGGTTCAAGCATAATTGGTGTAATCGCACATCATTCAAATCCATATAGTTAAAAAAAAAATAAAAGGGTCGGTTTATTATCTAATAGACCTCGTATATATATATATATATATATATAGTGAGATAGTGAGTGAGATAGATTATCTCATCAATAGTTTTACATCCTCAATGAGCACAATTTTGGATGCTGTAGCTCCTCTGAAAAAGAGAGCCTTAAATCAGAAGTGCATGACTCCGTGGTATAACTCACAAACTCGCAGCTTAAAGCAGATAACCCGTAAGTTGGAGAGGAAATGGCGTCCCACTAAAAAAAAGAGTCTGTTGCTCTATAAAAAAAGCCCTCCGTAAAGCTAGGACATCTTACTACTCATCATTAATTGAAGAAAATAAGAACAACCCCAGGTTTCTTTTCAGCACTGTAGCCAGGCTGACAAAGAGTCAGAGCTCTACTGAGCCGAGTATTCCTTTAACTTTAACTAGCAATGACTTCATGACTTTCTTTGCTAATAAAATTTTAACTATTATTACTCATAACCATCCCAAAGACGTATCATTATCTTTGGCTGCTTTCAGTAATGCCGGTATTTGGTTAGACTCTTTCTCGCCAATTGTTCTGTCTGAGTTATTTTCATTAGTTACTTCCTCCAAACCATCAACATGTCTATTAGACCCCATTCCTACCAGGCTGCTGAAGGAAGCCCTACCATTAATTAATGCTTCGATCTTAAATATGATCAATCTATCTTTATTAGTTGGCTATGTACCACAGGCTTTTAAGTTGGCAGTAATTAAACCATTACTTAAAAGCCATCACTTGACCCAGCTATCTTAGCTAATTATAGGCCAATCTCCAACCTTCCTTTTCTCTCAAAAATTCTTGAAAGGGTAGTTGTAAAGCAGCTAACTGATCATCTGCAGAGGAATGGTCTATTTGAAGAGTTTCAGAAACAGCATTAGTGAAGGTTACAAATGATCTTCTTATGGCCTCAGACAGTGGACTCATCTCTGTGCTTGTCCTGTTAGACCTCAGTGCTGCTTTTGATACTGTTGACCATAAAATTTTATTACAGAGATTAGAGCATGCCATAGGTATTAAAGGCACTGTGCTGCGGTGGTTTGAATCATACGTATCTAATAGATTACAATTTGTTCATGTAAATGTGGAGTCTTCTTCACAGACTAAGGTTAATTATGGAGTTCCACAAGGTTCTGTGGTAGGACCAATTTTATTCACTTTATACATGCTTCCCTTAGGCACTATTAGTAGAAAGCATTGCTTAAATTTTCATTGTTACGCAGATGATAGCCAGCTTTATCTATCCATGAAGCCAGAGGACACACACCAATTAGTTAAACTGCAGGAATGTCTTACAGACATAAAGACATGGATTACCTCTAATTTCCTGCTTTTAAATTCAGATAAAACTGAAGTTATTGTACTTGGCCCCACAAATCTTAGAAACATGGTGTCTAACCAAATCCTTACTCTGGATGGCATTACCCTGACCTCTAGTAATACTATGAGAAATCTTGGAGTCATTTTTGATCAGGATATGTCCTTCAATGCGCATATTAAGCAAATATGTAGGACTGCTTTTTTGCATTTGCGCAATATCTCTAAAATTAGAAAGGTCTTGTCTCAGAACTGATGCTGAAAAACTAATTCATGCATTTATTTCCTCTAGGCTGGACTATTGTAATTCATTATTATCAGGTTGTCCTAAAAGTTCCCTGAAAAGCCTTCAGTTAATTCAAAATACTGCAGCTGGAGTACTGATGGGGACTAGAAGGAGAGAGCATATTTCACCCATATTGGCCTCTCTTCATTGGCTTTCTGTTAATTCTAGAATAGAATTTAAAATTCTTCTTCTTACTTATAAGGTTTTGAATAATCAGGTCCCATCTTATCTTAGGGACCTCATAGTACCATATCACCCCAATAGAGCGCTTTGCTCTCAGACTGTAGGCTTACTTGTAGTTCCTAGGGTTTTTAAAGAGTAGAATGGGAGGCAGAGCCTTCAGCTTTCAGGCTCCTCTCCTGTGGAACCAGCTCCCAATTTGGATCAGGGAGACAGACACCCTCTCTACTTTTAAGATTAGGCTTAAAACTTTACTTTTTGCTAAAGCTTATAGTTAGGGCTGGATCAGGTGACCCTGAACCATCCCTTAGTTATGCTGCTATAGACTTAGACTGTTGGGGGGTTCCCATGATGCACTGAGTGTTTCTTTCTCTTTTTGCTCTGTATGCACCACTCTGCATTTAATCATTAGTGATTGATCTCTGCTCTCTTCCAAAGCATGTCTTTTTCCTGATTCTCTCCCCTCAGCCCCAACCAGTCCCAGCAGAAGACTGCCCCTCACTGAGCCTGGTTCTGCTGGAGGTTTCTTCCTGTTAAAAGGTAGTTTTTCCTTCCCACTGTCACCAAGTGCTTGCTCACAGGGGGTCGTTTTGACCGTTGGGGTTTTTCTGTAATTATTGTATGGCTTTTGCCTTACAATATAAAGCGCCTTGGGGCAACTGTTTGTTGTGATTTGGCGCTATATAAATAAAATTGATTTGAGATATATATATATATATATGTATATATATATATATATATGGCCAAGTGGTTAATGCGCTTGGTTTCAGTTCAGAAGGTTCCGGGTTCAAATCCCACCCCTGCCACATTTCTCCATGTAATGTGGCGTTCCATCAGGAAGGGCATCTGGCGTAAAACCTGTGCCAATTCAACATGCAGATCCACCTTGGATTTGCTGTGGCAACCCCAAGTGCAAACAAGGGAGCTGCCGAAGGGACTTACTTTAATATATATATATATATATATATATAATAATACAAAATCAATAACATAATTGTCCGTACTTTAACTAACAGCTATATAGTCCTTCAAACATGAATTGTATTTTCGGAAAATTCAGACAATTTTCACATATTCAGAAAACACCTGTTCCTTATATTGGCGTTTAAACTGATTGACATTTTGACATCGCTCGAGTTCCTTTGCCAGATTATTCCATATTTTTGGGCCACAAGTAGAAACACAGAAACCTTTCGCGGTCATCCGAGCGCCAGCAATTTCAAAATGATACAAGCCCCTTAAATTATATTTTCCCTCTCTCTCCTTGAAAAATTCTTGAATTCTTAGGGGCAGTTGCTTCTTTTTCACTTTATACATTTATTGCACAGGATTAAACAGAGAATGGACACGGGTGGTCTTCAAAAAGCAACCTTCTGTTCTAAAAGTAAGTGCCGTAACTTGCACTAAACCCTGCCTATTTCTGTGTGTGTGTGTGTGTGTGTGTGTGTGTGTGTGTGTGTGTGTGTGTGTGTGTGTGTGTGTGTGTGTGTGTGTGTGTGTGTGTGTTAAAATGGAAAAGAGACGTTGCTTATGTCTATCCACAGACTGTGTCGGTGTGCTTCTAGCACAGATGGGTTCAGTGAGCGTGTCTCACAGAACAAGCAGAAATCCTCATACAGACTTCATTGACACATGCCACATCTGATTCCCTCTGGACGGGACACCACTCCATCACAGGTTACTTCCTCAGTCAAGGCTGGTACCCATTTACGGCTTGGTGGACTGGGACAATACAGATAAAGTGTCTTGTCCAAGAACACAGGTAGCGTGAAGTACACACCTGGTTTTGAAGCCTGGTCTAGCCCTCCTGTCACAAGTCTTCTCAGTCAACAAGAGAGCTAAGAAAGAACTATAATTGTGTTTTCATTTTCACAAAATTACACATGCACGTCATGATTTTTTTACTAAAGTTCCTGAAAATGATGGAATGTTCTGGCACATGCATGTGTGTGTTTGCATGCATGTGTCTCCCTCACACTGAACATACAGTGGAACCTATCAAAACACACTAAATCCACAGTTAATGGGGGGAAAAAAGACTCTAAAGTCTCTCTATTAAGAGACTCTAGATATACTAACTGAATTTTTCTTCAGCTTTCTTGGAATCACCCGCTGCATCACTCCTATTCATGTCTAATTCATCTCATACAACAGCATTTTAGGAACCTTCCTTTGATGAAATCTGTTCAGTCTGATCAAAGATCCTGGAAATCATCTGACAGATTTAAAAAATTTAAAACAGCAGCTCAGGAAGAGATTCACTGAACAAGAGTTCACAAGTTTATCAACATAAGTCAGGATCTTTGTTTTTTTTTTCAGTTCCACTTCACGATGGCACTCACGTAGAGAAGACGGCATGGATGTGGCGATCAGAAATTTGTGCCACTGACATTGTGGAGCTCACCGTAGGACCTGACTACAGTTCTCCTTCTGCTGGGAATATGTTGCTTTTGGAAGCTGCCTACACATTTTTGCTGCTGCACGTCAACCACTGATGTTGTCAAACACAATATTATTTATAAAACATTCCAAAATAACACAAAAACCCATTTCAGTTCTCCTGTCTGGCAACATTTCTCACTCTCTCCGCTGGTTCAAACAACGCAAGCAAGGTGACCCTGAATCACAGGCTGTGAGAGCGTGCACGTATGCGTGTGAAAGTGCGGTGCGTGTTCTGGTGCACACACTTATCTGTGCACCTGTGTGCATGTATAGTCCCAGTAATTAACACCAGCCACTAATGAAGTCCAGCTGCTCTGTAAGAGGACTGAGCACGAGCCAAAACCCACCAGAAACCACTCTCATCCTCTCCATCTCTCTCCATTCTTCACTTTGGTCATCCTGATTAACCCATCCACACTCCCACACGCTCACTCTTCATTTCACTGCATTGATCTGCATTCAGTTGTCTCTTTCTCTTTTACCTGTTCCCTTGATCAATACCCACCATCCCTCTATCTGACTGTTCGCTGTCAGTCTGTGTATCAGTCTGATGATTCCTAATTCCAGCTGCAGCCACTCATCTTGATGTGTAAATTTCTTAATAATCTTATGTAACATTAACATTGATGAACATTACATCCATCATTTCCTTCCCTTTGTCAAGACTGTTACTGTCAATATCAATGTGAACCTGATCAGAATGACATGATGGCTGAGCAGGACATCGACCACTTTGTTCTCTTTAGTGCAACAATCAGTGTTAAAAAATGTCCTTTTAACTCTGCCTCTACTGGTGGTTGGCTCTCACTGCGGTATTGTATCACTTCCTGTTCCGGAGCACAGCAGTGTTTTTCTGTATCTGTTAGCTGTTTAATCTGCGCAGTTAGATTGATCTAGTTATCTAGATTACGATTTGTTTCCCAGTGTAATCTTTACGTGCCTTAACTAAAGCACTCCTTCTGCTGAATCACCTCTAAATTATTTACACATTATTCACTTTGTGTGTTTTTAGGAATCCGCTAGCTTAGCGTAGCTACTAGCTCTTAGCCGATTTAGCATGGCGGCTTCTCCTGTCTCTCCCGCACTTTTCTGCTCTGGGTGTGAAATGTTTAGTTATTCCTCGGCCTCCTTTAGCAGTAACGGTACTTGTAATAAGTGTAGCTTATTCGTAGCTTTGGAGGCCAGGCTGGGCGAATTGGAGACTCGGCTCCGCACTGTGGAAAATTCTACAGCTAGCCAGGCCCCTGTAGTCGGTGCGGACCAAGGTAGCTTAGCAGCCGTTAGTTACCCCCTGGCAGATCCCGAGCAGCCGGGAAAGCAGGCTGACTGGGTGACTGTGAGGAGGAAGCGTAGCCCTAAACAGAAGCCCCGTGTACACCGCCAACCCGTTCACGTCTCTAACCGTTTTTCCCCACTCGACGACACACCTGCCGAGGATCAAACTCTGGTTATTGGCGACTCTGAAATAAATGCATGAATTAGTTTTTCAGCATCACTCTGAGACAAGACCTTTCTAATTTTAGAGATATTGCGTAAATGCAAAAAAAGCAGTCCTACATATTTGTTTAATATGCGCTTTGAATGACATATCCTGATCAAAAATGACTCTGAGATTTCTCACAGTATTACTAGAGGTCAGGGTAATGCCATCCAGAGTAAGGATCTGGTTAGACACCATGTTTCTAAGATTTGTGGGGCCAAGTACAATAACTTCAGTTTATCTGAGTTTAAAAGCAGGAAATTAGAGGTCATCCATGTCTTTATGTCTGTAAGACAATCCTGCAGTTTAGCTAATTGGTGTGTGTCCTCTGGCTTCATGGATAGATAAAGCTCGGTATCATCTGCATAACAATGAAAATTTAAGCAATACCGTCTAATAATACTGCCTAAGGGAAGCATGTATAAAGTGAATAAAATTGGTCCTAGCACAGAACCTTGTGGAACTCCATAATTAACTTTAGTCTGTGAAGAAGATTCCCCATTTACATGAACAAATTGTAATCTATTAGACAAATATGATTCAAACCACCGCAGCGCAGTGCCTTTAATACCTATGGCATGCTCTAATCTCTGTAATAAAATTTTATGGTCAACAGTATCAAAAGCAGCACTGAGGTCTAACAGAACAAGCACAGAGATGAGTCCACTGTCCGAGGCCATAAGATGATCATTTGTAACCTTCACTAATGTTGTTTCTGTACTATGATGAATTCTAAAACCTGACTGAAACTCTTCAAATAGACCATTCCTCTGCAGATGATCAGTTAGCTGTTTTACAACTACCCTTTCAAGAATTTTTGAGAGAAAAGGAAGGTTGGAGATTGGCCTATAATTAGCTAAGATAGCTGGGTCAAGTGATGGCTTTTTAAGTAATGGTTTAATTACTGCCACCTTAAAAGCCAGTGGTACATAGCCAACTAACAAAGATAGATTGATCATATTTAAGATCGAAGCATTAAATAATGGTAGGGCTTCCTTGAGCAGCCTGGTAGGAATGGGGTCTAATAAACATGTTGATGGTTTGGATGAAGTAACTAATGAAAATAACTCAGACAGGACAATCGGAGAGAAAGAGTCTAACCAAATACCGGCATCGCTGAAGGCAGCCAAAGATAACGATACGTCTTTGGGATGGTTATGAGTAATTTTTTCTCTAATAGTTAAAATTTTGTTAGCAAAGAAAGTCATGAAGTCATTACTAGTTAAAGTTAATGGAATACTCAGCTCAATAGAGCTCTGACTCTTTGTCAGCCTGGCTACAGTGCTGAAAAGAAACCTGGGGTTGTTCTTATTTTCTTCAATTAGTGATGAGTAGAAAGATGTCCTAGCTTTACGGAGGGCTTTTTTATAGAGCAACAGACTCTTTTTCCAGGCTAAGTGAAGATCTTCTAAATTAGTGAGACGCCATTTCCTCTCCAACTTACGGGTTATCTGCTTTAAGCTACGAGTTTGTGAGTTATACCACGGAGTCAGGCACTTCTGATTTAAAGCTCTCTTTTTCAGAGGAGCTACAGCATCCAAAGTTGTCTTCAATGAGGATGTAAAACTATTGACGAGATACTCTATCTCACTTACAGAGTTTAGGTAGCTACTCTGCACTGTGTTGGTATATGGCATTAGAGAACATAATGAAGGAATCATATCCTTAAACCTAGTTACAGCGCTTTCTGAAAGACGTCTAGTGTAATGAAACTTATTCCCCACTGCTGGGTAGTCCATCAGAGTAAATGTAAATGTTATTAAGAAATGATCAGACAGAAGGGAGTTTTCAGGGAATACTGTTAAGTCTTCTATTTCCATACCATAAGTCAGAACAAGATCTAAGATATGATTAAAGTGGTGGGTGGACTCATTTACTTTTTGAGCAAAGCCAATAGAGTCTAATAATAGATTAAATGCAGTGTTGAGGCTGTCATTCTCAGCATCTGTGTGGATGTTAAAATCGCCCACTATAATTATCTTATCTGAGCTAAGCACTAAGTCAGACAAAAGGTCTGAAAATTCACAGAGAAACTCACAGTAACGACCAGGTGGACGATAGATAATAACAAATAAAACTGGTTTTTGGGACTTCCAATTTGGATGGACAAGACTAAGAGTCAGGCTTTCAAATGAATTAAAGCTCTGTCTGGGTTTTTGATTAATTAATAAGCTGGAATGGAAGATTGCTGCTAATCCTCCGCCTCGGCCCGTGCTACGAGCATTCTGACAGTTAGTGTGACTCGGGGGTGTTGACTCATTTAAACTAACATATTCATCCTGCTGTAACCAGGTTTCTGTAAGGCAGAATAAATCAATATGTTGATCAATTATTATATCATTTACCAACAGGGACTTAGAAGAGAGAGACCTAATGTTTAATAGACCACATTTAACTGTTTTAGTCTGTGGTGCAGTTGAAGGTGCTATATTATTTTTTCTTTTTTAATTTTTATGCTTAAATAGATTTTTGCTGGTTATTGGTGGTCTGGGAGCAGACACTGTCTCTACGGGGATGGGGTAATGAGGGGATGGCAGGTGGAGAGAAGCTGCAGAGAGGTGTGTAAGACTACAACTCTGCTTCCTGGTCCCAACCCTGGATAGTCACGGTTTGGAGGATTTAAGAAAATTGGCCAGATTTCTAGAAATGAGAGCTGCTCCATCCAAAGTGGGATGGATGCCGTCTCTCCTAACAAGACCAGGTTTTCCCCAGAAGCTTTGCCAATTATCTATGAAGCCCACCTCATTTCTTTTAATGAGGTGGGCTTCATTAAAGAACACCTCCGCTTTGGAGTGTCAGAGGACAAGTTGGGACATGCCCAGCTGTCCACAATTTCTCTTATACTCACTCGACTGGTAAGCCACTGAAAGCCAAGATAGGCATGTCCCAACTTGTCCTCTGACACTCCAAAACGGAGGCGTTCTTTGTTTCGCTCCATCAGTGGCTCCGTCATGACGCGCGAAGCCTCCGCGTGGCTTTCCATGACAAAATCTCTTGTTAAAAGTGAAATCTGCTGGAAAATGGCTGATGTCCAGCTCTTGTGATAACCAGAGAAACTGCACACGACGGTCCCGGATCCACACAGCCATCCGTTTAGAAATGACCTGGTGGTTTCTGCCTGTCGATCGCGGCTCGGAGCGCGGCGCGCCGTGCGCCATTGTAGGCCATCCTTAAAGCGGTAGTAACACTCCTTAATCTCTGTGAAGCCCATAAAATTTTCACCGAAAGCCATCTGAATTTTCCGAATGGTTTCCAGCTGCCTGTCTCTAACAGTTTCTGAAAAAATTCTGATGGAACAAATCCCAAATCATTCCGCCATTTCGTCGCAATGAAAAAACGACGAGAGGGGTGGACCAGTGCTCACTCAAAGCCTGCCCACAGTCGAATGACGCAACCGACAGGCGTGAAAAAACTCACGCATGTGCACGAAGGTTCAAGCTTGGCTGACGTAAAAACATATGAATCAAATCCATATATTTTTTGCATAAAATAAAAAGGTCGGATAGTTTTCTCACAGACCTCGTAGTAGTGTGGCATTCAGTCAGTGAGTTCGTCAATTTTGTGGAACAAACAGGTGTGAATAGGTGTCCCCTATTTAAGGATGAAGCCAGTACCTGTTGAACATGCTTTTCTCTTTGAAAGCCTGAGGAAAATGGGACGTTCAAGACACTGTTCAGAAGAACAGCGTAGTTTGATTAAAAAGTTGATTGGAGAGGGGAAAACCTATACGCAGGTGCAAAAAATTATAGGCTGTTCATCTACAATGATCTCCAATGCGTTAAAATGGACAAAAAACCAGAGATGCATGGAAGAAAATGGAAAACAACCATCAAAATGGATAGAAGAATAACGAGAATGGCAAAGGCTCACCCACTGATCAGCTCCAAGATGATCAAAGACAGTCTGGAGTTACCTGTAAGTGCTGTGACAGTTAGAAGATGCCTGTGTGAAGCTAATTTATTTGCAAGAATCCCCCGCAAAGTCCCTCTGTTAAATAAAAGACATTTGCAGAAGAGGTTACAATTTGCCAAAGAACACATCAACTGGCCTAAAGAGAAAAGGAGGAATATTTTGTGGACTGATGAAAGTAAAATTGTTCTTTTTGGGTCCAAGGGCCGCAGACAGTTTGTGAGACAACCCCCAAACTCTGAATTCAAGCCACAGTTCACAGTGAAGACAGTGAAGCATGGTGGTGCAAGCATCATGATATGGGCATGTTTCTCCTACTATGGTGTTGGGCCTATATATCGCATACCAGGTATCATGGATCAGTTTGGATATGTCAAAATACTTGAAGAGGTCATGTTGCCTTATGCTGAAGAGGACATGCCCTTGAAATGGGTGTTTCAACAAGACAATGACCCCAAGCACACTAGCAAATGAGCAAAATCTTGGTTCCAAACCAACAAATGAATGCCTCGCAGATGTGAAGAAATCATGAAAAACTGTGGTTATACAACTAAATACTAGTTTAGTGATTCACAGGATTGCTAAAAAAGCAGTTTGAACATAATAGTTTTGAGTTTGTAGCGTCAACAGCAGATGCTACTATTATTGTGAACACCCCCTTTTCTACTTTTTTTTTTTTTACTAATAGCCCAATTTCATAGCCTTAAGAGTGTGCATATCATGAATGCTTGGTCTTGTTGGATTTGTGAGAATCTACTGGTACCTTGTTTCCCATGTAACAATAAGAAATATACTCAAAACCTGGATTAATCTTTTTAGTCACATAGCACTACTATTATTCTGAACATTACAGTACGTGAGTTCTTCGGTATAAATGCAGCCTTTGGTTTTGCTTTAAAGGGGGAGTGAAGTTCTTTCATCAATAGTATGTAGATAAAACAAATTCTCTAATTTTAAAATTCTGAATGTCAATTTTCAAAATAAATAAATAAACCTTTCATCTGTTTTGTGAAAGAACACAAGAGCAAAGGAAGAAACCTTTTAAAAACAACAACACAAATTTTGCATGTATGTACATTGGCATCATTTAGTAGGGTCAAATTATGGAGGTCATAGGTCAATGTCATGGTTAGTTCAGAAATATTTGTAGTTTGATATTTTCACTATTTTTGCTTTCTAAATCTGGATCTTTGAATATTAAAGAGATGAAATGGAAATGAAAGATATTTAAATCACACCCTGATCTGCCTCAACAACTAAAGGCCACCTCTGAAAAATGTGGGCAAAATGCATTGCTCAGATAACCACCACCTCATCTGATGGTGAAGGTAAACACCACAGGTTGTGTAGGTCAATAAATCTCTCTCTCTCACACTCTGATTCTCATGCACACAAAATACATTTCACTGAGGTGTTAACACAAGGCCCTTTACCATACACACGCAACACGCAGCCCAAGAGAAGCCTATTTAACACACAGATACTCACCTGATGGCACTACTGTATAGACCCAAACACACACACGTGCACAGAAAAACTCTCTACCAGCTGTGACAGATGTGCCTGTCATGGGAGAAAATGAATTCCGAATAGTTTAGTGAATTAAGCAGGGAGTTAATTGTTGCTTGGCCCCTGTTTGTGAAGCGCATAAAGGCAAAGCGCCTTGTTTGTCTTGTGACAATTAGCCGGCACAGATTAAAAAAAAGAAAAGCAGCAAAGAAGTGTGTGCGTGTTTTGTCTGCTTTGCAGCTGGTGTAGCTACACCTGGACTGGCTGGCAGAGAGGAAAAAAAGTGTTGAATGCAGAAAAAGAAGGGCAGGTGGCGGTATGATGCATATACGCTTCTATCTTTGGACACCGTCTTAATGAACACATACGACAACATACAGCACTAACAAAGACATCAGCTTCTCAAAGCCATCAACTTCTCTACATGAGTTAAGATCGCTGATGTTGCGTGTATAAATATTCTCACAGGCAAACGTGGAACAAAATGCAATTTCTCATTCGCACAAAGACGCCGTTATCCTGGTCGGGTTTCCTCCCAGTCTGATTTGTTTGTGTGTCCTATTAGGTTTCCAAACAGCTTGTAATGACTTGTAATAAGCACAAGCAGAAGAAGAAGGTAAATCAAGCGAGAAGATGACAAAATGAGCTCTCGGAGGATGACTGTGCTCCTGTTCTTAAAAAACACACACACAAATACAAACATGAGATGGAATGTAGCAATAAGTATTTTTTTGTAAGTTGATGCACTTAATAATTACAAAAAAATTAAGACCATCTTTAAATTACAAATACATGTCATAAAGAGAACGGTATATTGATTAACTCATGCTGTTCTACATCCTGTTCCTGGCACCACAATTCTGTTTGTGTGTCAAATTTTAAAAACTGTTCATTGAAGACATATGCACTTGGTCATGGTCTAGAAGTTAGAGAAGCAGGCATGTCACCAAAAAGGCTGTTGGTCAAATATTGTTCAGCTTGAACTGAAAATGTGCACACCAACAGTTGGCGGGATGTGCACTTTATTGGCTCCACTGGGCAGGTCACGGTTCTGTATCAGGAATATTAAACTAAGTAAACAAAAAAACAAATTTGGTATTATACAAATTTAATTATTTACATGCAAAATGCTATTTTCCCATCTTTTATCTTTTCATCCTTCCCTTCCTCCTACTCTTCATCCAGCCCACTGTGGTCCCCCCTCTCTCTCTTTGCAATCCCTCACCCCTTCATCATCACTCCCTCCATCCCTCCGGTGTCATGGCTCGCTGCCTCCAGGTGGTGAGGGAGGTAGGGAGAAAGGGATGTAGGGAAGGATGGATAAAGGCAGCGATAGAAGACAGGGAGTGGGGGATGTGCCATCATCTGTTCCTCTGCTCATACTACCACAGTGTGGACCAATATCCTCCTCAGCGCTCGACGCACTCAAACTCTTTATGCATTGTTAATTTTTGTTTTAGTGACTTCAGACAGAAACACTCCACTGGGAAGGACGTAAAGGATTAAATGTTATCTTTTCTCAGGAGTTGGAGTGTCTCTGTTGGTGACTGTGCTGGATCAAAACTAAAGATCCAGGACAATTATCTATCTGTATGTAAATGTGTGGAGTAACTTTCGAGCCATGAGCTTGAGAGTCACCTGGGTGGAGCTTATGGAGTCATGAGTCCGCTGGATAAAGCCATTTGGCCATGTTGATACCTTTTCAGGAAAACAAAGGTCCACGTCTTTAGGGTCCAAGAAGGGTGCTTCTTGTCTTACTGTATGGTTGTGAGACTTGGACTCTGACCAGTGACCTAAGGCGAGGACTGGACGCCTTTGGTGCCATTTCTCTACACAGGATCCTTGGGCAGCACGTTGAGTTTGTGTCAAATGAGCAGTTGCTTGGGGAGACTCAGATGGGGAGACTCAGATGAGGAGCATCACTTGCATTGTGAGGGAGCATAAGCTATGACATTTTGTCCTAACAGAACACGCGCGCCGCAGGACTATGACAATATGACAATCCAACAGTGCCACAAATAGGCCACTTTCAGTGATGTATCACCAAAAATACGCCATAATAAATGTCGTTTGATCAGTTATTACAGCGCGTTTTACTCTTTTTTTAAATACGTTCATCTCCTTGTTGATTTTAGGTATTTTACGCTCCTGTTATAAGATAGTGATTGTAGCTCAGTGGTAAAGTTTCCATCTGTTAATCTAAGCTTTTGTAAATTGCAGGTTCGAATACTGTGAGTGACATTTCTTTTTTTAATCAAGGTTATTTAACCACAGGGTTCTGTATTGCGTCCCCTTTTATTTATTATTTATATCAACCCAGTGATTTTCACTGGCAGGAAGGGCATCCGGCATAAAATCTGTGCAAATTCAACATGCAGATCCACTTTGGATTTGCTGTGGCGACCCCGAGTGCAAACAAGGGAGCAGCCAAAGGGACTTACTATACAGCTTGTTTTTATTTTATTTTCCTCCACACCAGCAGCGCGATGTGGTGCAACATGTTCCAATCGTCACCGGTGTGTTGTGCACACCTGTGCGAGCGTACGTCCCTCACAACAGCAGGTGGATGGTTCGTGGTTCCCCATTTCATGTTTGGTTCATGGATTTTCTTCCGGTTTGTGCATCTTTCGTGTTATGTGTGAAGGGGCCCTAAAACATGTTGTGTAATACACCAAATTAAAGTGCTCGATAAGCGCATACAGAATGTATCAAAAGTTTTTAAGTTATGATGTTATTTGATGACATCATCACAAAAAATTCTAAATTTAGATTTTATTTTTTAAGGGTTTGACAAAAGTGTGTAAATCATTATTGCAGACTCCTGTAAAATCACATGTAGCAGTCATACAGAGATAACTTTCAGCACACAAAAGGGTCAATGTCAAGGTCACAGGAAGGTCAAACACTAAAATCACCAAAAAAAAAAAAAAAATTTGCTGGTCACAATTTGTGCTTTTTTGCCTCCGAATTTTGCATGAATATAGTATATTCCCTTGCCCGTCAGTCCCTTTTCATGGTGGTCATTCCTCATGGTCAGAGGTGCGAGTAAGTCACTGTCAAGTCATTCTGAAGTCATCAATCTACAAGTCCCAAGTCAAGTCTCAAGTCAGCTTGCAAACAACTGGTGGTCATTATTTACTTGAGACTTGACTTTGGTACTGGCTGATTCGTAACTTGAGAGTGACTTGATGGTGCCTTACTCCCACCTCTGCTCATGGTAGTCTCTTTGGTTCACCTTTTGGCAACATACCGTTCACCTTTTGGCAACATACCTGTCACTCTCAGGGTGACAGTGTTTATTTCTTTGTTGACCCTCATTCATTCCACCAGGTTTGGTCCAAACTGGATCAAAACTCCGTGTTATTTTGATCACATACAGAGAGACTAATAGACATGGGCCTGAAAACAATACCCTGCATACACTACTGCTGCATGTGAGGGTAATATAGAGTATGGACAAATATAGAGAAATTAAATTCCTTTTATTTTAGCACAGCGATCAGGTTCTGCACATGTGAAAAAGTACAAATATGTTAATATATGAATTATTACTGAAAACACTGTATGTGCTCACTCGATGTGGCCAGTGAGTGAGTACTGTGATGCTGCCAGCGGCGGCCCGCACAAGCAACACAGAAGGCAGAGAAGTCATTAGCTTATTAGTTCAGGTGCAGTAGGGCAGAAGAAAACAGCAATGATGCTTGCCGGTGGCAATGACAGTCTCACACACACACACACACACACACATACACACACAATCTCACACACACACACGCACTGGTGAACTCATCCACATTGTGCCCCTCCATTGACTCTAAAAGCTTCTTATTCGCCTCATTAAGTCTTCAGTGACACAAAGAAACAACACCAGACCCTGCTTACTAACACATGCACGTAGAGTGGTGCATGTGTGCCACTGTGCAATAAATAAAAATGTGAGAGGGTGAAAAAAAAAAAAGTGTGCTTATCCACAGCCTTGGGGACAGCTGCTTAGACAGCAGACAGACAGACATTACTAGTCAAGCGCATCATAGATCTGACTAAAGGCTAACAGGATGAATGCTGGTTGACTGCTCTGAACTGGAACATAAATGTAACCGTGAGGTACAAATACTAGCTGACTTTTTATTCATTATGAATTCCAGTCCGCAAGGAGGCAAAAACTTGGAAGTGGAACAAACTACTTATCAGCACAGGGCATAATGCAGTCTGCACCCTCACCACTAGAAGACACTAAATCCTACACACTGTAGCTTTAATAGAGTTGTGGCTCTCTTTGAAAGCTGAAACTCTACAGCCCACCCAAACCTATAATCTCTCTCACACACACACACACACACACACACACACACGCACACACACACACAAATCCCATGGCTTTGTTTTATTACTTCTGAATACATTTTTAAAACAATCATCAATATTTTGGGGTGATTTTTGCATAATTACAAAACTGAATGTCACAAAAGTTTTTATTTATTTACTGTTAATGACACCTCACTGTCCACCCGCAGTACCATCACAGCTTTCCAGAGGGCTGCAACCCATATTTTGGAAATCACTGGTTTAACTCATGAAGTCACAATCCAGCTGAAACGGTAAGTACAAGTGGTTTGCAGCTTCCTCACATAATTCAAGAACCTTCAAGAAAATATGGTTCCATCCAAAATAAAGTTATGCTCCACCTGCCTATAAGTCCAACATCAACACAACTCAAATGCCAGCTCATTTTGTTTTCCTTGGAAAAGTGATCGTATCTGGTAATGTGAATGGGGTGTGTATACACCTAACAGCATTAGTGTGCACTGATGGAAAAAGGTAAGTAAAGCTCATGCTGAGGACACATCATTAGCCATCACTCTCCACAGGGAGCACTTAGATCCAGGTGAGTGGCTACTCGATACCTCCAAGGCATCTGTGCGTGCATGTGTGTGTGTGTGCATGTGCGTGCGTACATACGTGTGCGTATGTGGTGGAAAGGACAATGAAGCATGCAGCTAGCATCATGGACTTGGGTGAATGAAGAGCTGAGATAATTAAAAGTAATACAGTGAATATCCATTTTTATACTACGCATGTATCTCTACTTCGTAGCTTGTATAATATTTTTTTTGCCATGCAGTGTGGTGTCTACACATGGTTGTTAAGAATATGTGATTTGCAATATTCTGCTTTACATGAGAAACTAATACACATGGGGTACAACTCTATATACGAGGGCTTTCAATAAAGTATAGGTCCTTTTTATTTTTTTCAAAAACTATATGGAGTTCATTCATATGTTTTTATGTCAGACATGCTTGAACTCTCGTGCGCATGCGTGAGTTTTTCCACGCCTGTCGGTGACGTCATTCGCCTGTGAGCACTCCTTGTGGGAGGAGTCGTCCAGCCCCTCGTCGGAATTCCTTTGTCTGAGAAGTTGCTGAGAGACTGGCGCTTTGTTTGATCAAAATTTTTCTAAACCTGTGAGACACATCGAAGTGGACACGGTTCGAAAAATTAAGCTGGTTTTCTGTGAAAATTTTAACGGCTGATGAGAGATTTTGAGGTGATACTGTCGCTTTAAGGACTTCACACGGAGCGAGACGTCGTGCAGCGCTCCCAGGCGCCGTCGTCAGCCTGTTTCAAGCTGAAAACCTCCACATTTCAGGCTCTATTGATCCAGGACGTCGTGAGAGAACAGAGAAGTTTCAGAAGTCGTCGGTTTCAGCATTTTATCCGGATATTCCACTGTTAAAGGAGATTTTTTTAATGAAAGACGTGCGGACGGATTGCAGCGTCGGCTCGCAGCCGCCGCAACGCTCCGCCACAGGAAAAACACCTCAGTTGGAAGCCTTAAGGACAAGTTGGAACATGTCCAGCTGTTAAGCAATTTCTCAGATACTCACTCCACTGAAAGCCATCAAAAGCTGCCTGGATTTTACAAATGGTTATCAACACGGAGGTGTTTTCCTGTGCCGCCGCACCGCGCCGACTGCGTCCCGACGTGCGGACCCGTCCGCACGTCTTTCATTAAAAAAAATTCTCCTTTAACAGTGGAATATCCGGATAAAATGCTGAAACCGACTTCTTCTGAAACTTCTCTGTTCTCTCACGACGTCCTGGATCAATAGAGCCTGAAATGTGGAGGTTTTCAGCTTGAAACATGCTGACGACGGCGCCTGGGAGCGCTGCACGACGTCTCGCTCCGTGGGAAGTCCTTAAAGCGACAGTATCACCTCAAAATCTCTCATCAGCCGTTAAAATCTTCACCAAAAACCAGCTTAATTTTTCGAACCGTGTCCACTTCGATGTGTCTCACAGGTTTAGAAAAAAATTTTGATCAAACAAAGCGCCAGTCTCTCAGCAACTTCTCAGACAAAGGAATTCCGACGAGGGGCTGGACGACTCCTCCAACAAGGAGTGCTCACAGGCAAATGACGTCACCGACAGGCGTGGAAAAACTCACGCATGCGCATGAGGGTTCAAGCATGTCTGACGTAAAAACATATGAATGAAATCCATATAGTTTTTGAAAAAAATAAAAAGGACCTATACTTTATGGACAGCCCTCGTATACATACATATTCAAAAGCAGGAACATGTTTGTCAATGAAATGTTGATGGGCAGGCAGTGGGACAGCATGATGCTGCCTTGCTCATAGTGCAAGCTATGGAGACAGAGGGGGACAAACCTGGCAGACAGGTGGACTCTTCTACAGGCCATCCAAAAAGACAGGTCGAGATGAGGGAGAGTGGAGGAGAGAATGGGCAAGGTTAGTAATACGTACTATGAATGGGTTTGTGTTTGGGAGGAGTAAATACAACAATTTAAATCTGTGAGTTCAACGTGTGTGTGTGTGTTTGCTACAATTAAACTTCTTAAAAGTACATATATATGACAGTTTGGCATGGTAGTGTATGTAGTTAGTGAACATGATAAATATTTTATTAATTATTGGTAAGTCCTTAAGTTGCTCCCCGTAACTTAGCAAAGCTAATCAACTCTTAGCTAGTAGGAACTGGACACCGGTACGAGACAATTCCACTATGTGGCGCTCCTCCACTGTGAGGTTATGACAGAACCCAATAGTGCGCCATGTGGTGATAATGTACTGCAGCACTATAACTTTGAGATGTTTCATTAAATTAAAAAAAAAAAAAAACTAACAACTTAAAGTTATTGTTTTTTTGTTTTTTTGTGCAACGTGTGTTATTTTTAATTTTGATGTAAATTTCACTCAACATGGTGGAAATCCTGTAAGATCTACACAATAAAAATATCTGTTTTTACAGTAAAAAAAAATAATTCTGTAAAAATACAGCAAAATACATAAATACCTTAACAGAACAACTTGCAAATTTTATGCTACAAAGTTATTGTTATTGGCAAAAAATTACATTTTAAAGCAATAAAGCTTTTCTTTTTTGCCAAGTTAACTTTTTACTTCACACTCACTCACTCATCTTCAACCACTTACTCCAATTAAGGGTCATGGGAGGGCTGGAGCCTATCCCAGCAGTCATAGGGTGTGAGGCAGGGTACACACTGGACAGCATGCCAGTCTGTCACAGGGCCACATATAGACAGACAAACACATTCACACACGCATACACACCTACAGACAATTTAAAGTTTCCAATCCACCTAACCTGCATGTTTTTGGATGTGGGAGGACGCAGGGGGAACCCACGCAAACATGGGGAGAACATGCAAACTCCACACAGAAAGGCCACAGGTGGGAATCGATCCCATGACCGTCTTCCTGTGAGGCACCAGTGCTAACTACTAATCCACTGTGCTGCCCTGTTTTTACTTCTGCAGAATTTAAATGCAGCTGTTACTTAGGTGTGCTGCTCCTATTTCGCTCAGGGCTACCACAGTGGCTTTGGGATGGGATCCGCATGCTGATCTGGTTTTCGAACACAACTCCTGCTATAAGGTGAATTTATATTTTGCTTA
This sequence comes from Thalassophryne amazonica, assembly GCF_902500255.1. Lineage (NCBI taxonomy): Eukaryota > Metazoa > Chordata > Actinopteri > Batrachoidiformes > Batrachoididae > Thalassophryne > Thalassophryne amazonica. The sequence goes on from NC_047110.1 coordinate 91,166,550, forward strand.
GGACACAAGCACACTTACTGCTACTGTCAATGTGCTGTCACACAACAGGAACTACTCTGAAGATATAACTTGTAAGCCATACTACAATATTAACATATTTTTTCCTGCATTTGAATAAAGTATGTTAATATGAGAAGTTCTGAAAAAAATCATGTCAGCAGTTTAGTTATTTAATTCCCAAGTAGATAATTCCTAGTTCAAGGTTGCCACTGTCATTTAATCATTATTATTATTATGTCTGCTGTCTGCTCCCAGACCACCAATAAACAGCAAAAATCTATTTAAGCATAAAAATTCAAAAAGAAAAAATAATATAGCACCTTCAACTGCACCACAGACTAAAACAGTTAAATGTGGTCTATTAAACATTAGGTCTCTCTCTTCTAAGTCCCTGTTGGTAAATGATATAATAATTGATCAACATATTGATTTATTCTGCCTTACAGAAACCTGGTTACAGCAGGATGAATATGTTAGTTTAAATGAGTCAACACCCCCGAGTCACACTAACTGTCAGAATGCTCGTAGCACGGGCCGGGGCGGAGGATTAGCAGCAATCTTCCATTCCAGCTTATTAATTAATCAAAAACCCAGACAGAGCTTTAATTCATTTGAAAGCCTGACTCTTAGTCTTGTCCATCCAAATTGGAAGTCCCAAAAAACAGTTTTATTTGTTATTATCTATCGTCCACCTGGTCGTTACTGTGAGTTTCTCTGTGAATTTTCAGACCTTTTGTCTGACTTAGTGCTTAGCTCAGATAAGATAATTATAGTGGGCGATTTTAACATCCATACAGATGCTGAGAATGACAGCCTCAACACTGCATTTAATCTATTATTAGACTCTATTGGCTTTGCTCAAAATGTAAATGAGTCCACCCACCACTTTAATCATATCTTAGATCTTGTTCTGACTTATGGTATGGAAATAGAAGACTTAACAGTATTCCCTGAAAACTCCCTTCTGTCTGATCATTTCTTAATAACATTTACATTTACTCTGATGGACTACCCAGCAGTGGGGAATAAGTTCATTACACTAGAAGTCTTTCAGAAAGCGCTGTAACTAGGTTTAAGGGTATGATTCCTTCTTTATGTTCTCTAATGCCATATACCAACACAGTGCAGAGTAGCTACCTAACTCTGTAAGTGAGATAGAGTATCTCGTCAATAGTTTACATCCTCATTGAAGACAACTTTGGATGCTGTAGCTCCTCTGAAAAAGAGAGCTTTAAATCAGAAGTGCCTGACTCCGTGGTATAACTCGCAAACTCGTAGCTTAAAGCAGATAACCCGTAAGTTGGAGAGGAAATGGCGTCTCACTAATTTAGAAGATCTTCACTTAGCCTGGAAAAAAGAGTCTGTTGCTCTATAAAAAAGCCCTCCGTTAAAGCTAGGACATCTTTCTACTCATCACTAATTGAGAAAATAAGAACAACCCCAGGTTTCTTTTCAGCACTGTAGCCAGGCTGACAAAGAGTCAGAGCTCTATTGAGCTGAGTATTCCATTAACTTTAACTAGTAATGACTTCATGACTTTCTTTGCTAACAAAATTTTAACTATTAGAGAAAAAATTACTCATAACCATCCCAAAGACGTATCGTTATCTTTGGCTGCTTTCAGTAATGCCGGTATTTGGTTAGACTCTTAATCTCCGATTGTTCTGTCTGAGTTATTTTCATTAGTTACTTCATCCAAACCATCAACATGTCTATTAGACCCCATTCCTACCAGGCTGCTCAAGGAAGCCCTACCATTATTTAATGCTTCGATCTTAAATATGATCAATCTATCTTGTTAGTTGGCTATGTACCACAGGCTTTTAAGGTGGCAGTAATTAAACCATTACTTAAAAAGCCATCACTTGACCCAGCTATCTTAGCTAATTATAGGCCAATCTCCAACCTTCCTTTTCTCTCAAAAATTCTTGAAAGGGTAGTTGTAAAACAGCTAACTGATCATCTGCAGAGGAATGGTCTGTTTGAAGAGTTTCAGTCAGGTTTTAGAATTCATCATAGTACAGAAACAGCATTAGGGAAGGTTACAAATGATCTTCTTATGGCCTCGGACAGTGGACTCATCTCTGTGCTTGTTCTGTTAGACCTCAGTGCTGCTTTTGATACTGTTGACCATAAAATGTTATTACAGAGATTAGAGCATGCTATAGGTATTAAAAGCACTGCGCTGCGGTGGTTTGAATCATATTTGTCTAATAGATTACAATTTGTTCATGTAAATGGGGAATCTTCTTCACAGACTAAAGTTAATTATGGAGTCCCACAAGGTTCTGTGATAGGACCAATTTTATTCACTTTATACATGCTTCCCTTAGGCAGTATTATTAGACGGTATTGCTTAAATTTTCATTGTTACGCAGATGATACCCAGCTTTATCTATCCATGAAGCCAGAGGACACACACCAATTAGCTAAACTGCAGGATTGTCTTACAGACATAAAGACATGGATGACCTCTAATTTCCTGCTTTTAAACTCAGATAAAACTGAAGTTATTGTACTTGGCCCCACAAATCTTAGAAACATGGTGTCTAACCAGATCCTTACTCTGGATGGCATTACCGTGACCTCTAGTAATACTGTGAGAAATCTTGGAGTCATTTTTGATCAGGATATGTCATTCAAAGCGCATATTAAACAAATATGTAGGACTGCTTTTTTGCATTTACGCAATATCTCTAAAATTAGAAAGGTCTTGTCTCAGAGTGATGCTGAAAAACTCATTCATGCATTTATTTCCTCTAGGCTGGACTATTGTAATTCATTATTATCAGGTTGTCCTAAAAGTTCCCTGGTTCTCTCCCTCAGCCCCAACCAGTCCCAGCAGAAGACTGCCCCTCCCTGAGCCTGGTTCTGCTGGAGGTTTCTTCCTGTTAAAAGGGAGTTTTTCCTTCCCACTGTAGCCAAGTGCTTGCTCACAGGGGGTCGTTTTGACCGTTGGGGTTTTACATAATTATTGTATGGCCTTGCCTTACAATATAAAGCGCCTTGGGGCAACTGTTTGTTGTGATTTGGCGCTATATAAAAAAAATTGATTGATTGATTGATTATTTTTTTGTAAATTACAACAGGTTTATACTGTAACATATACAATATTTTCTCAAATGGAATTTACATATTTTTGCAGTATTTTTACAGAATTTTTGAGCAATCACAACTACCAGTTCCCGACATAAAACAACAGAATTTTCACAATTTTTTAAATACACTCAACAAAAATATAAATGCAACACTTTTGGTTTTGCTCCCATTTTGTATGAGATGAACTCAAAGATCGAAAACTTTTTCCACATACACAATATCACCATTTCCCTCAAATATTGTTCACAAACCAGTCTAAATCTGTGATAGTGAGCACTTCTCCTTTGCTGAGATAATTCATCCCACCTCACAGGTGTGCCATATCAAGATGCTGATTAGACACCATGATTAGTGCACAGGTGTGCCTTAGACTGTCCACAATAAAAGGCCACTCTGAAAGGTGCAGTTTTGTTTTATTGGGGGGGGGGATACCAGTCAGTATCTGGTGTGACCACCATTTGCCTCATGCAGTCCAACACATCTCCCTTCGCATAGAGTTGATCAGGTTGTCAATTGTGGCCTGTGGAATGTTGGTCCACTCCTCTTCAATGGCTGTGCGAAGTTCCTGGATATTGGCAGGAACTGGTACACGCTGTCGTATACGCCAGTCCAGAGCATCCCAAACATGCTCAATGGGTGACATGTCCGGTGAGTATGCCAGCCATGCAAGAACTGGGACATTTTCAGCTTCCAAGAATTGTGTACAGATCCTTGCAACATGGGGCCATGCATTATCCTGCTGCAACATGAGGTGATGTATGGCACAACAATGGGCCTCAGGATCTCGTCAAGGTATCTCTGTGCATTCAAAATGCCATCAATAAAATGCACCTGTGTTCTTCGTCCATAACAGACGCCTGCCCATACCATAACCCCACCGCCACCATGGGCCACTCGATCCACAACATTGACATCAGAAAACCGCTCACCCACACGATGCCACACATGCTGTCTGCCATCTTCCCTGAACAGTGTGAACCGGGATTCATCCGTGAAGAGAACACCTCTCCAACGTGCGAAACGCCAGCGAATGTGAGCATTTGCCCACTCAAGTCGGTTACGACGACGAACTGGAGTCAGGTCAAGACCCCGATGAGGACGACGAGCATGCAGATGAGCTTCCCTTAGATGGTTTCTGACAGTTTGTGCAGACATTCTTTGGTTATGCAAACCGATTGTTTCAGCAGCTGTCCAAGTGGCTGGTCTCAGACGATCTTGGAGGTGAACATGCTGGATGTGGAGGTACTGGGCTGGTGTGGTTACACGTGGTCTGCGGTTGTGAGGATGGTTGGGTGTACTGCCAAATTCTCTGAAACACCTTTGCAGACGGCTTATGGTAGAGAAATGAACATTCAATACACAAGCAACAGCTCTGGTTGACATTCCTGCTGTCAGCATGCCAATTACACGCTCCCTCAAATCTTGCAACATCTGTGGCATTGTGCTGTGTGATACAACTGCACCTTTCAGAGTGGCCTTTTATTGTGGGCAGTCTAAAGCACACTTGTGCACTAATCATGGTGTCTAATCAGCATCTTGATATGGCACACCTGTGAGGTGGGATGGATTATCTCAGCAAAGGAGAAGTGCTCACTATCACAGATTTAGACTGGTTTGTGAACAATATTTGAGGGAAATGGTGATATTGTGTATGTGGAAAAAGTTTTAGATCTTTGAGTTCATCTCATACAAAATGGGAGCAAAACCAAAAGTGTTGCGTTTATATTTTTGTTGAGTGTACAATGTAGTGTGTCCTACCCACAGAACATAAAAACAGATACGCTATGGATAATCAACGCTACTGGGTTAGTTGTACTGCAATACACCGAGACATTGTTAGTACTGCACTCAAAAAACTGACTCATTGGATTGGATTTCCATCTAATAATATGTAGTCCCAACTAAATTAAATTATCTGGCATGGATGTGCTTTATCTGAATTGGTGCTACATCCATCCATCCATCCATCCATTTTTTTCCGCTTTATCCGGAGTCGGGTCGCGGGGGCAGCAGCTCAAGCAAAGCCGCCCAGACCTCCTGATCCACACACACCTCCCCCAGCTCCTCCGGGGGAACCCCAAGGCGTTCCCAAGCCAGCCGGGAGATATACGTAGTCCCTCCAGCGTGTCCTGGGTCTTCCCCGGGGCCTCCTCCCAATGGAATGTGCCCGGAACACCTCTCCAGCGAGGCGTCCAGGGGGCATCTGGAAAAGATGCCCGAGCCTCCTCAACTGACTCCTTTCGACATGGAGGAGCAGCGGCTCGACTCCGAGCTCCTCCCGAGTGACCGAGCTCCTCACCCTATCTCTAAGGGAGCGCCCAGCCGCCCTGCGGAGGAAACTCATCTCGGCCGCTTGTACTCGCAATGTTTCTGTGTAGGCTCTCAGTTGTCCAGGTGGTTTCCATAGTAGAGAAGCTTGAATCTTCAACTGGACTGGGTTGCTTGACGCGAGGACGTTTCGCTTCAAATCGCAGAAGCTTCCTCAGCTAAAATTCTTGCTCTGGTGGTCTGACTTCTGTCTTGACTCTTGTAGAGAAGAATAAATTTTATTTATTCTTTCTTTCTTTCTTTCTTTATTATTAATAAATTTATTTATTTATTTATTTATTATTCTTCTCTACAAGAGATCGGTAAATCGAGAGCTTTGCCCCCCTACTCAGCTCTCTCTTCACCACGATGGTCCGATAGAGCGACCGCATCACTGCAGATGCTGCACCGATCCGTCTTTCAATCTCACGCTCCATCCGTCCCTCACTCGTGAACAAGACCCCGAGAACAAGTTGTGTTGGTGCTACATATATTTATTAAATGGAAATCCTGCACATAATTGAATTGAGTTCATCCAATGAGGTTTTTTTTTTTTTTTTTTTTTTTTTTTGCATGTGCTGGTTGCGGCCAAGGCCGCTCAAATTATCAGAGCACTGCTGAATGTGAAATGTCAGTTACCTGGTGCAACATCCTAACTAGAACTGATTAAAAATTTAAAGTGGGACAATACCATTTCATTTTGCATCCTTTATTGGGCGGTGACCAAGTGGTTAAATGTATTTTTTTCCCCATGTAGAAGGTTCCCGGTTCAACACCACCCCTGCCCATTCTCCATCTAATGTGCAGTTGCATCAGGAAGAGCATCTGGTGTAAAACCTGTGCCAAATCAACATGCAAATCCATCTCAGATCTGCTGTGGCGAACCCAAAAGAAGCAAGAGGGAAGCCAAAGGGACGTACTTGCATGTACTTTTCTCAGGGGTACAGAAACTTTGACTTACACACTATATGCACAGATAAAAACCCAGAGGTTCTTTGTTGAAAGTTTTTTCCACACTTTCTCTGCTTTGACAATGTGTTCTGTAAAAAAAGGAAATCATCTGTCATTTCTCCAGTATCTCCACTTACATCTCCACCTTCCACGTGTATGAGTCAAATCACATCTTCATTTTTTTCAAGCCCTCCCACTCTTCTCACCTTTTTCTACCTTCTCTTTTTTCCTCCTCCTTGGCACTAGTGTAGGTTAGAAAAACTGAAAACACACAACAGCACGATGACACATACACACATGGGACATATCCTCAACACACACACACAGTGGATTTTTGTCAGAACAACAAGTTCATGCTATTAGTTATGTTTTTTGTGTAAATATATGAAAAACATGCATGTTCCCAAACACTAGTAGTTATCTGTCATTTTGCACAAAAGCAGTTATTTTTAAAATGTAGGTTTATATTCTGAAAGAAAACATTTGTGTATCTCGCACAAACTCAAACATAAAACGCATGACATATATTTGCCTTTAACATTTGTGTCTCACACACACACACACACACACACACACACACACACACACACACAAGGCAAAAAGGGATAACTCCATTTCTCAGTTTATGTGTGTGTGCGCTTTACTTTTAATGGAAAATAATTTTGTAAAATTCTATTCAAATTAATTATTTCAATATTGTTAGAATAACAATATAAAATGATCAACAAAAACAGCTGGAAACACATTACATACCGTACCATACCCTTTATTTATATAGCACATTTCACAAACAGTTTCCAAAGTGCTGTACAAAAAAAAATAAATAAAAAAATAATAATAATAATAATAATGACTGACTGGACATGCAACTTTAAAATGGTACTATAATGACAGTTTATCATGTTAATACTGCAAATCAAGAGCATCGTCAGTGAAATAATTATTCATTAATAAACAGACTCTAGGCAGAAGTACTGATATTTCTTGATGTTTTGTGCTTATACAGTAAAGCTGATGGAAACAATTTGAGATTTTGGCTTTTTAAAAAATATTATTTAAGTTATTTAAATTTAGTTGTGGATGACGGTCAACCCCAGAATTTCACTTAAAGAACTTCTTGTGGCAGTAGTCAAGGTCCTTGGTGGTTAAGGGTCAACATTTTAGATTTTCACTCCAGTGTCCACCAAACTACGTTTGGAGGTGTGTTCTGGGATTGCCCAGGCAAGGTGAAATTTGTCAAAGGTCAATCATTAGGGTCAAGGTCACTTGCTCCAAAGGAAAAAAAAATTTCAGTTTTTCACGCTGATTTATACAACTAGGTGGGCCCTGGAAATGGCCAGAGGTAGTCAAATTTACCAAAGCTCAATCACTGGGGTCAAGGTCATTTACATCATTTAGGTCATTTACATGGTGTAGATTTTTAATGATTCATCAGTTTATGTGTTCTTTTAAAGATATCAACATATAGTACCTACGTTCTTAGGGTTTCATTTGATAGCATAATGATTATACTTTATATTTTCCGATAGTATGCTAACAGAGTTACTTTAGATAGATACCAGCACAGTCACACACTCATAACTTCTGTTTCTATAATAAAATACCAGATTTATAGCTTAGCCTACTAACTATATTTAATTTTACTACTTGTCTACATACTAAATTACCTATACTACAATCTTTTCCTGTGACGTCTTATCCTTCTTATGTCTTATTATTTATTATATTATATATACCTTTTTCTTGAGCTGCTTGGGTGGGTAGGGAGAGTTCGCATGGGATAAAAAAAGCTTTTCAACCTACCATCCCTGGTTCTCAAGACCAGGCACCTAAGTGGCTCTACTCTACTCTTTTCTACTTAGATATACGTACCTTTATATACTAGCATAGTTCCACCTTAGAATTGGAATATAATATATACCTTAGTGAATTTTCATGTCTGTTTTTTGTTGGTCTACTCCTCCAAGGTCATTTTGCTCATTTCTACCAAACTTGATATGTCAGTGAAGGCTGACCCCATCAAGCATTTTAAGAATTACCCTGGCAAGGTTAGCCAGAGGTCAATCATTTCAATGAAAGTAAAGATCAGTGGGGTTAAATGTCAGATTGACATAGCCCTCACTGTCTTCACGCCTTGCTGTGAAAAATTATCAAGAAAGGACCTAACTCTTTCATTAAAACAAAACCTTTAATATGTACCACCACAAAACATACAAAAACATACAAAATGAATAATCATTTGTTAATAAGTCTTAAATAATTTGACATTGATTTTGGGTCATATCACCCAGCCCTCGTGTTGCTGTATCCCTGTTTTTAGTCTATACTTCTTATTTAGACCCTCTATCTGCCTGAATGTTGCATCTCTTTCCATTTCCAACAGGATAATTATCAGGGATAATTATCAGAGAGCACAACACCTATGACTCATAACAAAATATGACGTTATTGGATTTGATTAATTGACAGGCAGTTCTTTTTCCTCTGCACCTTCATCCAGTCGAAACCGTCATCATAACAGTACTAATGGTAGGTTTGATTCACAGGTAAAGGCTACTTCACACTTCAGGTCAATGCATCACATCATCCACTGCATCCAGTTTCAAACTGCTCACACTAGACGGAAGTGAGATGACATGGCCTGTCTGCACACGAACATATGATATTAAAGGAAGCAAGATTTTTCTTTGCTCTGCTGCTGATGGCTCAGGTCCACTAGCAGAAAAGAAATGTGAATAAACTCCATCATGGACTTTGAAGACAAACATGCTCAGCATTCTGACGCCACTGTGCAGCTGATCAATCAACACACTGCTGCACCTTCAAAGTGTCCAAGTGGGAATTCTACACATTTTGTCCAGCACACCTCTTCCAATTTTAACACTAAAATTAGGGTATTTGGACTTAGAGAAACCAGCTATTTTAGCCCTCATAAATAACAAGATGCAAAAACTTGTCTGATGTTGCATTACACCTCTTAAATCATGCATCTTTTGACGGAAATCAAAGACATTCATGCTTGGAATAAAAGGCACAATCAAAAAGATAAAGATGAAACATCGTCTTGATTACACAATTTTCTCAACAGTTGTAGTTATAACCAGAAATCATGCACAGCAGATTGTTTGCGTCAGTGGTGTGAAAGAAAGGAGGACTTTTGGTAATGTAATAATCAGAACTGGGCAATCTTTTAAAAACAATCTGACTCAATTCCATAATTAACCTGTGTTCAGTTTTCACATGATTAGCATATTAATTAATCCACAACAGCCATGGTTATGTGGCACCATTATGGCTGCATGTGAGACCGAGAAAAGTGGAAAAAAGGATTATAGTGTGACAGACAGAAGCTACGAGTGAGGATTTTATGTCTCAGACACAGAAAATGTGATCTCTTTCAGAGGAATCGAAGAGTGAATAGCAAGATACTCAGAGTGGGAAGTGAGACGGAAAAAGGAAAAATGGAAGACCAGAGAGGGTTATGGCTCCTCCGTGGCAGAGATGATTTTTGGCTGTTTTATGCAAAATGCACTGATTCCAAACATCATGCAACTCAGCAGATGGTATTTAATCATCTTCACACTTTTAATGCAACTTATCTGTGTTTGGGAGAATCAGTCACAGCTCTGAAGAATGAATGCAGTTCTATAAGGGATGTCCAAACCTACATTTTTTGCCCTCAGTCCTGATATGTGTCTGTGGATAAAGAGACTTGATCCAATACTTTTGAAGCATCACATATGAGTGCTTAACTGCCAAGCTCCAGTAAAACATGCCTCTTCAGCTTTAGAAGGTTATCAGGAGAAAAAAGTAAGAATAAAGGAAAAGTTGTTTCAGATTTGCAATGGAGAGTGCAGAAAAGAGCCAGAAAAAAAAAAACAATATGCAAAAGATGGGCGAAACTGTCCTTGGAGTTTTATATTCTGTGCACGTCAAGTGTCCCTGTGTTTCTCATATTGTGTGTGTGTGTGAGTGTATGTGTGCGTGTATAGACCACAGGGGAAGCATATAAAAGTTACTCAGCTGTATGTCTCTTCCATTCACGGCAACTCAGAGCCATGTCAGCACTCATGCCACAGAAAACATCAGTGACGGGGGGGGGCTAGAGTGGGGCATGGAGCATTTGCTCCCCAGAACAAAACTCAGGTTCACCTCGTTAATCTCTATGACGACAGAGATGCTAAGGCAGCAAATTAGCAGTGAGCGAGAAAAATAACGGCCACAGGAGACGCTCATAAAAGAACAGACTGAGAACTACAGAGGTAGTGTAGTTTTAAATTCACCTTTAATACAGTGATACTGTCTCCTGATCATTCTACTAGTTTAATGGTTAAAAGAGTAGGAACACTAGTATATACTGTATGTACAATTACATCTGGGGTGACCCTGAACAAAACAAATTCATATGAAGCCACACTATCATATTTGGTTCAATGTTTCTATCATATACAGATGTAGCAGTCCTACATACAAATATGTAGGACTGCTTTTTTGCATTTACGCAATATCTCTAAAATTAGAAAGGTCTCGTCTCAGAGTGATGCTGAAAAACTAATTCATGCATTTATTTCCTCTAGGCTGGACTATTGTAATTCATTATTATCAGGTTGTCCTAAAAGTTCCCTGAAAAGCCTTCAGTTAATTCAAAATGCTGCAGCTAGAGTACTAACGGGGACTAGAAGGAGAGAGCATATCTCACCCATATTGGCCTCTCTTCATTGGCTTCCTGTTAATTCTAGAATAGAATTGAAAATTCTTCTTCTTACTTATAAGGTTTTGAATAATCAGGTCCCATCTTATCTTAGGGACCTCATAGTACCATATCACCCCAATAGAGCGCTTCGCTCTCAGACTGCAGGCTTACTTGTAGTTCCTAGGGTTTGTAAGAGTAGAATGGGAGGCAGAGCCTTCAGCTTTCAGGCTCCTCTCCTGTGGAACCAGCTCCCAATTCAGATCAGGGAGACAGACACCCTCTCTACTTTTAAGATTAGGCTTAAATCTTTCCTTTTTGCTAAAGCTTATAGTTAGGGCTGGATCAGGTGACCCTGAACCATCCCTTAGTTATGCTGCTATAGACTTAGACTGCTGGGGGGTTCCCATGATGCACTGAGTGTTTCTTTCTCCTTTTGCTCTGTATGCACCACTCTGCATTTAATCATTAGTGATTGATCTCTGCTCCCCTCCACAGCATGTCTTTTTCCTGGTTCTCTCCCTCAGCCCCAACCAGTCCCAGCAGAAGACTGCCCCTCCCTGAGCCTGGTTCTGCTGGAGGTTTATTCCTGTTAAAAGGGAGTTTTTCCTTCCCACTGTCGCCAAGTGCTTGCTCAGAGGGGGTCGTTTTGACCATTGGGGTTTTTACGTAATTATTGTATGGCCTTGCCTTACAATATAAAGCGCCTTGGGGCAACTGTTTGTTGTGATTTGGCGCTATATAAATAAAATTGATTGATTGATTGATATAAAAGTCAGATGTTTTGAATATACATTGTGATACTTTTGCCTTAGTAGTAGTGGCTGTAACTGGATGTCTGAATAATGAACTGATGAGCTGTAAATTACATGAGTCCCATAAAACCATCAGAACATCACTTTCACTGGAACTTGCAGATTTGGTGACTGGACAGAAAAGGTGGTTCATGAAAAAGCTCCTTCTTCAAATTAGAAAGAAGCTTGACTGAAGCAGGATCAATTCATCTAGAGTTGCTGGCATATGTGGGTTCATTACTTCAGTGAATGCTGCAGAGCATGCTTTATTTTCTAAACTACTTCCCTGTAAATTATAACTATTTTCTGCACAGTTAGAACTACTCAAATAAAAGTCTTAGGCTACAATAAGCTGCATCGGAGTATAAATCATGTGTCAAAAAATGCATCATAAAGAAGAAATAAAACACAAAGTCTCACTCACAACCCCACCGTATGTGCTGCTACAGGCAGTCTATGGGGAAAAAAAAAAATGGCCAAACTGTGCATAAGACGTGCGCGTCACATGTGTGTAGAACAGGGGTGGGCAACTTGTTCCAGAAAGGGCCAAGAGGGTGCACATTTTCTGTGCAGCCACTGACTCCACCAGGTAATTTCACTGATTAATATCACTTTGAGCAGATGGAATCAGTTAATCAGTGAAATCACCTGGTGGAATCAGTGGCTGCAAAGAAAACCTGTACCCTCTTGGCCCTTTCTGGAACAAATTGCCCACCCCTAGTGTAGAAGGTCACACACTGCCTTTGGAAGCTTTTTAACCAGCACATGCATATTCTTCAGATTCTACAAAAAAAAAAAAAAAAAAATCAAGAACATATACAGCACGTACAGGTCCCATACTGCCGTCGTACGCCTGATCCAAGTTAGGAGCACAACTAGTAGGTGCTCTGTGATGACAGTAAAATGCACGGGCATTGCACTACACAAGTACACCACACTTGTTTTTTATGGTGCCAGCAAGATAAAAGCGCATCTCGCTTTCTACCCCTACGTGTGCCGTGCACGCAGCACACTCCAGGTATATATATATTGGGGAGATTGTGTAGTGCATAGCATTGGAGAAGGGAAGAAATGGGAGCCACCAAGATTATATTCCATAGTATGCACCAGAGCACCCCCCCCCCCACTCCAAATAATCTGACACATGGGTTTTAATTTAAAAAGGAGAGGAGATGTGATCAGACATGACCTCTGTCTGTGGTGATGGGTACCAGAACGCTGCACTATAATGCAGCACAGACCCACGGTGAGTATTTTTACTCTTTCAGCACCTTGGACAGCGACGCAGCCTCGAGGCTCGTGTCCAAAGGATGTGTCACATCCACACAAGCTATTTATATTGTTGTAACATTGAATTATTTTCATGAATAAAGCCATGAAAAAAATGCATGCACAGTGTATCAAGCATTACAGTTGACAACGCCAATGGCTGTCGCGATACTGCCGTAATGTCTAAGGGGGCTAGACCTTCACAGGCAGATGACGTTACCTGAGGAGAGATATGAAGCGATGTTGGTTGTGCTAATACAGGAACACTGACGCCGGAATGCGAGGCAACAGAGGATGGCCCACCACGCGGCGGGCCTCCTTTTATACGCATTCCTGGCTTGCATCACACACTAGCCAGGAATGATTGTCTCATGCAGACTAGCTGTGCCACAAGGGCGGGTCATACTCCTGGATTATAGGGGTGGCAATTTGCAAGTCACATGCACTCCACAAGCACTGCAAATGCACTGATCAGGTGTGACGGACATATGCATGGCACAGTCTGACGCCTCATTCACAAGAGCCGTGCAGCCTATATGTGACAACTACCACGCCCATACTCTTTCACAAACTTTCCCAGGATACCTGCGACACGGCTGCCACCTGTCACTCTCGGCGACACGTGCGTGTCCAACACATGTGCAGTGGGCTGTGAGTGAGGCTTAAGTCTAAATTTATTTATAAAAGCTACTGTATTTCACTAGAATTCAATTTAAAAAAACATTTCGTAACAAACTGGAAATGCCAGTGAGTCACACAGTAGCCAAAAAAGCATCGGATAAATACATTTAATGTTGTGTTTCCAGTTTCCACTGAACCGTAATTGGTGTGTACCATTAAACACTTATTTTTTAACAAACAAATCATGGGACCTCCTAAACTAATAATAAAAACAAAGAAACAAACAAGCAAACAAAACCTGACAGTTTGGAAAATATGGTAAAATGAATTGATCAAATATTTAAGCAATTTAATTTATACCCAGAGAACTTGAGCTGTAAGGTATGATCTCAGTGCTTCCCAGACTATTTTCACTTGGAGCCCCAAACTGTATCTAAGAAAGGCTGAGATTCTTTGTTTTTGGCAAAATGAACTTTAACACATATATAACTTGAATTAATACTCCTTTTTCTTTTTCACAAAACCTTGCTCCCCCACCCAGTGATCTTTGGTGGTGGACTAAAGAGGGGACTTGGACCCCGGGTTGGGAATGAGAGTTATATCTTCAACTCTACTCAGTAGGACTCTTGACTGTTTCACAAACTGAGAAACTGATTAGTGTGAAATGTTCTGACATGATTTTAACCAGAAGAGGCTGTAAATACTCTAAAGCCTTGTTTCCACCAAGCGGTCCAGGTCAGCACGGTACAGTTCAGAAGGGTTAAGCATGGCTTGGCTTGTGTTTCCACTGCCAGCAGTAACCTTTGTTTGGCAGGTGGAGCATGGCAAACATCAACATGCACGTCATTGAGAAGGGCAGAGCGACGTAACATAGTTCTTCCTCTGCAACAATCACCAGGAAAGTCTGCACCTCCTCATTTGACTAATCTTGGCTGCTTTCCATTGACATTCTTTGTTATGTGGTATTTAAAATAGCACGTATATTTTTGACAGGATTCTGAACAGCAGTAAGCTGTCGCAGGGTGACAACGCATTCCTACGTTGCTATGAGCCAATCAATGGGCAGCAGTGGGTTAGATCCTTCCTTGTTCCGTTCCATCATTTTGGTACCCAAAGAAAAAGGGGCTAAAAGTGGTACGGGGCAGTTATTTTGGTACCCACAAATGCACAAAATAGCGTTCTCTACCGTGACGTGGCGACACAGAGCACTTAGTGGAAACAAGGCTTAAGTTTCATTCAGGAACAGGCTTGGGGGGTAATGGAATACATGTAATGGTGTTATGTAATTAGGATACAAAAAAAAAAAAAAAAAAAAAAGGTAACTGTATTCCGTTACAGTTACAGAAAAAAAAGACGTATTCAGATTACAGGTATATTTAGTAAAAATGGGGGTTACTTCGCAGGATTACAATTTTAATGCATTTTATGATATCTGTATATAATATTTTTTTTTCTTTGAAACGAAAACGTCCTTTCATGGACAGCGACGTGACGCCTCATAACCGGGCAAAATATTGATAAAGTACCCGGATGTTAATGCATTTTCAAAGGAGATTCGCGACGGAACACACTCAGAAAAATGCTCGCAAAAATAAGTGTTAAAATGCCATTTTGACCTGGATATCGAGCCAGTAAAATTAAATTACATTAAATTATGTCAGGAAAGTATTAAACTTACTCGGACACACACACACATTCCCAAATATTAGTGCTGAAAGTGACACGGATCTACGCTGTTCAAGCTGCTGAGCTGAGGCGTCCTGCTGCAGCTGCTGTTCAGCGCAGCGCGGCTCCTAAAACCATTACAATACATTTATATATATATTATATTTTTACACAATTATCCTTTATTGACCGAGTTTCATTCATGAAGTCAGTGGTGTGGGTACACATCACTATGTGTGGGTGTGACTGTGAGCGGCACAGCACGGATCATTATAATCTCATTATTTTAAGGTGCAAATTTAAAAAAAAAAAATCCCCAGTCTTGTCAAACAATTTTAATCACTAACAACAAGTATTTTAACTAGACATTGGTCTAGCAGTGGAAAATATCAACTAGACATAAGTGAAGAGTTAATGGTCCGTGTCACTGGGCGACACAGATACGGCAGGAGACATATACAGCTGTTTAACATCCAAATATCACGGACAAAGTGACAAGAAGAACCAAAACCACTTAGTTATGGAAGGAAATATTGTCTCCCTTGTTACTCCGTTTGTGGCTTTGCCAACATGCGCAGCTTTCCAGCATATTCCACCTGTTTCTTGAACTTCTATGCATGCAAATCACTAACTTGCCTGGAATTAAAATGGCGACCACGCCTCCTTACTGACAGTATTTACTTAATGGTTTTCATTATGCTGTTGTTCTTATTTTGAAAGTTCAATAAGTGAACTGATTTTTGTTTTGTATATTGCTCTGCAAGCCACTTTTAATTACAAATTCATCCACACACTAATGAGTTTTCATTATCCTTCATTTGTTTGGCATTTGTTGTTGAAAATTTAGCAGCTGAACACTGGGTGTGTTTAAAACAATATTGTGGGTGCTCCTAACTCATAATGTGAAGTAAAACAGAGCACGCCATGTAAAAGAAACAGTTTTATTTTTGCTTAATAAACTGTAGTATGTAGTCAAGACTATTTATATTTAGTGATAGATAGAGATAGAGAGATAGATAGATAGCTTTTATTATCATTGTCATTACAACGAGATGTCCGGACACACATTCCACATACAACAGCAATTGATCTACAATTATTACTTGTTTACCGTAATAATGGCACACATCAAAATTAGGACAACACATACACATTTGACATGGTTTATGTGCACTAAACTTGAAACAGTCCGTTTCCCAATTGAGGCAATGTGAGTGTGTTTGTAGCCGCTGCAACTGTCAAGTCGCACCGCCAGGCCAGCTTGAGAGGACGAGGCCTGCCGCAGGGAGGGAGGGGCAGGAAGAGTGATAAGAGGAGAGGCTGGAGCATGCTTTGGTCCATGTGTAAGTCTGTCAGTTTATTGTTCTTGTGGGTTGAGATAAGAATGGAGCCAAATAATCTGACCAGAGCCTGGATAAATTCCTCTGGAGGAAAACAGTGGGCAATTGACCTTGATGCCTGTAGTGTTGCAGCCGAGCAGTGAAAAACACTTTTTACAGTTCCACTCACTCAGCCAAATCCCAATTATGAATTAAGAATATTCCTAATTTTGAATTAAGAATATTCACTGGCCTCCGAAACCTTCAGCTTCAACTGCAAGGCACACATCAGCTCCAAGGTGTCATCCAATTTGCGTCTGAGTTCAAGAGTCAATGCAGTCTGAGAATGCACTGCCTTGCCGACCTCGTTTGTCTGTATTAGCATATTTGATATTGGAGTAATCCAGAAGTAACTGAAAGTAATCAAATTACATTCATATTATGGTACTTGGATTGTGTTACTGATTACATTTTTCAACAGGTAACTAGTAACTGTATCGGAATACATTTTTAAAGTAACCCTCCCAACCCTGTTCAGGAATCACATAGAATTTAGGTTTGTTGATCCTGCAAAATACGGTATAAACATTTATGTGTCTGCTTTAAATTTCAATCGTTCCCTCAAAGATGCAACTGGTGAGAAAAAATAAAACAAGAACAAGGGTTGTTGAAGGCAGCTGACACATGTAGAAAATAAAATAAACACATCCAAAGGTGCAGCTCTCATACACACCTTCATGGGAATGCATGTGCACTCATCACTCATAGGAATGCATATGCGTGCAAGAAATACATAAACACAACAGTAATACACAGACACACACACTGAGTGAAAGGAAAAGTTTTGCATCACTTACCAATCATGTGATTGGCGACGTGAATCTGGATCTCCCTTTCTGTCTCAAACGTCATTTGGCATTTAATGCACTGGTAGGTTTTCTTCTGTAACAAACAGAAGAAAAGTCACTGTGCATCCTAAACATTAAACAGACCTCGCCTTAAACAGAAAAGATAATCACAGTCATTTGAAAAAAAAAAGACTAATTCAAATTGATAAAGCAAAAATAACCAGTAACCAGATTAATACAGTGTAGGGGAGAGAAGGAACCTTCTGCACTGCAAACAGGCGCACTTAACCGCTTGGCAGTGGCCAAGCAAGTGCGCTTGCATACCAAGCGGCAAATGACAGCTGTCCACAGTTTCTCTGTGATCAAAGTTGCATGCACAGCTGCTGTAAGCAGGTGCTTTTAACTGGACAAACAAAGACAGGGGCAGAAGCCATTAGAAACACTACACATTTCACTCATGGTACCAACATGACACGTCACTCATGGTAACAGCAGACTTTACTGCTGTTACACTAACACTAACTTTTACACTAACAACACTGTAAAACTAACATCAACTGCAATAACAACATTTAAAACCTCAATACCCTGAATTCCCATGGTGCATTGCAGCACAATGTCCACTGTTTACTGGTTAGCTAAAATTTCAAATTTCTCCAAAAATATTTATCCTATCAACTTTCCATTTTTGCAGCGGTCATCCTTGACCAAAAACACATAAGCAAACCAAATGGCAAATGTCAGCTCTCCCCAGTTTTTGCATGGTCAAAGCCATATACATGCACACAGAGGCCACTTAGCTATATATATATATATATATATATATAGTAAAGTAAGTTCCTTAGGCTGCTCCCTTGTTTGCACTCAGGGTTGCCACAGCAAATCCAAGGTGGATCTGCATGTTGAATTGGCACAGGTTTTACGCCAGATGCCCTTCCTGACGGAACTCCACATTACTGCTCTCTTCCACAGCATGTCTTTTTCCTGATTCTCTCCCCTCAGCACCAGCAGAAGACTGCCCCTCCCTGAGCCTGGTTCTGCTGGAGGTTTCTTCCTGTTAAAAGGGAGTTTTTCCTTCCCACTGTCGCCAAGTGCTTGCTCACAGGGGGTCGTTTTGACCGTTGGGGTTTTTCTGTAATTATTGTATGGTTTTTGCCTTACAATATAAAGCACCTTGGGGCAATTGTTTGTTGTGATTTGGCGCTATATAAATAAAATTGATTTGATTACATGGAGAAATCTGGCAGGGGTGGGATTTGAACGGGAACCTTCCGCACTGAAACCAAGGGCATTAACCACTTGGCCACCACGACTGCGTGCGCTCTCTCTCTCTTTTTTTTAACAAATACTATATATATATATATATATATATATATATATATATATATATATATATATATATATATATATATAGCAATTGTTAAATTTTCCATTGAAGGATACAACGTGGCATGGACTGGAACAAACAAGCATGTGGGTATAAATCCACTTAAAAAGTGAGACTGTGGGTTGGCACAATAAAGCAAAAATCAAGTTGTTGATTGTCAAAGAAAAAATGAACAAGCGAGAAAGAAAGAGAGAGTCAGAGGAAAAAAGAAGGGGGGAGCAGAAGTTCTGCTTATCCATTCACAGCACACACTGATCACTCATGCACAAACATACAAAATACACAAAGGCCCCACTTGCACAATCTCACTGCTGCTTCAGCCTGCTACACCGAGCACACACACAAAACTCCTACTTTGTCTGCTTTGTGCTGTTAGACTAAGCAGAAACAAAGGTGCAGGTAAGACAGAGAGTCCCTGGGAACTGCCTGGAAGACACACACACACACACCCACACACTTGCTCGCACTCAGACATGCAGCAGATCCCGTTGAGCCTGACTGTCAATATCAAGTAGAGCAAACAGCTCCCACAATGCCTCAGCACGCCCGAGCTGCAGGACCCGATGGGGTTCAGTTGACACACACCCACATATACACAAGCACACGGATGCAAGCGCCTCAAAAATAAAATAAAATAAAAAGTAGCATGCAGCCACACACATCATGCAAACATACATTTGGGGTGGATGTGATATTCTGCTGTACTCCTAAAAATCTCTCTCTCTGTTAGATCCTGATTGTGTTATTTACACAATTGTGGCTGCCGCGTTGTTTCAACGTTCAGTGCTATATTCATATTTCATCTGATAATTGTGTTAAAGACCAAAGCAGGGAGATCAACGTTCTAGACAATGTGGTTTGCAGTTTCAACGCTGAAACTACCATCCAGTAGTCACTCTACCCTGACTCACCTTAGGTGCAGGCGACGCTTCAGTCTTCTTTGCACCTGCACTACCTTCAGGGCTGACCTCAGGGTGATCTGTCTGGACATGACTCTCCAAGTCCTCCAATGTTTCAAACTTCACCCCACACTCTGGACACCTCAGGCCTGCTGCTGCCTTCTCTCCCTGCGTGTCACCGGGTGTGGCAGCTCCTCCCTGGCTGGGGCTCTGGCCATTTGTGCCCCTGATTCAAGAACACATTTGGTTTTTGGTTGAATCTGGCTATTTTTCTAAAATGTAAATACAGTTGTGATCATGCAGAAGTCATTTAGGCCATCACTCAGGCTTTCTGAAGAGCAGTTTTGAAGCAGTCATCCATGAACCAAAAATCTGAGCTTTGAAATACCCCCAGGAGTAGACATTAACACTGGCACAATGGCCTGTCAGCATTATTCTGGCCTTTGGGCTTAAATGTGCTCCCGACCTTCATATTTCACTGGACCAATGCAACCAGCGGAGTGCTTCAGTATGTTTTATGATGCTGCCACAGCCTGCAGTGCTCTTAAATCTGTGTGTACAGATCTTGACATTTCCACAGGCCCGCTTGCCCAGTGTAAGTATTCCATCTTCTGTCAGGCACGTACATACACTGTTGACTTGTTGCCAGAATGAAGTAGCTTAATGTTAAACAATGTTGGGTGACATCTGGCTTTTTGTTAAAAACAGCTTAAAGATTCAAAGATACAACTTGCAACTTCTTTTTGAAAGATAGACAGTGAAACCTGAGGAAGGCCATTATATTGGAAGGAGCCTTAAGCCAAAGTGCCAAAATCCCTGATCCACAAGAAACCCAAACTCCACAGGTGGTGGCAGGTTTATCAATGATTAAACGTGCAGCACAAGCCTTGCAATTTAATGTGTTAATGTTGATAATATGTCCGTAAAAACAAATAGTATTATTCACAAAGTTCATAAGATGTTCTACCTGGTCATGCAAACAGCACAAAGGCCATAAGGCAGCCCATTGACATCCAGCTTCACCAGCTCCCCTTTGTTCTTAAACTCCTTTAGGCAGAACGCACATTTATACAGCTTGTGCTGTTGCAGCTGCCCATTGGGAGATGAAGAGGCTGAGCCGCTACCTTCTCCATTCCCACTTCCTCCTCCAGGTCCCGCCAGTGAAGAGCCAGTGGAAAGCTTCTGCATGTGGAAAGTGCCATGGATCTTCAGCTCCAGGGTAGAGGTAACAGTCTGCATGCAGACGACACAGCGGAATCCGGTGAGGGAGTTGCGGAGGTCAGGGTGCATCTGGCAATGTTCTATAAACTCCTCCTCGCTCTGCAGGGGCATCTTACAGATTCGACAGGTCCCTGTGTCTAGGCTCTTACTGTGGGTCACCTATGAAGACAAAGAATGAGCAGGAATGATCAGTATGCATGTAAGTAAGTTGAATATGGTCCCTGAGGCCCATTGGTGCCGGTGCTTATCCCCGGATTCTGTGTACATGAAGTGCAGGGAATTAATATTCCCCACAGGCTTTGATAGAAGCACAGATAAAAGAAAAAAAATACTTCAAACAACACTTTAAAGCTTAAAAGAATCATCAATGACAACTCATTAAATTATTTATTTTTTATACATTTACATATTTTTATATGAGAAAACTCAGGGTACATAAACATTCTTGCAAAAAATGTATTATTATTTTAAATATTATTACACATTTAAAAAACATGCAAGTACGAAAAAGAGTAAAATATAAGTACCTTGTGTTCAGTAAGGGTTAGCAAAGACGGGAAACGCTCGCCACATATTGGACACATGTAGTGTTTGGCGGGGCCGCGGTGTGTTTGCGCATGTTCACGAAGACCGTTCTCAGAGAAGAACGTTCTGGAGCACACATTGCACTTGTGGTTTCCCTTGATGAAGTCTGCCTTCTTCTTACGAGAGCCTAGTGGAGATAACCATTATTAACTTCTTCAAAAAAACTAAACAGATTTTAACTATTAGTATATGTTGATATTAAGAATAAAATTTTAAACTTTTTTTTTTGGCAAACACAATTAAAAAAAAATTATGTTTAGGAAAAAAGAGAATAGTTTAGTAGAAAATATATTATTAATTAGTATTAATAGTAGTGGTATCCATGTACTTAATAAACAACAAATCTAAAACGACAAATAATCAATGCTGAAAGCTGAAAACAACAACAGGTTGGTGTAAATCATTACCAGCGTCATCTTCTCCCGGTCGGATGTTATGGTCTCGCAGCCGGTGGTTCTGCAGCAGAGACTCCATGGTGTAAGCAGCTCCACAGATATCACACGCGTACATGGGCTCTGAATTGTCCAGTTCCTCCTCACCACCGCTGGCTTCATGGCTGTTGACTGCATCTGCTCCTTGGCCACTGCCTCCTCCCCCAACTCCAGTCTTCAGCAGCATATTCTGGAGGTCAGCCTGTTCAGCAGCTGCTACTGTTGCTCTTTCGCCTCCTCCTACACTTGCATTGCCACCACTGCCTCCTCCTATTCGTTTGGAATTCTGTGCCAGTCCGTTAGGTGTCCCGTTCTGGCTCCCACTACTGCCTGTACCGCCACCATTCCCAGTGATGATCCCACCATCGAAGATGCAGTGCTTTTCCCTCAGATGCCTTTCCAGCAGTGTGATGGCGTGGAAGGATTTGCCACAGAATCGACACGTAAACTTCTTGCTGTGTGTGGTTATGTGGCACTGGAGTTCCACCTCTGTTCCAAACGTCTCCCCACAGAAGATACACTTTCGGGGCTTGAGTCCTACATGATGTAGGTTGGATTACTATATGCAGAAATACTGGCCAACATCTCAAGAACTGAGTACTTATGCAAGAAGACTAGTGAGGAAAACCACCAAGAAACACATGACAACCTTAAAGGAGTTATAAGCTTTTGTGGTTGTGATTGGAGAAATTGGCACAGTTCAGAGGTGGCATCCCCATTACACATCTTGATGGTGTATTAGAACAGAGAAGGACTTTGAACAAGATACAAGATGATATCTAGGCATGAGAATGTTACCCATGCTGTGGTGAAATGTAGGTGAAATTTAAAGGTCTTCCTTTTAAGAAAATCCTTCTCTGTTACTCTCAAATCCATCTACAGAATCCTTTCTCAAAGTTGTTATGGGCATCTTGGTGGCTTTCCTCACTACTCACCTTCTTGCACAGTCACTCAGTTTGTGAGAACCGACTGACTCCAGGCAGATTTACCATACGATACACAATGTTTATATTTCTTAATGATTGGTGTCAGGTTAAGTATACTATAATTATATTCAGTGACTTGGAAATGTTCATGTATTCATTACTTAATCCAGCTAAAGGAAACTGGCTGTAAAAGTGATTATTTTGTTGTGTTATGTTAAAGGGTATCCAGTGGCTTTTATATTTGTATTTTTTTTTTATATTGTATCATGAGCATTTGTTCAAACTGTGCATTTAAATGACACCATTATATTAATTTCAATCTAGTCTGAATTGTTTAAAAATACAAATTACATATCTAAAAGGCTAAGGGTTCCAAAAAAAAAAAAAAAAAATCATGCCACTACATAATACTTGGTGTGGATGTGTTCTGAATGTTTTCTAGGAAGTTTGTAACTTGATAATACAGAAAAATATTTTACAAGACATTTTTGTTGTTTTTGTTTTTTCAAAAGGAATTAAAATTTGACATTTGGTTTTCTTTAGACATTTTTGTTGTTTTTGTTTTTTCAAAAGGAATTAAAATTTGACATTTGGTTTTCTTTAGACCCAGTGACAAATGGGGGAGGCGAATACATTGAACACTACATTTGTCAAATGCACAGTAAGTCAACAAAAGTGTTTGCACAACAGTTGCACTATTTGTTGTACACTGCATATCTGTTAGGGAGTGTAACAATTCACTGATGCAGTGCAGCAGATAAGTGAAACAATCATGCAAATGGTGATAAAAGCATCAAATTCGGCAGAAATACTCCTTAGACACTCCTCTTTTGAAAAAAAGCAATTGGCCACTTGACTTTTCAATCGGTGGTCAGGTAGGGGTCAATTGAAGAATTACACAGAGGTTAAAAATTAAAAGATGCTCTAATCATATTGAAAAATATTCCACATTATTTGCCTGATCATAAAGATTCCAAAAAGGTATAGTTTGGACTATCTGTGACTGAATTCTATTGAGTTACGGGATAAAAACAGTAAGACTGGTGACAAAGGTCATTTTGTATAGGGGTCAAAAGTTAAAGTTACTCCAATTTTGGTAAAAAGTGATGCAAATTATTGGTTGAGCTAATAGGATTAACAAATGAAATAGTGTTGACAGTGTTGACTGCTTGGTCTCCAAAGTAAAGGTCAAACAAGGTCTACGTCTACTGGATTCTATGACATGTGACATAAGAGGTTTATTACAAAACTAACCGGCAGTTTTATAAAAAAAAAAAAAAAAAAACTATATGGATTTGAATCACGTGCGATTACACCAGACATGCTTGAACCCTCGTGCGCATGCGTGAGTTTTTTCACGCGTGTCGGTGACGTCATCCACCTGTGGGCAGGCTTTGAGTGAGCACTGGTCCAGCCCTCTCAGCTGAAATCCTTTGTCTGAGACGCTGCTGGAGACGGCGCGCGTTGCTTTATCAAAATTTTTTCAGGACCCGTGAGGGATATCCGAGTGGACACTATTCAAGAAATTCAGCTGGTTCTCGGTGAAAAGTTTAATGGCTGATGAGAGGTTGTGGAGTTTCTTTCGCTTTAAGGACAGCTCACAAAGCGGATCGACGCGGCGCGGTCGGAGGTGGCGTCCGTCTGGCTGTTTCAAGCTGAAAACATCCTAATTTAAGGCTCTGTTCACCCAGGTCATCGTCAGAGAACAGAGAAGTTTCAGAAGAAGTCGGCATGAGGAGTTTATACGGACATTCCACTGTTAAAGGAGATTTTGTAATGAAAGAACGTGCGGGCAAATTCGCCGAGTCGGTTCCATGATGACGCCGCAAATCCATCTGCGCCGCAACAGGAAAAACACCTCTGTGTTGAAAACCATTTGTAAAATTCAGGCGGCTTTTGATGGCTTTCAACAAGTGAGTATCTGAGAAATTGTTTAACAGCTGGGCATGTTCCAACTTGTCCGTTAAGGTTTCCAATGAAGGTGTTTTTCCTGTCGCGACCCCCCGCGGTCGGGTCCGGCCCGACATGCGAATCTGCCCGCACGTTCTTTCATTACAAAATCTCCTTTAACAGTGGAATGTCCGCATAAACTCCTCATGCCGACCTCTTCTGAAACTTCTCTGTTCTCTGACGACGACCTGGGTGAACAGAGCCTGAAATGTGGAGGTTTTCAGCTTGAAACAGCGAGACGACGCCGCCTCGGAGCTCAGATCGCCGTCAGGCGCCGTGGGCCGTCCTTAAAGCGACACTTACACACCAAAATCTCTCATCAGCCGTTAAAATTTTTACCGAAAACCAGCTGAATTTATCGAATGGTGTCCACTCAGTTGTGCCTTACAGTTTTTGAAAAAATTTTGATCAAACAAAGCAGCAGTCTCTGAGCCATTCCTAAACAATGAAAAAAAAAAATCGACGAGAGGGTGGGCCACTCCTCACTCAAAGACTGCCCACAGGCGAATGACGTAACCGACAGGCGTGAAAAAACTCTCACATGCCCACGAGGGTTCAAGCATGTCTGATGTAATCACATGTGATTCAAATCCATATGGTTTTTGAAAAAAATAATAAGGTCGGATACTTTTCTAATAGACCTCGCATGTTACCTCATAACGTGATAAGTAAGGATGATACATGGTCCAAACTATTCCTTTTTAAAACCGTGTTAACTCAACTAGTAATTTGCATCACTTTTTACCAAAATTGGAGCAACTTTGACTTTTGACCACTGTACAAAATGAAACTGACCTTTGTCACCATTCTTGCTGTTTTTTATCCCGTAAATCCATAGCATTCAGTCACAGATAGTCCAAACTATACCTTTTTGAAATCTTGATGATCAGGCAAATAATGTGGAATATTTTTTCAATATGACTGGAACATCTTTTAATTTTGACCTCTGTGTAATTCTTCACTTGACCCCTACCTGACCACCGATTGAAAATTCAAGTGGCCAATCATTTTTTTCAAGAGGATTGTCTAAGGACTATTTCTGCCGAATTTGATGCTTTTATCACCATTTGGAGGATTCCCCTCTAAATATTCTCTTATCCTCTGCACTATAACCCTTAATACATTAACAATAAAAGTAAGCATTTTGAAGTTATATTTTACACTCAGTGAGTGCAATGTCAGCCTATAATCTTCACTTGACATTTTCGGAGATCCTATGCTCTAAAATTTGAATTCAGTTAGTAACCATGAGCATTTTGTTCATCTTTTTCCACCGGTTCCACAAAATGTGTATTGTACCTGCTCCGAGCCCCGCTGGAAGGCCTGACCTCTGTCCGAGGTGATTATGCTTAACATGGAGCTGGAGGTCCATCTCCTTCCTGAAGTCCCAGGTACAAGCTGTGCAGCGAAACAACTTCTTCTCATTACTGTGCTTCACTGCCAAGTGCACCTGGACAACAGAAGGTGTTTAATTTCCACTGAAGAAAACAAGAAAAACAAGAGTCAGCCAAAAAAAATTTAAGCAAAGAGAAAAGCGCATCCCAGTCACCTGGATGGAAACCTTGGAATCAAAGACCTCCTGGCATAGAGTACAGTGGTACAGGACAAAAGTGTGCATGTCCAGGAGGTGTTTCTGGAGGTCATCCACAGAGGAAAACTGTTTGTCGCAGCTCTCGCACACATACTGTGTTGAGGTGGTCGTGTAGTGCACAGTCAAATGTTGAAGAAATGCCTCCTGGGATTCAAAGTCTTCCTTGTTGCACTGGGGACAAGACTGACGCTTCAAGAGCATCTCAAGGTGTGACTTAAGGTGGGCCTGGAATCCATCAAAGCTGCCAAATCGCAGATCACACTGGTTGCACGGGTAGTCACCATTGCTCCCTAAGGACGGGGTGGAATCCCCTCCCAGTCTGTGTCGCTTCGGGGAGGAGATCTCTACATCAGAGGAAGCAGGGCTGAGGTCTGCAACCTTGGCTTGCCGTTTGTTGTTAGCCAGTGGGATGTTCTTGTGGTTCTCCTTGATGTGCTTGGTGAGCTTGAGGAGTGAGCCGAAGATAGGAGAATTGGTGCAATAAGGGCAGGAGTAAACCTGTGCATGGACAACAGTCCTTTATTTTTAAGACTATTAAAACATTGATATGCAGAAGTAATTCTTGCAAAAATAAAAGATGACAAAGGTGGTAAGAAAGAAAGAAAACAAGCTGAATTTAATTAACTTAATTTGAATTACTTTCACAGTTGGGATAAGTTCTCTCTCTAATATCAAGGCAGATAAATTAGCAGCGGAACAACACATCAATTATGTTATTTAGGTTTTATTCTAAAGTCTAAGCTGATTCACACCCCACCCCAGACACGTACACAGGTAGACCCCTAGTGGTGCTCAAGCACCTGTTCTTTTTCCCAGGATGAGTAAACTGCCCTTTATGGAGCCCTTTTTTCTTATTCAGCAATATTTAAAAATACAAATTACCCTCTCTGTCATCAATCCCCCCCAAAAGTGTTTTGAAATCTGATGGGAATGTATTTGAGTTCTTGTGAGAACTCTGTCCCGATCTGATCTGTGGCGTGCACAAGCTCTCCCCTTGCTCCTCCCTCCTCCACTCATACAGTACTGAGTGCTAGAGACCAACTCGCTGCTACAACAAACTAATTCTCCTCTGACCCGCAACATCAGACGGACAGATAAGTGTTTGTGCAATCCCTGAAGTCGTCTGGTGCAAAATTAACCACAACACTTAACATTATAGCACCACTGTTTCACACACTTTGTTTTCTCTTATTGCACATTTTATTTTACTTGCACATTTCATCCATCCATTTTCTTCCGCTTTATCCGGAGTCGGGTCGCGGGGGCAGCAGCTCAAGCAAAGCCGCCCAGACCTCCCGATCCACACACACCTCCCCTAGCTCCTCCGGGGGAACCCCAAGGCGTTCCCAAGCCAGCTGAGAGATGTAGTCCCTCCAGCGTGTCCTATGTCTTCCCCGGGGCCTCCTCCCAGTGGGACGTGCCCGGAATATCTCTCCAGCGAGGCGTCCAGGGGGCATCCGGAAAAGATGCCTGAGCCACCTCAACTGACTCCTTTCGACGTGGAGGAGCAGCGGCTCGACTCCGAGCTCTTCCCGAGTGACCGAGCTCCTCACCCTATCTCTAAGGGAGCGCCCAGCCACCCTGCGGAGGAAACTCATCTCGGCCGCTTGTAATCACGAGCTCGTTCTTTCGGTCATGAGCCAAATCTCATGACCATAGGTGAGGATCGGAACGTAGATCGATCGCTAAATCGAGAGCTTTGCCCCCCTACTCAGCTCTCTCTTCACCACGACGGTCCGATACTTGCACATTTCATTTCAACACTTTTTTATTGAGAATTATTCTGTGTTTAGTGTGTGTATTTATACATGTCATACAGAGAGAGTGCAGCTCAAACCAGAGTCAAATTCCTTGTAATCTTGTGGATACTTTGGGAACAAAAGCTAATCTGATTCACTGAAAACATTACATGGCTACTGGTCCGATGTTTCATTGAAAAAAAAGGGGGGGAGTGTATTTAGGCATCACACCCGCTGAAAATGCTTGCCTTTTCATACAAAGAACATCCATAAATAACGCATAGCCTACATGTTTTGTACTCATGAGTCATGAAATACATGATTTCAAACCCTTGGCCATCTGTTTACTGACGTTTGTCATGTTTAATGAAGAGGGAAGGCGGAAAACAAACTGTAGCATACAGACAGACAGAATTTAAAGGCAGTTTTACTCTTTTACAAATTAGACAAGTTTTGTTTCATTTAAATTCTTACTTATTTTGATGTGAAAGCCTGAAGAAAAAAACATGACCACAAACATTTTGCAGGATAATGTCAAGTAGCTCTCACAGTAAAGTGTCAAAAATAGATACAAACATACAATATTTTATAGTTATAGCATATTGGCCAAACTTTTGTGTAGCAAAAGTCACCTTTAGTCAGGGAGTTATTTTCATGCAAACATTTATACTTCAGCAGTTGAGGTTTACAAATGAGGAATAATTTTTGCTAGGTAATTAACATTACAAACTAATGTAGAAGGCTAAATATAATATAGGTAATTTATTTAGAGCAGTTTTAAGTTAGAATATTTTTTATGATTATTTAATGTATGGTTTGGTAAAAGTGTGCAAAATATGGCCTTGTTTTTGCCTGTTTTTTCATTTATTTAGGCAATTTGATCATTTATGTGTTATGTGATGAGATGTGTATTAATTGTGATAAAAAATAAATATACAAGTTAAATAACCTACTGTGTTTTTTTTTTAATAATAATTTTGGCAATGGGTGCCCTTTTTGGGGCTTGAGCAACGCCCCCCAAAATTAGGAAATGTGCATATACCCCCCCCCCCCCAAAAAAAAAAAAAAAAAGAATTAGGCCTTTAAAACCAATATTACAATACTAAATAAGGTACAATTACGTTTATGTCAGCTGATAACATATTTCACAGACAAACCTTATAACCTGCATGGGACTGGGCAAATCTGTTGAAGTATATATATTGAGGGTTCGGGGAAGTCAGTTTACACCTTTTGGTGTTCTTATTACTATTCAATGGCACAAAAAAGCTCATTGTAAATTAAAATAGATTTTCCCACGTTAAACAATTTTGAGTTTGACTAACATTTTGGTTCCAATCAACTCAATACAATTTCAATTACAGTGCAAAAAAAACAGATGTACTGCAGAGACATCAACATAATGAAGGATTTTTGAAGTGAAGTCACAACAATATGAACACTGTCTCACATTAAAGCTCAACAGACAAATACAATAACCAGAAACCCACATAATTCAACAATTTTATAAATGTGGGGTTGATTTTAGATTTTGAGTAAAGTGGTTTAAGAGGTTCACCTCCCCAAGGTTTTACTCTGCAGAGATTGGGGGGGGGGGTGTAAATAGGTGGCTAGACAGATGGACGGATGAACAGCCAGATGGATGATTGATGGCTGTATGGACAGATAGACTGACAGGCAGATGGACAGACAGATAGAAGGACAGATGTATGTGTGGATGGATGAATAAATGAAGGAATTATTTGATGGATGATTAACAGACAGACCAATGGATGGACCATTCCCCATCCATGTATCCATGGATGATAGATTTGGGAAATATATGGACAGCCAGATAGATGGAGGGATGAACAGATGGACCAATAGATGGGACAGAGAGCGATAGATGGACAGACGGACAGACAGCTACTTGGACAGATGAATTGAATGATGGCAGATGGTGAATGGTAAATGGACTGCATTTATATAGCGCTTTTCCATCTGCATCAGACGCTCAATGCGCTTTACAATTATGCCTCACATTCACCCCGATGTCAGGGTGCTGCCACACAAGGTGCTCACCACACCAGGAGCAATAGGGGATTAAAGGCCTTGCCCAAGGGCCCTTTGTGATTTTCCAGTCAGGCGAGGATTTGAACCCATGATCTTCTGGACTCATGTCCAACACATTAACCACGAGACCATCACCTCCCCAAATGGATGGATGGATGGATGGACAAATTGATACATGAAATGAAGCTGCCATTCTGAACTACTCAACATAATTTTATGACTCCAACAGAAAAAAAAGGGAATGAAGGCTGAGTATCAAACTCTTTCTTTCATGAGTGCTCAATATGAAGTATTAGAAAAACTGACAAAACCTGGAAAATGTTATTTCTGAAGAGTACAGACTGTTGATTCTCACCTCCATAAAGGACTGAGATGCAGCCTGGAGAACAGGGGACTCCAGTTTGGCCACCGCTCCGCCGGATGCAACCCCGCCCCCTGCTGCTGAGGCACAGTGTGTCTGCTGAATGTGTTCCGTCAACGAAGACTCTGTCAGGAATCCCATGGAACACTGGTTGCAGAAGAAAGCATGGTTCCCCTCTAGGGAGAAGGAATTAAGTTAAGTTAATTTTGGTTCGGCTGCCACCGCAACCTGGATAAAAGGCAGCAAATGAATGAATGAATAATTTTGGCTCAACTGTATTAGTTATTGGATATTACCAATAACATTGCTGCATGCCACATCATCAACAAGGAACCAGGAGGGACTTCATAAACCTGAATACCCATAAGAACTCTCACATGGAACTCCAACTCTAAGAACTAACTCTAGAACTCTAACTCTAACCATCCCTGGTTCTCAAGACCAGGCACCTAAGTACAGTGAGGAAAATAAGTATTTGAACACCCTGCGATTTTGCAAGTTGTCCCACTTAGAAATCATGGAGGAGTCTGAAATTTTCATCTTAGGTGCATGTCCACTGTGAGAGACAATCTTTAAAAAAAAAAAAAAAAAATCCGGAAATCACAATGTATGATTATTTAATAATTTCTTTGTATGTTACTGCTGCAAATAAGTATTTGAACACCTGTGAAAATCAATGTTAATATTTGATACAGTAGCCTTTGTTTGCAATTACAGAGGTCAAACGTTTCCTGTAGTTTTTCACCAGGTTTGCACACACTGCAGCAGGGATTTTGGTCCACTCCTCCATACAGATCTTCTCTAGATCTTTCAGGTTTGGAGTTTCAGCTCCCTCCACAGATTTTCTATTGAGTTCAGGTCTGGAGTCTGGCCAGGCCACTCCAGGACCTTGAAATGCTTCTTACAGAGCTCCTCCTTAGTTGCCCTGGCTGTGTGTTTGGGGTCATTGTCATGCTGGAAGACCCCAGCCATGACCCATCTTCAATGCTCTTACTGAGGGAAGTAGGTTGTTTGCCAAAATCTCGCAAAGCATGACCCCATCCATCCTCCCTTCAATACGGTGCAGTCGTCCTGTCCCCTTTGCAGAACAGCATCCCCAGAGTATGATGTTTCCACCCCCATGCTTCATGGTTGGGATGGTTTTCTTGGGGTTGTTCTCATCCTCTAAACATGGTTAAGTGGAGTTGAATCCAAAAAGCTCTATTCTGGTCTCATCTGACCACATGACCTTCTCCCATGCCTCCTCTGGATCATTCAGATGGTCACTGGTGAACTTCAAACGGGCCTGGACATGTGCTGGCTTGAGCAGGGGGACCTTGCTGCCCTGCAGGATTTTAAACCATGACAGCATCATGTGTTACTAATGTAATCTTTGTGACTGTGGTCTCAGCTCTCTTCAGGTCATTGACCAGCTCCTGCTGTGTAGTTCTGAGCTTTCTCAGAATCATCCTTACCCCACAAAGTGAGATCTTGCATGGAATCCCAGACTGAGGGAGATTGACAGTCATCTTGTATTTCTTTCTAATAAATAATCATAACAGTTGTTGTCTTCTGCCAAGCTGCTTGCCTGTTGTCCTGTAGTCCATCCCAGCCTTGTAGAGGTCTACAGTGTTGTCCCTGGTGTCCTTACACAACTCTTTGGTCTTGGCTATGGTGGAGAGGTTGGAGTGTGACTGATTGAGTGTGTGAACAGGTGTCTTTTATACAGGTAACAAGTTCAAACAGGTGCAATTAATACAGGTAAAGACTGCAGAATAAGAGGGCTTCTTAAAGAAAAATTAACAGGTCTGTGTGAGCCAGAATTCTTGCTGGTTGGTAGGTGTTCAAATACTTATTTGCAGCAGTAACATACAAATACATTATTTTAAAAAAATCATACATTGTGATTTCTGGATTTTTTTTTAGATTATGTCTCTCACAGTGGACAAGACCAGGCACCTAAGTGGCTCTACTCTACTTTTTTCTACTCTATTTTACTCTTCCTTTTTAGATATACCTTTGTATACTGGCATAGTTCCACCTTAGAATTGGAATATAATATATAAGATATACCTTACTGAATTTTCATGCACCTAAGATGATAATTTCTGACCCCTCCATAATTTCTAAGTGGGAGAACTTGCAAAATCGCAGGGTGTTCAAATACTTATTTTCCTCACTGTAGCTCTACTCTATTCTACTCTTCTATTCAGCTCTTTTTTTATTTTAGATATTTAGATATTCCTTAGTATATACTAGTAGAGTTCTACCTTAGAATTGGAATGTATTATACAAGACATACCTTACTGAATTTTCATGGTTTTGGGTTCTGGCAGGAGTGCCAGTATAATTAAGTATCTATCAAATGTACTAACATTGTCTGCTAAATTTAAAAGATATATGCCAAATTGGAACAATGTGGGTTTGCACCTGTATGTATGTTAAGGAAAAATGTGAATTACAATAACGTTTATGTTCTAAAGGGATTCTGACAAAACTGACGTATGCACTGGCCCAGTGAATATATATATATATATATATATATATATATATATATATATATATATATATATATATATATATATATTGGAGCGCCTTGGGGCAACTGTTTGTTGTGATTTGGCGCTATATAAGAAAAAAGTTGATTGATTGATTGATATATATATATACACACACACACACACACACACTCATATATATACACACACATATATACAAGGGTGGGTAGGATTACTTTGAAAGAATACATGTGGATTACATGTATGTATGTACATACATTTGGATTACTTGTAATCTGATTACTTTTGGATTACATTTCAAAGTAATCCTACCCAACCTTGTATGTATGTATATATATATATATATATATATATATATATATATATATATGAGGTCTGTTAGAAAAGTATCCGACCTTTTTATTTTTTTCAAAAACCTGATGGATTTGAATCACATGTGCTTGCATGAGCCAACCTTCAACCTTCATGCGCATGCGGATAGTCACACGACTGAAAAGCCACCGAAAGCCATCTGAATCTTCCGAATGGTTTCCACCTGGCTGTCGCCCAGTTTCTGGCAAAATTTGATGCAGTAGCGCTGCTCCAGTCATTCCACCATGTTCCTTGCAATGAAAATCCGCAGAGAGCACTACACACGTTCTCACACAAAGGCTGCTTTGCAGCAACTGATGCAATCAACAGGCGTGAAAACGTTCATGCACGCGCATGAAGGTTCAAGGTTGGCTCATGCAAGCACACGATTCAAATCCATCAGGTTTTTTGCAAAAAATAAAAAGGTCCGATAGTTTCCTAACAGACCTCGTATATTATATATATATATATATATATATATATATATATATATATATATATATATATATATATATATATATATATATATATATATATATACACACACACACACATACACACACACACACACATATTATGTATTTGACACATGGCTTTATCAATATTGTATTCTACTGATGGTAGCAGTTTTCATCCAAGGTCCCAAGCAGAACATGGGTAGTATTGTAGTCTTCACAATTTTGCTCTTGGACACTGACACACAGACATGAGTAGCAGGGGAGGAATTGTCTGACCCTTCAGGTAATGGGCAACTAATGATCCCAAATGAACAACAGATCAAATCCATCAAGGAATAACAGAAGCACAGTAAACTGACACAATGAAACACTTCCAGTTTTGATTATTTTATGAATATGGAAGTACTAAACACCTAATGTGGTGGATCCAGCCATAATCCCACCAGGCAGGCAGTGGGACACTCGGATGTGTTCTTGTAGAGAGTTGATGTCTCCAAACATGTCTGGGCAGTAGTTGCAGTGGAACGCCGTCACATTGGTGAACTGCAACAGGGGTAAAGCTGTAGTGCCTACAGTGCCTCCACTGGCACGGTGAGCTTTACGCACATGCTCGTTGAGGTTGTAGAGTGTTGGCAGTGTATCCAGGCAAAGCTGGCAGGTGTGACTCTGCTGTGGCTTGTCTGCGTGGATGGTCTTTAAATGAATCTCTAAGACCGCCAAGCTGTGGAAGTCTCTCTTAGAGCAGTAAGGACAAGAGTATGTCACTTTCCCCCAGGTTCCTCCTCCACCTGTGGAGATGGGTAGATTAGAAGGTACATAAGAATTACACAAGACTAGATTAAAATCTGAGATCCCAAATCAAGCAGAGTCTGGCCCGAGACGGATTCTGATGTGGCCCATTATACCTCCACCTTGATGACCAAGATTTAACACCATTTCTTCGCCTGCGTCAGTGCCTCTTCTCCAGCCTCGATCACTGCCCTGACTAGGCTTTAAGGTGGAGTCAGGTGTGGAGCCCCTTTCCAGGCTGGCACTAGAGTCTGGAGTGGCTGAGCTCATTGAGGCCACGCTGCCAAGTGCGGGGTCAGGACTGGCAGCACTGTGGTTAGAGGAGTCAGGATGGCGGTGGCTGTCAAGGTGGCAGTAGACATCCTCTACGGATGGAAACTGTTCTGAACACACAGGACATCTGGAGGTACAGTGAAAAAAAAAAAACCATAAACACACAGATTAGCAGTTTGTATTTCAGGACTTTTCATACATTTCACATTACAACCTCAACTGCTACAAGCACAAACAATCCATACAATAAATAAAAAAAAATATATATATAGTGCAGTACTTGTGTTTGCGGTTGGCATGTTGCATGTCGATATGCGTGAGAAGCGATGCCTCATCTAAGAAGATCTCAGGACAGTGGATGCACTGCAGATCGGCTTGGTCAGACAGTTGCGGGTGTCTGGTCAGGACGTGTTTCTCGAGCTCGTCAGTTTGGCTGAACGTTTCTTCACAGTAATCACACATATACAGGTCCTGATCCTGGTCACCTTCTCCTCCTGCTCCCTTCTTCACTCCATCCCTCTCACTCCTCAGTGCTAGGTGCTCTCTGTTTTTGCGGTGAGCCTGCCAAAGTCAGAACACAGTGAAGACATAAAGAGGCATGTAGTGTTAAAATAATCTGACAAAAGAGAGAAAGCCACAAATTCAAACTGTAAAAACTTGCTCTGTGCCAATGTGGATCATAATAATTAAAATATCTACTAAAAAACAACATTTTGCAATTTGGCTGTCGCTTAGACATAGGAAGGTACAAGATTTTGCCAGTACAGCAATCTTTATCAAAAATGATGCAGTAGGCTGTATCACTGAAGTTTGTTGGAATTAAAAGCAAAGCATCACTGAGCAGCACGTTCTTTAATTATGTTGCACTTTAGGTGGAAATTAAAAGCTCCCCTACTACATGTCAGACAGAAATCATTTTTCACTAGCAGGTTGGGGAAGTCTGATTCAAAAGCATGATGCACTTCGCTAAAGAGCTTGTTCACTCTGTGGCATTTTACTCTGATTTCTGAATGATAGAGAATAAAATGCACTGATGCTAATTATTAGCCATGTTATCGCCCTCATTTACAAGGATAGAGTGTTTATTTCTTCACTCTAGCAGCCTCTTTGCTGAGGTCTTGATGAAATCAATTTCAAATGAAAATCATCTTTGATTGGGCAAAAAACAGATTGGTGCAATATTTTTCATCCTCTGGCACTCTTCAAAGATATGCATTGCACATTAGGTGGCTTTCCTCCTCTATGCTACAAGCAAACTATTTCCACACATCTTCAGCCATCACACAGTGATTTTTAACTCTGCAAAGCTCAGTGTCTGATGCTTGTTAAATGAGATCAGGTTTATTCATAGAGACTATAATGTGACATTTTAAGCCACAGGTATACAGTGAAATACTCTACACAGGGTCGCTCTTCACATATGTTTTTGATTAGTCTAGTTACAAATAGGTAAAACAGCAGCAGAAAAACTTCAGTAACTGTACTTACCTGCATGTGGCTTTGCAATGATGATGTGGAGGAGAAGCCACGCTTACACACACTGCACTTGAATGGTTTGCTGGAACTGCACATGTAACCCAAATAAAAAAATTTACAATGTCAATAAATATTATTTAAATACTGATGTGAGACAAACTTTTCTGAAAACAGTCACGCTCGCCTGTGTGTCTTGAGGTGGATCTTGAGGTGATCTGAACGAGAGAATGCAGCTTCGCATTCCTGGCAGCTGTACTTCTTATCTCCTGTATCAGCAGATTTATGGAAAAATGGTTACTATAGAGGCCAATTTTCATAAAATACATACCACCAGAATACAAATTCCACTAATGTCAATCTGAACAAACTGTGATCAATTTGGATTGTGGATAAAAACTGGGCAAAAAAAGGGGAAATTGTATGCCATGCTTACCCTACCCGGAAACCCAAAATTCTGATGTGTTTTGTGTGGGGACTGCTTCCACTTACCTGTATGGAGCTTGACATGACGATCTCTGCTCCTCTTGTGCTTAAATAAACGACTACAGAAGGTACACTTGAAAGGCAGCTTGTCACTGTGGATCTGCTCGTGGCGCTTCAGGTAGCTAAGTCGGCTGTGAAGGATCAGCAGATGGACAATGAATCATCATCACACAGAGTCATAAGAATCAAACTGACATTCATACATGTCGTCTTTAAACTCTATATACAACGGTCCTATAACACACGGCAGTTATTAGAGAAAAACACCATAAAATTCAAAGATGGATTTAGCCTATGTGAGATCCTAGACATTCAAACAGCCTGTGGCTATCAAAGGTCAAAATTAGAAAGAACCATGATGAGGGAAGAGGAGCAGAATCACAAATGTCTGTCGACTGTGACGATGACTTCATGGGGTATGTGACAGCTGATCATAAAGTCTTCAGAATATCTCTGGAGAGGATGGTGAGAAATGTATTCACCTCTGTAATTTTACTTTTTGTCTCAGCAGTCAATTGCT
Organism: Thalassophryne amazonica; assembly: GCF_902500255.1. Taxonomy (NCBI): domain Eukaryota; kingdom Metazoa; phylum Chordata; class Actinopteri; order Batrachoidiformes; family Batrachoididae; genus Thalassophryne; species Thalassophryne amazonica. Next base: position 91,204,103 of record NC_047110.1, read on the forward strand.
AGTACTGATACCATGGCAATATTGACAGTAGCATTTATTCATGTACACAGTGATATTCATAAATGGAGTTTGAGGATGCAGCTCATGAAGACTGATATTGACAGACACTTTAGGAAAGAAAAGAGACTAACAAGCTCATTTCAAGTTACATGTAACTTCAAAACCACACAGATGTTCAGAAAATCTGCTTCAGCTACTTTCATACAAAATCCTTTCTGCTATTTAATTATTTTATTCATTCTATCAACACCTCTTGGGGTATGAGAGTACATAAAATAAAAACATCAAATCAGAAATGGCATAAAACAAGCACCAAAAACCCCCCTCACACTTAAGACAGTTCACATAAATGATTACAAAAAATAAATAAAAAGCATCATCATTAAAAGAACCCACAACCTGATCCCAGATACGAGGTTGAAGATGAGTGAGTGAGTGAGTGATTATTAAAAGAAAAACTTTGAAAGAGCAGATTAAAATATGTCATGACTTTGTGTTAAGTTTCTGGATATTTGGTTTGATATAATAATGATTTAAGTATTTTTCCACATTCTGAGTTAAGAAATGGAAAACAAATAAGTAATAGAATTCGTCACCAATTTTATGGATATTACAGAGTTCACAAACAACATTTTTTTCCAATATACTACGGATTTCTGGGTAAATAAAATGGATTTCTACTAATTGGTAGCTTATACTCTTCTATGGTAAATTTATCTACGCCATTCAGATCTGATAATAGATCATTTTCAATGGCATGTTCTTTTTTTAAAAGGTGGTAAATTAAACATAATCTATTATTCTGAACACTATCATTCCAAGTCTGAATATACAGATCATTTATCCTTAGTTTTTCTGACACTTTTTTTACACTTTTTATGCAATGTGAAATTGTAAAGGTGTTGAGCTTAGAGTGCATTTCCTGTCATACAATCTGAAACTAACAGTTTACATCTCCGATAATCCAGCAACGGTCTGTCGCACCTACTGAAAAACACACCTGCTCCTAATCCATCATTAATCCACTATCCACTAACCATCCACCAGGTGGCAGACAAATTCATGAGATATTACATAGGCCAGTGATTCCCAAACTGTGGTGGCACTGCAGGTGGGCCTTAAGAGTTCAATAAATTAATAAATGTAATAAATGTCATGCAATACAGTTTGAAATTACCTAAAAATATTTATGTACATTTTTAAGTCATAGCATTTAAACCTAGTTTACCACACCTGAAGGACTTGTCACAGAACTGGCAGGGATACGGAAGACCTGTGCCTCCTTCCTCCTCACCACCCGTTGCCATGCCGAGGTCACAGCAGCCATCGGCCATCTGTGACGGCGACGCCACATCTTTACTGGAGGGTGAGGAAGGCACCCACGACAGGCCCACAGGGTCATCATCACCATCTGAAAATGAATGAGACAAACAAAACAAAAAAATCTGTTTAAAAAAAAAAAAGGAAAGAAAAACAGTTTTGCACACAACAAGAGAATTTATAGCAGCGTCGGACAGATAAGCGAGCAAATACAGAAGTAGTGGGGCTCGGAGCATGAGAATGATTAAGATGATGTTACAGCTTTCTTGGAAGGCAAAAGGTAGGAATGAAGCCTGTGGGAACCCCAAATGAGAAAGAGGATATATATATAAAAAAAACACACATTTACCCTGATAATATGCACACACACAGGCACAGAAAGAAATGAGGATGGCAGAGATAAAGAGAGAGAATATAAAAGGAGAGAGACTCCAGCAGCAGCAACATCTAAATAGAAAGCTCCAAGAACTATGTATCCCCGGCGGAGCCCAGAAATAAGGACAGAGTGTATTTTCTCTCTTCATCCTCCCTCTGAAGCATCCCTCATTCCACCCCTCCCCTCACCCCCCCTTCCCATCTCTCCATCCATCCCAAAGGACCATAGATCCGCCTCATCATATTTTCATTAGGGCCTTGGCAGATTGAAACGTCGAAAAAGCGATTAGGAGATGTGGAAAGCAGAGCAGAAAGATGGCAATATTCACTCCCTTTATCTGTCACACGTACTGTTGAAGATTATGCACTGCATTTTTTCCTTTTCTCCTGCTCAGTCTGTCTTTTTTTTTTTTTTTTTTTTTGCCCTCTTATGTACTCTGGCACAGACAAAAAAAAAAAGAGGCCAAGATTAGTTTAAAAGACACTTCAGAATGGAGTCAAGATGACAAAAGAGTGGGCTGATTAACATGTTGTATCATTCTGTTCATTTCTGAAGCAGCACAGTGAGGCTCTTTAGCATTTTTCCTGAAAGTGTACAAGAGACAGGGTTGGTGGGGGAGAGAAACAAAAACTGTTTTCTTTGCTTCTACTTGAATGAATCTCAAACATAGCAAAAAAAAAAAGAAGGGGGGGGGGGTACGAGTATTTACACTGAAAAAAATGCAAAATCTTAACCAAGTTCATTTGTAGTCAAAATATCTTATCCACACTTAATATAAAACAGCTGTTGATTATTTTCTGGATTAATCAGTTGTGTGTTCGGTCCATAAAATGTCAGAACCTTGAGAAAAATGTCAATTAGTGCTTCTCAAAGCCCATCATGATGTCCCCAAATGTCTCATTTTGTCCACAACCCAAAGACAAAAGCAAAGACACTAGAAAATATTCATATTTAAGAAAGTGGGCTTAAATCAATTATCAAAATAGTTGCTGATTAATTAAATAACTGCTGAATCGATTAATCACTGCAGCTCTATCTGAGAGTAAATAAGCATTTTGGCATCTTTAAGTTGCTGTGGTTTTGGAAAATATGCAACACTTCTTAATACTTAGCTATACCATAATTCTCTTAGGCCCAAATCTGGGTGTCTGTCCTGTGTTAGTCAGTTAATTAGTCTGTCTGGTGAAAAACTTAAAAACCACACGTACACTGAACAAATATATAAACGCAACACTTTTTGTTTTTGCTCCCATTTTTTATGAGCCGGACACAAAGATTCTAAAACATTTTCTATATACACAAAAGGTCTGTTTCTCTCAAATATTGCTTACAAATCTGTCTAAATCTGTGTTAGTGAGCACTTCTCCCTTGCCGAGATAAACCAACCCACCTCACAGGTGTGGCATATCAAGATGCTGATTAGACAGCATGATTATTGCACAGGTGTGCCTTAGGATGGCCACAATAAGACAGATTTGTGAAACAAGATTTGAGAGAAATAGAACTTTTGTGTATATAAAATGTTTTAGATCTTTGACTTCAGCTCATAAAAAATGGGAGCATAAACAAAAGTGTCCCTCTACTGTATTATTGTGACGAAAAGGGAGATGAGCCAAAAGGTGAAGGTCTCGTTCTACTCGTCAATCTTCTTCCTGCTCTCCCCTATGTTCATGAGGGTTGCCTCAGGCAGACACTGCATTAAAAACCAACATAACTGTGTAAAGGATCTTACCGCGTGGGCTCAGGAACACTTCAGAAAACCATTGTCAGTTAACACAGTTCGTCACTACATCTACAAGTGCAAGTTAAAACTCTACCATGCAAAGCAAAAGCCATACATCAACAACATCCAGAAACACCACTGCCTTCTCTGGGCTCAAGCTCATTTGAAATGGACAGATGCAAAGTGGAAAAGTGTGCTGTGGTCTGATGACTTCCCATTTCAGATTGTTTTTGGAAATCATGGACTTCGTGTCCTCCAGACAAAAGAGGACAAAGACCATCCAGATTGTTACCAGCGCAAAGTTCAAAAGCCAGCATCTGTGGTATGGGGTGTGTTAGTGTCCATGGCATGGGCAACTTACACATCTGTGATGGCACCATCAATGCTGAAAGGTACATCCAGGTTTTGGAGCAACACATGCTGCCATCCAAGCAACGTCTTTTTCAGGGACGTCCCTGCTTATTTCAGTAAGACAATGCCAAGCCACATTCTGCACGTGTTACAACAGCGTCGCTTTGTAGTAAAAGAGTGCGGGTACTAGACTGGCCTGCCTGCAGTCCAGACCTGTCACCCATTGAAAATGTGTGGCGCATTATGAAGTGCAAAATACGACAACGGAGACCCTGGACTGTTGAAAAACTGAAGTTGTACATCAAGCAAGAATGGGAAAGAATTCCACCTACAAAGCTTCAACAATTAGTGTCCTCAGTTCCCAAACACTTATTGAGTGTTGTTAGAAAAAAAGGTGATGTAACACAGTGGTAAACATACCACTGTCCCAGCGTTTTTGAAATGTGTTGCAGGCATCCATTTCAAAATGAGCAAATATTTGCACAAAAACAATAAAGTTTATCAGTTTGAACATTAAATATCTTGTCTTTGTGGTGTATTCAATTGAATATAGGTTGAAGAGGATTTGCAAATCATTGTATTCTGTTTTTTATTTACATTTTTCACAACTTCCCAACTTCATTGGAATTGGGGTTGTATACAAACATACTGAAGGTGTAAGATTTTGCAGATTTTGCAGAGTAAAACAATCAGAGACACAAAGATGCATTATACTGATATTTAAAAATGCATTTCAGTTACACAATGTAAATACAAATGAATGCAGACACATGTAGGGTGCAGAAGCTTCTCTTGATAACTTTAGAAATAATTCCAAAGCGTACAAAGTTTACATCAACAAACTCTTACTGCTATCATGTGTGTGTGTCCTGAATGTGTGTCTACTCTGTAACACACTGCAAAGAGAAGAGGGTGGAAAATGGATGCTCGTACTAAATCGATTGTCGGGGGAACAAGTAGGCAAAGCGATGAACAACTGAGCAAACAGAACTCTGCAGGAGGTTCTGGGTTTAAAAAAAAAGTAAAAGTATGAATCAGAAATCTGACTGGAAGCAAGAAGAATAAAGTATGCTTAAAGAAAAAAAAAGGAATAGCGATGTCGACATGAATTCTAACAGCAAGGTGAGAGAGGCTAAAGACAGGCATGTGTAAAAAGAAAGAGTGGGTTTGACACAGATGGGACAGAGCGAGACAAAAAAATGTAAATGGGAGTGAAGATGTTAAGAAGTGCACAGAAGAGTGTGTGAAAGGAGGAAAAACAAGTGATACGTTATCCTCATCACGAACACACAGCGATTAAAATATGGTTTATTAATAAATAAAAATGAAAATGAAGAAAGACGGAGATGATTAGACTTGGGATGAGGCATTACCAAGGGAAAGCAATCAAAAAATTCACACTAGAGAGAAAATAGAAAATTGAGGAAGAGTCATTTTTCTACACTGGGATACTTATGAAAAAGTTTTTGGCAATAAAACTCTTGACTTTAATTTCAAGATGATTTCCCAAAGGCAATCAATATCATTCCATCTTACAGCAATCACTCATGCTTTTGAATGAGTCGTGCTAAAAAAAAAAAAAAAAAAACGTCCTAATACACTTTAATGCCTTTAACAGCAAGTGCCCACAGTGTATATTGTTTTTTCTTCATCGCCATCATGCAGACTAACTACAGGAGGACGTGCGTGTGCATGCACGAGGTTTTGAGGTTATCCATCTTATGTTAATGTCCATACGATTTCTTGTAAATCACTTCCAAATCTACCAAATGTTTGTCATAGCATCTGATCCCATGAATTTCTTCCCCTCAGGGATTGAAATTCTAAATCGTTTCCAGACAGTGTGAATTTTGAACATATTGGCAATATCATATTATGAATACCTTATCATACTAAGGAATAAAATTATAGTGGTGCCAAAGATAATTCTTTTTTTTTTTTTACAAATCTTTAAAAAGAAACAGTGGCACTACACCTTTAATGTATTTCAGATAATGACTTTAGGGGAGGTGATGATCTAGTGGTTAAAGCATTGGGGTTGAGACTAGAGGATCCACGTTTCAAATCCCAGCCTGACTGGAAAATTACTAAGCGCCCTTGGGCAAGGTCGTTAATCCCCTGTTGCTCCCGGTGTATTATGAGCGCCTTGTATGGCAGCACCCTCACATCGGGGTGAATGTGAGGCTTTATTTGTAAAGCACTTTAAACATCTGATGCAGATGGAAAAGCGCTATATAAATGCAGTCCATTTATAACTTCTGATATAACCTTGACCTTAGATCTACGACCGTAATATAACCTGGGTTGTGAGATGATGGCCCACTAGGTATATCCACCAAGTCTGATTTAAACTGGTCTTTGCATTTTGACAATATTGCGGAAAACATTTAATGATCATCTCTGATTTGACCTTCACCTTTAATGTATGACCTTGACATGACCTGTGTTGTTAAGGATGGTCCACTGACTTCAACCACCAAGTCTGATTACAACTGGCATCTGCATTTTGCTAATATTGCAGTGAACATTTGACGATCATTTCGGATTTGATCTTGATCTTTAATTTATGATCTTGACATGACCTACGCTGGGAGAAGATGATAAACTGAGTATAGCTGTTGGTGTGGACAGACAAGCAGACATGGCCATTACAGCAGCCATTGTCCACTTCATGGTGAGGCTAATAATGATGAAAATGTTTTTTTAAAATACTGTAAATATAAATTGCATTTTCCCTCTACAAACAAAAACTTTCACAGTACTGGCCTAAGTTGGCGTCCCAGCGTTTTAGCCAGCATGAGGCATAAATGGTTTACATTTTGGAGACAGTTAAGAGACTGAAGAGGAAACGAGAATCAGTAAGAGCAAGAGGGAGAAATCACTTTTTTGAGGGGGGATTGAAGGGTGTTGAGAAAGAAGGGGAGGAGAGATTAGCGTCATTAAAGAGTCCTAATCCTCTGACTAGCGTGGCTGGTGCTAAAATGGAGGATCACACGGCTTTTTAACGGCGCCTTTGTCAGCTTGTCGCAAGGGGACCTGGCGAGACAAGGCCGAATGGCAAACTGGGAGAAACTCATGGATGGGGAGGGGTGAGGGAAGAACATTTCAATGAAAAGTTAAATTAGAGAAGAATCCCTGAGAGAAGATGAGATGGAATGGATGGTTGCAGAAGAGGGAGAAAAAGTAGATGGGGGGGACAGGAGCTGGCGGACTCCAACACATACAGCCCCCCCCCCATCTCCCTTACCCTGCTTCTTTCTGTTGTTCTCTGGCGAATGAAACGAACAAGAGCAGAGTGGAGGACCACAGGGTCCCGGCCGTTTCACTCCCACTTTATCTCTTGCTCTGCAATTTCCACAATTTCATTCCCTCTATCCTTCTGTCCCTCACTCTGTCCCCAGCAGTCCCTGCACTCTTCTGTCTTCATCCCTTTCACTCCTTCCATCAGCTTTCATGTTGCTACTCATTACAGCATTGACATCTCTCCCTCCATCCCTCCAACAGTCTCTCCCCTACTGGTGCTGGCCTTCACCCCCGTGTCTCAGCCTGGATGGGATCGAGGGACGGGGGGGTTCCAGATGGAGAGACTCTGAACTCCAAAGAAAACGAGAAAAGATAGCAGGATAAAAGGGGATACAAGAGAAGAAACCAAGGGTCTGTAATATAAAATTAAACAGACGAGAACACTTGGAACTACACGGACTGTCTGAGCCCACCTGAAACAACTAAAACGAAAGAATAAAACATTCACAGGCTCTCTCTGTAATACGCCAGACAATGTGGCAGCATGTGGACGATGCAACCTTGAACAAAAACTGTAATTAATGTTGGTTGGTTAATGTTGGTTTGTGTATCAATCACTGCCTCCCTCTTTTAATTCATTCTAGTAAGCCAAAACAATATCAATTACATCTTTTCACATTCATCACAATATATTATACAAATAATGAATGTTTATGAGTTCAATGGTACAAATATTTCAGGAGGTGAAAGCTGGAACATACCATTCAACGAGGTTAAGCCGAGTTTAATGGTATGTTCCAGTATGTTCCATTTTGTGGCATGTACGCAGAAAAGGCTTCCTCTGCATTACAGCATCATACAGCATCTCGTTGTGCAAAGTGCACTGTTAGTTGAATGATGCACAGAGACACTATCTGCAGCAAGCTCATGCTGTAGGTCTTTGGAGCAGGTCTGTGGGTTGACTATGACTCTTCTCACCATCCTTCGCTTCAGCTTATCTGAGATTTTTCTTGGCCTGCCACTTTGGGCCTTAACTAGTACTGTGCCTGTGGACTTCCATTTCCTCACTATGTTCCTCACAGTGGAACCTGACAGCTGAAATCTCTGAGATAGCTTTTTGTATCCTTCCCCTAAACCATGATGTTGAACAATCTTTGTTTTCAGGTAATTTGAGAGTTGTTTTAGAGGCTCCCATGTTGCCACTCATTAGAAGAGATGCTTTTGACAAAAGCTACAGATTTTGTTTTTCTATTTATGTCTAGAGCTCTAGGATCCATCATGCACATCAAGGATCCAGTGACCATGTACAGATTCTATTGATTTTTATTTATGTCCACAGATCAAGGATCCACTGACCAATTTCATATTTATTTACTTTAAGACTTAATAAAATGTTGTTGACACAGGGTAAGAACCACACAGAGTAACAAAAATGAAAGTAAAAAAGAAAAACAGTTTGCAAATATCAACATAAATACACAATATACGAGGTCTATTAGAAAAGTATCCGACCTTATTATTTTTTTCAAAAACCATATGAATTTGAATCACATGTGATTGCGTCAGACAAGCTTGAACCCTCGTGCGCATGCGTGAGTTTTTCCACGCCTGTCGGTTGCGTCATTCGCCTGTGAGCAGGCTTTGAGTGAGGAGTGGTCCAGCCTCTCGGCGGATTTTCATTGTCAGGAAATGGCGGAATGATTTGGGCTTTTTTCCATCAGAATTTTTTCAGAAACTGTTAGAGACTGGCAGCTGGAAACCATTCGAAAAATTTAACTGGCTTTCGGTGAAAATTTTACAGGCTTCACAGAGAATAAGGACTGTTACTACAGCTTTAAGGACGGCTTTAAGGACGCTCGGTGCGCCACGCTCCGTGCCGCCATCAAGAGCCACAAACCGCGATGAGCGGAATTCCTCTGCACGTCTGTCTCAATGTGCCGAAAAAATGCTGATGTCCACGTCTTTTCACAATTCCTGTGCTAGTCAGACGACGTCCCGGATAAAACACAGCGTCCAGTTTGGAAATGAACGGCACATTCCACTGTTACAGGAGTTTTTGTCATGGAAAGAGGAGCGGAGACTTCGCGGGTCGCGGCGATGCCGCATGGTGCACAGCAACGCCGTGATGAAGCCTCACAGAACATGTTCTGGCATGTCCAGGCACATCCACAATTTCTCGGATAATCACTCGATGGAAAAACCACCGACAGCTGTCTGAACGCCATCTCAAAGCCGTCCTGTGAGACCAAAACGGAGGTGTTCCTTTGTCTCGCTCCATCAGCAAATTGGTCGTGACGCGCGAAGCCTCCGCTCGGCTTTCCATGACAAAATCTCTTGTTAAAAGTGAAATCTGCCGGAAAATGGCTGATGTCCAGCTCTTGTGATAACCAGAGAAAGTGCACATGACGGTCTCGGATCCACAGAGCCATCCGTTTAGAAATGATCCGGTGGTTTGTGGCTCTCGATGGCGGCACAGAGCGCGGCGCGCCGAGCGTCCTTAAGGCCGTCCTTAAAGCTGTAGTAACAGACCTTTTTCACCGAAAGCCAGATAAAATTTTCGAATGGTTTCCAGATGCCAGTCTCTAACAGTTTCTGAAAACATTCTGATGGAAAAAAAAGCCCAACTCATTCTGCCATTTCCTGACAATGAAAATCCGCCGAGGGGGTGGACCACTCCTCACTCAAAGCCTGCTCACAGGCGAATGACGCAACCGACAGGTGTGGAAAAACTCACGCATGCGCACGAGGGTTCAAGCTTGTCTGACGCAATCACATGTGATTCAAATCCATATGGTTTTTGAAAAAAAATAATAAGGTCGGATACTTTTCTAACAGACCTCATAAATATCAGACATACTGATCACTACTGGTTTACTGGCTACTACTGCTCCTCTCATTCCTGTCCTCTGTCCTCCTGTTACTCCTCCTCCCCTTGAGTGAGAAGTTGTACAGTCTGATGGCCTGAGGAACAAAGGAGTTTTTCACTCTGTTGGTCCTGCACTTGGGAAGGAGCAGTCTGTGGCTGAAGAGGCTCCTCTGGTTGCTGATGACGGTGTGCAGAGGGTGACTGGCATCGTCCATAATTGTCCAGCAGTTTGTTCAGTGCTCTCTTCTCTGCCACTGTCATGAGAGTCCAGCTTCATGCCAACCATGGAGCCAGCCTGCCTGATCAGTATGTCCAGCCTGGATGTTTCCTTCTTGGATGTGCTACGCTCCAGCACACCACAGTGTAAAAGAAGACACTGGCTACTACAGACTGATAGAACAGCCACAGGAGTTTCCTGCAGATGTTAAATGGCTGCAACCTCCTCAGAAAGTTCAGCCTGCTCTGTCCCTCAGAGTGTCTTAAAGAAAGAGCGTCTTAAACAGACAAGATGGCAGAAAGACATAGAGGAAGGGGAGGCATTTTCCATATGCTGAATAGCAGTGACTCAGTAACACACTAACAGCTTCATAGTGCAGAGATAATGTTTGAGGTTGGCCTCATCAGGAATGAGCTTACTTTTCCCACCCAGCGTAGTAACGGAATAACGCCTCAGATGAAGGTCATCACAACACTGCGTTACCTGACGAAGGGAAAAATGTAAATTGCCTGTAAATTCTATAACATTCATACAATTATTAAGGTCAAAGTAAGCAATGCCAGCAGCCTAGGCTAAACTCACTTGTTTGAGGAGAACTTGGCTTGTGTGCTGCAATCTCCGCTCTCGCTTTGGACTGCAGCACGTACCAGCGCTTCCCACACTCACCAATAAAATGGATTAAAACTTGTCACATGTGCACAATTACCAGCATGGAGAGTAAACGTAACAATAAGCTAATCAGTATAATACTGGGCAGGTATGAATGAGGTATGTTCAAACATTTTGAAGTTGTGTAACAATTCATTTAATTAAGTTTCATCATCATGACATTAAATTATTTTCAGGATTACACATTTCTTAATACAGTTCAGGCTATATGATCGGTTGATTTTACTGTCCATTCATAACTAGGAGTGTGGCGTGCATTTGTTTTTTTCTCTTTCGCTTTTTGTTACAACCAGTCACAGCTCTTAGAGGACTGTGTCATACCTAGCAACAGGGTCAACCTGCCTCCTCACAAAGGCAAACATTTCTGTCCATTTCTTATTCAGAGTTGCTCTCAGACACTTCCTGGATTACCCTTAACCTAAAGATTCCTTGCTAGGAATCTTTAGGCTAAGTTGGGAGCTCTCTGAGATGCTTCGTGAATACAGACCCTGGTCTTCAGAAAGGTTTTTTTTCTAAAACTGTCTTAAAAATGGAAGGTTGTCTTATCTTTGGAATAACCCATTATTCTCCTGCGTATTAAAAGGCTTAACTTACTACAATCATCAAAATATAATGAATCAATGCCGGCGAAAGCTTATAAATTTACATGACTCTAGTTCTACCTTCATATCCCCAATTTGTTCCTTCTTCTTTTCCCTCAGCCTCCAGCAATCCAATTCTCCATCCACCTTTCTGTTTGGCCACTGGCCCAGACCTGAACCTTTCCCAGAGAGACCCCTGCTGACCTCCTCTCCCTCTATCCCCTCATCCCTGCATTCACCGATCCCCAGGCCTCCTCCGATGGCCCCAGGCTGGCCCAGGCGCGTGCACACACACACAGCTACAGTCTCTCCATAGGGGGCAGAAAAACAACTTCTACCCTTGGCGCTCTCTGGGCAGCCCAGCGTACACTCTTGTACTCATACACCCACACTAAAACCCAATTAGAATACAATATCTGGTACTGAATTATAGTGAGTGGCGAGCAGACACAGCAAGTTATAGTGTAATTTCTCCACCTTCATCTTTATTTTTGCAAAAATCTCATCCAATACCCTGCAGGGTAGAATTACAGTGGCTTTGTCCTTTCTGAATCATCCTTGAAATTATTTACATAGACAACAAACAGGACTAGAGCTACATTTCCCATATAAATTACTTTTTCCTCATTTAAAGACATCCTGAGCATGCAGAGAAACAAAATACGTACTGTACAAGGTGTCAGCATGAATGAGAAGTTGATTCCTGCATCTCTAGATTTCAAGCTTTACAGCCAAATCAGAATACATAAATAATAATAATAATAATAATAATAATAATAATAATTCTTCTTCTTATTCTTATTATTATTATTATCAATATTAATGTCAATGCAGCACTTGCATCTAATCAGGAAATGGGATGCATACAGTCAAGTCAAGCACTGGTGAGGCGCTTCCCTGCTTCTATGGCACCACAGCACCGCATGGGTCTGGGATGGCAACCACTCATGTAGACAACCAGTCCATCCCAATATCTCGAAAGTAACCATCAATCTGCAACCAGGTGGAGATCGAGAGTGGCTTTCTCCCACCATGAGGCTCCTTAACACTTTGACCATGTGCCACATGGTCAAAATGCCAAAGCTGACACTCCCTCACAATGCAAGTGACATTCCCCATAGTTCAGCAGATAACTGAAACAGTCTTTCACTTGGTGATGCAAGCATCAGATTTGACATGAATGTTCTTCATAAATCAGTGTTTGAGGAAAAAGTTCTGGCCACTTGAAAATCCAATATGGCGGCCAGGTAGGGGTCAATGAAGAATTGCACAGGGGTCAAAATCTAAAAATGTTCCAATCATATTGAAAGCTATACCAAATTATGTGTCTGGTCACAAAGATTGCAAAAAGGTATAGTTTGGATGATCTATGACTGAATGTTCTGGAGTTTTGGGATAAAAACAGCAAGAATTGTGACAAAGGTCAATTTCAGTTTGTACAGGAGTCAAAAGTTAAAGTTGCCCCAATTTTGGTAAAACATGGTGCAAATTATTGGTTGAACTAATAGGATTAATAAATGGAATAGTTCTGACTGTGTTGAATGCTTGGTTTGCAAAGTAAATGTCAAACAATGTCGACGTCCACTGGATTCTATGGCATGTGACAGATGTTACCCTGTAACGTGACAACTGAGCATGACACATGGTGCAAACCATTCCTTTTTAAACCCCTATTAACTCAACCAACAATATGCATCACATTTTACAAAAATTGATGCAACTTTATCTTTTGACCCCTATACAAACTAAAACTGACCTTTGTCACCATTCTTGCTGTTTTTACCCCATAACTCCATAACAGTCAGACATAGATAGTCCAAACTATACCATGATCAGACAAATAATGTGTTATACTTTCAATATGATTGGAGCATTTTTAGATTTTGACCCCTGTGTAATTCTTCATTGACCCCTACCTGGCCGTCATATTGGATTTTCAAGTGGCCAGCGCTTTTTTCTCAAACACTGATTTATGAAGAACATTCATGCCAAATTTGATGCTTGCATGACCAAGTGAACAATTCTGGCCAGAAATCATACTTATCTGCTTCACTATCAGTTGTCTACCTAAGTAACCACTCATTTCACACAAAGTAATTTCAGTGGTACCCAAGGATCCTGCAAAAAATATCTGCAACACCTCTATCCAGTTACCTAATGACTCCATAAGCTCTCACCAGGCCTCTCTTGATCTCAAAGACAGAGAACCCATACACATGAATGTCACTGCTGAGATATGCAAATGTCTACAAGTTCAACACTTGCATGCAGATACACATCAAGTCACTAAAAGCCTGGATCTTAATCTTGATCCAAGACCATCACAAACATCATGGGATGACGTGTAGGTTTGGAGGAACAATGTGCTTTCATTCCTCTGTAAGTAGGTTGAGGGGTCACAGACCAGTCAATAAGAATGCATAAACTATTAGCAAGGAAATTTCACAGAATATTTATAGGAGACACTTTGAAAGGATTTTCACTTTTAATGTGTATACGTTGTATGGGCAATTTGGATCCAAGAATAAAAATATAAATTGTCCAGAATTATCAAAATGGCTGTTAAAGTGCTGATCCTGTTCATCCCCTTTATAAATAATTCATAAAACTGCTTTCAGAAAGAAGTTATCAGGCCCTTCAGTGACCAGCAATATTCATTCACACCAAATGCAATAACTGTTAAATTGTTAAGGTGTAGTCACACTGTGACAGATTAAAAAACGGATTGAAATAATTTGTTGTGGTGGTAAAAACAGCCAAATCTGTCAGCCTCTGGTGGCTCTGATGGAATACATGGACAACCACCAAATGGAGTCATGCAGCACTTCCAGATGCTGACAGAAAACAAACAGATAACGCATGGATAAAACTAAGATCTACCAGATGTCCATTAGCTTGCTAATGGACAAGTACAGGACAAAAACATAAACAGTAGCACTGGGGAAGCTCTCCATCTAATGTCCATCCAAAGTTTTGAGCATGCACAAAACCTTCCAATGGACTTGCAGGACATCAGCTAACATCAGCTGACAAGGAATACATTTAATAAATGAGAAAAGCATTTGTACAGGACAAAAATGGATTTCAAAATTTCATAATCATTACTCATATATTTCCTCAATCTGTCGTAGCGTGACTAAGACTTCATTCATCAACATCAACTTCAGCATCATTCGTACTACAACCACGTTTTTTTTATTGTTGTCTGTCTGGTATATGCCATGTTATTTATTACTGCATTAATTGTGATTTTATTTAACTTTTTAACCAAGTTGTGAAGCCAAAGATGAATTTCCACAGTGTGGGCTCACACTCATCTTCAACCACTTACTCCAATTGAGGGTCTCTTGGAGCTGGAGCCTATCCCAGCAATCAGAGCGTGAGGTGGGGCACACCCGGGACAGGACGCCAATCTCTCGCAGGGCCATAGACATACATATATAGACAAACCTATGGACAATTTAAAGTTTCCAATCCACTTAACCTGCGTGTCTTTGAATGTGGGAGAAAGCCGGACCACCCAGAGAGAGCGCACGCAAACACGGGCAGAACACGCAAACTCCATACAGAAAGGCCACAGATGGGAATCAAACCCATGACCTTATCGCTGTGAGGCAACAGTGCTAACCACTAATCCACTGTACTGCCATTGTAGTGTGGGCAATAAACATCATTATTATATTAAAGAGATATTAATTCATCATACTGTAATATTTTAGTAAAGCCAATTTCCAAGTAATAATGCAAACTGATGCAATACTAATAGTCTGATCTATTACTGCCCTACAGTGAGGAAAATAAGAATTTGAACACCCTGTGATTTTGCAAGTTCTCCCACTTAAAAATCACAGAGGGGTCTGAAATTTTCAACTTAGGTGCATGTCCACTGTGAGAGACATAGTCTAAAAAAAAAAATCCGGAAATCACAATGTATAATTTTTTAATAATTTATTTGTATGTTACTGCTGCAAATAAGTATTTGAACACCTACCAACCAGCAAGAATTCTGGCTCTCACAAACCTGTTAAATTCTCTTTAAGAAGCCCTCTTATTTTGCACTCTTTACTTGTATTAATTGCACCTGTTTGAACTTGTTACCTGTATAAAAGACACCTGTTCACACACTAAATCAATCACACTCCAACCTGTCCACCATAGCCAAGACCAAAGAGCTGTCTAAGGCAGGGGTGGGCAACGAGGGCCGAGACACTGCAGGTTTTCCTTGCAACCAATCACCTCACCAGGTGGGTTGCTGATGAGCTTCTCCCCTGCACATAAACACCTGGTCATCAATGAAATCACCTGCTGAGACACCTGAACATTAATGAAATCACCTGTGAAGGTGACTGGTAGCAAGGAAAACCTGCAATGTCTCGGCCCTTTATGGCACATGATTGCCCACCCCTGGTCTAAGGACACCAGGGACAAAACTGTAAACCTGCACAAGGCTGGGATGGGCTACAGGACAACAGGCAAGCAGCTTGGTAGAAGACAACAACTGTTATGATTATTAGAAAGTGGAAGAAACACAAGATGACTGTCAATCTCCCTCAGTCTGGGATTCCATGTAAGATCTCACTTTGTGGGGTAAGGATGATTCTAAGAAAGCTCAAAACTACACAGTAGGACCTGGTCAATGACCTGAAGAGAGCTGAGACCACAGTCACAAAGATTACATCAGTAACACATGCACATGATGCTGTCATGGTTTAAAATCCTGCAGGGCAGCAACGTCCCCCTGCTCAAGACAACACATGTCCAGGCCCGTTTGAAGTTCACCAGTGATCATCTGGATGATCCAGAGGAGGCATGGGAGAAGGTCATGTGGTCAGATGAGACCAGAATAGAGCTTTTTGGAATCAACTCCACTTACCCCATACCAACCGTGAAGCATGGGGGTGGAAATATCATACTCTGGGGGTGATCTTCTGCAAAGGGGACAGGACGACTGCACCGTATTGAAGGGAGGATGGATGAGGTCATGTATTGCGAGATTTTGGCAAACAACCTACTTCCCTCAGTAAGAGCATGGAAGATGGGTCATGGCTGGTTCTTCCAGTATGACAATGGCCCCAAACACACAGCCAGGGCAACTAAGGCGGGGCTCCGTAAGAAGCATTTCAAGGTCCTGGGGTGGCCTGGCCAGTCTCCAGACCTGAACTCAATAGAAAATCTTTGGAGGGAGCTGAAACTCCAAACATGAAAGATTTGGAGAAGATCTGTATGGAGGAGTGGACCAAAATCCCTGCTGCAGTGTGTGCAAACCTGGTGAAAAACTACAGGATACGTTTGACCTCTGTAATTGCAAACAAAGGCTACTGTACCAAATATTAACATTGATTTTCACAGGTGTTCAAATACTTATTTGCAGCAGTAACATACAAATAAATTATTTAAAAAAAAAAATCATACATTGTGATTTCCAGATTTTTTTTTTTTTTAGATTATGTCTCTCACAGTGGACATGCACCTAAGATGAAAATTTCAGACTCCTCCATGATTTCTAAGTGGGAGAACTTGCAAAATTGCAGGGTGTTCAAATACTTATTTTCCCCACTGTATGTATTGGTCATCACAGCCAATCAATCCATCTGCTATAATATCAACATAAAAACTGTGAGAAACCTGATCATCCGGCCTCCCATGCCGGAGATTGTGAGTTTGTGTCCCAAGGGGAGGGAGTGGGAGGAGTCACAAAAGAAACACAATGCAGATGAGAGAGAATACAGCTCCCTACACTTGTAGGAAGAGTTTCAGCAGCTTGATAATATAGTGATACAGACAAACGCACACAAAATGCATCCACAATATGCACACATCTGCAGCTCCAGTCTGTCTGTGGAGAACCTTAAGTCCTATGCTGCTGTCCTTGCAGCTCACACGGGATACAGTCTGTTGGGAGAAAAAGTAATTTTGCACACACTCCACAGCCAGGACAAACAGAAAGAATGATACAGCAGTTTGTCATGGGTTGAAGCCTTTGAGGGAACGAAGGATGGACTTGCACATATACACTCTCCAGGCTGTATGAACCCTCACCTTCTGCCTTGGGAATGAGTCCGGCTGCTTTGGACACTTTTGGGTGCCAACTGCTCCATATGGGCAGAGTATATGAATTTGTGTGTGTGTGTGTGTGTGTGTGTGTGTGTGTGTGTGTGTGTGTGTGTGTGTGTGTGTGTGTGTGTGTGTGTGTGTGTGTGTGTGTGTGTGTGTGTGTGTGTGTGTGTGTGTGTGTGTTTGTTTGAGGGCAGAAGGTTAGGGGTAGGGGGCTAAGGATGGGGGTGGGTGGACGGTGAGCTGGCAGATGACAGGCCTGTCTCTGCTACACAGCAAATAAAAACAACGCTCAGTAAACAAAACACAAGACAACAACATACACATCCTTAAAAAGGTCATTGGAGGCTGTAGAGTCCATTATTTTATGGACAATCACATTGAGATTGTTTACTACAATATGTGAAGTTCTCCAACAGGAGACAAAATTATCATTTGATTCATATGTGACACTTATAGAAAACATTATATGCCTTTCTGGACTCAGCCTTCAGAAGTACACACAGTATGCAGTGAAAGTGCCAACCTTAGAGATGGATTCAAAACTTCGGCAGTAATGTTTTTATCTGTGGATCCTCAGTCTTTGAGATTGAGAGATGCAGTAATGAAGTCATAAGGTCACCGGACAGAGAGGTGTTTGTCAATGCCACCTATCTTTGCTGTAGACCAAAGTACCAAATCTTTAGGGTCATGACACTTCCTGTCTTACTGTATGGTTGTGAGATTGGATGCCTTTTTGTACTAGATCTCGTTGTGGGATCTTTGGGTACTAATGGAAATGAGCTTTTACTATAGGGAGACTCAGATGAGCAGTTTCACTTACATTGTGATGAGCATCAAGTGCAACATTGTGGACATGTGACGTGTGCCACTGGGCAACCGGAAATGCTCAAGGAAACACACACATATTTCACCTTGCTGTGGCAGATAGATGGTTAATTTTGAGAGGTGGGGATAGCCTGGTTGTTGCCCAGACGTGATTCTGTGGAGTGGTGGATGCAGTGATTGACAGCATCGGCATATGATACCAAATCTGACCCAACATACTGAAGTCAATCAATATGAAACAAAATTTTTGAGCCATATCATATTGCTTCAGTTAATTTTCAATAACTCAAGTCATAGCATTATTGTTGGTCACTGGACATCAAACATGACAAGAGTAACATCAGGGGATCTTAGAGTTCAAGATCTTAAGTAATGACACAAATGTGTCATCATATTTATTCATTATTTACCAAAAAACATGCTTTTACAATAACACCACACAGGAAAACACACAACATCCCCAACACATAATGTACATAAAACCACTCAAACACACACAGTATGTGTGGCTCACAAACACCATGTGGCAGAGGGCTGGCATCTGCTTTCTCTTACCCCGTTTCCCTGTTTGTCATCAACCAATTCAAAATCCACAGTCTCTCTCTTTCTGAATGCTTTTATCTTATGCTGTCCTCATTTCAAGTACCTCCTGTAAGCATCGGTCATAATCAGCAGAGCAATGCACGTGCAACGTAAGGGCCAGTGGTTCTAATCCCTGTGTAGCTCATTGAACAAAACAAGGCACTACCACTGCCAGGTTCCTCATCTCTCCCTCTGTCCGTCTTGTTTGCTGGGAAATGAGAACCAGCTGTCAGGCAGGAGCATTCGATAAACAACACCACCACACTAGCACATGACATATGTGCATACATGCTTGCATGAAGACCAACACGGTATGCAATTAATGTGGTGTGATCCCATTGTGTGCACCGGCGGCATCAGTTTATAAAAATGAGGTTTGCTGGACTGACAGACGACGCGGCACATACTCAATATAAAATTGCAGGACATTCACCTGAGTCACACTCAAAAAGATGTAATAAAAGATCCTGACATGTTTAGTGCAATTCCCATAAAAACACACAATAATCCCTTTCATTCATGCATTAGTGTTTATTTGGGAAAAGCAACGGAAATGTGTGTTCATCATAGATGTAGTGTTTTATGAACATTACTGCACGCACAACCCTGTGTGTTTAATCTAAGCACACGAGACTGATGAATAAGTGATGGAGGCAGCTGGAGTTTACTGCTTAGATCAAACAGTTTCCAAACCGGAGTATATTAAACATCACCAAACAATTAGTGGAATAATCCAAGGACAGAGAAATATTCAACTACTTTATTATTCATTTAAAGTTATTTTTACACAAGGCCAAAATATGGCCATCGGGTACTGCAAAGACTTTATTGCGTCCATTCGTCCGTCTGACTGTTTGTCTGCTCAGCATAAGTCCTGTTCTATTACGGCCAGGGTCTTCAAATTCACAGGGAACATTCTTGGGACCCAGACCTTGGACAAGTTCAAAGATGGCTAACCTTGACCTATTCTAAGGGGTCAAAATTTCTGCACACTCTTTCATTGATTACATGCTCATACAGCTGAGGGTATTTTAGCATTGTGTTTCATTTTAATTTTCTAATAATGCGTTTGAAGCATTTCTCAAATATGATTCACTCCTTTTGTACTTTGTTTGAAATTATTTTGTTTTTGGCCTTTATTGTTCAAACATGTTTCAAATGGGTTTAAAACAGACAGTCCTGTCCTGTGCACCAGCAACAGCTCCTGTATTTTCATTTTGTGAATTGTTTTGTAATTTATGTCTGTACCATGGCCCAAGCAGAGGGTCACCCCTTTGAGTCTGGTCTGTGTGAGGTTTCTTCCTCAGAGGGAGTTTTTCCTTACCACTGTCACCGGTGTGCTTGCTCTGGGGGTTGGAAAGGTTAGACCTTACTTGTGTGAAGCTCCTTGAGGCAACTTTGTTATGATTTGGTGCTATATAAATTAACCCTCTGGGGTCCGAGGGCATTTTGGACAGTTCACTCGCCTGGCATAAATTTTTTGTTATTGCTGTTAACAGCTCTCCCTGCATCCCACAATCAAGTTTTATGTCTCTTTTTTTCAGGACAACCTGTGCTTTCAGAATATATATGTTTTTGTTGTGTTTTATAAGTGTAATAAAGGTTTACAATCAAAAATAGGCAAGGAAAAAATAAAGTGAAAAATAATTTGCCACAGACATTTATTCAAAACACAGCAAACTATAATAAACAACTGTTTTGACACTTTATAAAGGTAATTTGAGGTCTTGTGTGAAAGATTGCACAACAAAAAGGTTCAAACAATAAACACAAATGCACATTTTGAACAATATATACAAAATGGTCTAAGCGTTTTGTTGTCCATTGATATGGTAAACAGTGCTTTACGCAGAGAAAGCAACAGAGTTATCCAGTAACATTCAGATGCAAACTAGTGGAGCAATCCTGATAGTTACACACTCTTTGTTTGAGCACGTGAGATTGTCATCAAAGGCTCTCCGTGTGCTCCTGCTTTCACTGATCGCTGTGCGTAATGGCGCAGGGCACACTCAGTATATACTAATAGTATGTACTCATTGGCGCACCCAGGGGGCTATTCAAATGGGCCAATTAGTAACATATCACTCCTTTTCACATGAGGTAAATCTGCCCTACGATTGAATTTTGGAAAACCATGTGACGGTGAACGAATTCCGATTGGACACTCACATTGCGCACGTCATCACACAGCTCCTATGAGGAGTACAAAGATGGCCGATGGCTGGCTCGAAAGTCCACGGAGTTAACTTTTCAGCAAAAAAAAAAAAAAAAAAAATGTAAGTTTCTATCTCATATCATTCAAAAGTTTATTTATTTAAGTTTATTAATTTATAATTTAGTAACACTTGGTCTTAGCCATCGTATATGACGGCGTCAGCCCCAGAGGGTTAAAATAAATTAAAAATTAAATTAATTACAGTAAGCTTATATAGAACTGCTTTTAAACAGCTGGAAATGCACATTTGTTTTTTTTAAACTGGTTTTAGTTTGGACTACCTAAAAAAAAGCCACCAGCCTGCTTGAGGACCTAAGACCTAAGAGTGTTTTCCTTATCACTGTCACCAATACGTATACCTACTTGTGGCGCCTACTTGTTGGGGTTGGCTACTTGGGGTTACTTATATCATGATTTGGTGCTGTGTAAATAAATTACAATGAAATAAAATAAACTGGTTTAATGATTATAATAAAGACAGAATACTTGTAAAATGTTTTAAACAGGAATTCAAATCTTTCAAATCAGATTTTCAACTGAGCATTTTCCTTCTTCTTTTAGAAGAATGAGAATTGGTTACCATTAATTACCATCAATTAAATATAGAATATAAACTGTAAATGTCTGTCTTTGGGCACTGATAATTGATGGGCATATTTTTTAATTGTTTGTAATGTTTTATAGACTAAATGGCACAGGGCAAGTAGCCCAATGGGGCAAGAAATGTGGAGACGAATATACAGACTTGAGTTTGACTCGGTCACACAACACTATCTGTATCCTAGGACAAGACATTTCATCTGGATTGTCTCAGTCCACTCAGCTGTAAATGGGTACTGGTCTTGGCGGGTGAAGTAACCTGCGATGAACTGGCGTCCTGTACAGAAGGAGTCACAGACTCATACCTGCTTCACGTTACAATATGAGGCATCACTGAACTTCTGCTCCTTCTGTTCTCTCAAAATAAGTACAAAAAGTACATTTAGTAAAGAATCAAAGTCACATTTATTCAACTTGCAGTGCTTTCCCACTGTTGAAGACAAAAATTTAGCAGCACAGGTCTGCAAGCTTTGAAGACCAAGAGACAGACAGATGCATACACATGCAACAAGTCCCAGAGGAGAATGGTAGAGGGGGGTCGTGTTCCCAGGAGAAGCCTTGGAGCAAGCTGTGAGAGGCGGGTACCTCCTGCCCACTGTTCCTCTTCCCTTCTGCAGAACGGGAACCTGGACAGCCCCCCACTCACAACTCTTAAACCTCCCATGAGATGAATGTGCACACGCGCACACACATACAGGCACACAGAGTCCCTAGGGGAGGCGCAGAGCTGAGCAGAACACCTGGACCTGCCATTAGTGACACACTCAGGGATTAGCGGCAGACGGCAAGAGAGATGGAGGGAGAGAATGCTCAGTGGGACAAGTACACACTATACCTAGAATGTGTTATTGGTAAACACATACAAACAGAGTAACTAAACAAATACCGAAGCAAATAAAAAGTAACAGTAGTTGTAGTAGTAAGTAGTAGTAATAGGCCTGTGTGTCTGAACTCACACAGACACAAAGTATTTATAAAGAATGTTTTTCAATTAATTTTAGGCAACTGCATGCAGTTGTGTGAAATACATGAAATCAGGAACATTCATGTGGAATGCATTTGTATTTTTATTTTAACAACCTCATTTAATTTCTTTTAGGGAGGCTAAAAAGCTGGACATTATCGAGTCCTTATGGGGCGGCAAAGCCATTTTGGCTGCAGTTGTGAGACTTACCTCTCAATATACTTTGGCATCAATCCGATATATGCTGCGAATCTCAGGAAATGTGATTTTGTCATGGAAAACCGCGCGGAGGCTTCGCGTGTCAGGACCGATTCGCTGATCGAGCGAGAGAAAGGAACACCTCCGTTTCGGAGTGGCAGGGGACAGGTTGGGACATGCCTATCTCAGCTTTCAATGCTTACCAGCCCAGTGAGTATAAGAGAAATTGTGGAGAGCTGAGCATGTCCCAACTTGTCCCCTGGCACTCCGAAACGGAGGTGTTCCTTTGTCTCGCTCGATCAGCGAATCAGTCCTGACGCGCGAAGCCTCCGCGCGGCTTTCCATGACAAAATCTGTTGTTAAAAGTGAAATCTGCCGGAAAATGGCTGATGTCCAGCTCTTGTGATAACCAGAGAAATTGCTCACGACGGTCCCAACTCCACACAGCGATCCGTTTAGAAATGATGTGGTGTTTTCTGCCTCTCGATGGCGGCTCGGAGCGCGGCGCGCCATTGTGGGGCGTCCTTAAAGCTGTAGTAACACTCCTTATTCTCTGTGAAGCCCGTAAAATTTTCACCGAAAGCCAGATAAATTTTTCTAATGGTTTCCAGCTGCTTTTCTCTAACAGTTTCTGAAAAAATTCTGATGGAAAAAAAGCCCAAATCATTCCGCCATTTCCTGACAATGAAAATCCGACGAGAGAGGTGGAGCAGTGCTCACTCAAAGCCTGCCCACAGGCGAATGACGCAACTCACAGGCGTGGAAAAACTCACGCATGCGCACGAAGGTGCAAGCTTGGCTGACGTAAAAACATATGAATCATATCCATATAGTTTTTGAAAAAAATAAAAGGGTATGATACCTCATATTTCAGGGATATTTCCACATGCCATGAAAACTGCCAAAACAATACCACTCTTTAAAAAAGGGGAAAAAAAAGCATGATTTCTCGAATTACAGACCCATCTCATTACTCCCACAGTTCTCTAAAATTCTCAAAAAGTTATCTGTTAATAGGTTGAATAAATTCTTAAATAAATACAACATTTTAAGTAACTGTCAACATGGATTTCGTTCTAATCACTCACCTGCTACAGCAATTATGGAATTAACTGAGGAAATTTCAAATGCTATGGACAAAAAGCATTAATTTGTAAGCATCTTTGTAGACCTTCAAAAAGCATTTGATACCTTGGATCACATAATATTATTGCATAAATTGTATAAACATGGTAAAGAGCTGTGGCACATCAGTGGGTTACCAGCTATTTAAAAAAATAGAAATCAGTTTGTTGAAGTTAACAATATAAAGTCTAAAAAATGTGATATTGTTTGTGGGGTACCCCAAGGATCAGTCTTTGGGCCAATACTTTTTCTACGTTATGTAAATGATAGTGTCTGTCTCAAAAGTACTTAAGTGTATTTTGTTTGCAGACAATACCACTTTATTTTATTATGGAGAAAATATGAAAGATGTAATGCAAATAGTAGAGAATGGATTGCAGAAAATTATGAAATGGCTTAATGCTAATAGATTGTCTTTAAATATTAGTAAAATTAAGTTTATGATTTTTTGTAATAAAAAGAAGATATTGTTGCATCATTATATGTTCAAGGATCAGAGATTGAAAGAGCACATGAGATAAAGTTTTTAGGTGTTATGACCGATGAGCATTTGTCATGGAAATCACACATCGATAATGTTAAAGTAAAGGTATCCCAAATTATAGCTGTGTTATTCCAGATTTTAGCTGTGTTTCATAAAGTTAAAGATTCTCTAAATAAAAGTACACTGTTTCTATTGTATAACGCACTGATTGTTCCATATCTGACCTATTGTACTGAAGTGTAGGGAAGTACTTGTAAAACCTATGTTAAACGACTTTTCCTTTTACAGAAAAGGACCATTAGAGTCATCGGTTGAATTGGGTACAAAGTCCCAACAAATCCATTACGTATTTAAAGACTTAAATATCATGATGCTTGCACCACCATGCTTCACTGTCTTCACTGTGAACTGTGGCGTGAATTCAGAGTTTGGGGGTCATCTCACAAACTGTCTGCGGCCCTTGGACCCAAAAAGAACAATTTTACTCTCATCAGTCCACAAACTATTCCTCCATTTCTCTTTAGGCCAGTTGATGTGTTCTTCGGCAAATTGTAACCTCTTCTGCACATTCTTGCAAATAAATTAGCTTCACACAGGCGTCTTCTAACTGTCACAGCTCTTACAGGTAACTCCAGACTGTCTTTGATCATCCTGGAGCTGATCAGTGGGTGAGCCTTTGCCATTCTGGTTATTCTTCTATCCATTTTGATGGTTGTTTTCCGTTTTCTTCCACGCGTCTCTGGTTTTTTTGTCCATTTTAAAGCATTGGAGATCATTGTAGATGAACAGCCTATAATTTTTTGCACCTGCGTATACGTTTTCCCTTCTCCAATCAACTTTTTAATCAAACTACGCTGTTCTTCTGAACAATGTCTTGAACATCCCATTTTCCTCAGGTTTTCAAAGAGAAAAGCATGTTCAACAGGTGCTGGCTTCATCCTTAAATAGGGGAAACCTGATTCACACCTGTTTGTTCCACAAAATTGACGAACTCACTGACTGAATGCCACACTACTAGTATTGTGAACACCCCCTTTTCTACTTTTTTTATTAAAAGCCCAATTTCATAGCCTTAAGAGTGTGCATATCATGAATGCTTGGTCTTGTTGGATTTGTGAGAATCTACTGGTACCTTGTTTCCCATGTAACAATAAGAAATATGCTCAAAACCTGGATTAATCTTTTTAGTCACATAGCACTACTATTATTCTGAACACTACTGTAGGTAGTTTAATTGCTGTAGTAGTCCACTGGATGGTCGAACTCGGTTACTTCCATCATGCCACCTTTACATAGCGTGTGCACTATATAATAATTCCTCTTGAATAAACCTCTCTTTCATTAGAAAAAAGAAACAAAATACAAAATAAAAAAACAAATAATATAGTTGAGGGTCAAAGAGAGAGACAGACAGAAAAGATTGAATGAGATAAAATGTTAATTTTAAGATATTCTTAATTTGACTCCATGATGTCCTCACAACAGTTCCAACATACTTCTTTCATGACTCAACTCTGCATCAGAGTTAGTCTGGGTTACAAAGGCTCGCACAGACCATTAAGATGACATACACAGGATGTTGCGGGGCACTAGAATTAGTCACTAGAGATTAAGAAGGAACACTTTCATGTTTTAATAGTTCTTTGACAAACACCTCCTACAACACTACTGTAATGGTTGAACTGTCATAAATGAACTTTTCCATGAAGAGCAACCTTTGAAAGTCAAAAAAAAAAAAAAAAGTCAAGGTAATGGATGCAGTGATGTGAAAGAAAAAGTCAGCAGTATTTGTACAGTGTCTGTAGATAACTGCAATGGATACAACAAAGTTTGTAAACAATTTATCAAATGATGCAGTCCTGTTGTTCCAGTGTGCATGCTCATACACCGGGGAGGGAAGGTGCACAACATCTGATATATTTCATATTAATATGAGACGTACAGATATTTTCAACCCATTATGAAGCTGTGGTGGGATATATTAGAATAATGCAGGCTGCCACAATCTAGGTTCTTTATGGTAAATAATCTTGCTGGCAATAATATGTCAAATGACTGGACATCATCAGTTACAATGACCATTAAAAACCTGTGCAGCACAGCCACATTATCATTAGAGCAACACTGCTTTGGGAAGATAAATATCTAGCCATCTATCAGCTGTATGAGCTTCTTCAGTGGAGAGGCAAAAGTGCTTCTTGACTGAAAGAGGAATGGGACAAAACTCACAAAACAAGGTAGAACATGCAAACTTCACACAGAAAGACCCAAAGTCTGACTCAAACCCCAAACCTTTGTTTGGTTAGTTACTTTCACACACTCACCAAAAAGCTTTCTCCAACATGAATCTTCCACCATTGCTTTTCCAAATGCAGACAAAGAGAATCATATCGTATTTTAACACTTATAAGGCCAGCTAGGGCATGAATAATCCCTCAATATCAAGTTCAGAGCTACGGTGGAGGAGATAAAGCAACATTTCAAAACAAACTGTCCAGAAATATATGAGACTCCTGAGTGAATTAAAGACCACACACTGGCTGCAACAAAAAGCGGCACTCAGTAACACACAGGGAGGTATACACAGACAGAAACAAAGGTGGATTTGAATGCTAAGAAGTGAAAAAGAGAGACAGAAAGAGAGAGAGAGGTGAGAAAGCTGAGCTGGTGACATGAAACAGATCAAAGGCGAAAGCAGTCAGCAAAGCAGACAAGGGGAAAGACAGCGTGAGACCAGGGGGTCCAGTAATTACAACCTGCATCTGGAAAGCTGCTCCGTGTACAACTATGCAAGTGTGCATGTGCACGTGTATGTGTGAAGGATCACTGGGCAGGTATGAGTTATAACAAAAAAATGTCCTTTTCTTATTGTCTTACTCAGACAGAAACACTGAAGAGGAACAAGCACACAGCTACGGGTGCTGATAAAACAAAGTAAAACAGCATGTGTACAAACTAAGAAACAAGTCATGAAGACATGAGAACAGGGTGGTGCACACATCTTAACACTGTATGCAATACAGGTTTTAAAAACAGAGTTCTTTTCAATCAATCAATTCAATCAATCAATTTTTTTATATAGCGCCAAATCACAACAAACAGTTGCCCCAAGGTGCTTTATATTGTAAGGCAAGGCCATACAATAATTATGTAAAACCCCAACGGTCAAAACGACCCCCTGTGAGCAAGCACTTGGCTACAGTGGGAAGGAAAAACTCCCTTTTAACAGGAAGAAACCTGATGGGGGGGGGTGCAAAGTGACCACCAGATGCCTCCTTTCAGTAAAAACATGACAACACATAGTTGCTCAGTCAAAAGGACTCAGGAGTGTTATATGGCTGGGGGGGCCTGGCTGCCGGTTTGTTTGTCTTTTTGTTTTCCTCCCAGGTGGCGTGCATTTGGGACTGAGTGGCTGTGTTGCTGAGGCTGTCAGGACCTCACCCTGATCACCTGCGACTCGTCAGGACTCACAGCTGAGGTGCATCTGGATGGATTGGAGCATGTTGGCATTTAAGACTGGAGTGCACAGTGTGTATTTGCCAGAGACTCGACCTTGTGACCAGACGGGTGAGATCGTCGTCTTGGGAGCCATCTCATCAGCAGCGGACACTGAGAATGTCCAGGTTTGATGCACGGTCTGTGAAAGAGGAGGGGGTGAGGTCTCACGCTCGTCAGCACACTCCTGAGGTACGTTGGATTTTGTGACTAACAGTTATACAGTCAGTAAATGTGGTGTCCCTCACACCTTATTGTATTGAGCTGTATGTTAGTCATGTATCAGCTTCCACTGCGGTGGAGTTTTGTGAACGGGATGTTCCATGCCTGCAGGTTGGGAAGCTGATCAGTAATCAAGCCAGGAAGTGTTTGCTGTTGTACACCTTTAAGTGTTCTGTGTGTAGAGTGTGGACTCACATAATGGTTCCTTCTTTCACAGACTCGGTTGTTGCGGCCACCTGGGGGGTGTCGGCGGGGTCCTTGGGTCCGAAACAGCTTCTGGCTCCGGACCGTTAGCGCTGCTGGGAGCGCACCACGCCAGGCCGCACCTTTCTGTTATTACATTTTCACTGTTATGTATTAAATTCAGTTAGCCTTTGTACCGTGCTCTGCTTATTTCATACTGGGTCCTTCAAACGCTGGTCGGTTCTCCGAGCTGCGTCCGACGCATAACAGTAGTCTCTGGCCAAACATCACGGACCCAGCGTTAGCAGAGACGGTAACGCGCCGGGAAGGCGGCAGCAGACGTTCAGTGGTTATCCGGATCAGTTGCGGGGCTCTCCGCCCGGAAGGTGCGTGTTTGAGACCCATTACTGGATACTAATTTGTGCTCTCTTGCAGCCGTGTTCCTGTGTTGTGCCTCATCCGTGGATCGTGGTGGAGTGTGACTGGCGACGGCTTCGCGTCACACTCCGACCGGATGGGAGGTGTAAACGGGAGCTGCAAGAGTGCGTTTGTAATGGGTTCACGCGCACGGCGGAGCTCTGTTAGCACGGGTCGCTGGGCTTCCTGTGTTACAGTCGTAGCCCCGTTTCCCCGGATAAAGGTAACTACTGCGTCTGTTGTATCAGCTCCGGCGTTATTTAGTTGAGCACATTTTGGTTGTGTGTTGCACTCAGCTGCGCACACAAAAGCAGCTCGTTTGTTTTTTTCTGTCGCCCAAGGGGTTTTTTTCATTTTTAGCACTCTGGTTCCCCCTTGTGGTGACTGAATCACGGTACCGTCAAGCTCTGGAGTAGGAACAGGTGTGTTCCATTGGTTGAGCTTGACGGTATAACTCACTGATTTGTTTTGTGTTAGTTCATTTTGTGTGGGTGTTTTTTGAGTTGGTTTTTGTGTGGGCTTTTCTTTTTTGTTGTCCACTATTTGTCTGGGGGTGTGACCCTGTAGCCTTTGCTAAACAAGAACAAAAACAAAAAAAAAAAAAAAGAAAAACGGGGACCCAAACAACTGTGTGTTGGTCTGTTTTTTTTTCTTTTGTTTCTTTTTGTTTCCCATCCCCAGGGTTAGATGGAACGGTCCCCTGGGGGGTGATGGGGTGGTATTTGGGTTGTTTTTTCTCTTTGTTTTTTGTTGTGCCCTCTCTTCTCCTCTGACTCCAGCCGGGTGTGCCGTAGTGTCGGCATTGCTGGAGGGGTGCAGTTAGGTTGTGCTGGGCGTTTCCCAGGTGGCCTCTGCACCCGGGAGGGGAGGGGAGGGGGGGTTTGGGGTTTTTTTTTGTTTTCCCTCCCCCAGTTTCCGCCCTCAGGGTTTGACTGTGGTGTCCTCTGGGGGGGAAAAGGCGTTGGGTCCATCTAGCCGTGGACGGCCGGGGCTGGGTCCATTGGTCGTGCGGGGAGGCGTCTCCTGGGGTTGACGAGTGGTCCTCTGGGGGGGCGCTGGTAGTCCCCGTGGGTGACGGTGGATCCCAGAGGGACCTCGGCCGTGGTTTACTCCTGGAGCTGGCGGGTGGCCCTCTGGGGGGTGTTGGTCCCTGCGTGTCGTTTGGGGGGGAGGAGGGGGGGTATTTTGGCATTTTTGTTTGTGAGCTTACATGTGGGTTGTTTTTCTTTTCTCCCCTTCCCTGGGGTTTGATGGAACGGTCCTCTGGGGGGGGGGGGGGGGGGGGTGTTTAGTATTGTTGTTTGTAGGATTGGGTTTGGGTTGTTTTTCCTTTTTCCCCTTCCCTGGGGTTTGATGGGACGGTCCCCTGGGGCGGGGGGGGGTGTTTTGGTTGTTTTGTGTTATGACTAATCACACATGTTTGGTTAAAGGCTGACCGCACAGGTGTAGGAACTCCTGGCCACACCTGTGCTGAGACTGTCAAAACAAGGGCAAAGATGCAGCCAGTTCAACCAGTCTGTTGGAGGACGAACGCAGACGCGGTTTCCAGCCATGGTCCCTGGAGGGGGGTGTTTCTCCTGGGCCAGGTGTGTGTGGTCGCCGGGAGGCTTCCCGTGAGGGTGGGGTACTGTTATATGGCTGGGGGGGCCTGGCTGCCGGTTTGTTTGTCTTTTTGTTTTCCTCCCAGGTGGCGTGCATTTGGGACTGAGTGGCTGTGTTGCTGAGGCTGTCAGGACCTCACCCTGATCACCTGCGACTCGTCAGGACTCACAGCTGAGGTGCATCTGGATGGATTGGAGCATGTTGGCATTTAAGACTGGAGTGCACAGTGTGTATTTGCCAGAGACTCGACCTTGTGACCAGACGGGTGAGATCGTCGTCTTGGGAGCCATCTCATCAGCAGCGGACGCTGAGAATGTCCAGGTTTGATGCACGGTCTGTGAAAGAGGAGGGGGTGAGGTCTCACGCTCGTCAGCACACTCCTGAGGTACGTTGGATTTTGTGACTAACAGTTATACAGTCAGTAAATGTGGTGTCCCTCACACCTTATTGTATTGAGCTGTATGTTAGTCATGTATCAGCTTCCACTGCGGTGGAGTTTTGTGAACGGGATGTTCCATGCCTGCAGGTTGGGAAGCTGATCAGTAATCAAGCCAGGAAGTGTTTGCTGTTTGTACACCTTTAAGTGTTCTGTGTGTAGAGTGTGGACTCACATAATGGTTCCTTCTTTCACAGACTCGGTTGTTGCTGCCACCTGGGGGGTGTCGGCGGGGTCCTTGGGTCTGAAACAGCTTCTGGCTCCGGACCGTTAGCGCTGCTGGGAGCGCACCACGCCAGGCCGCACCTTTCTGTTATTACATTTTCACTGTTATGTATTAAATTCAGTTAGCCTTTGTACCGTGCTCTGCTTATTTCATACTGGGTCCTTCAAACGCTGGTCGGTTCTCCGAGCTGCGTCCGACATATAACACAGGAGTATACCTGAAGAAATAAAAGCTATATTCTAAGCCAATTACATTTGTTCTGCAAATATGATTGGTTAATCGTGTGAGATTTCAGACCATAAAATGTTGCACTGATGGTGGAAAAATATTAAAACCGTTTTACATTTGATGTGTTACTCCGCGCCCTGTCCGTGCGCATTGCTACACAGATGTCAATAATGGCGCGGTCAGCTGAGAGCAACAGAAACTGCGGGAGCGACATGGCTAGACACGGGCCAATAACCGGTTTCACGAAATACCGCAGTATCAAAAAGCCACAGTATCAAAACAACTAAAATTTTCCATTATACCATCCCTACGGTATGAGCAGGTTATGAGAATTCACCTCTGTCTCTTCTTACAAACAGGCAGGTAACGTTAGCTAGCTCTGCATCGTGGCTGAAGGAACCGAAGCCTGCACTGAACTTTCCGTCCGTCTAAAAGGACCAAGTCGGCTTTTCCTTTTATTTTCCACGGAATAGCCCTTCAAGCCAAAAACGGTGGCAACAAAGCATCGTAGCTATGGCCTGTGTCGGACGCGGAGTGATTCACGATACCCGCAAAGGATTACATGGAAGGAATAAACTTTATCCCACCTTGGAAACCACTGAGAAATACAAGCGGTGGACTCGAGTCGTGCTTGTGGTTGACGAAATTTTTCCCACAAACATGTCAAGAAGGACAACTACATCTATTCCGAGCACTTTGTTGGTGAAGCTGGGCCAAGTATTGAGCATCCGGAGTTCCAGACCTTATTCCAGCCACATTTCTCCCTAAGCAGGTAAGTCATGTTTCCCACGGGGCAGATGCTACATGTCTAAAAGAGTGACTATTAGTTTGGTATTTCCTCTAAAGTTATCAGTGATATAGTGCTCGTAGCGGTAGACATCACGTCAATTAGTGCACCTGAATCACGCACACTTCATATGCAAATAGCCATTTAAAGCTATACATAATACAGTGAAACCGTAAAACCACGGTATTTTGCCCGGTTATCATACCATCCAAATCTCATACCGGCCCATGCCTAGACATGGCATTTGGCATGAAAGACACTGTTGCTATGGTAAGCTTTGACGAGCTGACCACACGCTTTGTCTGTGTAACATTTTTATCAAACTATATTATTATGCAGATTAAGATGTAGCCTTCAGCAGTGGACACGGATCTGTGCAAACGTTGGAATTGGATTAGAATGGGAATAACCCCCTTGTGTCTGATGATTGCAGACGTTAATGCGGATTTATGGTTTGCAAATAGAGTTTTACAGGCTCTGCTAATGCGTCGCCAGTAAAACGGCTTTCCCTAGTTTACCTAAATTTATATCATTTTTGCCAGTCAAACAAAACATGACTGTTTAAATGGAGAACGTCAACTGTAACAAGTTGTTCTTTAATTGAATATTATGTTTTGTATTTAAACAAACAAATTTTGTGGGACCAGTTGCCAATCACCAGAATAAGTAATATAGCATTATTTCAAATAAAATACAAAAGATCAATGAATAATAAATTAAATAAATGAATAATAAAGATTAATTAATTAACATTTGCTCCACAATAAAGATTACTGGAGGATGTATGTAAGTTTTTCCACTAGTAGTATTTACAGGCTGGCAACATGTTGCTCAAATTGGTTACTGGAGTCATTCAAGCATTTGGGGAAAACTTCCTGGATGACACAATTTAATTTATTATGTTCATTCATTCATTACTTTTCTGCTGTTTATCCAGGTCTGAGTCCCAGTTTACTCTTATATGCTTTAAAATTTCACATTTGCATCATTTGTCAAATTTGACACAGGTTAGCTACACTAAACCAACTTTTTTTTTTAGGTTTAGACAACCGAAAAACAATCAGAATGCTCCACCACATCTACTGCTAACAGGAAATGACATTTACCACCTGTCACTTTTACAAATGAAGGATATATTGAATGACAGAAAAGTCATGTTATCAATCACGGCTAGAATAATCATTAGAAATACCAACTCTTAACAACAAAGTTAACACCTTGAGACTTGCACAAATTTGATCGTCGTGCCGATGTGTTGCGCTTTGTCACACGTGACGCTATATAAAATAATCATTTCATAGCCGATGACATATTTGCTCTCAGAAAATGGCTTATGAAGCAATTCTCTCATCGATCCCAGAATCACAGACAAACGATCTACAGCTGCAGGTTGTCTTGTGCTCATCGTGTGGAGGAGAACGCATTTGGACTCTTGTCTCAAAGGTAATTATATATATATATGTGGTAATGCATTGGTAAAACAGTTGCATTTTCATTCATTCTCATGAGTTAGATAATGTATCTGTAAAAGTTATGTTTATTATAGATGTAACATCTCTTCCTAATCAAATTTCAGGTTCAGATGCCCTGCGCACATTGACACGCAGTGACACACAGTGTTTTTGAATAGGTTGCGTAATGTTCATGATGAGTTCACGCAAGTGGCACAAAATTAGTGTGTGCCAGAAATTTTGAACATTTCTTAATTTTCTCTCCACACTGGCACACTACCGTGCACAGTTCACGCACATTTTACAACATTTTATGGCGACTTTACACTCAGTGCTGGGATCAAATTCGTGCAGGTGTCAAGGTGCCTTTAGGAGTTCTAAACAAAGAAACATCAATACAAAATGAGTTACTACATAGCTTTGCAGTCGGGAAGGCAGGCTGACTGGGTGACTGTGAGGAGGAAGCGTAGCCCTAAACAGAAGCCCCGTGTACACCGTCAACCCGTTCACATCTCTAACCGTTTTTCCCCACTCGACGATACACTCGCCGAGGATCAAACTCTGGTTATTGGCGACTCTGTTTGAGAAATGTGAAGTTAGCGACACCAGCAACCATTGTCAATTGTCTTCCGGGGGCCAGAGCAGGCGACATCGAAGGACATTTGAAATTGATGGCTAAGGCTAAGCGTAAATTTGGTAAGATTGTAATTCACGTCGGCAGTAATGACACTCGGTTACGCCAATCGGAGGTCACTAAAATTAACATTGAATCGGTGTGTAACTTTGCAAAAACAATGTCGGACTCTGTTGTTTTTCTCTGGGCCCCTCCCCAATCAGACCGGGAGTGACATGTTTAGCCGCATGTTCTCCTTGAATTGCTGGCTGTCTGAGTGGTGTCCAAAAAATGAGGTGGGCTTCATTGATAATTGGCAAAGCTTCTGGGGAAAAACTGGTCTTGTTAGGAGAGACGGCATCCATCCCACTTTAGAGGGAGCAGCTCTCATTTCTAGAAATCTGGCCAATTTTTTGGGATCCTCCAAACTGTGACTGTCTAGCGTTGGGACCAGGAGGAAGAGCTGTGGTCTTATACACCTCTCTGCAGCTTCTCTCCCCCTGCCATCCCCCTATTACCCCATCCCCGTAGAGACGGTGCCTGCTCCCAGACCACCAATAACTAGCAAAAATCTATTTAATCATAAAAATTCAAAAAGAAAAATAATATAGCACCTTCAATTGCACCACAGACTAAAACAGTAAATGTGGTCTATTAAACATTAGGTCTCTTTCTTCTAAGATCCCTGTTGGTAAATGATATAATATTGATCAACCGTATTGAGTTTATTCTGCCTAACAGAAACTTGGTTACAGCAGGATGAATATGTTAGTTTAAATGAGTCAACACCCACCGAGTCAACACTAACTGTCAGAATGCTCGTAGCACGTGGCCGGGGCGGAGGATAGCAGCAATCTTCCATTCCAGCTTATTAATTAATCAAAAACCTAGACAGAGCTTTAATTCATTGAAAGCTTGTCTCTTAGTCTGTCCATCCAAATTGGAAAGTCCCAAAAACCAGTTTTATTTGTTATTATCTATCGTCCACCTGGTCGTTACTGTGAGTTTCTCTGTGAATTTTCGACCTTTTGTCTGACTAGTGCTTAGCTCAGATAAGATAATGATAGTGGGCTATTTTACATCCACACAGATGCTGAGAATGACAGCCTCACACTGCATTAATCTATTATTAGACTCTATCGCTTTGCTCAAAAAGTAATGAGTCCAGCACCACCACTTTAATCATATTTTAGATCTTGTTCTGACTTATGGTATGGAAATAGAAGACTTAACAGTATTCCCTGAAAAACTCCCTTTTGTCTGATCATTTTTTAATAACATTTACATTACCCTGATGGACTACCATGCAGTGGGGAATAAGTTTTCATTCACTAGAAGTCTTTTCAGAAAGCGCTGTAACTAGGTTTAAGGATATGATTCCTTCTTTAGTTCTCTAATGTCATATACCAACACAGAGCAGAGTAGCTACCTAAACTCTGTAAGGGAGTTAGAGTATCTTGTCATAGTTTTACATCCTCATTGAAGACAACTTTGGTGCTGTAGCTCCTATGAAAAAGAGAGCTTATAATCAGAAGTGTCTGACTCCGTGGTATAACTCACAAACTCGTAGCTTAAAAGCAGATAACCCGTAAGTTGGAGAGGAAATGGCGTCTCACTAATTTAGAAGATCTTCACTTAGCCTGGAAAAAGATTTTGTTGCTCTATAAGAAAGCCTTCGTGAAGCTAGGACATCTTTCTACTCATCACTAATTGAAGAAATAAGAACAACCCCAGGTTCTTTCAGCACTGTAGCCAGGCTGACAAAGAGTCAGAGCTCTATTGAGCTGAGTATTCCATAACTTTAACTAGTAATGACTTCATGACTTTCTTTGCTAACAAAATTTGACTATATTAGAGAAAAAATTACTCATAACCATCCCAAAGATGTATCGTTATCTTTGGCTGCTTTCAGTGATGCCGGTATTTGTTAGACTCTTTCTCTCCGATGTTCTGTCTGAGTTATTTTCATTAGTTACTTATCCAAACCATCAACATGCTTATTAGACCCCATTTCCTGCCAGGCTGCTCAGGAAGTCCTACCATATTTAATGCTTCAATCTAAATATGATCAATCATACTTTGTTAGTTGGTTATGTACCACAGGCCTTTAAGGTGGCAGTAATTAAACCATATACTTAAAAAGCCATCACTTGACCCAGCTATCTTAGCTAATTATAGGCCAATCTCCAACCTTCCTTTTCTCTCAAAGATTCTTGAGAGGGTAGTTGTAAAACACTAACTGATCACCTGCAGAGGAATGGTCTATTTGAAGAGTTTCAGTCAGGTTTTAGAATTCATCATAGTACAGAAACAGCATTAGTGAAGGTTACAAATGATCTCTTATGGCTTCGGACAGTGGACTTATCTCTGTGCTTGTTCTGTTGGACCTCAGTGCTGCTTTTTGATACTGTTGACCATAAAATTTTATTACAGAGATTAGAGCATGTCATAGGTATTAAAGGCATTGCGCTGCGGTGGTTTGAATCATATTTGTCTAATAGATTACAGTTTGTTCATGTAAATGGGGAATCTTCTTCACAGACTAAAGTTAATTATGGAGTTCCACAAGGTTCTGTGCTAGGACCAATTTTATTCACTTTATACATGCTTCCCTTGGGCAGTATTATTAGACGGTATTGCTTAAATTTTCATTGTTACGCAGATGATACCCAGCTTTATCTATCCATGAAGCCAGAGGATACGCACCAATTAGCTAAACTGCAGGATTGTCTTACAGACATAAAGACATGGATGACCTCTAATTTCCTGCTTTTAAAATCAGATAAAACTGAAGTTATTGTACTTGGCCCCACAAATCTTAGAAGCATGGTGTCTAACCAGATCGTTACTCTGGATGGCATGTCCCTGATCTCTAGTAATACTGTGAGAAATCTTGGAGTTATTTTTGATCAGGATATGTCATTCAAAGCGCATATTAAACAAATATGTAGGACTGCCTTTTTGCATTTACGCAATATCTCTAAAATCAGAAAGGTCTTGTCTCAGAGTGATGCTGAAAAACTAATTCATGCCATTGTTTCCTCTAGGCTGGACTATTGTAATTCATTATTATCAGGTTGTCCTAAAAGTTCCCTAAAAAGCCTTCAGTTGGTTCAGAATGCTGCAGCTAGAGTACTGACGGGGACTAGCAGGGAGAGAGCATATCTCACCCGTGTTGGCCTCCCTTCCTTGGCTTCCTGTTAATGCTAGAATAGAATTTAAAATTCTTCTTCTTACTTATAGGTTTTGAATAATCAGGTCCCATCTTATCTTAGGGACCTCGTAGTACCATATTACCCCATTAGAGCGCTTCGCTCTCAGACTGCGGGCTTACTTGTAGTTCCTAGGGTTTGTAAGAGTAGAATGGGAGGCAGAGCCTTCAGCTTTCAGGCTCCTCTCCTGTGGAACCAGCTCCCAATTCAGATCAGGGAGACAGATACCCCTCTCAAAATACTTTTAAGATTAGGCTTAAACTTTCCTTTTCGCTAAGGCTTATAGTTAGGGGCTGGATCGGGTGACCCTGGACCCATCCCTTGGTTATGTTGCTTTAGACATAGACTGTGTTTCATAATTATTGTATGGCCTTGCCTGCAATGTGGAGCGCCTTGGGGCAACTGTTGGTTGTGAGTTGGCGCTATACAGAAAAAAGTTGATTGATTGATTGATTGAAAAGAATCTTTTGTTAAAGTATATCAGCACCTTAAAGTAACAATGGACAATCATGAGGGTATTAAATATAGGAAGAATACAAAAATTTCAGTTATTTGTACAGTCAAAAATACTATACAGTACATAAAATGAGCACTCCTATGCGCACGTGTGTGTTTATATACAGTAAATGTGACACACACAGCGGGGTTGGGGGTGTATGCGTTAGAGGGGTGCAGATCAGTCGAGACCACTGACTGGTCGGTCTTCCCAGCAGAAAAGCGGACTGCTCCAGGATCCAAACTACTGCACGCCTCACTCCTTCTTCAATGTGCACACAACACGACCACTGGTGTGCACAATTGAACATGCACAAAGTACGAACACAGCAAAGGGAAAACCTGGTTTCCCTCTCACCCTTACACATCAGTGACATGCGACACAAATGGGCTGACAGGGCGGCAAGCGCAGAGAAATGGAAGTGGCGCTCATTGTGCTTTCATGACTTTAGAATGGACCACCTAGAATTAGCACTGCTCATCTCTTTCTCTTCTTTCTCTTGTGTTCATTCTATCATAAAGGTTCATTGGTCAATTTATTCTTTTTCACCCCTCTCTCTTTTTCTGATAGTGGTGTCCTTAAATCCAGGCTCTCAAATTGAAAAAAGTAGATTTCTGAAGTTGATGCGGACTAATCAAACATCTGAGAATTGTTAAATTTTAACACAGAAAACTGACATTTTTGGAAGAGGGCAAACTACATAAATTACCTTGGCTACGTATGAACAAAGAGTGGCTCGCTTTTCCCACGACATGAAAGCTG
This sequence comes from Thalassophryne amazonica, assembly GCF_902500255.1. Taxonomy (NCBI): domain Eukaryota; kingdom Metazoa; phylum Chordata; class Actinopteri; order Batrachoidiformes; family Batrachoididae; genus Thalassophryne; species Thalassophryne amazonica. The sequence continues at coordinate 91,242,629 of NC_047110.1, forward strand.
TTCCTGTGTCATGGTGATGACTTTACACTATGTGGCCACATGTCCTGTCCTCATAACATATTCGAGATATTTCATTTTGATGAGGTGATTCTTCAACAATGCTAATTAAACTTTTATTTTTCCTCTGAGACTGTCTATTGTTGAAATTATCTATCTCGCACTAACCATAAACACCTGTATGGCTGTTCATACACCTGCAGTGAATTCCGCTCCCATCTTGAGCTCTTCTTATTCCTCCGTCACTCCCTCCTTCTCTCCATCTCTCCATTCTCTTTCCCAGCTCCCCTCCCCTCTGTGGAGGAGAAAGCTAAAAGCACAAGCATGCCCCAAAATTAATTTAAATGGAGGAATTAAATTAAAAGCCAAGCCTCTGGAGTTTTATTATGTACTAATGTTTGAACCGTTCACTTGGATTGCATTACTAAAATGTGAATAATTAAGGACTAGCAGGGGCTATTATTACAGCAGGAATAAGGAGAAAATACACATTATGAAACAGACTTAAACAGAGACTAAATTGGAGAGGAATCTCTGCGATACTAGGATAAGTATGCAGAAAGGACATTAAGAAAACTTGTGTACTTGTTGATGTGTAAACTACATACCCATCTCCATTCTACCATAATAATGGTAACCTACAACCAGAGTGTTTGCATGTATGCTCTAACTGGTCATTTTCAAGATATTCAGAGGAATTCAGCTTTTTTTAATAGCAAAATTTTTATGTTTCACCACTGGCTGAAGAAAAATATCTAAGGAGCACAGGTCTTATATTTGAATCAAATGCAGCACTTTAAATATTTGTGTAAATGTATCTGGAATGATAGGACAGACAACACAGCAAAGTACAAGGGCACTTAGAGTGCAAACCTATACGAGGTCTGTGAGAAAAGTATCGGACCTTTTTATTTTTTTCAAAAACCATATGGATTTGAATCACGTGTGATTGCATCAGACAAGCTTGAACCTTCGTGTGCATGCGTGAGTTTTTTCACGCCTGTCGGTTGCGTCATTCGCCTGTGAGCAGGCTTTGTGTGAGCTGTGGTCCACCCCTCTCGCCGATCGACATGCTCAAACAACCAGATCATTTCCAACGTGAAGGCTTTGTTGATCCGGGACCTCGTCTGACTTTCTCAAAAAAGCAGGAGACGTGGACATCAGCACTTTTTCGGCACATTCCACTGTTACAGGAGTTTTTGTCATGGAAAGAAAAGCGGAAGGACGCACCACGGAGCCGTTCATTACGCTCCGCTTTTCTTTCCATGAAAAAAACTCCTGTAACAGTGGAATGTGCCGTTCATTTCTAAACTGGACGCTGTCTTGATCCGGTATGTCGTCTGACTAGCACAGGAATTGTGAAAAGACATGGACATCAGCACATTAAGACAGACGTGCGGAGGAGTTCCGCGCGTCGCGGTGGAGCCGCATGGCGCAAAGCAACGCCGTGATGAAGCCTTTCAGGACATGTTCGGGCATGTCCAGCTCATGCACAATCACAATCGGATAATCACACGACTGAAAAGCAACCGGAATCCATCTGAAATCCACCTGAATGTCATCCTGTGAGACCAACACGGAGGTGGTTTTGTGCCGCGTAATGAATGGCTCCGTGGCGTGTCCCTCCGCTTTTCTTTCCATGAAAAAACTCCTGTAACAGTGGAACGTACCGAAAAAGTGCTGATGCCCACGTCTCCTGCCTTTTTGTGAAAGTCAGACAAGGTCCCGGATCAACAAAGCCTTCATGTTGGAAATGATCTGGGTGTTTGAGCATGTCGATCGGCGCTGGGAGCGCGCCACGCTCTCAGCAGTTGTGGGCCATCCTTAAAGCGGCAGTAACACTCCTTAATCTGTATAATCCCCATAAAATCGTCCCTAAAAGCCATATTAATTTTCCGAACGGTGTTCACCTGGAGGTCTCTCACAGTTTCTGGAAAAAAATTGATGCAGCAAAGCTCCAAATCATTCAGACATTTATTCGCAATAAAAATCAGACGAGAGGGGTGGACTACTGCTCACACAAAGCCTGCTCACAGGCGAATGACGCAACCGACAGGCATGAAAAAACTCACGCATGCACACGAAGGTTCAAGTTTGTCTGATGCAATCACACGTGATTCAAATCCATATGGTTTTTGAACCTCCACTATATATACACACATTACACACACACACACACACACACACACACACACACACACACACACACACACACACACACACACACACACACACACACATTCCAGTGACCCTGGCGTAATGCAAATACATAAATTTATTTGTTTGCACCAGGGATTTCCCCAGAGATCCAGTTGAGCACTGGTGACTATGTACTTTGAGGAACGTCCACCAGAAAATGCACAAACTAAGGATGATGGTAAGCCTTTAGTCATATGCAAAACAGCAGAGATGGGCAGGCTGTAAGAAGGTTGGCAGAAGAGTGCACTTCAGCAGTCTGACCTGTTGCTTGGTTCAGAGCTCCCCAGTGGCTACGGCAGTGCACATCCAACTTTAACACTGTGCACAGAAGAAATAATAGTAATAATAATAAGAGAAATCAAAAAGGGGAACCTATCTTTGTAGAATTCAGTGCCTTGTTTAATGATGCTTCATGTGCACATGTGGCTACAAACAGCAAACTATAATCTCTAAGATTAATGGATAAGGCATATCACAACCTGACACAGTTTAAGGATATTAATAGAATGTTAATACAAACGTATTAAATAAAAAATCCTCAAAATTTGAAAATGAGAGGCTGCACATGCAAGTGCTTCACTAGTAAGACATGAAGCACTTGTATATATTGTACATATTGTAGTTTGGAGTGCTGCCCTGGTTTCAGGTGGATTTTTGTGTTTTTTCACTTGACTGCTCACTTCAGATTTGCAAAAACATGTAATTTTATTATTAGGGATGCCCCTTTCCATTTATGTGATCGGAAATCGGGCCGATCACGTGGTTTCAGACTTGAAATCGGACGTTGCATCCCGATTAGGAATCCGATATAGATTTTATCCACATTACTTTGATCAATGCTATTTCAGGCTCATTATTGCAGATTAATGGGCCTTTCACGCGTCGGAAGCGTCAGAGGCATGAGACACGTTGCTTTTTAGAGGCGTCAGAAGCGTCGCTTTAGCTTGGCTTTTGACGGGAGTGCGCATTGCCGCTTGTCGGCAGGCTGACGCGGTCAAAGTTCAACCCAATCTTTTTTTTTTTTTTTTTTAATAGAACAAAAGAAAAAACATAAGTTCAACTGGACACAGGTGGGGGGAGTTACGCGCGCAAAGTTTCTTTCGCAGAACTGCTGTTTGTGTGTTTACGCACTCAGCCTGACGCCTCGATGGAACGACAAGAGGATGATGGACACTTTCCCACTGAAACTCTTGCTTAGTCATCCTTATGTGTGCAGCAGGATCCGGTGCTGATCAAGTCTTCAGGATGACAATCTGTCATCTGATTAACAAAAAGATAAAAAACAAATTGTCCTGTGATCGTTTGTCTGCAAAACGGAGCGAGAGATGGTGTGCGCACAAGCGACGTGCGCACTTATCACATTTAGGATCGTGTCTTAAAGAGCTTCATTCACGTTCGCTGCGCTGCTCTGAACTTGTTGAACACTGATAAAGCATCAGAAAGGTACACTGAGGACTGTCAGGATGCAAATGTAAGTTGTTTTTTTTTCCTTTTACTTTTCAAGTTGACTTTTGAACTTTCGATGCTCTGAGCTGTGACGTAGCTTCGCGCTGTCCAATAGGACAGAAGACTAGTGGCAGAGACCACTGATCTGTACAAATGGTAAATGGACTGCATTTATACGAGGTCTGTTAGAAAAGTATCGGACCTTTTTATTTTTTTCGAAAACCTGATGGATCTGAATCATGTGTGCTTGCATGAGCCAACCTCGAACCTTCGTGCGCATGCGTGAGTTTTTTCACACTTGTCGATTGCATCATTTGCTGGTAAGCAGCTTTTGTGTGAGGATGGGTGTAGTCTCTCGTTGGATTTTCTTTGCAAGGAAATGGCGGAACGACTGGAGCAGCGCGACTGCATCAAATTTTGCCAGAAACTGGGCGACAGCCAGGTGGAAACCATTCGGATTATTCAGAAGGCTTTCGGTGGCTTTTCAGTCGTATGATTATCCGAGAAATTGTGGAAGAGGTGGGCATGTCACAACATGTCCTGTGAGGCTTCAATCTGGAGGCGCTGTTGCTGCGCCATCAGCTTCGTGCCAAAGCCATCGGCATGAATTTTGCTGCAACTCTTTTCATGGCAAAATCTTCTGTCACAGTGGAATGTGCCAAAAAAGTGCTGATGTCCACCTCTTCCACAATTTCTCAGATAGTCACACGACGGTCCCGCATCACCACAGCGTTCACTTTGGAAATGATCCGGCCATTTCAGCATGTTGATGGCCGCCCGGAGCATGGCGGGCTCTCCACCGTTGTGCGGTCGTCTTTAAACCGGTTCTACCGCTCCTTAATCTGTGTGATGCCCATAGCATCGTCACCAAAAGCCGTCTGAATAATCCGAATGGTTTCCACCTGGCTGTTGCCCAGTTTCTGGCAAAATTTGATGCAGTCGCGCTGCTCCAGTCATTCCGCCATTTCCTTGCAAAGAAAAAACAAGGAGAGACTCCACCCATCCTCACACAAAGGCTGCTTACCAGCAAATGACGCAATCGACAGGCGTGAAAAAATTCACGCATGCGCACGAAGGTTCAAGGTTGGCTCATGCAAGCACACGTGATTCAAATCCATCAGGTTTTTGAAAAAAATAAAAAGGTCCGATACTTTTCTAACAGACCTCGTAAAGCGCTTTTCCATCTGCATCAGACGCTCAAAGTGCTTTACAATTATGCCTCACATTCACCCCGATGTCAGGGTGCTGCCATACAAGGCACTCAGTACACACCGGGAGCAATAGGGGATTAAAGACCTTGCCCAAGGGCCCTTAGTGATTTTCCAGTCAGGCGGGGATTTGAACCACAGATCAGTGCAGAAACCACGTGTCTGAAGAAAAATCCTTGGAAATGTTTTTTGTTGTTGTTGTTTGTTACCTCAAAATTTCGGATTACTGTTTAAAAAAGTTTAGAACACTTGTAATTAAAATAGCTAAATCAATAAATGGTTCTTCAAAAACCTTTCATCTATAAATTAAAACCACCTGTTATTTCAGATTAGATAATTTCTTGTTTAATATAAGGAACCTTTGACAGTTATTTTTAGACAAATAAAATAACATGGAAATTTGTACATTTTTTAAGTCTGGTAGATTATTACTTGATTGTTCAAGCTACCTCAAAGAGAAGTGCACTGTTTAAATGATTAAAATGAAATTATTATATATTTAGCATTTGTTCATTGTTCATTCAGTTTTTTAAAGTATTGGATCGGGACTCGGTATCGACAGATACTCAAAATCTGATGACTCGAAATCGGATCGAGGCCAAAAAAACCTGATGGGGACATCCCTATTTATTATTACCTATATAAGGATGGAACTGTGCTTTATGAGTTCAGCATAAAATTCTGCTCTTCTGGAGAACATAGGAATGGCATTATACTCTGTCATGGCACAGTGTGTGAAAATGAGGTTTGCTGTGATAGTATTTGGACAGTCAATATATGATTGCATGTTTTGACCTTACCTGCAGGCCTGTGCAGGTTTTATGTTTATTTTTACTTTTTTTTGTTAATGGTCATATGTCAGCACACTTAAGATATGATTGAAAATAGCAATTAATAAGGCCACAACAAGAAAGTGACATGCTTCGGACCCACCTAGACAAAAAAAATGTTTGGATATAGTACAGGAAATATGTGTGATGGAAAAGATGACTTATTGTTTAAGACTAAAAAAGATGATTATAATAGGAAATGGTGCAAATGGATAAGATATATAAACAAGGACATTAACATTTAAATGGAATTTATTTATTTATTTTCACTTAGATAAACGAAAAATGTGATCTGAAACTGTAATCCCCCCAACCATTCTTTGTGAGCTGATCCCATACTGTTTGTTTACTGCTCTGTATGCATACTTGTGAGAAATAAAATAACAAGTAAAAAAAAGAAAAAAGAAAATAGCAATTAATATGCCATATCATTTGCATTTAGTAGGACAAGCATAGTATTGAGTCTAAAATGATGTCTGCAAGATTTCTGTAACTCTGTAAAAATTACTACATATTCGGCTGGGTTCTGACAGGTACAGCTGTGGACCAGGGAACCTCCTGTTTTTTGACACATGTTGACACCTTTTAATGTGCGCAACGACCATAACAAAAAATAAAGACACATAAGCCTGTCAAACTGCTCATGAAACCTTGTCGCTTATTGCAGGGTCCAGGGGCCTCATGTACAAAGACTTGCGTGGACTTTCCACTAAAAGTTGACGTATGCCAAAACCCTGAATCTGGGGTAAGCACAAATATATTCAGATGTATGAAAGCGTGGGTAGGCAAGAATTCACGCACATTCCGTTTGTACATCCCACTGAATGTGGAATTGAGCGTGGAACCAAACTCCTCCTTGGCCACACCACATTTAAATATGCAATTTCATTTAAATAGGCCCTTTCAGCAGGGATTCCCCACGATGTCACATCAGACAACATGAACACAGGAAAGAAATTATACTATAGATGACTGGAAATTATGTGGACACATGCAAGGACAATTTATTCAGTACACTGTTAAACGGATTAATCATGAAACTGGTAAAATGTTAGTGGGAGCTAGAATAGTTAGAACAGCGCGCACACACTGACATTAAAAAGGTGAGGCGTGCCTCTGCTGACCATTCACAATTTACACGTGTTTATTGACAAATACCGAACACAGGCAGCCTGTTAAGAAGCTCTGCAGCCCACCATTAAGCAAAAATTTAAAAAGACAGTAACAATAATAACAACAATAAACACATTTGAATGCGCACATCCCCAAATATGCCCACTCTGGTTTGTGCACCACATATGATTTGATCATTAATAGAATGAAAAAGCAAATTCATCATGTGATGGCGCCTTTATAGCAAAATGTGTGCAGTTAATAGCTCCGATTACATTCGGGAAACCGGCTGTCGCTGCAAAATGCACTGTAATGTTGGAATGTACCTGATGACATTCAGATGATTCTGTATCACACAGCTGGTGGCTCGGCGCAAGGTTGACTGGCACACTCCTGACCGATCATCCAGCTCACGATGGAATGCCCCTGATGCCAGGAAGCCCAGCGTGATTAGCACCTGTGTGCATACAGACAACCCCTGGGTCCACATCGTATTGCGCTCTGAGCCGACCACAGTTCTGTGCACAAATCCAGTAACAGTGGCCTTGATAATCAAAATCGCTTTATGAGCCAATTATCATCATTTGCAAGTAAATCCTTGTGTTCCCTGAATACACACTCACATCAGATTGCACCATTTGCAAGGTCCTCTAACAACGCTAACACACCCAGTGTTAGTGCGATCTTATGGATCACTGTGCACTTGCTTTTATATCCATCCATATAACTGCAAACACGTGTGTGTGTTAAATGTTCATGAGTGTGTCTCTGATGTGCACATCACTCTGCTGACTACTTGTTTTCACACTATTAATGGTTTCCTGCATCACCTGTACATCACCTGTCAGAGATAGCAGAATAGCTGTAGAAATGTGCGTACGCCAGCCAGGATTTTTGCGTGACGCACTGCACATTTCCACGATCAAGTCACTTTTGATACATCTGCACATGGACATGAAGACGGGCATACGCCAGGTTTTTGTGCATACGCATGCTTTGTACATGAGGTCCCTGGTGTCCACCAAGGCCACTGTTGCTTGTACCAAGTAGACGTCAGCTTAATTTCATGCTTTCCAACTCCAAGTATTCCTAAGGCCATGCTTCCCAAAACCATGTATTCCTAAGGGCATGCTTCCCAACTCCATGCTTCCTCACACAGTACCCCATATCGCTATCTTGCTTTCTTTAAGTTTTTCTTACACAGCATCTCTTCTATGAGCCTCTCTGTCAGTCTGATTGAGACTCTGAAATGTAGAATTATTAGACTTCTTGTCATGTCTCTGATGTGGAACCCCCCCCCCTTATCAGCCAGGGAGCAGCCCCTCCCGACCCCCCTCTGCAGCTGTCACTGCACCCCCACACTCTTCCCCCAACACACTCAATATTCTCTGAGGATAAACTCCCCAACACACACACCAAATGCCCACATACTCTCAAAATGTACAACAGACACAGATGCATACAAAGCTCTGTACACAAGCCCAAGCGGTTCTTGACTCACAATCATTTGCACAATTTTATCTGCTCATTTGCAGGCTGTATGGCTTGGCAGCCAACAAGGAAGAGACATATCCACTCATTCTACCACCCAAACCCCAAATGCCTCTACCCACCACCCAGACCCCCCATCAAAATCAGCCTGAGCCCCAGCAGAGAAAGAGGGGAGCGCAGGATGGAAGCAGGCCGACATAGCTGTGCTTCTTCCTGTGGGAGGTCATTACTCAATGAGGGCAATCCCTCCAGCCCCCAGCCAGCAGCAACACCAAGGTACACAAGGCCCCAATAAACGGAATACAGCCCTAAAACATTACAGACCCCCAACACATAGCAGCATACAGAGTGCTGTGCAATGCTACATGCAACCACATTCGTTATAGTGGATTAAATTATTCATTCATTTTCTACAGCTTATCCAGATCCATGTCACTGTGGCAGTAGACCAAGCAGCTCATCCTACGCTTCCCTATCCTCAGCCAAGTCTTTTGACTCTTCCTAAGGGATCCCAAGGTGTTCCTAAGCCAGATGGGAAATTCCCCCGGGCCTCTTCCCAGTTCGATGTGCCTAAAAGACCTCCCTTGGGAGACGACCAGGGGTCATCCTCACCAGATGCCCAAAACCAACTCAGCTGCCTCCTTTGGATGCGAGTAAGCAGTGCCTCTACCACAGGTCCCTCCTTGATATTCGAGCTTTTCACCCTGTCCCTGAGTATAAGCCCAGATACCCGATGGAGGAACCTCATTTCCACTGCTTGTATTCGTGACCTTGCTCTTTTGGGCATAGCTCAATGTTCATGACCACAGGTAAAGATGGGAGCATAATCTGAGTGATAAATTGAGACTTGCCTCCTGGCTCAGTTCCTTCTTCACCATGTTGGTTCAGTAAGGTGTTTGCAGAACATCAGACGCAGCCCCAATCCATCTATCAATCTCACGCTCCAGTTTATCAACACTCACGAACAAAACTCTGAGATAATTTTAATTCCTTCACTTCTGGCAGTAACTCTCCCCTGACCTAGAGAGGACAATTCACCCTTTTCTGACAGAGAACCACAGTCCAGGTTTGGAGGTGCTGATTCTCATTATAGTCGCCTCACACTCACACAGCCTCAAACTCGCCCAGTGCACATCAGATGTGCATTATAGTAGAGAAAAGGAAAAAAGAAAAAAACGATAAAAAAAAATCACTTCAAGGCAGAACAGAGGGTGTTAAGGAAAGGACAGAAACAGAGAGAAACAGATGAAAGTGACTCACAATCATCGTGACAAAGAGGAAAAAAAAAAGCAGGACTTCCTGGATGGATGGAAAACCAGCTGGATAAAAGAAAAGAGGTAGCACCAATCACAATATGGTGAATATGGTGCACCCCCTTCACTTCTCCATCTTTTCCTTTCTTCATTGTTGTTGTTTGTGTTGTTTTGTTGTTTGACTGTCCTGTCTTGCAGAGCTCCCCAGCAGGCCTAGCTTCTGACTTATTTAGCAGTGTGTTTTCTATCAGATTTGAAAAGTGAGGAGTAGATTGGTTAATATTTCAAGGCATTACACTTGTGTCGGTAAGAGGGAAAAAGACAAAGACGAGGAGAAAAGATAGACAGGAGGAGAGGGAAGGAGGGATAACAAGAGATGAAATTCCTTAACCCCAATTCTACAATTTATGCTGGGAGCAGCAGCATGCCTGAACACCTAAACAACAACACATGAATCCTTGCTCACACATCGGAAAGACATGCACAAAACATTAATGGATGAGTACACACGCACACAAACCACATGCACTATATGAATCGTGGATGCTGGTTAGATATATTTGACATGAATTCTTAAAGTGAAGATCCATAATTCGCCAAACACAGGCAGGTCACCCAAATCCAAATGTCCAACCCCGAACAGAACAGGTCCATGATGTAATGGTTCCTGTTCTGGCTTTTACACTCAACAAAAATATAAACGCAACACTTTTGGTTTTGCTCCCATTTTGTATGAGATGAACTCAAAGATCTAAAACTTTTTCCACATACACAATATCACCATTTCCCTCAAATATTGTTCACAACCAGTCTAAATCTGTGATAGTGAGCACTTCTCCTTTGCTGAGATAATCCATCCCACCTCACAGGTGTGCCATACCAAGATGCTGATTAGACACCATGATTAGTGCACAGGTGTGCCTTAGACTGCCCACAATAAAAGGCCACTCTGAAAGGTGCAGTTTTATCACACAGCACAATGCCACAGATGTCGCAAGATTTGAGGGAGCGTGCAATTGGCATGCTGACAGCAGGAATGTCAACCAGAGCTGTTGCTTGTGTATTGAATGTTCATTTCTCTACCATAAGCCGTCTCCAAAGGCGTTTCAGAGAATTTGGCAGTACATCCAACCAGCCTCACAACCGCAGACCACGTGTAACCACACCAGCCCAGGACCTCCACATCCAGCATGTTCACCTCCAAGATCGTCTGAGACCAGCCACTCGGACAGCTGCTGAAACAATCGGTTTGCATAACCAAAGAATTTCTGCACAAACTGTCAGAAACCGTCTCAGGAAAGCTCATCTGCATGCTCGTCGTCCTCATCGGGGTCTCGACCTGACTCCAGTTCGTCGTCGCAACTTCGCACAGCCATTGAAGAGGAGTGGACCAACATTCCACAGGCCACAATTGACAACCTGATCAACTCTATGCGAAGGAGATGTGTTGCACTGCATGAGGCACACCAGATACTGACTGGTATTCCCCCCCCCCCCAATAAAACAAAACTGCACCTTTCAGAGTGGCCTTTTATTGTGGGCAGTCTAAGGCACACCTGTGCACTAATCATGGTGTCTAATCAGCATCTTGATATGGCACACCTGTGAGGTAGGATGGATTATCTCAGCAAAGGAGAAGTGCTCACTATCACAGATTTAGACTGGTCTGTGAACAGTATTTGAGGGAAATGGTGATATTGTGCATGTGGAAAAAGTTTTAGATCTTTGAGTTCATCTCATACAAAATGGGAGCAAAACCAAAAGTGTTGCATTTATATTTTTGTTGAGTATAGTTCTCCTCTCTGCTTTTAGTTCTGATCTCCTCATGATCTCCGTGTAGTTCAACATCCTTTTTCTGGCCTACCGGGTTCCCATGCCCCACGCTTCCTTGTTTGATTGTTTAGCTGCCTTAAAACAGGCATTAGAGCGTTCCCAGATTGTCTACGTTTGTTCCTGCTTTCTCACCTTCTGATTTACAGTGCTTTCCAGTGTTTTGCCTGTGTTAATATGCCTGACTTTCCATTATAAATTTTTCTGGTTTCAAAACAAAAACATCACAGTGCAAAAAGGATGGTGTGGGTATTGTTTTGTGCTTGAATAATAGTGGAGGAGTGCACCATTATGATGCTGCAGTGCCCATAACATATTCATCAATCCATGCTTGGCCAGGTCATGTTTGGGTGCTGTACACTGCTGCATCCACCATTTCAGAAAACTGTTCTGGGGCTGATGTGTCAACCATCCATTCAAACCTGCAGTCCATCTTGGTCTCACAAAAGTAGCTATCTATCTATTGCAGTAAGGAGTGCCCATTTGGCTTGGTCCTCAGCAATATTGCACCTGAATCCACAGCTATTCTATACAAAAATGACAATCCTTTGAAATTTAACACTGCTTCCATTAGCAAATGTGTTCAGCCTCCAAACCTCATTAAACAGAAGAAATTGACAGAAGTCCAAATGGACCACCGCTTCCTGCAATTATGCACAACAGAACCAGAGTTCAGCACTTTACTGTTTATTATTAATGGTATTTTATTTAAAAAAGGGTCAACATTTCACATGAACCAAATACCACTGATGTATGAAACATGGGTGAAACTTAAAAGTTTTGATGCAGGAAATTACGAGAGAGACCTCACATGAAAGTAAATAAGAAAACAAAATTATATCTTCAAAAGTTTAAGATGTTTCTGTAATAATGAAGCAAATGTTCCTTGAAGTGCATGACGCCCTATGTCATCAGCTGTGCCCCAAAGTTGAGTTTGGGGTTTAGATCAGAAGATCATCAGTTCAAATCCCAGCCTGACTGGAAAATCACTAAGAGCTCTTGGGCAAGGTCTTTAATCCCCTATTGCTCCTGGTGTGTAGTGAGCGCTTTGTATGGCAGCACCCTCACATCGGGATGAATGTGAGACATGATTTGTAAAGCGCTTTGAGTGTCTGATACAGATGGAAAAGCGCTATATAAATGCAGCCCATTTACCATTTATCCCTGCACGTTGCATAGTACAAGCCATTGAAAATAATGGGTTTCAGAACACAGTGCAAGTCACAGGGCCTGTAAGGGCCTGTATTCTTTTAGCTATAGATAAATTCTTTCCCAAACAGAATCATACCAGTAAGATACAAAACAGCACATAAAGCCAACATGAAAAAAAATGCTCTGCATGCATTCAAGATCAATTAAAAAATACATGCGTGTGTGCAAGCACAAACACACGCATGACAATGTTCCTCCCCTGTGACTTTCCACAGTGCAGAGAATTCCAATCAGGCAGTAAGCAGGACAGCTATTTCTAGGGACAAAAGATAGGGAGAGGAGTGAGGAACAGTGGAAGGAAAGAAGGAAGGGAGGGAAACAAAGGGTTCTGGTAGCACCCTGGGGAGATGGCCCAGAGCAGCTGACGTCAATGTACGGTGTGTGTGTGTGTGTTTGTCCAGTATAGGGGTGGGGAACAGAAGTGTGAGAGAGGCTGGCAGAGTTGGTCATGCTGCCCCCCAGAGAGCTCTTGAGGCGGTGAGAGAAAGAGCAGTACTCCCAGCCCCCACGTAAGCACAGTCCAGACAGCCTGACAAAAACAAACGCACACTCACTGGACAGTAAAATTAAAACCATTAAGTGAGTCACCTAATCAATGACATAGTTAAGATACAAAGAAAAGGTAGCCTGATGTTTATGTGAGTGATCCAGTCGAATAAGAAATCAGTTCTTCTGGTCCACGCTGACACTGCTTCACTGCGAGTGGCAAAGCCTTAGTCTGAACAAACCTCATTTCCTCCCTCTTACTGCGTATTACGTCAAGAATTATTGCTCACTCTTTTAACATTTCCTCTGTGCCCTTCTCCCTTGGTCTTGTTCTCTCTGTTTTGTCCTTTCAACACCTCGCCTCCCTCCCTCGCTTCCCGGACTTGAGCTTTTCTTTGACATTTGGCAGGACAAAGGCGAGTCACACCTGAGCACTGGGTTAAAACTATTATAAGTCCTCTCCCTGTGGTACTCTGACCTTTGCCATTGCTGTCTGTGACTGTAAGTGTGTGTGTGTGTGTGTGTGTGTGTGTGTGTGTGTGTGTGTGTGTGTGTGTGTGTGTGTGTGTGTGTGTGTGTGTGTGTGTGTGTGTGTGTGTGTGTGTGTGTGTGTGTGTGTGTGTGTATTATGGTGTTCCACATGCAAATTGTCTGTGGAAAGCTGGAGGCATCCATGTCCACTAAATTTTATCATCAATTTTCCCAAGGGAGGATTTAGAAAAGACATTTTTGTGTCATCCACTGTGTAACGAGCAACATAAGGTGACAACTAGAAGTCTTTGGTACTTCGTCTCGTCAGAGAACCCTAGGGTACCACTGGATTGACTCTGTCACATGAACGCCCCCCCCATCACCCATGTTTCCACGTCTGCAAAAACTCAAGAGGACCTACATAACTTAATAGGAACCCATTAGGAACAACAAAGAGCTCAGTGTGTTCTCCAGGGACGTAGAGGACGTTCAAAATTTGGACATGTTCAAAATATGGGCAGTGATGACGTGGGTGAATCAGGACCCAGCAAGTATTAAAAAATAAGGACATACTAACAACTGCATACTTATAAACAGCTTAATTGTTACTTAACTGCGGGTGCAGACAGACTCACACAGCAGCTGCCCCTGGGATGCTTAAAATGACATATGCCGATCAATCGCTCTCCGTGGGACTAAACGCATTCTCCACAACTCTAATATCCAGGTTGCTTCATAATATCCAGGTTGCTTCAAAGCATACACGCACATGGACTTCACGGTCTTGTTCTGAGTCTGATGGGGCCACTACTTAGTGAGACGAGGAATATCACTCATATGTACAGTGCCCTCCAAAAGTCTTTCACCAAAATAATCAAACCTAGGCTTGCATCTCAGATGATGTATCTTCACTTCATCATGAAGCTGTATAACTCGGTATACAAAATGCAAAGTATGCACTATGCACAATTTCTCCAATCACAGCCAGAGAAGCCTATAACTTCTTTTGGGCTGTCTGAGTGTCTTGGTGGCTTTCCTCACTCTTCTCCTTCATGCACAGTCAGTCAGTTTTTGAGAATTGTCTACTTCACACAGATTTACCACAGAGTGCCATATCATTTGTATTTCTTCATAGTTGATGTAAATAACGTCCAAGACAAATTCATGTATCCATCCCCTGATTTGTCTGAAGAAAACTGGCAATAAAACGGATTATTTACAGGTATTCTAACAAAGCTTTCCATTACATATGCAACCAGTTATAAAAGTTCATGTTGTTAATGCAACTGTCTTACTAATTGATTGAACAGTGCCATGGAAGAGGAAGTGTACAAAGAGCACAGATAAGATTGATGAGGCAAGACATTCGTTCATCAGTCCACGATGAACAAGAAGGAACAGACTTTGAGACTGTCTATCTTATGCTATCAAATTATTTCATTCAGTGGACTTTGGCACATCTTGGGACTGTATAGAAGTGGCATGAAAATTGAATGTATTTGTCTTCAGACCTACACTCTGTATGACAAGTACCTTTAAAGCTTTAAATAACAAAAGATCTTAAAAACTGAAACCTATTTTCCCTGGTGTCTCATTTGTTGTCTGTGAGTTTTTAGGAAATTTTTCCTAACACAACCCATCATCTTGGCTTTTATATTTTTAATTCATTTATATCAAGTTGTAGAGATTTGCTTTCAGTTTGAGTTTAAGGAAGATTATATTAGATTTTTTTGTTTGTATTTGAAATGGCATAAACAACTTAAAATGTGTGAAATACCAAGTGTTTCGATACCTTTGGAGGGCACTATACATTTTCTTCTTATGTAATTTCGATTTCTATTTTGGGGTGTTGTCTTGAAACTGCCCACCTAATAAAACAATTCTGCTTCTCTCGTATCTTTGTCATTCTTTAGTAGAAATTATCATGGACAAGTTCGAATCATGAGTGTTGAGCACAAAACTGTGGGAAAATTTTGTTCACTTCATCTTTCACTGGTGCAGCTTTTTATTCTTGAAGCCAAATCACATCCAGACTTAGTAGAGAAGCTTGAATCTTCAACTGGACTGGGTTCCTTGATGTGAGGACGTTTCGCTTCAAATCGCAGAATCTTCCTCAGCTAAAATTCTTGAGCAAGAATTTTAGCTGAGGAAGCTTCTGCGATTTGAAGCGAAACGTCCTTGTGTCAAACAACCCAGTCCAGTTGAAGATTCAAGCTTCTCTACTATGGAAACCACCTGGACAACAGAGCCTTCACAGAAACATATCCAGACTTCTTAGACCTTAATTTGATTTATTTATTTATTGGCACCTGTGCCATCTCCAAAAAGTAATTATTTAAAAGCTGCTAGAATGTACAGGAAATAACTTATGTGAAGTGCTTTGAGGCAGCTTTGTTGTGATTTGGGGCTATATAAATGAAATAACTTGAAATTGAATTGAAATAGATTTGTGATGAGCTGTGTATTTTGATGGCAAATATGCTAATTATCAAGACAAAGGATACAGTGTAAATGCAGAATGCAGAAAGAGTGCAACTGTTAGAACAGCAGCTAAATAAACAAATAAATAAATAAAATTGTCCCAACTGTAAACGACAATTATGTTATAAGAAGTCAAGAAGCAATACAAGGAACTATTCATCCGACAGACTACAGTTTAAAAAGTACAATGAAATAAATAGTTGAGAAGAGCTGCATGATGTGCATAACAAATCTTAGGCATTAAACAGGGTGTGGGAGACGGGGTGGGGAAAAGAGAGAGAGTGCAAATAACAGAGGGAGGGAAACAAACAGGGGCTGCTTTGGGGCCAGTCGCCACAGGGTGTGTGTGTGTGTGTGTGTACACACACACGTTATGCACTTGTATGTATGCCAAGGGCTCAACGTCAGGATCACACAGTGGGGGAGTTTGGGGGCATGGAAGAAGGGATCAGAGCTTTGGGGCCAGCTCCACAGGGAACAGAGAAGATGGGGAGAAGCTGAAGGGACGGTATGAGGGAAGAAAGACAAAGGGTGAAAAGAAGGGATGTGGTCAGTTTTGAGTTGGAGAACTCAGCAGGGAGGGACTGCAAGGAAAGGAGGCAGACACTGTGGTCTGTGTGCGTTAGACTGGGGAGACGAAAGAGGAGGGGGAGTCCCAGTGTGGAAAAGGAAGATGAGAATGAGGATGAAAAGAAGAAAGTGAGAAGAAATTGGAAAAAAAAAAAGGAAATACAACAACAAAAAACAGGTATAAGAACAATTACTGTGGTGGGGGGGCACTTTATTTTTTAAAGGGAGTGAGGTCACACATTGTACTTGGGAAGATAAAGAAGTGCAGAAGGAGAACTGAGAAGAGGAAAAAAGTACCAGGTGTCAGCGTTAGCAAGAGGGGGGAGGAATAAAGAAAAGAAAGAAGAGGTAGACGTTCTGGGGGTCTCGCTTGTTGGCAGGGGTGCAGGAATCTAAGGGACTGGCCTGTTCCTCATTATCCATCAAACACAGACAGACATGGAATGGGCCCCCCATGCGGCTTCATGACAACTATCACCAGTCCACACACTGTGAGACACACAAATACAACACACAGCGGCACATATCAATCAGAATACTAGATTAACATCAAATGGGGCAGGGGGGTGCACAAGAGTGTAACATTAGTGGTATTATTGTTCTATTGTACGCAACGTCCAGTTTACTGTATGAAGTTATGTTTAAACTTTAATGCGGAAACTGCTTGGGAAGTGACAGTAACCTGTTAAATCTTTTTGTTCATTCTCTGCTACTCTTAGTGCTTCTGTCATTCAGACCACCTTTCAGCTGATTCTTGAAGATTCATATAAAAAACCCTGACAACAAAATTTAAATCAACAAATTGAGATCCTTTGCTCTTATAAAGTCTCAACGTATCAATCAGCTGGAGCAAGGTGTTGTACCAGGATGACACTGATTAGTCCAACAATTTGTGAGTTTACCTTTAAGGATACTGGAAGTCGTAGGTTGCAGGTAGCTGTTGGCAATAAGTTGCTGAAACACAGAAAGATGTTGCAAACTGATCAAAAGGAGCAACTTGTGGTGGCTGAGAATAGGTTTTGCTGTCAACCTTTATGATGGGTTAACAGGGTGTCTATGACACCACAATGACCCAACAACTAAAATTCAGCAAGCAGTGCAAATGTGAGCACGCAGTGACTAACTTTGATGTCCACTGCTACATATTAGGGCTGCAACTAACAATCGTTTTAATAAATCAATTCATTAATGAATTATTTTGTCAATTAATCAATTAGATGTTAGATCCAAAAATGTCATTAAATGGTAAAAAAAAGAAGAAGAAAAAAGTCCATCAATGACCCCATTTACAGGCACATAAAAATCAGCTTGTTATCTGATTATTGGATGTTATCTGATTATTAATTGGTCGTGTAAACGGTTAAATCCGGTATGCTTTATCAGATTATGAGAAATCACATCAACACACCTGGATTTATACCCACTACTCAGATTTCTTCCATACATGTAAACCATTAATCAGATTTGTTGTTTTACATCTGAGCATGTGTAAAAGCAGTTATCATTCACATTTCCAGGCATACAGCGGGACAACCTGCAACCTCGACGGGCCTCAAAACATCCATCATCACATCATCAGATCATCATCAGAGCAAATTTCTTGGCGATCTATGCGGTTCATAGAAAAATATATTCAAGTTGATCGCCGTTTCCAAAATCCATGACATCATATTTCGGGCACAAGGACATCAACTCCGCAAACCTCCTCACAGAGAGAGAGAGAGCTTTTTTTCCAATCTATGCTTTTTCTTCAGGAGCTGCCCTTTCTTCTTTCCCCGCTTCCAAATAATGAACTGAAATCAAGTAAACCCAGTTTTTCAAAATATCATATTACTGAAGTGCATGTAAACAGAAGATATCAGTTTATTACCGTTATCTGATTACTAAACATGGTCATGTAAACATGGCCAATGTTTTCCACAGCCCAAGATGACGTCTTCAAATGTCTTGTTTTGTCCACAGACCAAAAACATTCAGTTTGCAGCCACAAAGGAGTAAAGAAATTACTAAAATTTTCACATTTAGGAACCTGAAATCGAAGAATTTGGGCATCTTGTTTAAAAAAAAAAAATCAAGATAATTAATGATCAAAATAGTTGATTCATTTGCTTGTGAATTAAAATGGATTAATTGTTGCAGCTTTCCTAAATAAAAGTAATTATGCAGCCGGTCTACTCTGTGTCAGCCTGATCCCGTCAGATCTCAGAAGCTAAGCAGAGCACGATCTGGTTAGTACTTGGATGGGAGACCTCTTTGGAACACCAGCGGCTGTGTGTGTTTCTTCAGGTAAAACTGGAGTTGCGTCAGGAAGGGCATCCGGCGTAAAACTTGTGCCAATTACCAATGTGGATCTGGCTGTATCCGCTGTGGCGACCCTGAACAAAACCGGGAGCAGCCGAATGAACAACACCAACATACACGTACAAGCCTATGGGTCCTATCTTCCATTCGGCACAAGTGTCAATGGTCATGTACAACCAGCACAACTGCCATCTTCACACCCATCTCCTACATCATGTAAACAGCATGGTCTAAAAAATAGGTGTGGTCAGGCACTCTTGCTAAGCAAGTTTACCACAAACCAGCAACACCCTAGTCTCAAGCTGAGCACAGAGTTTTACTTCTATTTAAATGGCATAATATCCAAATACGCCTTACACAAGTTCACGATGCACTTACACTGTCTGCACCTGGTGGGATACGGTGGCTGGAGGATTCTAATGAATGTTTGGAGACATAAAACAGGAGTTTTTCTCTCCGTCTATTCCTCAGATGTTGTGTTAAAAAAAAAAAAAATCACATACTGAATCAGACTATAGATTTAGGCCTTTTCCTGCCTAAATGTACAAGCACACACAGAATATACACTCTCAAACACAGGCGTTTATACACACACAGACCCACAGACACAAATATTTACTCTCTGCAAGATCTACATACAGACAAGGATGGAGAGAGGGACAGAGGAGACGAGAAAGAAGAGTTACATTTTTAATCAAGTGCTTCTGTTCCTCTGAGCAAAGTAGGCTGAATACAAAGGGGTTAGCTGGTGCCAACACACAGGCAACACACTTTCTCTTGTCCTTTGGCAAATTCTTCTTTTTTTCACTCTTGCATTAAGTAAGAAAAAGGGACGAGCAGAAGTAGGAGGAGGCGGGGGGGGGGGGGGGGGTGTCCCTGCAGAGTCTTTCTCCCTTCCTGGAGTGAGTGCAGGCCCCTGCAGCGCCGCCTGTGTAATTTCCAGTGGCAGTGAATACAGGTATTAATAAAAGCCCCATGGGGAAGAGCACACAATATAACCCTACATTTTCAGGCATTATGAAAGGACGCCCCCAGGGGTCCTTGGGCTCAAATTTCTGAGATGCAGGCATTGTAAAAAGACGCCCCCGGGGGAAGACCCTGCAATAGAAATCTGCTGAATTCAAAGCATTTCCAGAGCCCTGGTGGGAGCCATTACTCCCACTGGAGGAGGAGAGCTTTTTTCACCCTCTCACGCTTTCTTTCTTTCTCCTCCCAACCGCACTCTCCCTGTCTCCCCCTTTTTTTTTTAACCAAACATGTGTTGCTGACATGTTGACAGATTGCTCAGTGAGGTGTTTAGGTGCATGCACAAGGCACGTCTGCTGAGACACAAGCTCCCTCCCTCTCTCTCCCTTTCCCTTCTCCCCTCTCTCGTCCCATCTCTCCCTCTCTTGCCAGTTTCCAAGATCCATCCCTCCCTCCCTCCATCCAACTGCAAACCTCTCAGTGCGCCCAAAACTGCTCCCATCCATATTTCATAAAGGAGAAACTAGGCTGAAAGAGAGAGAGAGTCGGCAAGAGAGAGCATGGAAAGAGTTAGGCAAGTGGGAGAAAGATGGGGGGAGGACGAGAGGAAAAAGGGAAGATAAAGAGAGACAAAGCGGGATCAAGGGAGGGGAACTAGAGGAGGACAGGACAGATAAAGAGAAATAGAGCGATGCAGAAAGAGGGAGAGAGAGAGAGTGGGAGAACTCCACAGTGAAAAATGAACCCTGTGATGAAAAATGACTTCACAACAACCCTTCTCTGTCTAACCCCTCCCTGCCATCCCTCCATCCCTCACCCTCTCTCTCCCTCTCTGCATGGTGTAACCCCCCATCTCCTCTCCTCCTCCATCCCCCTCTCCTCTGGTGCCGGGTTCCTGCTCTCTCCCTGGAAAACCTGAGCAGCAGCCAGCTGTGAGTGTGTGTGTGTGTGTGTGTGTGTGTGTGTGTGTGTGTGTGTGTGTGTGTGTGTGTGTGTGTGTGTGTGTGTGTGTACACGTTATGCACTTGTATGTATGCCAAGGGCTTAGCACAGGAATCTTCAGGCCACCCCCGGGTACAGAGACACAGAGGGAAGGAGGAGGGAGAAAAAAAGGGGGGGGGGGGTGACATGGGCCAGAACGAGGAGAGGGGCACGTGGTCAGGAGATGGCAAAAAAAAAAAAAAAAAAAAAGAAAATGGAAAGTGGAGAAGAAAAGACATGGAGCTGAACAGGAATGAAGATCAGTGAAATAACAGGAGGGTGATATTTATTTTGTCAGTGGGCAACAGCTACTAGACTAACACACACACACACACACACACACACACAGTAAGCGATAGGTTAGAGTGCAGGAGGCTGTCTGTAACTTTGTTTCAGATTACACCCCACCACCACCACCACCACCAGCAGCAGCCCCCCCCCCCCTTTTTTTTTCTCCCTGGCTTGTAGAAAGTGATCTGTGGTTTTAATAAGAGTCTCAGCCTCACAGGACTCAGCTGTTATCCTGTCGACAGACACAGCAAGGTGTGTGTGTGGTGCCTGAGACTGGGTTGCTCTGTGCGCGTAACAGCGGGTTATGACAGAAGGTAAGGGTTCAGCAATGAGGAGATGTCCCACGGGGCAGGTAAACCAGTCACCCAAAAGCTGCCTCTGCCTTCCTTTGCTTTTGCTCCACGTTGTATTTTTTTTTTTTTATTGTTTTATTTTTTTCCCATCCTCCCCAATTACTTACAGGAACCATCATGATAGATGCAAAAAAAAAAAAAAAAAAAAAAAAAAAAAATTGTGAAATGTGCCACAAACCCTTTTGGAGTGGTGTACTCAGTGAGCTCAATCAGACCTCTATCACAGTAATAATGACCAACCAGCAGAGCACAGGTTTTTACTTGTTATACCTGCACTTGTCAGCACTCCCTGAATTCATGCTTTGGTGTGTTTTCTCAATCATTCTTGTTGCTGCAGGAATTATAGCCATATGCATCATTTTGAGGTTATTCTGAATAATGCAAAAAGTGCTATCAAGCACACATCATCAAGGCTTGAGATCATAAAGACTGCACACGCTGAAATGCAAAGATGGCCATTTGGGGGGAGGAGCCCCATGTCTTATATAAGTCCTATATAAGTCCTATGCAAGTCCTATATAGGCCCTGAGGCCCAACGGCACCAGTGCTCACCATGGATGCTACAGCATGAAGTGCATGAGCGTCTATAAATCCTCCTGGACGTCACAATTGTCCAATGCAAGCAATTTCCCTGGTCAAGGCTGGAATTCACTTATAACCGAGTATGCTGGGACAGTGCATATGAAGTGTCTGGGAAGTGTCTTTGGATCTGTTAGAGGCACATCTGAAGCTGCTTAAAAACATAACCAAATGTTTGATCAAGATCTCCTTCACTTTTGGAGGACCACATTTTCCAGACTACAATTTTTGTTTTTTGTTTTGTTTTGTTTTTGTTGTTTTTTGCCTGGTTTTGTGACTTATATTTCAAAATTACTTATGTGCAAAAAAAAAAAAAAAAAAAAAAAAAAACACCGACAACAAGAAGACTGCATTCTTGCATTTTTTATTATCACAAGATGACACCATCAACAAATGTGACAAGCTGATCTTGTATATTGATCTGAAGGAGGTACTGTCCAATCCACCCTCCAGAGCAGGTGATGGTAATATTAAACTGGATGCCAACCACCATAAAACAAGCAGAAGATCTGAATCAGGAGTACGAGAGAAGAAGTGTAATCATAAAATAAAAGCTCTTGCAATTCATGGGACAGCCAGGGAATAATGAAGAGAGTAGTTATGCTAAGGTAAGGCTAACTATAATGTTTTAAAATTAAAAAACACCAGGCAGATACAGGAAAAAAAAAACTTTTCTTACTCACTCGCTCATCTTCAACCACTTACTCCAATCAGGGGTGGGGAAGGGTGAGGATGGGAGGTCTGGAGACTATCCTAGCAGTCACAGGGTGTGAGGCGGGGTGCACCCCAGACAGGACGCCAGTCTACTGCAGGGCCACGTATAGACAAACAACCGCATTCACACCAGCACACACATCTATGGACACTTTAAAGTTTCCAGTCCACCTAACCTGCACGTCTTTGGATGTGTGAGGAACCAGACCTGAAGAGAAACCATGCAAACATGGGGAGGACATGTAAACATCACACAGAAAAGTCACAGGTGGGATTCGATCCCATGATGTTCTCACTGTGAGTGCTAACCACTAATCCACTGTGCTGCCAAGACTTTTTCTGTTATTTCTTAAAAAGAGAGAGAAAGCTGCCACCATTGCAGTGAAAACACCCAATCAGATGACCAGAGAACCAGAGGTGGTGTGCTTCTTTTGTTCATCTCATTCCCCTGTGGTTGTATGTACTGAATCAGACAGAGATTCATGGTATGTATACTGCATAAACTGTGAGTTACTAAAACTTGAAATGAAATATCCTAATATGTTGAGATATACTTCTTTTTTTTTAACTGTAGGAAGTGATTATCAAAGTAAAAAAAAAAAAAATCAAAAATTCTTAAAATCTTTTTGATTACATGTAATGAGACCTGAATATGAAATTTTCACATTCTAAAATCACTGACATATATTGAAATTTTTAATGAGATTATAACATTCTGAGATGCACCTGTATCTTTGTGAGACTTGGATGCTAAACAGTAACCTAAGGAGGACTTACAGATGTTTTTGGTGCTAGCGCTTTCTTGAGAATTTTTGAATGACGGCTGGAATGACAAATGGTTCATTAGGCAGATGTAGAGTGTCACGTGAATTGTGAGGAAATGTCAGTTATGATGTCTGTGCACCATCAAGCACGTAGGTGCATCAGTGTTGAGGACCCCAGTGGCTGGAAAATCTGCAGGTGATGCCCATTTTCCCCCTGTCTGTAGCAGATAGGTAGGGCTGGACTGACCTTGACTAATCACGTTGGGTAGCAAAGTCATTAAATTCATTTTGCTTCTTTTTTGCTTGAAGCAGTAACTCTGTTTCAAAAATAGATGCAACTTATACACTAGTGTGACTTATGTATGTTTTTTTCTTCATGACACATTTTTGGACAGATACGACTCCTACTCCAGTGCAAAGTAAAGTCCATAAAATACAGTAATCATGTACACAAAGTGAAAATCAGAGTGACTGCATAACCACTGCCCCTATTGTTCAGCAGAAGTGACAGTAAATTCTAAAACCAATCATAATGATGCCCTTTTTTCCCCCCTTAAGCTGAGTCTGGTCTGCTTGAGGTTTCTTCCTATCATCAAAAATGCCTCAGGTAGCTTTTCCTCACCACTGCTATCAAAGTGCTAGCTCAGGAGGTGGGAAAGGTTTGGGTGGCTTATGCTGTGATTTGTTGCAGAACACATGAATTCAATTAAAAATAAATAGATTTCTTTTTCCCTTTTATGCCACAATGATACAGGATCTGTGTTGTTGCACAACTGTTGTCAATCATTTGTGTGCTACCACCCAGTCACTTCTCTGCTTCTCCATTCGATACTATTAAAAACAATTCTCATCAAGAATGATGTATAATTAGCAGCTGCTTGCTGTTGCTCATTCTGCTAAAGAAGTTCTGGCATTTAGTCTTGGAGTATGAAAGGTTCAAACAGAGAAAGAAAATGGACAAACAACCTTCCAATATTCCAATACTTAAATTTGGGAGTGTGTCCTGAATACTGACAATTCCAGTGGCATTACAGACTGAATAATAACAAATTTACAATTTTACAAGGCATTTTTATTTCACTTTGTTGGAAACCGAACCATCGACTGTATAGAATACTTGACAAAACCTGTGTAACGTCACCCATAGGTTCTATAGAGGAACCATAGGTTCAATATGATTTATAGAAGACCATAATGTGGTTCTGTAATGTGGTGGAAGCAGCATGATACCAGACCTCACCTGTTGAGACCAAAAAAATGCAAGATGCAATTGGCAGCTTTATATGGAATTAATCAACGCACAAACAGTGCATTCAACACAGGCTTTTTTTCTTTCTTCTTTTTAAAGAAAGACATGCTATTGCCCTCTTATTCTTCTCTTGAGATTTTCTCTTTGCACATCTTCATCCTGTTCTGTCCTTTTCTCTTCATCTCATTCTTCTATAACCCCTCTTTTCTTCCTTATTTTCATCCCTCTGGAGTAAACTGAATCTCTGGTAATTTCTTCACTCTCCCACTGAGCAAGAAAAGAAAATGCACATGAATGCAGTTGTATATTCTCAATTAACAGAGACCGCAGATACCTCCAGGAATAAGATACGGAATGCATCACAAACACGCACACACACACTTCATGCACAACGCCTCACCACTGAAGTGACAACCAGGGTTAATGACTCACTATTTTTCAATGACAGCTTCGGGTCCTCCCACCCGCGCACTGACTGACAACACCCTTGTGTCCTTGGTGCCCATCTTCTCATTACTTCTCCACGTTTTTCTCCATGGGTTTAACTGATTTCCAAACATCCTTTTGTCTGAATCTTCAGTTTGTGTAGAAGAAGCTATCATATATATAGCATATAAATGTTGTGTGTGTGCACGCCTGCATGTGCACATATCAGTGTGCCTTGGCTTAACTAGTGATGCCACCTTGGATGGCTGGTAGGACACTTAAGGATCTGCTAATGGGATGTGTGTGAGTGCTCATGTGGCATAGCAAGCCCAGAGAATGTTGTTCATTTGATCTGGGGGAGGGTTTTTTTTTTTTTTCTTTTCCCCCGCTCCTCCTCTCCTTGGGGAGACTTTGCTCCACATTCTGACTCATGCTTATGCTGAGACCCACTGACACTCCCCTGACTCACACTCTCAGTCTCCTTTTCATAAAGACTACAGATGCACAAAATACAGATCAACATGTAGTAATAAGACACACATTACACACACACACACACACACACACACACGCACACACACTAAATGTTGTACACACAAGAAAAAAGTTCACCAAAGGTCATGTGAACACTTCTGAATCTTACATATTATCACATCAAGATGGATAAGACCCTTGTTGAATAAATAGTGCAGATTATTTTACATTTAGAACATCCTACGGTAAATTACATGTTGAAGTAATTTGGGAGAAAAAGTTTATCAAATGTGTAATGGAAAAATATACGTGTCACTTGGTGCAACTACAGGGTACACAGGGAGGATGCACTCTATCACATAAAACACATACGCAGAGTATTGCGTGTATAAGTTCAAGGCAAAACCATCACAGCAAAGGATCAGAATAATAATTTGACTACAATGGTGGTACACAATCTCAGTCACACTTTAATATGCACAGAACCAGCTGAGCAGTTGTCCTCATGCACATTAATGTAGCATTACATTAGCCAGATGTGTTGGATCTGTGGGTACATGTGTGCTTGAGCTGGAGTACACACATTTATGTGAATATCGATCTGTACCACCGTGTGTGTCAGTGCGTGTTTGTCCAATTTCCACTCAAATTAATGGTGCCTCTTTATAGGCCTTCTGCTAGAGTGGCACTGAATTACTTGGTGCTTCACTCTCGCACCTGGGACCCATTCAGTGTTATAGCCACAGCTAGCGGCTAACCGGGGACCCATTTACTACAACAGTATGGTTAGCATCACAGATAACACTGCTTTTTTCTGCAGAGAATTTTGCACAAACATGACTCTTAAGTCAGCAGTTAAGGCTCGAGGATGTTCCAATTTTTTTAAGTAAATAATTGAACACTGGTGTAAAGCATATCGAGAGGAAACTTGAAGGTTGTACACTGGACACTTGTACAGTGGAGTCAAGCTCGAGCTTGACTCAGTCATATACAATTTTTGAAATTCAAAATGAACCAGTTTCACAAATTAATTGATGTACATATTGATATACCACTCATTTCATGAAGTACAACTGCTAGTTCCTGCAAATATCTGCAGAAATCAAAATACATGGCACTGAATCAGACTTGAAAAAATTTGATCTTTCACAGAAATTATCTGTGCAGGATGAGGTGGTGTCAGTATCTCAGAAAGTGCATACTTCCTTTCACACTTGATTATAATTTACAGAAAATAGCATGAACAGAAACTGCAGCAATTCACTCAGAAATTCACCCAACTCAAAACCACAACAGGAAGGGCACTTTATTAGGTAGACCTGTCTACCTAATAAAGTGAATGGAATTTTTTTTCTGTGTCGAAGAAAAGCTACCTAACTACAGTTGTCCTGGCAATAAGGGTCTCCTGTCAACCCCACCAAAACTGCTGTGAGCCAAAAACCAGAAAGTTCCTATTTAATGTCCATGAGTCAATGTCTGTTGGTTTATCTGTCCGTGGTGACATTTTGAAAATGCAAAGAGCAATTTCAATCAAACTTGGAAGATAAGATCAGTGACCCACCCGCTCACTGATCGGTCATAGTCTAAAATACATTAATGACCATATGTCAGGAACGAGATGAGATACTGAAATACAGTTTTCTGCACAGACCTCTACTCTCCCGGGATTAACAAAACCTGCACCCTCCTTGACCCTTTCTGGAATCAGTCTGAGACCTCTGCTTCATTTCAACTGAACATTTTCCACATCAGTTATAACAACAGCAGTAAGAATAGCGCTATAGTCCCACCACCAACTTCAAACACACACTGTGGTACACAATCACATACACACAGAGAAATACATACACTTATATAAACAATAACAGCGACACACATACTATACTTATTTGTACCCACAAGCACATATCCTTACATGCAACTACACACAGATCCAGTCGAGCTCTGGGATTACTCTGCAATCTCAACCACTCTTTCTCCAGGGGAAAACATGTTTTATCATTTCATTTCATTCTACTGTGCTCCTTCCCAACCTCTTCCTTCCCTCTGCTTTCTCACTCAGCAACATGTAGCCCTCCCCAGACTCCTGTGCTGAAATCACAGGCCATATCCTGCACGCTGACAGCAGCCCTGTGCTTTTGGCTGTGTGATTCTCCCTGAATGAAAGTATACATTATGTGTGTCTGACATCTGTCTGCAGGAATATGTGTGTTAAGTAGAGAATGACCAAAAAAATAAAAATCAAGGACAATACCATGTAGTCAGGCTTCTAGGATGATCAAGGATGCACCCAAAGCCAGGGATAATATGACATAATAGTTTGAGGTTATCACGTGCAACTTTAACTTTGCTTTTCCACACCTTTGTTAACAGTATGCCATATAAAGACAGTTGATGCAGGGAGAATACCATTAACAAGTTGCACTTGGTTGCCCAAACCCAGCTCATCTCTAATTGGCTTGTTTGTTGTGAAAGACTTCAGCAGGCCATACACCATCCTATAACGCAATGCAATGTAACACAGTGCTTCACTGACAAAATAAAGATGTGTACTGCAAAAGACCACAGTACACATATGTGCAGTGAAGGAGAAAGAGTTGTGCAGCCCAAATGTCAAAATTCAGCCTAACTGAGAGAGAAGCAAATATGTAGCACGGCCACATTTTATTAAGCACAAAAATTGTACTGTGTGCAAACAAAATTATTTTACCAGCTATTTCCCATGCTGACCTAGCGCTTCCTATAAAGCATTTCCTATTAGCCACACAGGCAAATGCTGAGAGAAGTAACATGTGGCTAAAACAATCTAGTTGCTTTTAGCTGCAGTGGCCGAGAACGTTTTTCATGGTCATACATAGTTAATATCAGTGGTGGGCACAGTTCCGCTAATCCGCTAACCGCTAATTAGCAAAGCTAGCTTTTTCATTAGCGGATTATCTGTTCAGCTAATTTTGAAAACTATCACCGGATTAATTAGCTTCCGCTAAATTTAGTTCTGCTAACTTTCAGTCCACTAACATTTCTTTGAAGGCATAGTGAGTAAGAGCGAATAGTCAAAAACATTTGTAACCCTAAAACCAAACATTTATTCCTGTCTGTTGGGTGTTTTGCAACAGCCAGGCTGCTGTAAGGAACTCAGCCCTCCGTCCTCCCCCAGCAGAAGGAGGCGAGCCGGCTGCCGGTGCGGCTGGAAGAAAAAAAGTCATTTACATTCAACATACAGAAGTTCAGACAGAGGCAGAAGCGGCAACATCGTTTTCACTCATGGTCACAAGATAACGCTTCACCAAACTAACTACATTCCTTGAACTATAAAAACACAACAAATCTATAACACTGACAACACTCCTAATCTCACATGTACTACAATAATAAGAAAAAAACAAACCCCAACTCCCATAATGCATTGCTGCAATGCATTATGATCAACAGTGTGTCTGCTTTAAAAGACGGTGCATACATGCAAACCTTTATTTTTTTAAGTGAAAATACACTTATTTATGGAGTTAAACTTGTTTCATTAATACCTGCAAATGCCAAGAAGGTAATCTACAAATGGATTTGCACACGTGTTTTGTCATCCACAAACACAAATTTCTGATTTGTAACTTGTGTGTTGGTTTTTACAAATAGATGTGTATTTCGCAAATATGTCATTTTTTTCCATTTGTAAAAACAAAAACAACTTTAAAAAAAGCATTTGCAAAACTGAAAATACTGTTTCTGACGTGAGACTCAGCATGTTGGCCGCTTTTCACACTCACATCCAGTAGATGGCAGTGTTCTATGCATTTTGATGGAGGGGGAGGTGGGTTATAAGACAAGCCTAATTTCCCATAATACCTTTTGGCACTTGTGTCGGTTTAACACTCAAACCTTCTTTATTTTTTCTTCTTTATTACTTTAAAAATGCGATATTTTCACTTTGTAAAAATGACAGACTTGCTGTTAATGTGTTGATAAACTGTCCGGAATTAGTATGTTTATAAATGAAACCACGAGTGAACGTGCCTTGCGTTTGATCTGCACTGCCACCGTGAAAGGTAAATGAGATGCCGACAGGGTATTTAAAGACACAAGCACTGCATTGAATTTACTCAGAAGCCTCTGCGGTGCTAAAAGTTGCTGACAGTGTGCCAAGTCAATATTGAAGGTTAGCAGTTAGCTGTAACTTCTGCTAATTTTTTTTAAGAGCTTATCGTTTTAGCATTATAAAAGTTAACTTTTCAGTTAATGGATTAGTGGTTATCAAAGCTAACTTTTGGGTTAGCTGTGCCCACCACTGATTAATATGAATTACACACCAGGTGTAATTAAGAGGGGATATCAAAAAGTTTTGAGCCTCAAAACAGAAAGAGCAAGCCATTTTTCAACATAGTCTCCTTCTAACGCCATACACTTGTCCCATCTAGTTTGTCCAGCCAGACTTATCTCTTCCAACCCATACCATACCATGCAGTACCAACCCGGACCGCTCAGTAGAAACGGGGCTGTCAACATACGTTGGCTAAATTATCATGGTGCGACAGCTGCATAACTTATTCTACATATCCAGCGTATTCGGTGCATTTTTCATACGTTGGCATACGCTGGTTAAATCGTCAAGGTCTGACAGGGCCCTTCAAAGCAATCGCATAGTCAATGAGGACATAATTAAATGTTGAAATGAATAAATTAAAAAATGATATCATGAGGTTTATGTCACACTGAGAAATCCTAATTAACAGACACACTGCAGTCATTGTATCATCTCCTGTTGTGTTTATAATAATAATAATAAATATTTATATTTATTTACAGTGTCTTGAACTGCAGATATGAATGAATAACTTAATCTACTACATGTAATGTACAGATTACTTTTCACACTATTTTATTTGTATAATAATAAATGTCCAAGGTTCACTATGTTAATCAAGAAATCATCTCATCTGAAACAATGGACAAGTTATGCTTTTAACTTACAGATGAACATCAAAGATTTCTAAAGAATCATTTATATTAAAACTATTTTAATTAAAAGTTTTTTATTTTTACTTAAAAATGTACAGTAATCATAAATTAATCTTGATAAAAATTAATTGAAAATTTAAATTAATTAAAAATTAAAAAACATTTATAAGGATTTTTTTTGGAAAATTGCTGTGCATAAATTAGTAGTTCTGATGTTCCTCTGACACATTTCTGTACTCTGTCGTCTTCCGTGTTTGGCCTGATTCCTGGTTTCTATTGGATGTGCGTGAAGCTACGTCACAGCGTGCCGCGGTGAAAGTTGGATTGAGTTGAGCTTTGATTGCGGTGAGTTTGACATCAAGCGACGCTGCATGCTCCTGGAAGAGCATCATGCAAGCTGTTTTTGCACATCGCACTGTCACGTGGCGTTTGCACAACACTTCTCATTGAAAATGATGGGTTTCAGAGGGATGCACTTCGC
This sequence comes from Thalassophryne amazonica, assembly GCF_902500255.1. Taxonomy (NCBI): domain Eukaryota; kingdom Metazoa; phylum Chordata; class Actinopteri; order Batrachoidiformes; family Batrachoididae; genus Thalassophryne; species Thalassophryne amazonica. Next base: position 91,273,748 of record NC_047110.1, read on the forward strand.
ATTTGCACGCTCAGTATGAAAGCCTCTTTAGAAGGTCTTGGTATGGTTGCATCTGAAGCCAGACGGTTACTGTGAGGGTTGCTCTCATCAACATTACGCAGTGTCTGGAAACACCATCTAAACAAAGACCTCTGTCCCTTCTCTTCTCATTTCTTAATCCTGCTATCCAAAACACACACACAAACACATGGTGTGAGCCAGACTGCCTTCCAGTAGCAAAACGTGTGTGCTGGCTTGTTAAGTGAGCGTTTGGATTAATCTGTAGGAACCAGATGCCCCTGCCGTGTTCCTTTCAGCCCCTCCATTAATTACATTGCTACTAATAACGGCTTTGGTGTGTGAGTGTGTGTGCAAACGCAGACGTCTGTCCCTGTGGGACACATGGGTATAACGGAATCCGATAGCTGTAGGTATTCAGAAAACAAGGAATGGCCCAAGTCACCCAGAAACCTGATAAGACTGGAGGTGATTCTTGGCCTGCAGAACCTGGTGTGTCGCAGCTGTATGTGCTTTCTTCTGCATCCCCTTCTTATGTTTGTTTAGAAAACCTTTACACCACATCTTAAATGCAAATATGTACACACCCAATTTTTAAAAAGGTACTTTAGCATCATATTTCCTCAGTATAAGTTATGTGAGGTAACAGTACTGTGAAAATGTTTGTGACCACTTGAGCGTTTGCACATTAAGATTTTTTATGACATCAAATTTAATATAAAAATCATTAACATGTCTAAAATTATGCCATTTAAACTCCCAGTGAAAGCCAATCTCTGATATAAAATCAATAAAAATGTCAAAGCTTAAGCAATGGTGTACCTATGCACTATGTGCCTCAATTAGTGTAACACAACTAAGTCATGACTTTTATAGTTTTCTTTAAATAAGTCAGAGGAAGTCACTGAATGTCTTGAAAACAAGATGCTTTTTGAAAAGACAATGAACAAGAGAATGGAATGCGGGAGTTCTTCTCTCACGTGCTTTTCATCTGCCACAGCCGCGGTCCCACCGAATAATGAAGAATGAAGAAGGAGCCACGCACCCTGTTTTTTTTTTTGTTTCGTGAGCTATCGTGGCAGTATAGTGGCTCAGAGTGGCTCTTAGAGGCATTATCTTCAGTTAATGAAGCTCCTCTCTGAGCGTGGTGCTAATGTCAAGATGTTCAAAATTTAGCAAAAACAGCATGGCGCAGTTTGTGTTCGAGTTACTGCGACTGCTTAGAGGCATTTGCGTGGTGCTTACTAGTCTGCAAAAAGTCCATTATCCGTGCGCCTGGCACCTTTGCAGGATCTGAGAGGCTATTTTTGGAACAGCTCTCCTCTTGCGCAATACAATTCCACCTGCTCTGTGCGCTGGACTCTATATAAAATAATTATTTTGTAGCGGATTAATCATTTTCTGCCAAACCTTGGATGCTGAAAACACCTCTTTTAGACTCAGCGGACTGTTTCATCTGGACGCTTTTTTTTCCCTCTCTTTCCTGCTCCATGTGGAATGTATTTTGAACAGCTTAAGGTAATTATTTTTAATGTTTTTTATAGCTTGATAAAACAGTTCCTTGCTGTAAAAGTATGTCTGTATGTTGATGTCTGTTGTATGTAAAAGTATGTTGATTTAATATCTTGTTAATGGATCACATGAGCTCCGCTGTGTGCGCGCACTGACGCAGTGACTCATCATCACGCTTCAAACGAGCATTTAGGCAGAACGCCAGCTCACAAAAGAGTGATATTTCAGTCAATACTGGACGAACACAAAGTTAAAATTTGGGTGACTAAGTGAAAGTGGATGTGTGTTTAAAGCCATGGAAGATAATAACTCCAGTAGAGCAGCTAAGAGCAGGAGCTGTGCGGCAACACAGGTGGAGAGTGTGCAAAAGACCGATTTTGAAGACATAACACAAAGTTAAAAGTTGTATCATGATAACTTGTAAGCTGCGGAAGAAATAAAGAAATTTTTTTTTTTTTTTGAAAATGATCCACAGGTATAATATAATAAAATGGCCACCTCATTCTGTATGCAGATTGGCACCGCGCGCAAAAGAGTGCTTTTGCAGAAATAAACGGACGAACACAAAGTTAAAAGTGGATTCACGTTGTAAAAATGATTGTGTTTAAAGCCAGGGAAAAAGTAAAGCCAGCAAGCCACGGATGGAAAGGAAGCCACTTAGAAAGAGCAGAGAGGCAGCTGTCCATGAAAAGACAACAGTAGCGTGCGCGCAAAAGAGCAATTTTGCAGAAATAAACGGACAAACATAAAGTTTTGTGTGTTTAAAGCGCAGAACAAAAGCCGCGGAGCCAGCGAGGAGCACAGAGGTGGCTCTCCAGGAACCCGTGGTTCGGGTCTAGCTTGTCTGGTGCATTACAGGTGGACAGCAGCCTGGCGCACAGCGCACAACTGCGGAACTGTGCTGGAGTGTCTATTTTTGGACTGCGTTTAAAAAAAAAAAAGAAGGGACATCTTTAAATGCTGCTGTGAATCTGTGAAGTGAAAACCCACACTTTGAAGGAACCAGGTGTGGGAGGGCTGGAGGTTTGGACCAAACTCATGCCTAAACGTGCGCCAACATGGCGTTATCATGGCACTACGTGGATTAGTGTGGCTGATGCGAGCCATTCGAGGCTGTAATGACAGGTCGGTCGTGGCTCACTAGAGGCTGCTACGCAGCACATGCGGGGTACAGAGAGGCACATAGTGGCACCTTCATAGTGGATACGTGATAGATCAAAACGTGGGTCATTCTTCGAATAATCACCCCGCACCCATGCGTGGCTCCTTCTTCAGCCTTCATTATTCGGTGAGACCGAGGCACATCTTAAAGTGCGCTCTTTGCCACTCATTACCAGACTGTACTGTGTCACTGTCACACTCTCCAGGCCTGTTGATACTCAACAGGGCCTTTGTTAATAATCCCAGTCAGCCTTCAGACCGGCACCTTTCTGCCTACACTACAGGAAATTACGTGCTGTGGTCCTGACCTGCTGCCTGCTGGCTCTTGTTCTGATTCATTTACCTGTATTCTGACTCATTACCTCTTCTATCGGTCTTCTACCTGTTCCTCGTCTAGTCCAGTCACGTTGCTGGTTTACCTGCTTCATTAACGTGACTTTCTGGTTCTCGACCTGCTGACTACTCAACCTGATATGTAGACTTCACTGCCTAGCTTATGTGGGTACCAATGTCCTATCTTTTTGGCCACTCTTTAGCCTCTGCCCTAGTCCATCTATTCTGTCTCTGGTTCCAGTTTACAGTCTGTCTCTGAATGTATTGTAGCTCATACTTTTATAGGTACCAGCAAAATCACTACGTTTCTCCAGAAGATGCTGCTGGAATGACTTCGGGTTAAGTGAGCAGTTGGGCAATTCCATGGAAAATGGGACATGACCAGGCAAAAATTATTTTCAGTTATAGATTCTGAAAAAGGGTGCAACGTATTTATATAACATCTAACTTTACAGTATAAGTTGACTTCATTCGAAAATATCCCTTTCTCACATGAATGTTGACAGACAAATGATTAGCTAAATTGGTTGGCTATCAGTTTTTGCCAGATTTTGACATTGGATTTTTTTTTTTTTTTGGTTTGACATATGTTCTTATTACATGTATCTCTAAAAAAGTCAGGCATGTAGTGGGAGTGGAAACAATTTTCTCAGATTTCCTAAAACCTTTAAACACAGAAATGCATGTCAATAATTAGATTATTCCATCTTTTCATAAGTAAATCAGTAAAATACTTCAGAAAACATGTCTTTTTTATCTGCAAGTCATTTAAATGTATTAGATGTAACGTCTGCCATGTAACGTCAGTCACATGGAATGTTTCACAACCACTGCTGCCAAGTGGTTCACTATTTTGTTATTTTCTGCAGTCAGTATATTAGCGAGCCTCCCCCCCCCCCCCCCCCCCCCGCCTCCCCCCATATACCTGGAATTCACAATCAATCATTGGTAGTTTTCAGAGAATTTTGAAATAAAGTTTGAGGAAATTTTCATATTTCTTTTTCTTGTAAGGTCTGTCACACTCACATTTTTGTTTTCATAAAAAAAAAATAAAATAAAAATAAAACGCATCACTGGATATCTTTTCTTCCCAACCTAAATACCGCAAGACCTTAACTATGCCCAAACACAAGATTAGGGACTTATGGCTTCAAATTTTAGTGTGAGACTGGTTGAAATGGCTCATATACTCCTTACAAATGTAACATCAGTCACAGTGCAATTGCCCAGTTAGTGAAACTCAGATGGTGTGTACAGCTTTCATTGTAAGGGAACAGCAACTATGACACTGTGACCATGTGATGAGCTTCCTTGAGCATGATCAGCATACAGGTACCGAAGTACTGAGTACCCGAGCAATTGGAAACGCCCAAGGGGACGGACGCCCATGTATCAACTACCTGTGACAGATAATATAGCTCACTTCAAGAAATGGGAATGGAGCTGCGATCTGCTTTGGTGATTGCTAATCACGTCCCAGGTTAAGTCTGTATTGTGGTGCACGCAGCAACACACAGCACCATTGCATGCTCCTGGACCTGACCTGCTACTATGTGGTGATTACAGGCCATGTTTTTAGATAGTTTGTTGCTTTCTAACTGTGTCTTTTTTTTAAATGAGAGTTCAAAAAAAATAGAACAGTGACAGTGAGTTGGGTCATTTAGTTAACACCATCCACAAGAGCAATCTTACCAGCTGGGCAGTGGTTGGTTCTGTGTTCAGTCAGCTCGGCCAGACATTCAAAGTCCTGCTGACAGTTGTCGCAGGTGAAGATAGACTCATCATCTAGGTCTTCATCATGATCACGTTCATCACGGTCATCGTGTCCATCTTGGTCTCCGTCCACAATAGGTGCCTCCTTACTTTCTTTGGTGTCTGCAGCTTGGTCAGACGCAGGGACTTCTGAGGATGGACACATAACCATGAGGTCAAACACATGTCCAACGACACACTTCAACACACATACACAGGCTGATAGGCTGTATACACTCTCTGTCCACTGCGGATGTGTGTGTGTGTGGTGTGGTGTTGTGTTCAGGTTGTATATCAAAGAGATGCGTGTATTGAGATCTGGGATAATTACAGAACCTGCCACCGGTCCAGAATCCTGCTTTAAAGTCATCAGATGCAGATCCTAGTATGACACCTCACTACTCGACCTCTTCTCAATCACCTCATTCACAACAGACATTAAAATATTAGTCTGGCTTGTTTTATTTGATTTTTCTATGTTTGAGGATTGCCTCGTATCGACTAGTAATGTGTGGTTTGGATTTGACTTTGCTCACCCTAAAGTTTGCAACATGAGAAATACATAATGCTACATTTGTTTGTGGGAAAAGACAATCTGCTGTCTTGGACTTTTTGTAGTGAGATGAATTCAAAGGCTCACCAAACCCTTCTATGATGTGTTATGGTTCCTGTAGCCTGGGGTGTAACAGCATGCATGTGTGTGCGTCCTGGTAGTAGACAAGCCAAGTGTGAGAAGGGACCAGCGGAGGGCTGTGTCAGAACAATTCTCACTGCTCCACTGTATCTCCATTTTCACACCTTATTATCACATTAGAAATGCTAAGAAGCCAATAGGACAGACACTGAAGACACTGGACAGCATGAAAGAAGGGCAACATAAATTTAAGTTATATTCGGTTAATTAAAATATGAAAACACTTTGCAAATTACTACTGTAGTTTTGTTCATTAAGAGTAGCGGTGGTGGACAAGTGGTTAGTGTACTTGGTTTCAGTGTGGTTTCACAGGCCAAGGTAAACTTTTGGTTCAATACTTAAATGTGGGTGATATTTAGAATGGCTCCTTTGAGGAATTGGTTAAAGACAACATCATGAAGCCGCATATCACAACTGTAGTGGTAACATGACCTTTGACAACCCTGAAAGGTCAAACTCAAAGTCATGACTGTTTAACTCAAACAATTAGAGGCCAGCCTGTATTATAATAGCCAAGTGGCCTCTGTGTGTGTGCATGTGTATGGCTGACATGTATTTTGGGTCAAGGATGAACGCTGTGACAACGGAAAATTGATGAGAAATATTTTTGGAGAAATTAGCAATTTTAACTTACCAATAAGCAATGGATGCTGTGCTGTAATGCACCATGGGAGTTCAGGTTTATTGTGATTTATTGATTTATTTAATGATTTATTGTGTTCTGTAGGTCAATTGGTTTAGTCAGTTTAGATAAGTCTCATGTTGCTATTACCATGAGTGACTACAGTTTTATGTTGGTACCATGAGTGAAATATTTAGCGGTTTTAATGTCTTCAGCGACCGTCTTTGTCAAATTAGAACCACCTGCTTACAGCAGCTGATCGTATGCATGCGTGCATGTGTGTTGCTAACTACTTTCTGAGCTCAATCCATTCTAGAGGGCAGTAAGTCATCTTTATATTAAAAGCGTGAGTGTGGTGAGTGATTTTAAGTTCAATGTAAGTACATAATACAAATGTAAATATGTTAAAAAGACATGGATGACACAAGAAAGTGAAAACACTTATTTCCATTGTGGTCCATTTAAAAATCAAATGACAAAACAGAAGTAGAAATAAAATAATAGTGTATATGATAACAAGAACCTAAACAAATTCTAAATACATTAAGACAGTAAATTAAAATTAACATTAAAAAATTGACATAATTAACAAGAAATAAAAGAGTTGAGTTCTTCTAAAAATTGTTGAGGTCTAAGTTTCTAAAAACAGTCTGGACTCATTCACCATTCCAACTCATTATACAAGCTTTGCTTAAATTACCACAAAAATGTCAGCTAACTATTTTATAAACACTGCCCAATCTAGAGCCCGTGGACCCCCATGGGCAACAAGCTAGTATAACACGGTGGAAGGGTTGTGTGTTAGTCAAGGATACAGTCGGCAGAATACATCAAATATTAAAGCCACACAGAACCATAGAGTACACTGAGGTATTACTGAATCAATAAAAACAAAAAATTAATTTGCATGAATGTGGACAGGTGTTGCACTCTCTGAGAGCTGTTTGAATTATGTCTATGATTTTGATATTGGCAAATAACCTAATACATAAACACGTGCACACACACACAAAACTTCCAAGTGTCAGAAAAAATAGAGCCCCACATCTTCACAGAGATTATGTCCTGTTCATTACTGTCGAGACATGGAAGGTTATCCTCCACACCTAGTGGCTGCAAAATGTCAAAAGCAGTCCTGAGCAATTTTACATTAAGACCTTGGGACACTGGTCCAGGAGTTCAAGATAGCAACTGTGTGAGCTAGTGAGAAAAATTGAGATTTATTATGAAAGCAGTGTAACGGGAAATGGGGATGGAGGGATCCTGGGAGGTGGGGAATGAGGGATTGAGGTGATGTGGTGTTTTGGGGTCTGCAGTACACTGATGGAGGGATAGAATAAGGAAGGAATGGGGAAGTATAGATGGAGGGTGTTGGCCATCTGTCCAGTGGTGAAACGCACGCACGCACGCACGCACGCACGCACGCACGCACGCACGCACACACACACACACACACACACACACACACACACACACACACACATGCAGATCATTGTGTACACTCACGCATTCATATACTGCAAGACATCTGCATGTGTGCACACTGCACAGTTACAGATACACACACACACACCGGACACAACTAAATATTTAACCACACACATACAGATGTGCTGGAAAATAAACACATGCAGTTCTGATATATGACTGTGGTTCTAAACCAGCATCACCAGGAAATAATCAGAATGTTTCCTAAAAAAAGACTGATTGGCCCCGTTCACATGCACTTAAAAATCCAGTTGCTGTCTGATTACTGGTGGTATCTGATTATTAAGTGCTCAAAATCGGATATGCTTTATATGATAACGACCTCTATCAGATCATGAGAAATCAGATTAACACACCTGGATTTCTCCATTTCTACAGTACATGTAAACCATTAATCTGATTTATTTCATTGTTTTACATCTGTGCATGTGTAAAAGCAGTTGTCACTCACATTTCCAGATGTACAGCGGGGCGGATTCCTGTCTCGTCACGCCTCCTTCATTAGATCACTAAGTTCAGAGAGCCCATTGAGTGTCCAAAAAAAAATTTGACAGGACGCCCAAGTGTCCTTGAACGACTCTGTGTGTTGTTTCAGCGTTCTAAAGTGCAAATTTCTTGGCAATTTATATGCGTTTATAGACAACTATATTAAAGTTGAGCAGAGTTTCCTAAAACTATGACATCATATTTCGTGCACGAGGACATCAATTCTGTGAACCTCCTCGCTGAGAGAGAGAGAGAGAGAGCGAGAGAGAGAGATATTTGTCTATAAATCACATAGATTGCCAAGAAATTTGCTATTTAGAATGGTGAACCAACACACAAAGGGCCGTTCAAAAATGATCTTCCTCAAACTGAAAGCAAATCTCTAAAACTTGATAAAATCTGTAAATAATAATCAGTTTTATTGCCAGTCTTCTTTAGACAAGTCATGGGATGGAAACATGAACATTTCCAAGTCACTGAATATGTCTTGGACTTTATTTACATCAATTATGAAGAAATACAAAAGTTTCATTCACCAAAACATCAACTCTAGGCAGACATCTCAAATGTACCTTCTGTCAAATTGGAGATGAACTTTCAGGTCTTTTTTTTTTAAGAAAATCCTCCTCTACACCACTTCATCAGGAAGCTGGATTTTATATTTTTAATTCATTTAGATCAAGAGATTTGCTTCTAGTTTAAGTTAAGGAAGATAACTTTATAAAAAAAATGGATTTGAAATGGAATAACCAAATTAAAATGTGTGAAATACCAAGTGTTGCAATACTTTTGAGGGCAAATGAGAAACACTGAGGAGCAGCATCTTACATCTCATATATAGTGCAGCAGAAAAGAGAAGATTTAGAGTGGAATCCTGCAAATGGTGATACAAGCATCAAATCTGGCACAAATAATCCATAGACATGAACTCTTAAAAAAAAAAAACTGGCCACTTGAATTTTCAATAGGCAGCCAAGTAGGGGTCAAATGAAGAATTACACAGGGGTCTAAAACAGGGGTGGGCAACTTGTTGATTAACTGATTCCATCTGCTCAAAGTGATATTAATCAGTGAAATCACCTGGTGGAATCAGTGGCTGCAAAGAAAACCTGCACTCTCTTGGCCCTTTCTGCAACAAGTTGCCCAACCCTGGTCTAAATTAAAAGATGCTCCAATCATATAGAAAACTACACCACATTGTTTGCCTGATCATAAAGATTCCAGGTCAGGTTTGTACAGGGGTCAAAAGTTAAAGTTGCTCCATTAATTTCACTCCAGTTGAATTTGTGCAGAATTTGACGCTTGTATCACCATTTGAAGGATTGTTTCAGTTATCTGCTGCACTAATAAACCAACAGAACCAGCTGTTGTCTGTTAGTTTAAACGTGTACATAAGCCAACCCTAATTAAAGGAGAAATGCTGCTTTTAACAACCTGGATCTCATTTCTGTCATAAAATACAGTCGTTTACTCACCAATATAAGTTTTGTGTGATTAGAATCCCATAGTTCAAATGACGTATTCCAATTCAAATCTGGAGCAAATATTTTTCTTCTTCTAAGGTGGATTAGAACTTTTTGTGGTACACAGCACAAACTACTGGACAGGAGGAACCTAGCAGTCAGTGTGACTCACTGACTTGAAAATAGAACAGAATAGAATGCTTTTTACTGTCATTATACGCAAGGTACAACGAAATTAAAAAGACAACTCCCGTAGTGCAAAGGTGTAAAAGTAAATTTAAAAAGACAAATAAGAATATATACATGTATTTACAAAGGAGCCAGTAGGTGTATATAAATAGAAGTCTGTACCATTCATTGCATTCACCTTTATAAAAATAAATGCAATGAATTGTGCAGACTGAAGGCTAATGTGCATTCAATACCCATATTGCACTTGGGTAGAACATGTTGTTGAGTCTGGATGTGCGGGCCTTGATGGACCGGTACCTCTTTCCTGAGGGCAGCAATGAGAACAGGCTGTGCCTGGGGTGTGAACCATTGAAGCTGATGCTTCTGGCTCTGCGCAGACATCTGGTGTTATAGATGTCTGACAGAGAGGACAGCTGCGCTCCTATGATGTTCTGTGCTGACTTCCTGACTCTCTCCAGAGCCTTCTTGTCAGCCTGAGAGCAGCTCCTGTACCACACCAAGATGTTGTTGGTGAGGACGCTCTCTACAGAACACATATAGAAGGACAGTAGCAGTTCCTGGGACAGGTTGACCTTCCTCAGTGACCTTAAAAAGTACAGACGCTGTTGTGCCTTTTTCACAAGGGCACTGGTGTTGGTGCCCCATGTAAGGTCTTGAGAAATGTATGTTCCCAGGAACATGAAGTCACTGACACTCTCTATGGTGTCTCCCTGAATGAGAAGGGGGGGGGAGTCCTCCCTCTTCCACCTAAAATCTAGCACCAACTCCTTTGTCTTTGAGGAGTTAAGTGCCAGGTTATTTAGGGAGCACCAAGCAGCTCTTTCAACCAGACGTGTGGTGCTGTGACATGTCAATCATCTGTGTCCAATCAGATTTCAGGAAAGTCCAGTGAAACCCTGGCCTCCGCTCTAGCTCCACCCATGCCAGGAAGTGTTTGACATTTGAACATTTCCTGTTTCACTGTGACTGATAAATTGGCACTTCCTGTTTGAGTGTGAGCTTGCCACTGAGTTCGCAGGAGATTCCATGGGATCTCATCTGTCATTCCAGGAGGTATTTGACATTTGAACATTTCCAGTTTTACTGTGGATTTGAAAATTGGCACTTCCTGTTTAGGATGCCCCGTACCATGAGCGAGCTTCGCGCCGCTCTGCGGCGCTGAAGCTCATATTACTGTCAGTGCGTCACTTTGTAGTGTAGCTTTAGCTTCTGCTGCTACAATGATTAGCTCTTACAAGCCTTCTTCTCCATTTTCTATGGAAATGTTACAGTGCCACATACAGGCCTGGCATATGTACTACAGCATTTTCGGGCATTTTGAGCATTTTCGTGTGGACACAAATGAATCTTGAAACAGTACCATGTTTACAGAACACTATTTGAAAACAACAAAGAAAAAGACTGCTTTGGGAAAGTGTTGTATCTGTGTGGACAAGGCCTAAAGATCTTGCCTAAGGGACCTTAGGGACTTTCTGGTGTCACAGGGAATCAAACTAAGGATCATCTGGTCTGAAGCTCACCGCTTCACCTCTAGACATCACCTTCTCCTCTTGTTGTCAGTCACAGTAACAGTGGGTCACCATATATCCAAATTCATGACTTATGACCTCATCAGCCTTCATCAAATGACAGCATACTCAGACAGCACAAACCTCCCTTAGGTTAATAACGGCTAACCATGATTAGCTCTGCCATCAAACACAAAATTCAATGAGAATTTTGATTTGGGTTTTTTGTTGGGGGCTTTTTTTCGGAGGGGGGATATGTTAATACCTGTGGCCAGCTGTGCACAGAGACTGATGCAGTGAGTCTATTTGCAAAATGAGGTGAGAATAAAAGTATGCTTTTGCAATCAAACTAGACTGTGCTCAAAAATTGCACACCTACATTGGGTTGTTGGTCTTACACTTTGGCTAAAATCTATTAAACTCAATTTTCCCCAACTGCACATCAGCAAATTACCTTCATGGACTCAGCCATCAGACTGAGTCCATGAAGGTCTGATGGCTGATGGTCTAAAAGCATGATGGTCTGAAAGCATCTGAATGTGGTGAAAGTGTCAAACACGTTCAGAGATTCACTTATCAATTACATTCATGCCTCTGGCAGGTTAGCCTATATAGGGTCGAGAGACATGTAGGAAGAGCTTATGAAATCAAGAGGTTGCTGGACACAGGTGTATGGCAATGGCAATGTCTATACAGAAAAAGAATTGCCAAATCATCAGGGTCCTGGTATCTCCAGTCTTACAATACGGTAAGCCTTTGATTCCAACCATTGACTTAAAGTGGCAAATGGATGTCTTTGGTACTAGGTCTGTCCGGCAAATCATTGAGTACAATTGGAATGGCTTTGTGCAATATGAGACATTACTTTTGGAAATACAGATGAGGTGTAGTACTTTTACTGACAGGGAACAATACCTATGACATTATGGCAATGTGGCACATTTCCTTGTGCAAGATCCAATACACAGGTGGCTCAGCGATGAAGACACAGCAACTGCAAAAGGCCAAGGGGATGTTCACCTACCCCTGCATATTGGAGATATGTAGATATTGTCACAGACATTGTCATTGAGTGGGGACAGACTCGTGGAATGCCTGGGTGGACGCCAATCATGATCAAGGACAGCGCTATTGTGTAGACTTGAAACACCAGAGCACCCTTCCAGACCAGACACTAAGTACAAATCTACATACAACATGTAAACAATCACACTCCATTGTAAGACATTAAGTGCATCTCAACAAAGCCCACTAAAATCAAAACAAGGGAAGGAGCCAGATTGCAACTGTGTCATGTAGTAACACAAATTCCTTTTTGACAAGGCTCACTCACAGGCGACAACAAGCAAGCCAGTTTCATCCCCTCCCTCCCCTCAATACTGGCTCCTCTGTTTCTTGTTCCGTCGATATTGCAATGCTCTGTCCTCCATCTCCCAGTAGCCGACTTTTTTCTTGAGTTTTCTTGAGTTAGCAGCTTTTTTTGCCAAAGAAAAAAAAAAAAAAAAGCAGTGTTTTCGGGCTTTGAAAACGCTGGCTCCATGATTAGCTGTGACATCGGACAAAGAAATCGATTGGCTCAAAACCCCAATACAATACAAACCTTTTGAGGATACGCCTGAACCCGTCTCTGTGTGGATGGGGCCTCAGTATGTAGGCACTCGATTTGAAATGTGCTCACTACTGACTCCAATGCATTTAAAGAGGTAATCACTCAGTGTGCCTCAATCCCCCACTTTTATCTTTTATAGTTAAATTTTTACATTAGTAGTAGTAGTAGTGTCCTGAAGGTTTTACTGTTTGGGGGCTAGAGTCAAATCATTTTATGTGTCTTCTGTTCCCGCAGCAGCTCAGACACCTTCCGATAAAGACTGAAAGAACTCCAGTCACTGGGAGTGTACTGGTATTCTACACCTCGCATCTTTACCTGGTACAAATCAAGTCTGCTTTTCTTTAACCCCCACTGTCTTTATATTCCCCCACCACACCAGAAAGATGCAGAAGGCCTACTTAATGAAAGCATGCTACTCCCATGGGTGCTTAGGGTGCAGAGGTGTGTATGTGTGAGCGCTGGGGTATTGATTGAATAATACGACAGTGGTCCCTAGCAAATAGCTTTTGCACATAAAGCACTCTCCTTCCAAACACACACACACACACACACACACACACACACACAAAATCAGTGGGATACAACTACTGTATAGTCACTCATGTACACACTTGCTCTACAGAGAACCATTATCTCTGCATTTCAGACTGTCCCTATGCCAGGAATAACTGCACACACATACACACACACACACACACACACACACACACACACACACACACACACACACACACACACACACACACCTTCCAATTCCAAAGACAGATTCTGTCACCATCCTCACAGTGAATCAAATAAATGAATTAATGTATAAATAACACCCAGCAGTTAACATCGATGTGAAAATAAACATTTTCTACGGAATGAAAGCTTCAGCAACACTGAAACACCAGTAACCAAGTGAAGACTTTCAGTCCAGGACTGGCTCCCTGAATTACACCTGAATGCAAAAAGCATGCAATTAACAGAAAAGAAAGGAACAAGCTGAATGGATTGAAGGCAACAGCATTATGATTGCATGAGTAAAACTATTTATTCTGTACTACAAACTTTATCATCAGAAATGGGATCACGACCAACATGCCAGACCACCAATAACCAGCAAAAATCTATTTAAGCATAAAAATTCAAAAAGAAAAAATAATATAGCACCTTCAACTGCACCACAGACTAAAACAGTTAAATGTGGTCTATTAAACATTAGGTCTCTCTCTTCTAAGTCCCTGTTGGTAAATGATATAATAATTGATCAACATATTGATTTATTCTGCCTTACAGAAACCTGGTTACAGCAGGATGAATATGTTAGTTTAAATGAGTCAACACCCCTGATTCACACTAACTGTCAGAATGCTCGTAGCACGGGCCGGGGCAGAGGATTAGCAGCAATCTTCCATTCCAGCTTATTAATTAATCAAAAACCCAGACAGAGCTTTAATTCATTTGAAAGCTTGACTCTTAGTCTTGTCCATCCAAATTGGAAGTCCCAAAAACCAGTTTTATTTGTTATTATCTATCGTCCACCTGGTCGTTACTGTGAGTTTCTCTGTGAATTTTCAGACCTTTTGTCTGACTTAGTGCTTAGCTCAGATAAGATAATTATAGTGGGCGATTTTAACATCCACACAGATGCTGAGAATGACAGCCTTAACACTGCATTTAATCTATTATTAGACTCTATTGGCTTTGCTCAAAAAGTAAATGAGTCCACCCACCACTTTAATCATATCTTAGATCTTGTTCTGACTTATGGTATGGAAATAGAAGACTTAACAGTATTCCCTGAAAACTCCCTTCTGTCTGATCATTTCTTAATAACATTTACATTTACTCTGATGGACTACCCAGCAGTGGGGAATAAGTTTCATTACACTAGAAGTCTTTCAGAAAGCACTGTAACTAGGTTTAAGGATATGATTCCTTCTTTATGTTCTCTAATGCCATATACCAACACAGTGCAGAGTAGCTACCTAAACTCTGTAAGTGAGATAGAGTATCTCGTCAATAGTTTTACATCCTCATTGAAGACAACTTTGGATGCTGTAGCTCCTCTAAAAAAGAGAGCTTTAAATCAGAAGTGCCTGACTCCGTGGTATAACTCACAAACTCGTAGCTTAAAGCAGATAACCCCTAAGTTGGAGAGGAAATGGCGTCTCACTAATTTAGAAGATCTTCACTTAGCCTGGAAAAAGAGTCTGTTGCTCTATAAAAAAGCCCTCCGTAAAGCTAGGACATCTTTCTACTCATCACTAATTGAAGACAATAAGAACAACCCCAGGTTTCTTTTCAGCACTGTAGCCAGGCTGACAAAGAGTCAGAGCTCTATTGAGCTGAGTATTCCATTAACTTTAACTAGTAATGACTTCATGACTTTCTTTGCTAACAAAATTTTAACTATTAGAGAAAAAATTACTCATAACCATCCCAAAGACGTATCGTTATCTTTGGCTGCTTTCAGTGATGCCGGTATTTGGTTAGACTCTTTCTCTCCAATTGTTCTGTCTGAGTTATTTTCATTAGTTACTTCATCCAAACCATCAACATGTTTATTAGACCCCATTCCTACCAGGCTGCTCAAGGAAGCCCTACCATTATTTAATGCTTCGATCTTAAATATGATCAATCTATCTTTGTTAGTTGGCTATGTACCACAGGCTTTTAAGGTGGCAGTAATTAAACCATTACTTAAAAAGCCATCACTTGACCCAGCTATCTTAGCTAATTATAGGCCAATCTCCAACCTTCCTTTTCTCTCAAAAATTCTTGAAAGGGTAGTTGTAAAACAGCTAACTGATCATCTGCAGAGGAATGGTCTATTTGAAGAGTTTCAGTCAGGTTTTAGAATTCATCATAGTACAGAAACAGCATTAGTGAAGGTTACAAATGATCTTCTTATGGCCTCGGACAGTGGACTCATCTCTGTGCTTGTTCTGTTAGACCTCAGTGCTGCTTTTGATACTGTTGACCATAAAATTTTATTACAGAGATTAGAGCATGCCATAGGTATTAAAGGCACTGCGCTGCGGTGGTTTGAATCATATTTGTCTAATAGATTACAATTTGTTCATGTAAATGGGGAATCTTCTTCACAGACTAAAGTTAATTATGGAGTTCCACAAGGTTCTGTGCTAGGACCAATTTTATTCACTTTATACATGCTTCCCTTAGGCAGTATTATTAGACGGTATTGCTTAAATTTTCATTGTTACGCAGATGATACCCAGCTTTATCTATGTTGTGTGGGCCGCTGAAGAGGAGGTACTGCTGGCCCACCACCACAAGATGGAGCCCTGCTTGAAGTGCGGGCTTCAAGCACGAGAGGGCGTCGGCTTTGCTGGAGGTGACAGCTGTCATTAATCAACACAAGCTGTCACCCATCACCACCACAACAAAGACCGGACTGCAACTCCACCTCCTCGCCGAGAAATCAACTACCATTCAGGTAATTTCTCTGCTGACTGACACTTTGTGTGTAATAACCTGAACTTCTGTTGCAGCCGTTTTCCTGGAGTGTGTCCTTATCTGAGGGATTGGCATTTGGTGTGACAGCGACGGCTTCGCCTCACACCCCAACCCAGATAAGTGGTTGACCAGGAGCTGCACGAGTGTGTGTGATTGGAGGTGGAGGTTTTCCCTCCTTTACTTAATACAGACTGTGGGATTACTGAGTGTGCGAACTCACACTCATCTGGACTGTCTCTGTTCTCTGCCAGCAGTACCGGGTCTGACTGCTGAAGACAGCGGCCACCTGGGGCGCAGGGCTTGGCGGCTCCGGTGTTCTTCAGCTCCGTTGGTGTTGGAAGCTGTGTGGGGATCCAGCTCTTCTCTCTCCAGGCGTCTTCTATCGTCGAGCCTGCCCACACGTCACCTGGTGTATGATTGACAGTCCACCATATTGTTATTGTCTGTACGTTGTTGTGCGATTCACAACATTAAATTGTTACTTTTTGGCTTATCCATTGTCCGTTCATTAACGCCCCCTGTTGTGGGTCCGTGTCACGACACTTTCACAACAATCTATCCTTGAAGCCAGAGGACACACACCAATTAGCTAAACTGCAGGATTGTCTTACAGACATAAAGACATGGATGACCTCTAATTTCCTGCTTTTAAACTCAGATAAAACTGAAGTTATTGTACTTGGCCCCACAAATCTTAGAAACATGGTGTCTAACCAGATCCTTACTCTGGATGGCATTACCCTGACCTCTAGTAATACTGTGAGAAATCTTGGAGTCATTTTTGATCAGGATATGTCATTCAAAGCGCATATTAAACAAATATGTAGGACTGCTTTTTTGCATTTACGCAATATCTCTAAAATCAGAAAGGTCTTGTCTCAGAGTGATGCTGAAAAACTAATTCATGCATTTATTTCCTCTAGGCTGGACTATTGTAATTCATTATTATCAGGTTGTCCTAAAAGTTCCCTAAAAAGCCTTCAGTTAATTCAAAATGCTGCAGCTAGAGTACTGACGGGGACTAGAAGGAGAGAGCATATCTCACCCATATTGGCCTCTCTTCATTGGCTTCCTGTTAATTCTAGAATAGAATTTAAAATTCTTCTTCTTACTTATAAGGTTTTGAATAATCAGGTCCCATCTTATCTTAGGGACCTCGTAGTACCATATCACCCCAATAGAGCGCTTCGCTCTCAGACTGCAGGCTTACTTGTAGTTCCTAGGGTTTGTAAGAGTAGAATGGGAGGCAGAGCCTTCAGCTTTCAGGCTCCTCTCCTGTGGAACCAGCTCCCAATTCAGATCAGGGAGACAGACACCCTCTCTACTTTTAAGATTAGGCTTAAAACTTTCCTTTTTGCTAAAGCTTATAGTTAGGGCTGGATCAGGTGACCCTGAACCATCCCTTAGTTATGCTGCTATAGACGTAGACTGCTGGGGGGTTCCCATGATGCACTGTTTCTTTCTCTTTTTGCTCTGTATGCACCACTCTGCATTTAATCATTAGTGATCGATCTCTGCTCCCCTCCACAGCATGTCTTTTTCCTGGTTCTCTCCCTCAGCCCCAACCAGTCCCAGCAGAAGACTGCCCCTCCCTGAGCCTGGTTCTGCTGGAGGTTTCTTCCTGTTAAAAGGGAGTTTTTCCTTCCCACTGTAGCCAAGTGCTTGCTCACAGGGGGTCGTTTTGACCGTTGGGGTTTTACATAATTATTGTATGGCCTTGCCTTACAATATAAAGCGCCTTGGGGCAACTGTTTGTTGTGATTTGGCGCTATATAAAAAAAAAATTGATTGATTGATTGATTGATCTGCTTGTGCAATTTTTTCCCAGTTTGCAAAGTCCCAGTTCCCAGAGTTTTGCTGTGTTTGCCAGAGCTAACCCTACACTTCGCCTGGGGAGCGTGGAGGCGACCATGTGTTACCTATGCAACACAATGTGTCGCCAGCTGTGTCACTTCACCTGCCAGCGATGAACTTCACTAGGAGGGCACAATGTGTGGGAGGCTCGTGCTGCACCACCACCACCAGGAAGTGTTATGCTCTGTATGCCCTGTTCTCACCTCAGTGGATATCCATCTTGGATGCTTACACTCCATAACCGTGACAAAGTGCTGTGTCATGCCCACCTGCGGGGTGGTCAGGTGCACCCTCTCGTTGGGTGGCTGCACTGTGGTCATTTCTCACCTCCTGGTAGCACAGGATACTGATCTCATTGCTTTGCATGTCTCCTCCTACTGGGGTGGGGGAGTGCTCTGTGCCCTGTGATAATGCCATGGCTCCAGGCCTCCCTATGTGCCTCTGCAGTTTTAGCGCTATGTGGCACTGATGGAACTCCTCACAAACCTCCTTCATGACTCATGATATCATACACCTAATTATATCAGCCACACTGTCTACATGAGGAGTGTCACAGTTCAGTTGATATTCGTGTTTAAACGAGTTTGGTAGTTCAGTTTTTACATTAAGGAACAAGCTGTGTCGGCTGTCAATCACTTTAGCACTGTGAGACAAAACTTTTTTTTTGCGATGCATCATGCCAGACTGCCTTCACCATTTTGCCTATTTTACGTTTGTTTTGTATTACGCAAATGACAGCATCTCGTAAATCCTCACTCTGTACAAATTTGAAATCACTGTACAGAGTCTCGCTATTCGTCAGCCATCTCATGCATGAAATCTTACACTAATTCCTGTAAAACATCAACCTTTGTCAAATATCAGTGGTGTGTAATTTCGAACATGGGCTGATCTCATCCAGGAATAGATTCAACAAATGTGGCATCAGTACGCTTCCGGTTTTAGAGTCATATTTTGAAGAAAAATGAAAAAGAACAATTACATTTATGGTTCCAAAATTTTTTATTGAAATAATCCGGTCGCTTGCTTCAACTGGCTGGTTCACCGTTTTCCTCTATTCGCCTTGCATCACAGACTGACTCACACACAGCCAGCAGAGGGGTGTGGTCACACCAAGTGCACTCAGGGTGAAGATCACGCATCCTTTTACACAGAGCATGAAACAAGAGTGTATGGTAGAGTGGCCAGACGGAAGCCACTCCTTAGTAAAAGGCACATGGCAGTCCACCTGGAGTTTGCCAAGAGGCACCTGAAGGACTCTCAGACCATGAGAAACAAAACTCTCTGGTCTGAGGAGACATAGATTGAACTCTTTGGTGTGAATGACAGGCGTCATGTTTGGAGGAAACCAGGCACCATCCCTACAGTGACGCATGGTGGTGGCAGCATCATGCTGTGGGGATGTTTTTCAGCAGCAGGAACTGGGAGACTAGTCAGGATGGAGGGAACAATGAATGCAGCAATGTACAGAGACATCCTGGATGAAAACCTGCTCCAGAGCGCTCTTGACCTGAGACAGGGGCGACGGTTCATCTTTCAACAGGACAGTGACCCTACGAATACAGCCACAGCCAAGATATCAAAGAAGGGGCTTCAGGACAACTCTGTGAATGTCCTTGATGGACCCAGCCAGAGTCCAGACCTGAATCTGATTGAACATCTCTGGAGAGATCTGAAAATGGCTGTGCATTGACGCTCCACATCCAATCTGATGGAGCTTGAGAAGTGCTGCAAAAAAGATAGGTGCACCAAGCTTGTGGCATCATATTCAAGAAGACCTGAGGCTGTAATTGCTACCAAATGTGCATCAACAAAGTATTGAGCAAAGGGTGTGAAAAAAAAAAACTTTTTCATGTTATGGGGTGTTGTGAACAGAATTTTGGAAGGAAATGTATTTACTCCATTTTGAAATAAGGCTGTAACATAACAAAATGTGTAAAAAGTGAAGGGCTGTGAATACTTTCCTGATGCACAACAATTGAACATGTGACCACAAATGTATACACAGGAGAGAACAGGGTCAAAAAGAGTAGGAAGGCAACACATGGAGCCAGCGGACTCGAACCCGTTCCAGTCGGCGGTTCGTCACCATAGCCGCCAGCTGGCGGAACAAGAGGATCGTATCACTGCACTAAGCGCTGGAATCTCAGACCTGGCCAAGAGACAAGACGCCTTCATGTCCTCAGTAAGCACACAGATCGACCAGCTTATTACCACCCTGACACATCAGGCTCCATCTGCCGTGGCTTCCACCAACCAGCCGCTTCCAGGACCTGCAGCTGCCCCTGTTGTCTGTAACCAGCTGTCTCGACCTGAGCATTTCTCCGGAGAATCCGGAGACGTTAAGCCCTTCCTTACACAATGAGACCTACATTTTGAGTTAACTTCAGCAATGTTTCCGTCCGACAGGACGAAGATAGCATTCATCATAACTCACCTCACTGGCCGGGCAGTGACGTGGGCCTCAGCAGAGTGGAGCAGGCAATCTCCAGCGTGTGGATCACTCCAGGCGTTCAAGACTGCACTCCTCCAGGTCTTCCAGCACATGTCACTGGGCCATGAGGCAGCCCGGTTCCCTGATGCGTCTTCGGCAGGGAAGCAGACGTGTCGCCGACTATGCCATACATTTCTGTATCCTGGCAGCAAAGAGCGAGTGGAACCCGGCAGCAGTACATGATGTTTTCTTACAAGGCCTTTCTATGCAGATCCAAGATCAGTTGATAGCGGTCAATCTATTACAATCTATTACTGTTGATAGCGGTCTGTTTTGCCTCCCCTTTTATTTCAAAGGATTCAAATGATTCAAAAGAATTTTATTGTCATATGCACAAAAGAACATGTTCCCTGCACAATGAAATGTGTCTACTGCATGTAACCCATCCTCATTGCCAATTAGGAGCAGAAGTCACCATTAGGCGCTCGGGGACCAGCTCCAGATGTACATCCCTGCCTTGGTCCGACCCATAACAAACGACACACACATAACACACAACACACATAGGCCAGACCGGTACATAAACACATATAAAAAAGCACACATGAGGGAAGAAAGAGAAAAAACCCTCATAGCCGCTGCGTTACACAGCAGCAATGAGGAAAAAAAAACCCCATCAGCACAGAAAAACAATAATCACACAGACAAACAAAGATGCAGGACGACAACCGAGATTTGAAGGTCCAGTTTATCAGAACACTCCGGAGGCAGCCTATTAGGCACCGTCAACGGCCTTGTCCGACAATACTGGAAGGGGGAGGGGCTCAGCCCTGAGCAGTCCACTGTCCACAGTCAACGTCAGAGCTGGAGAAGCTGAGGGGAGGGGGATGACCAGGGAGCGAGGCTTAAGTGTTGATCTTCTTGAGGAGGTTTTTTATCACAACGGCCTTGAAGTGCAGCTGTGTTTGGGGAAGCCAAATGAATATCCAGATTAGCAGATGCCTGAAAGATTCCACAGTTCTGAGAACAGAGTGGCTCTCAATACATCTGAACGTAGGATGTGGTCTTTAGTGACGGTCAAAGCGGGTTTCCAGAGCTGCAATCCTGCCCGAGATGTTTTCCAGCGTGTGGTTAACACTCGCCGACTGCGCAGCCACTGCCTTCCCAATCGAATCAATCATGTAGGGCAGCCTGGACGGCCCAATTAATGCTGCCTCCACTTTCTTAATTTTCCGGTAAACCAGCGCCATGCCCGCTCCACACAGCAGAAAGCCGGTCACCACCAAGCCAAATATATACACATCTTCGACGTCCTCCACAGAAAGCGTGTAAAGGCACATGACCTGTCATCTCCTCCACGAGTCCACCACGTAACCCATCACATGCATTCCGGCAGGACAGGTCGGGTCCTCCGCCCCCGAATGTCTTGTGGAAAAAATAGTGTCAATTGCGTTCAGAGACCACTTTCACAGATCCATTTTTGTCGTTTTCCAGAAGAGCAAAGCTGCAGCCTCACAGACAACACGCCACAGAAGCAGGAAAGATAAGGAGGGAGGGAGAAGAAAAAATGCGTCCGTCTTGGCCGAGTGCAAGCTGACAAAAAAAAAAAAATGTATTACTCATATCAACACAGCGATTTTCACTAATTACACGGCTGGTTTTTATTTTATTTTTCTCCACATGTGCTGCAACTCGTTCCAGCTGCTCGCACTGTGTTCATACATGCACACGAGCTTGCACGAAACCGTTGCAGATGTGTCGTGCACACCTGTGTGATCATGCTTCCCTTACGACAGGAGGTGGGTGGTTCATGGTTCCCCATTTCGTGTTTGGTTCGCAGATTTTCTTCCGGTTTCTGCATCTTTCATGTTATGTGTGAAGGGGCCCTAACTCTCCTTTTAGAAATGACCCCAATATCATTTCTTCTCCCATTCACACCATGATACAACAGTTTGAACACAACCCTGGTGCTCCTGCTCTTAATTCCCTTCCACTTGGTGTCTTGTACACACAGTACATCTACCTTTCTTCTCTTCAAAATATCAGCCAACTCTATACCAGTCAACATTCAAAGTCCCGACTCTTAGTTCCAACAACTTTCTTCCTCTGCCACATGTTCTCTGCCTCTTCTTCTTCTTCACCCATGGGCCACAAATTAGCAGCCATGATTCAGACAGTGCACAGCGGCCAACTTAACAAGCCACTGTTAAGGGCCCCTTCACACATAGTGCGAATTTGTTCAAAGTGCGCATGAAGTGTGCATGAAACAGGAATCGCATGCAAAACGTGTAAATTCACAGCTGCTTCCAACGCCTCGTACAGTTGTTGCTACAACTATTTGCGCACACCAGCTGCTGAAAGACAGAGTGTGCCCTGTGCAAGCCCATCAAACCCTCTCGCGGCAGGTTTCAGCCAAATTCCACCCGACACACACGAAGATATAACACCGCTCGCATGGTACTTAGAAAATGTGTGGCCATTCACACTGTTAGCACAAAATCAGTCAGTAGACAATCACTGTCGAGCTGGATGTGAAATTTGTCTAAGTGCCCCACGACTGTGGAGTTGCAAAAAGCCACACACATGTGGTGCATGTGTCTCGCACGTGTGCATGTGTGCCTCCCCCCCCCCCCCCCCCCTTGTCTTTGCACCAGGCTGCAATGGCCGGACACAGCGCAACTTGTCCATGTCTTTCTTGATTTCAGGCATTTTTCTGAACTGATTACAGGCCAGTGATTGTAGGGCAGTGGTAAACTTTCCATCTGGTAATCAGAGCTTATGGGTTTGAATCCCCTGAGTGACATTTTATTTTAACCAGAATTATTTAACCACGGGGATCTGTACTGCGTCCCCTATTATGTATTATTTATATCAACCCAGTAATATTCACTAATTATACATTTGTTTTTTATTTTATTGTTCTCCACATCAGCAGTGTGATGTGGTGCAACTGCTCACACTGTGTTCCTAGTCGAAAGACACCGTCATGTGCACGAACTGTTGCACCAGGATCGTGCACACCTGCACGTCGGTGCAAGGTTTTCGTGGTTCACTCATACAAGCTGTTTCGCCATGAGTCGCCCTGAGTTGTACATATTCGTGCTATGTGTGAAGGGGCCATAACATACACTATTCATTAGGATTATTGGCTCCCCCCAGAAGATGTAGTACTTAATAAAATTTCACAGATGTGTATGTGTTTTGTTAATTGTCCATTTTATTACTGTTTTCATGATTATAAACTTCCAACTAGTTTGCTGACATAAATTTTACACAAATTGTTATATTATACTAAAATTATATATACAAATGTTAAGCATTTGAAAACAAATAGAGGCCAGGCCAAATATCGCCCACGGGGTGCACGTTAGTAGTTCAGGTGCTGCACAGCAGCCAACTTATTAAAGACAAAACTATCAAAGTTTGTTCAGTTTTTTGTGACACTTTGCTTCCTGCAACACAAAAGATTTCATGAATAGTGAGAGAACGTTTCAATAAAAAAAGGCATCTGAAAACTAATGTTGCAAAAATATATTTGAAGATGTGGAGGGTAATTTTCACCTCCTGTCATGTTGATAGGAGTCAGTATCAGTCTAGTACAACCCCTGGCAATAATTATGGAATCACCGGCCTCGGAGGATGTTCATTCAGTTGTTTAATTTTGTAGAAAAAAAGCAGATCACAGACATGACACAAAACTAAAGTAATTTCAAATGGCAACTTTCTGGCTTTAAGAAACACTATAAGAAATCAAGAAAAAAAATTGTGGCAGTCAGTAACGGTTACTTTTTTAGACCAAGCAGAGGGAAAAAAATATGGACTCACTCAATTCTGAGGAATAAATTATGGAATCACCCTGTAAATTTTCATCCCCAAAACTAACACCTGCATCAAATCAGAATCTGCTCGTTAGTCTGCATCTAAAAAGGAGTGATCACACCTTGGAGAGCTGTTGCACCAAGTGGACTGACATGAATCATGGCTCCAACACGAGAGATGTCAACTGAAACAAAGGAGAGGATTATCAAACTCTTAAAAGAGGGTAAATCATCAACACAATGCTGCAAAGATGTTGGTTGTTCACAGTCAGCTGTGTCTAAACTCTGGACCAAATACAAACAACATGGGAAGGTTGTTAAAGGCAATCATACTGGTAGACCAAGGAAGACATCAAAGCGTCAAGACCGAAAACTTAAAGCAATATGTCTCAAAAATCAAAAATGCACAACAAAACAAATGAGGAACGAATGGGAGGAAACTGGAGTCAACGTCTGTGACCGAACTGTAAGAAACCGACTAAAGGAAATGGGATTTACATACACAAAGCTAAACGAAAGCCATCATTAACACCTAAACAGAAAAAAAAAAACGTTACAATGGGCCAAGGAAAAGCAATCGTGGACTGTGGATGACTGGATGAAAGTCATATTCAGTGATGAATCTCAAATCTGCATTGGGCAAGGTGATGATGCTGGAACTTTGTTTGGTGCCGTTCCAATGAGATTTATAAAGATGACTGCCTGAAGAGAACATGTAAATTTCCACAGTCATTGATAATATGGGGCTGCATGTCAGGTAAAGGCACTGGGGAGATGGCTGTGATTACATCATCAATAAATGCACAAGTTTCCGTTGATATTTTGGACACTTTTCTTATCCCATCAATTGAAAGGATGTTTGGGGATGATGAAATCATTTTTCAAGATGATAATGCATCTTGCCATAGAGCAAAAACTGTGAAAACATTCCTTGCAAAAAGACACATAGGGTCAATGTCATGGCCTGCAAATAGTCCAGCTCTTAATCCAATTGAAAATCTTTGGTGGAAGTTGAAGAAAATGGTCCATGACAAGGCTCCAACCTGCAAAGCTGATCTGGCAACAACAATCAGAGAAAGTTGGAGCCAGATTGATGAAGAGTACTGTTTGTCACTCATTAAGTCCATGCCTCAGAGACTGCAAGCTGTTATAAAAGCCAGAGGTGGTGCAACAAAATACTAGTGATGTGTTCATGATTCCATAATTTTTTCCTCAGAATTGAGTGATTCGATATTTTTTTCCCTCTGCTTGGTCTAAAAAAGTAACCACTACTGACTGCCACAGTTTTTTTTCCTGATTTCTTATATTGTTTCTTAAAGCCAGAAAGTTGCCATTTGAAATGACTTTAGTTTTGTGTCATGTCTGTGATCTGCTTTTTTTCTACAACATTAAACAACTGAATGAACATCCTCCAAGGCCGGTGATTCCATAATTTTTGCCAGGGGTTGTAGATGTCCGATTGTGACATCTGTTGCGTTCTATGAAAGCTCTGACTGATGCGGTTTTTCAACATCTTGCTGCTGTGAGCCAACCCCCCGTCAGATAATAAAATTAATAAGTCACTTAAAAAAGGGTTACTGTGCAAAAACTTGTGTGTGAGGGAAAGCCAGCAGCCAAAGTGATGCACCAAAATGAATGACACCCAAGTTGTTGCGACCCAAACAATAATTTTGATGGCTTACTAGTCATTTTCTCCAATGAATCTGAATGGTTCATGTGCGGTGTTACAATTGATGTGTCAACTTGCAAACTTTCTGTGGCTCCTCAACCAAATGGCATGCTGAATAATTGCCATTAATAAAACAAACATTTTTTTTATTAAATTTTTTTTAATCTTTTAACTTTGAATTGTACAGCACTTGGAATGTTTGTCTTGAAAGTGCTTTATAACAAAATTAGTTATTATTATTGTTGTTGTTGTTGTTATTATTATAATCATTATTATTATTATTATAAGCAAAGATGTCCCTATTCAGTGACTAAAGCTGTCAGCCACAAAATAATGATCTCTAAATTTGTAATTAAGCACCAATAATGTGTAATTAAAAGTTGTATGACTGGTATGGTTGGGCTTCATACAGAGTATTTACATATATAACTGTGAAACAGCCATTAAGATTGGAGAAAAAACTTATTGTGATGCAGCTGTGTGTTTGAAGAGGAAAGACAAAGATTATGGCTAGATCACCAGTTTCAATAACCTCAGGACAATGGGCTGTTTGTGAACAGATAAAATTATAAATGTGTAAATAGATACCTCTGGAATAATGAGGTCACTTTGCATATCTGCAGAGAAGATCCATGACGGTGGTGTGTGTGTGTGTGTGTGTGTGTGTGTGTGTGTGTGTGTGTGTGTGTGTGTGTGTGTGTGTGTGTGTGTGTGTGTGTGTGTGTGTGTGTGTGTGCGCGCGCACCCTGGATAATTGGATAAAGCGAAGTGAATTAGCAGAGTCCACAGTGTAGAATGATGTTACAACAGCCTGGCCACGCCTAGATGAGAACCACTAATCACTACTCGTTAGGTTGGCAGGAGAGTGTGTAGATACTTGTGTTTTACAGGAGTGTGTGTAAGCGTGTTCTCATTAGCCATGTAACCAATGGTAATTAGTGAGATAAATGATAATAACCACTGAATATACACATTATGGGATCGAAAAAGAGAAAGACAAAGGTCTTTCTGTTGAACGTGTATAAATATATGTTTCCACAGTAATGTCAAGAGTAGCAGCGAAGACAGATGATTAGAAAGACACACTGCAAAAACAAAGATCAAACTCGCTCACTCAGCACGACCACTGTACATCTCTATACTGTCAGAATGCAGAAAAAGCCTAAGGGAAGAAAACCGGGGTTTTAATGAACTCTGGGAAATGCTGAACTGCCCCAGGGTGATAGAAGCAGACTGTAAGAGCTGAAGCTAAAAGGGAATAAATAAAACACACCATCACACTGAAAAGGTAAGGCGGTTAAAGTGTTAGATTTGGCAGGCAGGAACTGGTACTGTGAACTGTCTGGGACAAACTCTGTAGCTGAGAGAGATGGATAATCTGCAGGCCAAGCATGGGGAACACACACACACACACACACACACACACACACACACACACACCACACACAACACACACACACACACACACCCCACACACACTACACACACACACACAATGTCTATGTAAAGCCAGAACAGGAATCAAAAGGCGGGGGGAAACGTTGGTGTGTGGGTGTGTGTCTGAAGCTTCCAGCAGAATGTTTAGAAACCAAACAGTCTCTGCACAAGGCTTTCTTTCTGCTCTGAACTGGACCTGGATTCACAGACACCTGGCTGTGCAGCACCACATCAAGCATGGCATCAGCCAAAAGCTAAAAATCAGACCTGTGTCACATGGCTTTGCAGAAGTGCCCAATGGGCAGCATTTACCAAGACAACCCAAAAGACTGACTCAGACCAATTCACATAATACAGGCTACAGCAGCGTGGGGAAGGAGGATATATGGTAGACCAAACTGCAATCATGAAACAGTAAAAAAAAAAACTATATCTGCTGTACTATGTGAAAGGTCACCATGTTGCCCAGTTTTGAGGTTTACTTCATGCAGTCAGAGTTGGCTCTGAGGGAACGTCTGCGAGCTAATGTTTGCTATCGGATTAGCTTTTCAGATAAGTTTTAAAACCATCATCGGACCAATTAGCTTCCGATAAATTTAGTTCCGATAACTTTCAGTCGGACAACATTTTCTTTGCTGGTAAAATTAACGGTCAAAACGTTTGTAACACCCTAAAATCAAACATTTTATTCCGTTTATGGTGTGTTTAGAGCCACTGAGCAGACTGGATGCCTGTCGCTTGTTGATGACTTCATAATTAAGTGCAAAACGTGATTGGCCAGTCGACACAGGGAGCATTGGGGGTTAGTGTAGTTCAGGTTCTCTTTGGATCTACAGTGACCACTCGACCCCAAAAACAAAACAGACTAATTTAACATTATTTTATTTTATTTTTTGTGGCTGTAATTTAATCTCCAAGACTCAGTGGGGGAGAGGAGCTCTCATGGCGCAGCTGTGTGTACAGAGGGAGGGACTTTTCTTCACATTTCAGCACTGTTTTGGATTTTTAAAAAGGATGCTTTATGTGGATTATTTATTCAGATGAATCCCACTGAAACTAACAGGTAAGAATTTATATTTACTACGTGTATTTTACTCTGCCAATCAATGCATTAATGGATGCATTTGGTTGTTTAAACCGCAGGGTTGAAAAGCGTCGTGAAAAAAGCGGCAGCTTTTAGTTCGTAAATGACAGTGTATCCAATACCGAGATAAACTGTGACTTCTAATATTGTGCTTTACTGCTTTTGAAAGATGATGACAGTGTTTGGGGGTTTTATTTTTTGTTTATTCATTTTTCGTGCATTCTTTGTGTTTGTGATCCTTGAATTTACCCAGCAGCCCCTGCAGCGCTTAAAGGAGACCTGCATTGAAATAAATGTGGTCAGATTTCAGAAAAGAAATAGATATGTATTTATAAGACCCTTGTGAAGGCAGTAAAGTAAATCTGTAAGCCCAAATTTGTAATTCAGCGAGAGAAATATTTGTTTAAAAATGACAAATTTGCAGCTAACATTTAGCCCTCTGTGAAAACAGTTTGTACATCCGGATCATTTCCATGACGTCGGTGACAAGACGACGCGTTCCCGCCTTCAGTCCGATCCTGCATTGAAATTGATTTTATCTTTAGTAATGTTACTGTTATACACATCCTGGTTTCAACATCCAAAAGTAAGCTGCAATGAATGTGAGATACAGCTCTGCATGCTAAGATCCGGGGATCAGATCAGCAGCGGCATCGACAGCGGGCAACATTATTCCCCGACGCCTCGCTCTCACTGCCCCTGATACGCTTACCGAGTGCATGCTCTCGTTAAATTCCGCTGCGGCACTCACACCCCGTGTCTGCTGTGCAGCCAGCACCACCTCTCTGTCTACTGAATGAAGTTGCAGCCAACTTGGCACAAGTCCAGAGACTACGCTCGCCGTTTTATTGCAGTGCGCGCGGTGACATGTTGCTGCAAGGACAGACTTCTTGCTGCAAAATCCGCAGCACCACACGTCTCGGTAATTGGAGCTGCAGAGCTCCGTGGCCGCTGAGAGAGGTTTATATATTTTTAATAACTTGAATTCTTTGCGGGTCTCGCCTCCATAGCCCGTGACGGTACACCGGAGGTGAAATACAGTAGATTTTCAATGCGACACCACTCAATCAAACGGGCGTATGAAAAAGTCCACAAAAAT
This sequence comes from Thalassophryne amazonica, assembly GCF_902500255.1. Lineage (NCBI taxonomy): Eukaryota > Metazoa > Chordata > Actinopteri > Batrachoidiformes > Batrachoididae > Thalassophryne > Thalassophryne amazonica. Next base: position 91,303,422 of record NC_047110.1, read on the forward strand.
AATTTCAAGCACAAATAAAAGAAATGTGTACTCACCAAACGTGCCTCAAGACAATATGAAGTTTTAAAAAAAGTAGATCCTTCCGTATAAGACAAGAAAAAGGTGCAGATGAAAACTGACGTAAATCCACAAATTACAATTGGTGCAATGCATGCTGGGAGAGGGTCTTGTCCGTGACGTCTCGGCAGCGTCCATGATGAGAGGCACAATTTGCGGAGGGCTAAATGTTAGCTGTAAATCTGTCATTTTCAAATGAAGATTTCTCCGTTGAATGACAGATCTGGGCTTGCAGATTTACTTTACTACATTCAGAAGGATCTCATGTGTAAATGTAAGTAATTTTTTGTTCAAAAATCTGACTGCATTTTTTTCAATGCAGGTCTCCTTTAAAGTTAAACTGGTTTGTCAGATGCCGACAGTGTAAACGAATGTGGCCGCTTCCAAATCAACACTAATAGTTATCGGTTATCTGTAATAAAGATAAATTTATTGTAATAAAAGATAGCTTTTGTTATCTGATTAATGGTTACCAAAGCTAACTTTTTGGTTAGCTGTGCCCACCGCTGTATATATATATCAGTGTTGCCACAGTTACTTTGAAAAAGTAATCCAATTACTGATTACTGATTACTCCTTGAAAAAGTAACTTAGTTACTTTACTGATTACTCAATTGCAAAAGTAACTAAGTTAGATTACTAGTTACTTTTTAGTTACTTTCCCCAGCTGCCGACAACAACCCACCTCAACATGACAATGATACCTGTTTTGCCAAAACTCACTTTATAGTCACCTTTTCTTGACTTCAATGAAAATAATAATTTTTATAAAAAGAAAAATAAAGACCTCTTTCTTGACCTCATATTTAACTGTTGACAGCACTGTAACAGTAAAACTTGCAATTTCTAACCTACATTGTTTATAAATGTAACTATTAAATTCTTTCTAACATTTTTCTAACATTTAAATTCTCTCTAAACATTTGACTTGTCAAAATTATATTATATAAGTAGTATGAGTAGTTTAGTAAAAAAAAAAAAAAAAAAAAGGCTTCAAAACTGGATCTTTAATCTAGGGGTGTTGTGGGGGGGGGGGGGGGGGGCACATCCTTGCCCCACGCCCCCTTTCTTCTCCATTTTCTATGGAAATGTTACAGTGCCACATACAGGCCTGGCATATGTACTTACAGCATTTTCGGGCATTTGAGCATTTTCGTGTGGACACAAATGAATCTTGAAACAGTACCATGTTTACAGACACTATTTGAAAACAACAAAGAAAAGCTGCTTTGGGAAAGTGTTGTATCTGTGTGGACAAGGCCTAAATATCTTGCCTAAGGGACCTTAGGGACTTTCTGGTGTCACAGGAATCAAACTAAGGTCATCTGGTCTGAAGCTCACCGCTTCACCTCTAGACATCACCTTCTCCTCTTGTTGTCAGTCACAGTAACAGTGGGTCACCATATATCCAAATTCATGACTTATGACCTCATCAGCCTTCATCAAATGACAGCATACTCAGACAGCACAAACCTCCCTTAGGTTAATAACGGCTAACCATGATTAGCTCTGCCATCAAACACAAAATTCAATGAGAATTTTGATTTGGGTTTTTTTGTTGGGGGCTTTTTTTCGGAGGGGGGATATGTTAATACCTGTGGCCAGCTGTGCACAAGATGATGCAGTGAGTCTATTTGCAAATGAGGTATAATAAAAGTATGCTTTTGCAATCAAACTAGACTGTGCTCAAAAATTGCACACCTACATTGGGTTGTTGGTCTTACACTTTGGCTAAAATCTATTAAACTCAATTTTCCCCAACTGCACATCAGCAAATTACCTTCATGGACTCAGCCATCAGACTGAGTCCATGAAGGTCTGATGGCTGATGGTCTAAAAGCATGATGGTCTGAAAGCATCTGAATGTGGTGAAAGTGTCAAACACGTTCAGAGATTCACTTATCAATTACAATCATGCCTCTGGCAGGTTAGCCTATATAGGGTCGAGAGACATGTAGGAGAGCTTATGAATCAAGAGGTTGCTGGACACAGGTGTAGGCAATGGCAATGTCTATACAGAAAAGAATTGCCAAATCATCAGGGTCCTGGTATCTCCAGTCTTACAATACGGTAAGCCTTTGATTCCAACCATTGACTTAAAGTGGCAAATGGATGTCTTTGGTACTAGGCTGTCCGGCAAATCATTGAGTACAATTGGAATGGCTTTGTGCAATATGAGACATTACTTTGGAAATACAGATGAGGTGTAGTACTTTTACTGACAGGGAACAATACCTATGACATTATGGCAATGTGCACATTTCCTTGTGCAAGATCCAATACACATTGGCTCAGCGATGAAGACACAGCAACTGCAAAAGGCCAAGGGGATGTTCACCTACCCCTGCATATTGGAGATATGTGATATTGTCACAGACATTGTCATTGAGTGGGGACAGACTCGTGGAATGCCTGGGTGGACGCCAATCATGATCAAGGACAGCGCTATTGTGTAACTTGAAACACCAGAGCACCCTTCCAGACCAGACACTAAGTACAAATCTACATACACATGTAAACAATCACACTCCATTGTAAGACATTAAGTGCATCTCAACAAAGCCCACTAAAATCAAAACAGGGAAGGAGCCAGATTGCAACTGTGTCATGTAGTAACACAAATTCCTTTTTGACAAGGCTCACTCACAGGCGACACAGCAAGCCAGTTTCATCCCCTCCCTCCCCTCAATACTGGCTCCTCTGTTTCTTGTTCCGTCGATATTGCAATGCTCTGTCCTCCATCTCCCAGTAGCCGACTTTTTTCTTGAGTTTTCTTGAGTTAGCAGCTTTTTTTGCCAAAGAAAAAAAAAAAAAAAAGCAGTGTTTTCGGGCTTTGAAAACGCTGGCTCCATGATTAGCTGTGACATCGGACAAAGAAATCGATTGGCTCAAAACCCCAATACAATACAAACCTTTTGAGGATACGCCTGAACCCGTCTCTGTGTGGATGGGCCTCAGTATGTAGGCACTCGATTTGAAATGTGCTCACTACTGACTCCAATGCATTTAAAGAGGTAATCACTCAGTGTGCCTCAATCCCCCACTTTTCTTTTATAGTTAAATTTTTACATTAGTAGTAGTAGTGTCCTGAAGGTTTTACTGTTTGGGGGCTAGAGTCAAATCATTTTATGTGTCTTCTGTTCCCGCAGCAGCTCAGACACCTTCCGATAAAGACTGAAAGAACTCCAGTCACTGGGAGTGTACTGGTATTCTACACCGCTCTTTACCTGGTACAAATCAAGTCTGCTTTTCTTTAACCCCCACTGTCTTTATATTCCCCCACCACACCAGAAAGATGCAGAAGGCCTACTTAATGAAAGCATGCTACTCCCATGGGTGCTTAGGGTGCAGAGGTGTGTATGTGTGAGCGCTGGGGTATTGATTGAATAATACGACAGTGGTCCCTAGCAAATAGCTTTTGCACATAAAGCACTCTCCTTCCACACAAACACACACACACACACACACACACCACAAAATCAGTGGGATACAACTACTGTATAGTCACTCATGTACACACTTGCTCTACAGAGAACCATTATCTCTGCATTTCAGACTGTCCCTATGCCAGGAATAACTGCACACACATACACACACACACACCACACACACACACACCCACACACACACACACACACACACACACACACACTTCCAATTCCAAAGACAGATTCTGTCACCATCCTCACAGTGAATCAAATAAATGAATTAATGTATAAATAACACCCAGCAGTTAACATCGATGTGAAAATAAACATTTTCTACGGAATGAAAGCTTCAGCAACACTGAAACACCAGTAACCAAGTGAAGACTTTCAGTCCAGGACTGGCTCCCTGAATTACACCTGAATGCAAAAAGCATGCAATTAACAGAAAAAAGGAACAAGCTGAATGGATTGAAGGCAACAGCATTATGATTGCATGAGTAAAACTATTTATTCTGTACTACAAACTTTATCATCAGAAATGGGATCACGACCAACATGCCAGACCACCAATAACCAGCAAAAATCTATTTAAGCATAAAAATTCAAAAGAAAAATAATAGCACCTTCAACTGCACCACAGACTAAAACAGTTAAATGTGGTCTATTAAACATTAGGTCTCTCTCTTCTAAGTCCCTGTTGGTAAATGATATATAATTGATCAACATATTGATTTATTCTGCCTTACAGAAACCTGGTTACAGCAGGATGAATATGTTAGTTTAAATGAGTCAACACCCCTGATTCACACTAACTGTCAGAATGCTCGTAGCACGGGCCGGGGCAGAGGATTAGCAGCAATCTTCCATTCCAGCTTATTAATTAATCAAAAACCCAGACAGAGCTTTAATTCATTTGAAAGCTTGACTCTTAGTCTTGTCCATCCAAATTGGAAGTCCCAAAAACCAGTTTTATTTGTTATTATCTATCGTCCACCTGGTCGTTACTGTGAGTTTCTCTGTGAATTTTCAGACCTTTTGTCTGACTTAGTGCTTAGCTCAGATAAGATAATTATAGTGGGCGATTTTAACATCCACACAGATGCTGAGAATGACAGCCTTTACACTGCATTTAATCTATTATTAGACTCTATTGGCTTTGCTCAAAAAGTAAATGAGTCCACCCACCACTTTAATCATATCTTAGATCTTGTTCTGACTTATGGTATGGAAATAGAAGACTTAACAGTATTCCCTGAAAACTCCCTTCTGTCTGATCATTTCTTAATAACATTTACATTTACTCTGATGGACTACCCAGCAGTGGGAATAAGTTTCATTACACTAGAAGTCTTTCAGAAAGCACTGTAACTAGGTTTAAGGATATGATTCCTTCTTTATGTTCTCTAATGCCATATACCAACACAGTGCAGAGTAGCTACCTAAACTCTGTAAGTGAGATAGAGTATCTCGTCAATAGTTTTACATCCTCATTGAAGACAACTTTGGATGCTGTAGCTCCTCTAAAAAAGAGAGCTTTAAATCAGAAGTGCCTGACTCCGTGGTATAACTCACAAACTCGTAGCTTAAAGCAGATAACCCCTAAGTTGGAGAGGAAATGGCGTCTCACTAATTTAGAAGATCTTCACTTAGCCTGGAAAAAGAGTCTGTTGCTCTATAAAAAGCCCTCCGTAAAGCTAGGACATCTTTCTACTCATCACTAATTGAAGACAATAAGAACAACCCCAGGTTTCTTTTCAGCACTGTAGCCAGGCTGACAAAGAGTCAGAGCTCTATTGAGCTGAGTATTCCATTAACTTTAACTAGTAATGACTTCATGACTTTCTTTGCTAACAAAATTTTAACTATTAGAGAAAAAATTACTCATAACCATCCCAAAGACGTATCGTTATCTTTGGCTGCTTTCAGTGATGCCGGTATTTGGTTAGACTCTTTCTCTCCAATTGTTCTGTCTGAGTTATTTTCATTAGTTACTTCATCCAAACCATCAACATGTTTATTAGACCCCATTCCTACCAGGCTGCTCAAGGAGCCCTACCATTATTTAATGCTTCGATCTTAAATATGATCAATCTATCTTTGTTAGTTGGCTATGTACCACAGGCTTTTAAGGTGGCAGTAATTAAACCATTACTTAAAAAGCCATCACTTGACCCAGCTATCTTAGCTAATTATAGGCCAATCTCCAACCTTCCTTTTCTCTCAAAAATTCTTGAAAGGGTAGTTGTAAACAGCTAACTGATCATCTGCAGAGGGAATGGTCTATTTGAAGAGTTTCAGTCAGGTTTTAGAATTCATCATAGTACAGAAACAGCATTAGTGAAGGTACAAATGATCTCTTAGGCCTCGGACAGGTGGACTATCTCTGTGCTTGTTCTGTTAGACCTCAGTGCTGCTTTTGATACTGTTGACCATAAAATTTTATTACAGAGATTAGAGCATGCCATAGGTATTAAAGGCACTGCCTGGCGGTGGTTTGAATCATATTTGTCTAATAGATTACATTTGTTCATGTAAATGGGGAATCTTCTTCACAGACTAAAGTTAATTATGAGTTCCACAGGTTCTGTGCTAGGACCATTTTATTCACTTTATACATGCTTCCCTTAGGCCAGTATTATTAGACGGTATTGCTTAATTTTCATTGTTACGCAGATGATACCCAGCTTTATCTATGTTGTGGTGGGCCGCTGAAGAGGAGGTACTGCTGGCCCACCACCACAAGATGGAAGCCCTGCTTGAAGTGCGGGCTTCAAGCACGAGAGGGCGTCGGCTTTGCTGGAGGTGACAGCTGTCATTAATCAACACAAGCTGTTCACCCCATCACCACCACAACAAAGACCGGACTGCAACTCCACCTCCTCGCCGAGAATCAACTACCATTCAGGTACTTTCTCTGCTGACGACACTTTGTGTGTATAACCTGAACTTCTGTTGCAGCCGTTTTCCTGGAAGTGTGTCCTTATCTGAGGGATTGGCATTTGGTGTGACAGCAACGGCTTCGCCTCACACCCCAACCCAGATAAGTGGTTGACCAGGAGCTGCACGAGTGTGTGTGATTGGAGGTGGAGGTTTTCCCTCCTTTACTTAATACAGACTGTGGGATTACTGAGTGTGCGAACTCACACTCATCTGGACTGTCTCTGTTCTCTGCCAGCAGTACCGGGTCTGACTGCTGAAGACAGCGGCCACCTGGGCGCAGGGCTTGGCGGGCTCCGGTGTTCTTCAGCTCCGTTGGTGTTGGAAGCTGTGTGGGGATCCAGCTCTTCTCTCTCCAGGCGTCTTCTATCGTCGAGCCTGCCCACACGTCACCTGGTGTATGATTGACAGTCACCATATTGTTTATTGTCTGTACGTTGTTGTGCGATTCACAACATTAAATTGTTACTTTTTGGCTTATCCATTGTCCGTCATTAACGCCCCCTGTTGTGGGTCCGTGTCACGACACTTTCACACAATCTATCCTTGAAGCCAGAGGACACACACCAATTAGCTAAACTGCAGGATTGTCTTACAGACATAAAGACATGGATGACCTCTAATTTCCTGCTTTTAAACTCAGATAAAACTGAAGTTATTGTACTTGGCCCCACAAATCTTAGAAACATGGTGTCTAACCAGATCCTTACTCTGGATGGCATTACCCTGACCTCTAGTAATACTGTGAGAAATCTTGGAGTCATTTTTGATCAGGATATGTCATTCAAAGCGCATATTAAACAAATATGTAGGACTGCTTTTTTGCATTTACGCAATATCTCTAAAATCAGAAAGGTCTTGTCTCAGAGTGATGCTGAAAAACTAATTCATGCATTTATTTCCTCTAGGCTGGACTATTGTAATTCATTATTATCAGGTTGTCCTAAAAGTTCCCTAAAAAGCCTTCAGTTAATTCAAAATGCTGCAGCTAGAGTACTGACGGGGACTAGAAGGAGAGAGCATATCTCACCCATATTGGCCTCTCTTCATTGGCTTCCTGTTAATTCTAGAATAGAATTTAAAATTCTTCTTCTTACTTATAAGGTTTTGAATAATCAGGTCCCATCTTATCTTAGGGACCTCGTAGTACCATATCACCCCAATAGAGCGCTTCGCTCTCAGACTGCAGGCTTACTTGTAGTTCCTAGGTTTGTAAGAGTAGAATGGGAGGCAGAGCCTTCAGCTTTCAGGCTCCTCTCCTGTGGAACCAGCTCCCAATTCAGATCAGGGAGACAGGACACCCTCTCTACTTTTAAGATTAGGCTTAAAACTTTCCTTTTTGCTAAAGCTTATAGTTAGGCTGGATCAGGTGACCCTGAACCATCCCTTAGTTATGCTGCTATAGACGTAGACTGCTGGGGGGTTCCCATGATGCACTGTTTCTTCTCTTTTTGCTCTGTATGCACCACTCTGCATTTAATCATTAGTGATCGATCTCTGCTCCCCTCCACAGCATGTCTTTTTCCTGGTTCTCTCTCCTCAGCCCCAACCAGTCCCAGCAGAAGACTGCCCCTCCCTGAGCCTGGTTCTGCTGGAGGTTTCTTCCTGTTAAAAGGGAGTTTTTTCCTTCCCACTGTAGCCAAGTGCTTGCTCACAGGGGGTCGTTTGACCGTTGGGGTTTTACATAATTATTGTATGGCCTTGCCTTACAATATAAAGCGCCTTGGGGCAACTGTTTGTTGTGATTTGGCGCTATATAAAAAAAAAATTGATTGATTGATTGATTGATCTGCTTGTGCAATTTTTTCCCAGTTTGCAAAGTCCCAGTTCCCAGAGTTTTGCTGTGTTTGCCAGAGCTAACCCTACACTTCGCCTGGGGAGCGTGGAGGCGACCATGTGTTACCTATGCAACACAATGTGTCGCCAGCTGTGTCACTTCACCTGCCAGCGATGAACTTCACTAGGAGGGCACAATGTGTGGGAGGCTCGTGCTGCACCACCACCACCAGGAAGTGTTATGCTCTGTATGCCCTGTTCTCACCTCAGTGGATATCCATCTTGGATGCTTACACTCCATAACCGTGACAAAGTGCTGTGTCATGCCCACCTGCGGGGTGGTCAGGTGCACCCTCTCGTTGGGTGGCTGCAACTGTGGTCATTTCTCACCTCCTGGTAGCACAGGATACTGATCTCATTGCTTTGCATGTCTCCTCCTACTGGGGTGGGGGAGTGCTCTGTGCCCTGTGATAATGCCATGGCTCCAGCCTCCCTATGTGCCTCTGCAGTTTTAGCGCTATGTGGCACTGATGGAACTCCTCACAAACCTCCTTCATGACTCATGATATCATACACCTAATTATATCAGCCACACTGTCTACATGAGGAGTGTCACAGTTCAGTTGATATTCGTGTTTAAACGAGTTTGGTAGTTCAGTTTTTACATTAAGGAACAAGCTGTGTCGGCTGTCAATCACTTTAGCACTGTGAGACAAAACTTTTTTTTTGCGATGCATCATGCCAGACTGCCTTCACCATTTTGCCTATTTTACGTTTGTTTTGTATTACGCAAATGACAGCATCTCGTAAATCCTCACTCTGTACAAATTGAAATCACTGTACAGAGTCTCGCTATTCGGCAGCCATCTCATGCATGAAATCTTACACTAATTCCTGTAAAACATCAACCTTTGTCAAATATCAGTGGTGTGTAATTTCGAACATGGGCTGATCTCATCCAGGAATAGATTCAACAAATGTGGCATCAGTACGCTTCCGGTTTTAGAGTCATATTTTGAAGAAAAATGAAAAAGAACAATTACATTTATGGTTCCAAAATTTTTTATTGAAATAATCCGGTCGCTTGCTTCAACTGGCTGGTTCACCGTTTTCCTCTATTCGCCTTGCATCACAGACTGACTCACACACAGCCAGCAGAGGGGTGTGGTCACACCAAGTGCACTCAGGGTGAAGATCACGCATCCTTTTACACAGAGCATGAAACAAGAGTGTATGGTAGAGTGGCCAGACGGAAGCCACTCCTTAGTAAAAGGCACATGGCAGTCCACCTGGAGTTTGCCAAGAGGCACCTGAAGGACTCTCAGACCATGAGAAACAAAACTCTCTGGTCTGAGGAGACATAGATTGAACTCTTTGGTGTGAATGACAGGCGTCATGTTTGGAGGAAACCAGGCACCATCCCTACAGTGACGCATGGTGGTGGCAGCATCATGCTGTGGGCATGTTTTTCAGCAGCAGGAACTGGGAGACTAGTCAGGATGGAGGGAACAATGAATGCAGCAATGTACAGAGACATCCTGGATGAAAACCTGCTCCAGAGCGCTCTTGACCTGAGACAGGGGCGACGGTTCATCTTTCAACAGGACAGTGACCCTACGAATACAGCCACAGCCAAGATATCAAAGAAGGGGCTTCAGGACAACTCTGTGAATGTCCTTGATGGACCCAGCCAGAGTCCAGACCTGAATCTGATTGAACATCTCTGGAGAGATCTGAAAATGGCTGTGCACTGACGCTCCACATCCAATCTGATGGAGCTTGAGAAGTGCTGCAAAAAAGATAGGTGCACCAAGCTTGTGGCATCATATTCAAGAAGACCTGAGGCTGTAATTGCTACCAAATGTGCATCAACAAAGTATTGAGCAAAGGTGTGAAAAAAAAAAAACTTTTTCATGTTATGGGGGTGTTGTGAACAGAATTTTGGAAGGAAATGTATTTACTCCATTTTGAAATAAGGCTGTAACATAACAAAATGTGTAAAAAGTGAAGGGCTGTGAATACTTTCCTGATGCACAACAATTGAACATGTGACCACAAATGTATACACAGGAGAGAACAGGGTCAAAAAGAGTAGGAAGGCAACACATGGAGCCAGCGGACTCGAACCCGTTCCAGTCGGCGGTTCGTCACCATAGCCGCCAGCTGGCGGAACAAGAGGATCGTATCACTGCACTAAGCGCTGGAATCTCAGACCTGGCCAAGAGACAAGACGCCTTCATGTCCTCAGTAAGCACACAGATCGACCAGCTTATTACCACCCTGACACATCAGGCTCCATCTGCCGTGGCTTCCACCAACCAGCCGCTTCCAGGACCTGCAGCTGCCCCTGTTGTCTGTAACCAGCTGTCTCGACCTGAGCATTTCTCCGGAGAATCCGGAGACGTTAAGCCCTTCCTTACACAATGAGACCTACATTTTGAGTTAACTTCAGCAATGTTTCCGTCCGACAGGACGAAGATAGCATTCATCATAACTCACCTCACTGGCCGGGCAGTGACGTGGGCCTCAGCAGAGTGGAGCAGGCAATCTCCAGCGTGTGGATCACTCCAGGCGTTCAAGACTGCACTCCTCCAGGTCTTCCAGCACATGTCACTGGGCCATGAGGCAGCCCGGTTCCCTGATGCGTCTTCGGCAGGGAAGCAGACGTGTCGCCGACTATGCCATACATTTCTGTATCCTGGCAGCAAAGAGCGAGTGGAACCCGGCAGCAGTACATGATGTTTTCTTACAAGGCCTTTCTATGCAGATCCAAGATCAGTTGATAGCGGTCAATCTATTACAATCTATTACTGTTGATAGCGGTCTGTTTTGCCTCCCCTTTTATTTCAAAGGATTCAAATGATTCAAAAGAATTTTATTGTCATATGCACAAAAGAACATGTTCCCTGCACAATGAAATGTGTCTACTGCATGTAACCCATCCTCATTGCCAATTAGGAGCAGAAGTCACCATTAGGCGCTCGGGGACCAGCTCCAGATGTACATCCCTGCCTTGGTCCGACCCATAACAAACGACACACACATAACACACAACACACATAGGCCAGACCGGTACATAAACACATATAAAAAAGCACACATGAGGGAAGAAAGAGAAAAAACCCTCATAGCCGCTGCGTTACACAGCAGCAATGAGGAAAAAAAACCCCATCAGCACAGAAAAACAATAATCACACAGACAAACAAAGATGCAGGACGACAACCGAGATTTGAAGGTCCAGTTTATCAGAACACTCCGGAGGCAGCCTATTAGGCACCGTCAACGGCCTTGTCCGACAATACTGGAAGGGGGAGGGGCTCAGCCCTGAGCAGTCCACTGTCCACAGTCAACGTCAGAGCTGGAGAAGCTGAGGGGAGGGGGATGACCAGGGAGCGAGGCTTAAGTGTTGATCTTCTTGAGGAGGTTTTTTATCACAACGGCCTTGAAGTGCAGCTGTGTTTGGGGAAGCCAAATGAATATCCAGATTAGCAGATGCCTGAAAGATTCCACAGTTCTGAGAACAGAGTGGCTCTCAATACATCTGAACGTAGGATGTGGTCTTTAGTGACGGTCAAAGCGGGTTTCCAGAGCTGCAATCCTGCCCGAGATGTTTTCCAGCGTGTGGTTAACACTCGCCGACTGCGCAGCCACTGCCTTCCCAATCGAATCAATCATGTAGGGCAGCCTGGACGGCCCAATTAATGCTGCCTCCACTTTCTTAATTTTCCGGTAAACCAGCGCCATGCCCGCTCCACACAGCAGAAAGCCGGTCACCACCAAGCCAAATATATACACATCTTCGACGTCCTCCACAGAAAGCGTGTAAAGGCACATGACCTGTCATCTCCTCCACGAGTCCACCACGTAACCCATCACATGCATTCCGGCAGGACAGGTCGGGTCCTCCGCCCCCGAATGTCTTGTGGAAAAAATAGTGTCAATTGCGTTCAGAGACCACTTTCACAGATCCATTTTTGTCGTTTTCCAGAAGAGCAAAGCTGCAGCCTCACAGACAACACGCCACAGAAGCAGGAAAGATAAGGAGGGAGGGAGAAGAAAAAATGCGTCCGTCTTGGCCGAGTGCAAGCTGACAAAAAAAAAAAAATGTATTACTCATATCAACACAGCGATTTTCACTAATTACACGGCTGGTTTTTATTTTATTTTTCTCCACATGTGCTGCAACTCGTTCCAGCTGCTCGCACTGTGTTCATACATGCACACGAGCTTGCACGAAACCGTTGCAGATGTGTCGTGCACACCTGTGTGATCATGCTTCCCTTACGACAGGAGGTGGGTGGTTCATGGTTCCCCATTTCGTGTTTGGTTCGCAGATTTTCTTCCGGTTTCTGCATCTTTCATGTTATGTGTGAAGGGGCCCTAACTCTCCTTTTAGAAATGACCCCAATATCATTTCTTCTCCCATTCACACCATGATACAACAGTTTGAACACAACCCTGGTGCTCCTGCTCTTAATTCCCTTCCACTTGGTGTCTTGTACACACAGTACATCTACCTTTCTTCTCTTCAAAATATCAGCCAACTCTATACCAGTCAACATTCAAAGTCCCGACTCTTAGTTCCAACAACTTTCTTCCTCTGCCACATGTTCTCTGCCTCTTCTTCTTCTTCACCCATGGGCCACAAATTAGCAGCCATGATTCAGACAGTGCACAGCGGCCAACTTAACAAGCCACTGTTAAGGGCCCCTTCACACATAGTGCGAATTTGTTCAAAGTGCGCATGAAGTGTGCATGAAACAGGAATCGCATGCAAAACGTGTAAATTCACAGCTGCTTCCAACGCCTCGTACAGTTGTTGCTACAACTATTTGCGCACACCAGCTGCTGAAAGACAGAGTGTGCCCTGTGCAAGCCCATCAAACCCTCTCGCGGCAGGTTTCAGCCAAATTCCACCCGACACACACGAAGATATAACACCGCTCGCATGGTACTTAGAAAATGTGTGGCCATTCACACTGTTAGCACAAAATCAGTCAGTAGACAATCACTGTCGAGCTGGATGTGAAATTTGTCTAAGTGCCCCACGACTGTGGAGTTGCAAAAAGCCACACACATGTGGTGCATGTGTCTCGCACGTGTGCATGTGTGCCTCCCCCCCACCCCCCCCCTTGTCTTTGCACCAGGCTGCAATGGCCGGACACAGCGCAACTTGTCCATGTCTTTCTTGATTTCAGGCATTTTTCTGAACTGATTACAGGCCAGTGATTGTAGGGCAGTGGTAAACTTTCCATCTGGTAATCAGAGCTTATGGGTTTGAATCCCCTGAGTGACATTTTATTTTAACCAGAATTATTTAACCACGGGGATCTGTACTGCGTCCCCTATTATGTATTATTTATATCAACCCAGTAATATTCACTAATTATACATTTGTTTTTTATTTTATTGTTCTCCACATCAGCAGTGTGATGTGGTGCAACTGCTCACACTGTGTTCCTAGTCGAAAGACACCGTCATGTGCACGAACTGTTGCACCAGGATCGTGCACACCTGCACGTCGGTGCAAGGTTTTCGTGGTTCACTCATACAAGCTGTTTCGCCATGAGTCGCCCTGAGTTGTACATATTCGTGCTATGTGTGAAGGGGCCATAACATACACTATTCATTAGGATTATTGGCTCCCCCCAGAAGATGTAGTACTTAATAAAATTTCACAGATGTGTATGTGTTTTGTTAATAGTCCATTTTATTACTGTTTTCATGATTATAAACTTCCAACTAGTTTGCTGACATAAATTTTACACAAATTGTTATATTATATTAAAATTATATATACAAATGTTAAGCATTTGAAAACAAATAGAGGCCAGGCCAAATATCGCCCACGGGGTGCACGTTAGTAGTTCAGGTGCTGCACAGCAGCCAACTTATTAAAGACAAAACTATCAAAGTTTGTTCAGTTTTTTGTGACACTTTGCTTCCTGCAACACAAAAGATTTCATGAATAGTGAGAGAACGTTTCAATAAAAAAAGGCATCTGAAAACTAATGTTGCAAAAATATATTTGAAGATGTGGAGGGTAATTTTCACCTCCTGTCATGTTGATAGGAGTCAGTATCAGTCTAGTACAACCCCTGGCAATAATTATGGAATCACCGGCCTCGGAGGATGTTCATTCAGTTGTTTAATTTTGTAGAAAAAAAGCAGATCACAGACATGACACAAAACTAAAGTAATTTCAAATGGCAACTTTCTGGCTTTAAGAAACACTATAAGAAATCAAGAAAAAAAATTGTGGCAGTCAGTAACGGTTACTTTTTTAGACCAAGCAGAGGGAAAAAAATATGGACTCACTCAATTCTGAGGAATAAATTATGGAATCACCCTGTAAATTTTCATCCCCAAAACTAACACCTGCATCAAATCAGATCTGCTCGTTAGTCTGCATCTAAAAAGGAGTGATCACACCTTGGAGAGCTGTTGCACCAAGTGGACTGACATGAATCATGGCTCCAACACGAGAGATGTCAACTGAAACAAAGGAGAGGATTATCAAACTCTTAAAAGAGGGTAAATCATCAACACAATGCTGCAAAAGATGTTGGTTGTTCACAGTCAGCTGTGTCTAAACTCTGGACCAAATACAAACAACATGGGAAGGTTGTTAAAGGCAATCATACTGGTAGACCAAGGAAGACATCAAAGCGTCAAGACCGAAAACTTAAAGCAATATGTCTCAAAAATCAAAAATGCACAACAAAACAAATGAGGAACGAATGGGAGGAAACTGGAGTCAACGTCTGTGACCGAACTGTAAGAAACCGACTAAAGGAAATGGGATTTACATACACAAAAGCTAAACGAAAGCCATCATTAACACCTAAACAGAAAAAAAAAAAACGTTACAATGGGCCAAGGAAAAGCAATCGTGGACTGTGGATGACTGGATGAAAGTCATATTCAGTGATGAATCTCAAATCTGCATTGGGCAAGGTGATGATGCTGGAACTTTTGTTTGGTGCCGTTCCAATGAGATTTATAAAGATGACTGCCTGAAGAGAACATGTAAATTTCCACAGTCATTGATAATATGGGGCTGCATGTCAGGTAAAGGCACTGGGGAGATGGCTGTGATTACATCATCAATAAATGCACAAGTTTCCGTTGATATTTTGGACACTTTTCTTATCCCATCAATTGAAAGGATGTTTGGGGATGATGAAATCATTTTTCAAGATGATAATGCATCTTGCCATAGAGCAAAAACTGTGAAAACATTCCTTGCAAAAAGACACATAGGGTCAATGTCATGGCCTGCAAATAGTCCAGCTCTTAATCCAATTGAAAATCTTTGGTGGAAGTTGAAGAAAATGGTCCATGACAAGGCTCCAACCTGCAAAGCTGATCTGGCAACAACAATCAGAGAAAGTTGGAGCCAGATTGATGAAGAGTACTGTTTGTCACTCATTAAGTCCATGCCTCAGAGACTGCAAGCTGTTATAAAAGCCAGAGGTGGTGCAACAAAATACTAGTGATGTGTTCATGATTCCATAATTTTTTCCTCAGAATTGAGTGATTCGATATTTTTTTCCCTCTGCTTGGTCTAAAAAAGTAACCACTACTGACTGCCACAGTTTTTTTTCCTGATTTCTTATATTGTTTCTTAAAGCCAGAAAGTTGCCATTTGAAATGACTTTAGTTTTGTGTCATGTCTGTGATCTGCTTTTTTTCTACAACATTAAACAACTGAATGAACATCCTCCAAGGCCGGTGATTCCATAATTTTTGCCAGGGGTTGTAGATGTCCGATTGTGACATCTGTTGCGTTCTATGAAAGCTCTGACTGATGCGGTTTTCAACATCTTGCTGCTGTGAGCCAACCCCCCGTCAGATAATAAAAATTAATAAGTCACTTAAAAAAGGGTTACTGTGCAAAAACTTGTGTGTGAGGGAAAGCCAGCAGCCAAAGTGATGCACCAAAATGAATGACACCCAAGTTGTTGCGACCCAAACAATAATTTTGATGGCTTACTAGTCATTTTCTCAATGAATCTGAATGGTTCATGTGCGGTGTTACAATTGATGTGTCAACTTGCAAACTTCTGTGGCTCCTCAACCAAATGGCATGCTGAATAATTGCCATTAATAAAACAAACATTTTTTTATTAAATTTTTTTAATCTTTTTAACTTTGAATTGTACAGCACTTTGGAATGTTTGTCTTGAAAGTGCTTTATAAACAAAATTAGTTATTATTATTGTTGTTGTTGTTGTTATTATTATAATCATTATTATTATTATTATAAGCAAAGATGTCCCTATTCAGTGACTAAAGCTGTCAGCCACAAAATAATGATCTCTAAATTTGTAATTAAGCACCAATAATGTGTAATTAAAAGTTGTATTGACTGGTATGGTTGGGCTTCATACAGAGTATTTACATATATAACTGTGAAACAGCCATTAAGATTGGAGAAAAAACTTATTGTGATGCAGCTGTGTGTTTGAAGAGGAAAGACAAAGATTATGGCTAGATCACCAGTTTCAATAACCTCAGGACAATGGGCTGTTTGTGAACAGATAAAATTATAAATGTGTAAATAGATACCTCTGGAATAATGAGGTCACTTTGCATATCTGCAGAGAAGATCCATGACGGTGGTGTGTGTGTGTGTGTGTGTGTGTGTGTGTGTGTGTGTGTGTGTGTGTGTGTGTGTGTGTGTGTGTGTGTGTGTGTGTGTGTGTGTGTGTGTGTGCGCGCGCACCCTGGATAATTGGATAAAGCGAAGTGAATTAGCAGAGTCCACAGTGTAGAATGATGTTACACAGCCTGGCCACGCCTAGATGAGAACCACTAATCACTACTCGTTAGGTTGGCAGGAGAGTGTGTAGATACTTGTGTTTTACAGGAGTGTGTGTAAGCGTGTTCTCATTAGCCATGTAACCAATGGTAATTAGTGAGATAAATGATAATAACCACTGAATATACACATTATGGGATCGAAAAAGAGAAAGACAAAGGTCTTTCTGTTGAACGTGTATAAATATATGTTTCCACAGTAATGTCAAGAGTAGCAGCGAAGACAGATGATTAGAAAGACACACTGCAAAAACAAAGATCAAACTCGCTCACTCAGCACGACCACTGTACATCTCTATACTGTCAGAATGCAGAAAAGCCTAAGGGAAGAAAACCGGGGTTTTAATGAACTCTGGGAAATGCTGAACTGCCCCAGGGTGATAGAAGCAGACTGTAAGAGCTGAAGCTAAAAGGGAATAAATAAAACACACCATCACACTGAAAAGGTAAGGCGGTTAAAGTGTTAGATTTGGCAGGCAGGAACTGGTACTGTGAACTGTCTGGGACAAACTCTGTAGCTGAGAGAGATGGATATCTGCAGGCCAAGCATGGGGAACACACACACACACACACACACACACACACACACACACACACACACACACACACACACACACACACACACACACACACACACACACACACAATGTCTATGTAAAGCCAGAACAGGAATCAAAAGGCGGGGAAACGTTGGTGTGTGGGTGTGTGTCTGAAGCTTCCAGCAGAATGTTTAGAAACCAAACAGTCTCTGCACAAGGCTTTCTTTCTGCTCTGAACTGGACCTGGATTCACAGACACCTGGCTGTGCAGCACCACATCAAGCATGGCATCAGCCAAAAGCTAAAAATCAGACC
This sequence comes from Thalassophryne amazonica, assembly GCF_902500255.1. Classification (NCBI taxonomy): domain Eukaryota; kingdom Metazoa; phylum Chordata; class Actinopteri; order Batrachoidiformes; family Batrachoididae; genus Thalassophryne; species Thalassophryne amazonica. The sequence goes on from NC_047110.1 coordinate 91,321,298, forward strand.
TGTGTCACATGGCTTTGCAGAAGTGCCCAATGGGCAGCATTTACCAAGACAACCAAAATGACTTGACTCAGACCAATTCACATAATACAGGCTACAGCAGCGTGGGGAAGGAGGATATATGGTAGACCAAACTGCAATCATGAAACAGTAAAAAAAAAAAAACTATATCTGCTGTAATATGTGAAAGGTCACCATGTTGCCCAGTTTTTGAGGTTTACTTCATGCAGTCAGAGTTGGCTCTGAGGGAACGTCTGCGAGCTAATGTTTTTGCTATCGGATTAGCTTTTCAGATAAGTTTTAAAACCATCATCGGACCAATTAGCTTCCGATAAATTTAGTTCCGATAACTTTCAGTCGGACAACATTTTCTTTGCTGGTAAAATTTAACGGTCAAAAACGTTTGTAAACCCTAAAATCAAACATTTTATTCCGTTTATGGTGTGTTTAGAGCCACTGAGCAGACTGGATGCCTGTCGCTTGTTGATGACTTCATAATTAAGTGCAAAACGTGATTGGCCAGTCGACACAGGGAGCATTGTGGGTAGTGTAGTTCAGGTTCTCTTTGGACTTACAGTGACCACTCGACCCAAAAACAAAACAGACTAATTTTAACATTATTTTATTTTATTTTTTTGTGGCTGTAATTTAATCTCCAAGACTCAGTGGGGGAGAGGAGCTCTCATGGCGCAGCTGTGTGTACAGAGGGAGGGACTTTTCTTCACATTTCAGCACTGTTTTGGATTTTTAAAAAGGATGCTTTATGTGGATTATTTATTCAGATGAATCCCACTGAAACTAACAGGTAAGAATTTATATTTACTACGTGTATTTTACTCTGCCAATCAATGCATTAATGGATGCATTTTGGTTGTTTAAACCGCAGGGTTGAAAGCGTGTGAAAAAAGCGGCAGCTTTTAGTTCGTAAATGACAGTGTATCCAATACCGAGATAAACTGTGACTTCTAATATTGTGCTTTACTGCTTTTGAAAGATGATGACAGTGTTTGGGGTTTTATTTTTTGTTTATTCATTTTTCGTGCATTCTTTGTGTTTGTGATCCTTGAATTTACCCAGCAGCCCCTGCAGCGCTTAAAGGAGACCTGCATTGAAATAAATGTGGTCAGATTTCAGAAAAGAAATAGCTGATATGTATTTATAAGACCCTTGTGAAGGCAGTAAAGTAAATCTGTAAGCCCAAATTTGTAATTCAGCGGAGAAATATTTGTTTAAAAATGACAAATTTGCAGCTAACATTTAGCCCTCTGTGAAAACAGTTTGTACATCCGGATCATTTCCATGACGTCGGTGACAAGACGACGCGTTCCCGCCTTCAGTCCGATCCTGCATTGAAATTGATTTTATCTCTTAGTAATGTTACTGTTATACACATCCTGGTTTCAACATCCAAAAGTAAGCTGCAATGAATGTGAGATACAGCTCTGCATGCTAAGATCCGGGGATCAGATCAGCAGCGGCATCGACAGCGGGCAACATTATTCCCCGACGCCTCGCTCTCACTGCCCCTGATACGCTTACCGAGTGCATGCTCTCGTTAAATTCCGCTGCGGCACTCACACCCCCGTGTCTGCTGTGCAGCCAGCACCACCTCTCTGTCTACTGAATGAAGTTGCAGCCAACTTGGCACAAGTCCAGAGACTACGCTCGCCGTTTTATTGCAGTGCGCGCGGTGACACCTGTTGCTGCAAGGACAGACTTCTTGCTGCAAAATCCGCAGCACCACACGTCTCGGTAATTGGAGCTGCAGAGCTCCGTGGCCGCTGAGAGAGGTTTATATATTTTTAATAACTTGAATTCTTTGCGGGTCTCGCCTCCATAGCCCGTGACGGTACACCGGAGGTGAAATACAGTAGATTTTCAATGCGACACCACTCAATCAAACGGGCGTATGAAAAAGTCCACAAAAATAATTTTCAAGCACAAATAAAAGAAATGTGTACTCACCAAACGTGCCTCAAGACAATATGAAGTTTTAAAAAAAGTAGATCCTTCCGTATAAGACAAGAAAAAGGTGCAGATGAAAACTGACGTAAATCCACAAATTACAATTGGTGCAATGCATGCTGGGAGAGGGTCTTGTCCGTGACGTCTCGGCAGCGTCCATGATGAGAGGCACAATTTGCGGAGGGCTAAATGTTAGCTGTAAATCTGTCATTTTCAAATGAAGATTTCTCCGTTGAATGACAGATCTGGGCTTGCAGATTTACTTTACTACATTCAGAAGGATCTCATGTGTAAATGTAAGTAATTTTTTGTTCAAAAAATCTGACTGCATTTTTTTCAATGCAGGTCTCCTTTAAAGTTAAACTGGTTTGTCAGATGCCGACAGTGTAAACGAATGTGGCCGCTTCCAAATCAACACTAATAGTTATCGGTTATCTGTAATAAAGATAAATTTATTGTAATAAAAGATAGCTTTTGTTATCTGATTAATGGTTACCAAAGCTAACTTTTTGGTTAGCTGTGCCCACCGCTGTATATATATATCAGTGTTGCCACAGTTACTTTGAAAAAGTAATCCAATTACTGATTACTGATTACTCCTTGAAAAAGTAACTTAGTTACTTTACTGATTACTCAATTGCAAAAGTAACTAAGTTAGATTACTAGTTACTTTTTAGTTACTTTCCCCAGCTGCCGACAACAACCCACCTCAACATGACAATGATACCTGTTTTGCCAAAACTCACTTTATAGTCACCTTTTCTTGACTTCAATGAAAATAAATAATTGTTTTATAAAAAGAAAAATAAAGACCTCTTTCTTGACCTCATATTTAACTGTTGACAGCACTGTAACAGTAAAACTTGCAATTTCTAACCTACATTGTTTATAAATGTAACTATTAAATTCTTTCTAACATTTTTCTAACATTTAAATTCTCTCTAAACATTTGACTTGTCAAAATTATTATTATTATAAGTAGTATGAGTAGTTGTAGTAAAAAAAAAAAAAAAAAAAAAAGGCTTCAAAACTGGATCTTTAATCTAGGGGTGTTGTGGGGGGGGGGGGGGCACATCCTTGCCCCACGCCCCCTTTCCATCTGGATTCGGCCCTGCTTTGGCGTTTGAGCACAAAGAATGGATACCATTTATTTATGCAGAAAACATGACCAGATTTACAGGTAAGAAAGTTTTATTGCGTTTTCACATCATGTGGTCCTCAGAAAGAGAATTTAGGTGTATGTGAGTGGAAAATAGTGTTAGTTGCTGACGGATCGCAGAGTATCAGCTGTTTTTAATGAGCAGATACGGAGCAGCTCAGCTCAGAATTCTAAATAAAGGAGACAAAAAAGCGTAAAAATGTCTTTGTAAAGCTCAGTGCAGGTGTGCTGTTGTCACCGCGTTTTAAGAGGTGAGGACGAGTCGTAACTGCTGCAGAAAATCGCGGATGAAAAGCTCATAGCTCGCTTAAAGTGGGCAGTTCAGTCGAACCCCGACCTCCTGCCCACGGACCAAATTTAATGCTGCTATTGACCCACATTGCAAAAATAATAGTAACGCACAGTGACTTGGAGAAGTAACTTTAATCTGATTACTGATGTGGAAAGATTAACACGTTAGACTACTTGTTATATAAAAAAAGTGGTTAGATTAAAGTAACGCATTACCGGCATCACTGAGATATATATATATATATAGATATATATATATATACACACACTTGTATGTAAACATTTGGGCACCCCCGATCATTTCCATGACTCTTCTTTATAAATCACTGGTTGTTTGGATCAGCAATTTACCAGTGATATTTGAGATGTGAAATGAAGTTTATAGGATTTACAGAAAGTGTGCAATAATTCTTTAAACATCAATATTTAGTAAATCCTCCTTTTGCAGAAATAACAGCTTCTAAATGCTTCCTATTGCTTCCAATGAGAGTCTGGATTCTGGCTGAAAGTATTTTGGATCATTCTTCTAAAACATCTCCAGTTCAGTCAGGTTTGTTGGTTTCCGAGCATGAACAGCCCGCTTAAAATCACACCACAGATTTTCAATAATATTCAGGTCTGGGGACTGAGATGGCCATTGCAGAATGTTGTACTTGTTCCTCTGCATGAATGCCTTAGTAGATTTTGAGCAGTGTTTAGGGTCATTGTCTTGTTGAAAGATCCAGCCCCGGCGCAACTTCAACTTTGTTACTGATACATGAACATTGTTCTCAAGAATCTGCTGATATTGACTGGAATCCATGTGACCCTCAACTTTAACAAGATTCCCAGTACCTGCACTGGCCACACAGCCCCACAGCATGATGGAACCACCTCCAAATTTTACTGTAGGTAGCAAGTGTTTTTCTTGGAATGCTGTTTTCTTTTTCAGCCATGCATACCGCCCCTTTTTATGTCCAAATAACTCAATTTTAGTTTCATCAGTCCACAGCACCTGATTCCCAAATGAAGCTGGCTTGTCCAAATGTGCTTTAGCATACCTCAAGCGACCCTGTTTTTGGCGTGTAAACAGAAAAGGTTTCATCTGCATTACAGCATCTCCTTGTGCAAAGTGCACTGTATAGCTGAACAATGCAGAGAGACACTATCGGCAGCAAGATCATGTTGTAGGTCTTTGAAGCAGGTCTGTGGGTTGACTATGACTGTTCTCACCATCCTTCACTTCAGCTTATCTGAGATTTTTCTTGGCCTGCCACTTTGGGCTTTAACTAGTACTGTGCCTGTGGTCTTCCATTTCCTCACTATGTTCCTCATAGTGGAAACTGACAGCTGAAGTCGTTGAGATAGCTTTTCGTATCCTTCCCCTAAACCATGATGTTGAACAATCTTTGTTTTCAGGTCATTTGAGAGCTGTTTAGAGGCTCCCATGTTGCCACTCATTAGAAGAGATGCAAAGAGGGGAAACATTTGCAAATGGCCAATTTAAATACCCTTTGTCAAGACTGGATTCACCTGTATAAGGAGGTCAAGGGTCAATGAGATTACCAAACCAATTTTGTGTTCCAATAATTAGTGCTGAATGTATTCAAATCAATAAAATGACAAGGGTGCCCAAAGTTACCTACCCAATTTTGTTTAAATAATTATTGCACACTTTCTGTAAATACTAGAAACTTCATTTCATTTCTCAAATATCAGTGTGTTTGTCTGCTTGTCTGCTTGTCTAACTGTAATTTCTGATCCAGACACCCAATGATTTATAAAGGAAAATCATATATATATATACGAGGTCTATTAGAAAAGTATCCGACCTTATTATTTTTTTCAAAAACCATATGGATTTGAATCACGTGTGATTACAAAAAATTATCAAAAGATTTTGATAAAGCAACGTGCGCCGTCTTGAGCAGCGTGTGAAACAAAGGAATTCAGCCGAGAGGGCGGGACCACATCTCACTCAAGGCCTGCCCACAGGGAAATGACGTCACAGACACGCGTGAAAAAACTCACGCATGCGCACGAGGGTTCAAGCATGATTGGTGTAATCGCATGTCATTCAAATCCATATAGTTAAAAAAATAAATAAAAGGGTTGGTTTATTATCTAAGAGACCTCGTATATATATATATATATATATATATACGAGGTCTATTAGAAAAGTATCCGACCTTATTATTTTTTTCAAAAACCATATGGATTTGAATCACGTGTGATTACATCAGACATGCTTGAACCCTCGTGGGCATGCGAGAGTTTTTTCACGCCTGTCGGTTACGTCATTCGCCTGTGGGCAGTCTTTGAGTGAGGAGTCGTCCACCCGCTCGTCGATTTTTTTCATTGTTCAGGAATGGCTCAGAGACTGTTGCTTTGTTTGATAAAAATATTTTCAAAACTGTAAGGCACAACTGAGTGGACACCATTCAATAAATTCAGCTGGTTTTCGGTAAAAATTTTAACGGCTGATGAGAGATTTTGGTCTGGTAGTGTCGCTTTAAGGACGGTCCACGGCGCCTGACGGCGATCTGCGCTTCGAGGCGGCAGCGTCTCGCCGTTTCAAGTTGAAAACTTCCACATTTCAGGCTCTGTTGACGCAGTAAGTCGTCAGAGAACAGAGAACTTTCAGAAGAAGTCGGCATGAGGAGTTTATTCGGACATTCCATTGTTAACGGTCATTTTGTAATGAAAGAACGTGCGGGCAGAGTCACATGTCGGGCTGGACCCGACCGCGGGGGGTCGCGGCAGGAAAAACACCTCCGTTGGAAATCTTAACGGGCAAGTTGGAACATGCCCAAGCTGTTAAACAATTTCTCAGTTACTCACTTGTTGAAAGCCATTAAAAGCCGCCTGAATTCTACAAATGGTTTTCAACACGGAGGTGTTTTTCCTGTCGCGGCGCACACAGATTTGCCGAGTCGTCATGGAAACGACTCGGCGAATTTGCGCGTACGTCTTTCATTAAAAAAATGTCCTTAAACAGTGGAATGTCCGCATAAATTCCTCATGCCGGCCTCTTCTGAATCTTCTCTGTTCTCTCACGATGTCCTGGGTGAATTAAGCCTTAAATTAGGATGTTTTCAGCTCGAAACAGGCCGACGACAGCGCCTGGAAGCGCTGCAGGACGTCCCGCTCCGTGGGAAGTCCTTACACCGACAGAAACACCCCATAATCTCTCATCAGCCGTTAAACTTTTCACAGAAAACCAGCTTAATTTCTCGAATAGTGTCCACTCGGATATTCCTCACAGGTCCAGAAAAAATTTTGATAAAGCAACGTGCGCCGTCTTGAGCAGCGTGTGAAACAAAGGAATTCAGCCGAGAGGGCGGGACCACATCTCACTCAAGGCCTGCCCACAGGGAAATGACGTCACAGACACGCGTGAAAAAACTCACGCATGCGCACGAGGGTTCAAGCATGATTGGTGTAATCGCATGTCATTCAAATCCATATAGTTAAAAAAATAAATAAAAGGGTCGGTTTATTATCTAAGAGACCTCGTATATATATATATATATATATATACGAGGTCTATTAGAAAAGTATCCGACCTTATTATTTTTTTCAAAAACCATATGGATTTGAATCACGTGTGATTACATCAGACATGCTTGAACCCTCGTGGGCATGCGAGAGTTTTTTCACGCCTGTCGGTTACGTCATTCGCCTGTGGGCAGTCTTTGAGTGAGGAGTCGTCCACCCGCTCGTCGATTTTTTCATTGTTTAGGAATGGCTCAGAGACTGTTGCTTTGTTTGATAAAAATTTTTTCAAAACTGTAAGGCACAACTGAGTGGACACCATTCAATAAATTCAGCTGGTTTTCGGTAAAATTTTTAACGGCTGATGAGAGATTTTGGTCTGGTAGTGTCGCTTTAAGGACGGTCCACGGCGCCTGACGGCGATCTGCGCTTCGAGGCGGCAGCGTCTCGCCGTTTCAAGTTGAAAACTTCCACATTTCAGGCTCTGTTGACGCAGTAAGTCGTCAGAGAACAGAGAACTTTCAGAAGAAGTCGGCATGAGGAGTTTATTCGGACATTCCATTGTTAACGGTCATTTTGTAATGAAAGAACGTGCGGGCAGAGTCACATGTCGGGCTGGACCCGACCGCGGGGGGTCGCGGCAGGAAAAACACCTCCGTTGGAAATCTTAACGGGCAAGTTGGAACATGCCCAAGCTGTTAAACAATTTCTCAGTTACTCACTTGTTGAAAGCCATTAAAAGCCGCCTGAATTCTACAAATGGTTTTCAACACGGAGGTGTTTTTCCTGTCGCGGCGCACACAGATTGCCGAGTCGTCACGGAAACGACTCGGCGAATTTGCGCGTACGTCTTTCATTAAAAAAATGTCCTTAAACAGTGGAATGTCCGCATAAATTCCTCATGCCGGCCTCTTCTGAATCTTCTCTGTTCTCTCACGATGTCCTGGGTGAATTAAGCCTTAAATTAGGATGTTTTCAGCTCGAAACAGGCCGACGACAGCGCCTGGAAGCGCTGCAGGACGTCCCGCTCCGTGGGAAGTCCTTACACCGACAGAAACACCCCATAATCTCTCATCAGCCGTTAAACTTTTCACAGAAAACCAGCTTAATTTCTCGAATAGTGTCCACTCGGATATTCCTCACAGGTCCAGAAAAAATTTTGATAAAGCAACGCGCGCCGTCTCGAGCAGCGTGTGAAACAAAGGAATTCAGCCGAGAGGGCGGGACCACATCTCACTCAAGGCCTGCCCACAGGGAAATGACGTCACCGACACGCGTGAAAAAACTCACGCATGCGCACGAGGGTTCAAGCATGATTGGTGTAATCGCATGTCATTCAAATCCATATAGTTAAAAAAATAAATAAAAGGGTCGGTTTATTATCTAAGAGACCTCGTATATATATATATATATATATATATATATATATATATATATATATATATATATATATATATATACATATACAAGCACACACACAAAACCCCAATTCCAATGAAGTTGGTACGTTGTGTAAAATGTAAATAAAAACAGAATACAATGATTTGTAAATCCTCTTCAACCTATATTCAACTGAATACCAGACAAAGACAAGATATTTAATGTTCAAACTGAGAAACTTTGTTGTTTTGTGCAAATATTTGCTCATTTTGAAATGGATGCCTGCAACACATTTCAAAAAAGTTGGCACGGGGCAACAAAAGACTGGGAAAGTTGATGAATGTTCAAAGAACACCTAATTGGAAACACACGAGTGTCATGATTGGGTAAAAAAGGAGCATCCCCAAAAGGCTCAGCCTTTCAAAAGCAAATATGGGGCGAGGATCACCACTTTGTGAACAACTGCATGTAAAAAATAGTCCAACAATTTAAGAACAATGTTTCTAACATTTAATTGCAAGGAATTTAGGAATTCCATCATCTACAGTCCATAATATAACCAGAAGATTCAGAGAATCTGGAGAATTTTCTATACGTAAGCGGCAAGACTGAAAACCAACTCTGAATGCCCATGACCTTTGATCCCTAAGGCGGCACTGCATTAAAAACTGACATCATTGTGTAAAGGATCTTACCGCATGGGCTCAGGAACACTTCAGAAAACCAAAGTCGTTGCTACATCTTCAAGTGCAAGTTAAAAAACTACCATGCAAAGCGAAAGCCATACATCAACAACATCCAGAGATGCTGCTGCCTTCTCTGGGCCCAAACTCATTTGAAATGGACAGACGCAAAGTGGAAAAGTGTGCTGTGTGCTGTGGTCTGATGAGTCCACGTTTCAAATTGTTTTTGGAAATCATGGACGCTGGGTCCTCCGGACAAAAGAGGAAAAAGACTGTACAGATTATAACCAGCGCAAAGTTCAAAAGCCAGCATCTGTGATGGTATGGGGTGTGTTAATGCCCATGGCATGGGCAACTTACACATCTGTGATGGCACCAACAATTCTGAAAGGTACATACAGGTTTTGAAGCAACACATGCTGCCATCCAAGTACCGTCTTTTTCAGCGACGTCCCTGGTTATTTCAGCAAGACAGCAGGGAGAAACCAAAAAAAAAAAAATTGCTGGTTATGGGGTCCCTGAAGACTGGTCTTGGGAACCACTGCTTTAGAGGGTGTCAATGCAAACAGTCCCCAAAGGCAAAATTTGTATTCATCAGTATTGTCTCCATGCTTGTGGTGCATGTTCATGATGTAGAACCCAGAATTAAGGAGGTTACAAAATTAGTATCATAATTCTCTGTATCGTGTCCATCGCTATCATGGTCAATTAATGGTCACAAACATGAAGATATTCATGGCTAGGTCTGATTCTTAATTGGCCCCACATACAAGAAGCGTTGTACATTACACAACCATAGGCCTCAGCAAAAACACCCTAACAGTGTTTCCCAAACTGTGGGCCATGAAGATCCACCATGAAGGTGGGCTGTGAGAGATGATTAAAAATGCATAAAAACATCTTTGTAATTTACATTTTGCAATAGCATTTAAAATTACATGTTATTCTTTATTCATCTGACCTTGTGTAACATAATATACATGTGTGGAAATACTGATTAAAGTCTTTGGGTGGACCTCAGATGATTTCCAGAGCTGACACTGGGCCATGGCATTCTTAAGTATGGCAATAACTGCACTGCAACATATTCTTTTTGTATAGCTGCCACTGAAAACTAAGAATGACACTAAGAAGATCTTAAGTGTCAGCACAAGGACCCATGTAGCTGAGCTCAAAATGTTTAAAAGTGGGCAGATAGGAAACAAAACAATAAAGAAGTGGACCCATTTGGCACTGAGCGCACACTAAAATGTGCACTGAAACAGTGGATGAACAGGTGCAGCTGGACAGAACAACACAGGCCTGCACTGAGTCTCCAGAGAGCAACTCCCCCACTCCTCTCTCACCCTCGCTCTGTTTATGTGTGTGTGTGTGTGTTTGATGGCTATTTAAAGATGCCATGTCTCCTCACCTCCTCCCCTCTGCCTCCTTCCTCATGTTCTTTTCCTCATTGCAGCCTGTTTTTACAATGTAGCTCCCCACCACCACCACTCGACGCCCCCTTGGGAGAAGTGCCACTGAGCCACAGAGTACCAGTCACACACACACACACACACACAGACACGGACCCCTGGGATGCACTGCGGCAAGGGAGAGCAGCACCCAACACCACCGTCTAGAAACAGGATGATGAAACAGGCGTTCACGTCATGGAAGGAAGCAGACACACAGCACCTACACAAAGACATAAACTCCTCAAAGTACACACATACACACAGATATACACATACACACACATAGACATACACACAAGCTTACTGCTTTTGACAACTGCTCACCTACTGCACGGCTACAATCAAATCACACACATACACACACAAACAAATGGCTTAAATACTGAAAAAGAGACACCAACATGGATGCGCCGGGCGCTGTCACATGCTGGCAATAACACACACACAGACACACACACACAGGAACTGTTTTCCTGTGGTAGCCTTGGGGAAATTAAAACTACATTATGGACCTCCAGAGGGTAGCGGCGAGGGGGGGTAGAGGGAAAGAGAAGGAGGGTGTCCTGTTTTTCTCAGCTCTGGTCATCATAAGGATATCACAATGAACAAGTAAAACACAGAAAAGCAGCAGTGCTGTCAAAGTCTTCAATCTTCCTCCTTCTCCTCTGTAAGATATTTCAACTTTTCCTCTTCATGGCGTTGTTTCACTTTACATCCTCGCTTACACTCTGTCCATCCTTATATACATACATGAAGGGATGGACAGAATCTGCAGAGCTGCACATGACGTATCCTTTTTAAAACATTGGTTGGATACGAACCACTGAGAGAAAATGTTTCTTCTCAGTCAGACTGATATGGGAAAATATATGATCATGATATGTACATCCATACTGATCAATAACATTTATCACAATGCTGCCAGTTTGAAGAGTATACTAATTCTGAATCAACAATTTTAGAATATAGGCTAATATAGGTTAATATAGGTTCAATTCGCAGAAATGACAGGAATTATCCAGTAGCCGTTCATTTCAATGATGCACATCATAATGTAAGCACTCCTCGTTTTTGTGGCACTGAACAGGTCCCTCCTCCCTTCAGAGGGGGAGACCATGATAAACTTTTGAAAAAAAGAGAGGCCTACTAGATTGAAACATTACAAACTTTGGCACCTAAGGGGCTTAATGATGAACTGATTCTCAATATCTTCTTATGACATTTTTCTATTATAGTCCTATGGTATATCCACTGTCTAGTTTATTTATTGAGGCAGGTCTCTTGATGAATGGGCATGTGCGTGCATATGTATGTATATGTGTGTGTATATATATGTATATATATGTATATGTGTGTGTATGTCTATTGAGCTGTCTTATATATCTGTTTTTTATGTAATATGTTTCATTTGACATATTATTGTATGAGTTTTATTGAAGTGTATATTAAAAAGGTTATGTTTTTTTCTATGACAACATCCTGTGATGTAATCAGCCACACCCTATTTAAGATGGCTTTTCATTCATGGAAATTATTTGCCTGATGATGGCCTTTGGCCGAAACGTTGCTTGCTTGTTTGCTTGATAAATTCACCCTTGTGTTGCAAGTGAGGCAGTGTGCGAGAGTTTTTTTGTTTGTTTAGCAGAATATAGGTTAACAAAATTAGAAGAATAAAACAAACATTTAGCTTCGGAAAAATGCTTTAATCTGCCTTAAAACAACTTGTGTTGTGTGGGCCGCTGAAGAGGAGGTACTGCTGGCCCACCACCACCAGATAACGCCCTGCTTGGAGTGCGGGCTTCAAGCACGAGAGGGCGCCAGAGCCACTGGGAGTGACAGCTGTCACTCATCCTCAGGACCAGCTGTCACTCATTCATCATCATCACCATCACCATAAAGGCCGGACTGCAACTCCACCTCCTCGCCGAGAAATCAGCTACCATTCAGGTAATTTTCTCTGCTGACTCAAAACGTTGAGTAATAATCTGAACTTCTTTTGCAGCCGTTATCCTGTGGTGTTTGCCTTATCTGTGGGATTGGCGTTTGGTGTGATCAGCGACGGCTTCGCTTCACACTCCAATCAGATAAGTGGTTAGACAGGAGCTGCACGAGTGTGTGATTGGAGGTGGAGGTTCTCCCTCCTTTACTGAACACTGACTGTGGGATTACTGAGTGTGCGAACTCACACTCATCAGGACTGTCTCTGTTTTCTGCCAGCAGTACCGGGTCTGACTGCTGAAGACAGCGGCCACCTGGGGCGCAGGGCTTGGCGGCTCCGGTGTTCTTCAGCTCCGTTGGTGGTGGAAGCTGTGTGGGGATCCAGCTCTTCTCTCGCCAGGCGTCTTCTATCGTCGAGCCTGCCCACACGTCACCTGGTGTATGATTGACAGTCCACCATATTGTTATTGTCTGTACGTCGTTGTGCGATTCACAACATTAAATTGTTACCTTTGGCTTATCCATTGTCCGTTCATTACCGCCCCCTGTTGTGGGTCCGTGTCACAACACTTTCACAACAACTTGCCTTCCAACATTAAAAAAATAATATAAATTAAACCAAAAGCTCTTTGATGTATCCAAAGAGTAAAAATTATCAGCTTTCATAGTTATCACAAAATGCTTTTTACAAAATCTCTGCCCAGGTCTACTTTCTTGTAATAATTTTCAAAATATGCAATAGCACCATAATATACTAAACAACCACAAAGGGGTCCTTGTAAGACAATATTTTGCATGATGTATATGGAGCAGCCAAAACAAGATGATGATGATGATGATGATGATGTAGATCAGGGGTGGCCAAGTTCGGTCCTCGAGAGCCACCTTCCTGACACTCTTAGTTGTCTCCCTGCTCCAACACACCTGAATCCAATGAAAGGCTCGTAATGAGCCTTTCATTGGATTCAGGTGTGTTGGAGCAGGGAGACAACTAAGAGTGTCAGGAAGGTGGCTCTCGAGGACCGAACTTGGCCACCCCTGATGTAGATGTTATAAAGGAACGTTTATTGCTGTGTTGCTTTATGTAGATTTGCCTCAAAATGTAATATTTACTTGACGCACACACTGCAATATTTAAAATGTCCTGGCTCCACCCCTTTACCTAGAGCTACATAAATGTTTAATAATTATGTATTTAATATGTCATTATATGCCAAGCCTTTTTGCCATATTTTATGAAAACTGGTTGAATAGAAGTAGCCCTGATGTGCGATCTCACAATTCAGATCTTTTCCTGTTAGACTCATCCGTCACACAGTTTGTCAAAATCAGTTAATTAGTATTCTGTAATCCTGCTATTAAACCAAAAAGCAGACAAGTGAAAACACTTTTGGCAGTGTTGAAAAAAAATCCTGTTTTTTTTTTTTTTTTTTTTTTTTTTTCCTGTCATCCAAGAAGTGCATCCAAATTGGTGGTACTTGGTTTGTGTGCATACAAATACACACACACACACACACACGTTTGATAGGTCTCACCTTCTCATGTTCAACCTGGAAACCTGGCAGAAACTCATGGCCTTACTCGTATGTGTGTGTGTGTGTGTGTGTGTGTGTGTGTGTGTGTGTGTGTGTGTGTGTGTGTGTGTGTGTGTGTGTGTGTGTGTGTGTGTGTGTGTGTGTGTGTGTGTGTGTGTGTGTGTGTGTGTGTGTGTGTGTGTGTAGCCTACAAACTGTCGCACAAGAACTTAGGAAACCAAGAAAATTGAGAAACAGAATCATTTCATCAGTGATACATAGGCAGATGAACACACAAAGATCTCTGCAAAGTGTAATCCTGCTGGTTTGATGTGATGTTTCCCATTTTGTTCTTCTGAATGACACACAACGTATGTAAAGAATGAATAGTTGACTAAAGTAATACTGAAACAAATAATGTCCATGGGAAAAACAAGATTTTAAACATGTCTCCCTTTGGGGAGTGATTTAACTGCATTAACTGATGTGGCAGGCATTGAGAAGTTACACTACTATAAATTACACTACAGTACAATAACTTCAGCATCTTAAGGAAGACCTTGGATAGACAAAAGTCATCTGCAGCTGCTTTGTGAGTTGAAACTATTGATGTGACAACTGATGAGCATGGTTTATACCAGGGGTGGGCAATCATGTACCATGAAGGGCCGAGACACTGCAGGTTTTCCTTGCAACCAATCACCTGTTGAGGGAACTGGTTGCAAAGAAAATCTGCAGTGTTTCGGCCCGTGTTGCCCACCCCTGGTTTGTACTGTAAAATGAGAGGGTCATGCAAATTCTAAATCATGCAGTAAACAAAAACAATCTGCAGCATGGCAAATTGAGCTTTTATTTATTCACGCTTCCCCTTCAAATCAGACTTATTGCAAATCTGATCTGACTGATTGACTGTCCACATTATATAATGCAAGTGATGAGATCTGATCTGTGTGTCCTGTAGAGCAAGCTCTGATCCTGGTTTGTACTGTAAAATGAGAGGGTCATGCAAATTCTAAATCATGCAGTAAACAAAAACAATCTGCAGCATGGCAAATTGAGCTTTTATTTATTCACGCTTCCCCTTCAAATCAGACTTATTGCAAATCTGATCTGACTGATTGACTGTCCACATTATATAATGCAAGTGATGAGATCTGATCTGTGTGTCCTGTAGAGCAAGCTCTGATCCACATCAGTTACTATAGTAATGCTACAGCACCCAGCTGGGCTCAGCGTGGATTAGCATATCTGGAGGGGGGGAGAAAACCTTTCACCTGTCAGCTTAATCTTTCATGTCACTTTTCCACACCAGAGAAGAACCACATCACATCATGCGTGTGAAGCATGACTGAGAGTGTATCTCTCTCTCGCACACACACACAAAGTGGTTTCACAGCTGTCACTTAACAGCACATCCCTGCAAACACATTTCATGTCAAATAACATTTTTTCTTTTTAAAAATAAGCAGCAGTGACAGGTTTTATTGGCGCTGTGTAAAATCTGAACATAAATGATTGAGGTGGTTATGTAAATGTCAGCCCTGCGACGGCCTGGCAGCCTGTCCAGGGTGTACACCACCTCTCACCCACTGGAATAAGCGGATGTAGAAAATGAATGAAGAAAATTTTAAAAGGGTGGCTCCCCAGACAACTGCCCTTATCAAACCTCAGTATATTTCTATGTGTGAGTCCCTGCTCATTTTTTTTTCATTCTAGCACACTGGGTGAGAAAGGAAACATGGAGGAAGCAGACAAATTGTTTTTGTCTTCCAATGAAGGGTAGCAAGGCTGGAGGGGAGGAAAGACGGGGTGTTGGGGAGCAGCCTCTGGCCTCTGAGGGATCATCTCTGGTCCAGAAAGACCAGGTGTTATATGGCTGGGGGGGGCCTGGCTGCCGGTTTGTTTGTCTTTTTGTTTTCCTCCCAGGTGGCGTGCATTTGGGACTGAGTGGCTGTGTTGCTGAGGCTGTCAGGACCTCACCCTGATCACCTGCGACTCGTCAGGACTCACAGCTGAGGTGCATCTGGATGGATTGGAGCATGTTGGCATTTAAGACTGGAGTGCACAGTGTGTATTTGCCAGAGACTTGACCTTGTGACCAGACGGGTGAGATCGTCGTCTCGGGAGCCATCTCATCAGCAGCGGATGCTGAGAAACGTCCAGGTTTGATGCACAGTCTGTGAAAGAGGAGGGGGTGAGGTCTCACGCTCGTCAGCACACTTCCTGAGGTACGTTGGATTTTGTGACTAACAGTTATACAGTCAGTAAATGTGGTGTCCCTCACACCTTATTGTATTGAGCTGTTTGTTAGTCATGTATCAGCTTCCACTGCGGTGGAGTTTTGTGAACTGGATGTTCCATGCCTGCAGGTTGGAAGCTGATCAGTAATCAAGCCAGGAAGTGTTTGCTGTTTGTACACCTTTAAGTGTTCTGTGTGTAGAGTGTGGACTCACATAATGGTTCCTTCTTTCACAGACTCGGTTGTTGCGGCCACCTGGGGGGTGTCGGCGGGGTCCTTGGGTCCGAAACAGCTTCTGGCTCCGGACCGTTAGCGCTGCTGGGAGCGCACCACGCCAGACCGCACCTTTCTGTATTATCACTGTTATGTATTAAATTCAGTTAGCCTTTGAACCGTGCTCTGCTTATTTCATACTGGGTCCTTCAAACGCTGGTCGGTTCTCCGAGCTGCGTCCGACACATAACACCAGGCAGGGGAAGGAGGAAAGCAGGAGGTGCAGGAATTGGGGAGGGTAAGTTGGCTCTATGCTACTCATTTTGAGTCACCATCTCACCACCACCCCCCCCCCCCCCCCCCCCCCCACGGGTCTTCCCAAACACACACATTTTCCAGAGGAAGCAAAAGAGAGACAGAAACCGAAGACAACACAGTAAAAGAGTGGAAGTCTGCAAATTTGACAGCAGGATGGGAAAGTATACATCTCCATTCTCTTGCCATCGTTCTCTTTCACTCTCTGTCCTTGTCAACACCATCTCCTAGGGAGTGAAGGAGATACAGAATCTATCTGCTTGAATACTTCTCACACAAACACACACACGGTCACTCTTTCCCCACAGGAAGCACAAATAATTTTTTTTTTTTTTAAAGGTAAGTGCGATTATAGTGACAGAGAAAAATGCGAAGGTGTGCAGGAAGAGAAAAAAGTGAAGCAGAGGATGATGGCTGGGAAATTGGTGGTGAAATTCAAATTGAAAGAGTCTGAGTAAGTGAATATAGGACAGTATGCTTTTGTAGGAGTGCGAGATCGTGTCGAGAGGTGTGTGTGTGTGTGTGTGTGTGTGTGTGTGTGTGTGTGTGTGTGTGTGTGTGTGTGTGTGTGTGTGTGTGTGTGTATCATGGGACTCTAACTTCCTGCAGGAACTGACACACACAGCAGTTCTAGTCAACCACCCAGGACCTCAGTCAGCACCCCCTTAACACACACACAGACATAGAGCTGAACAGGGGCCCCTGGAGAAGAGTTAGCACAGGTCTGTGGAAGGGGAGGAGGCATGAGAGGGTTCAGTACGTCATCAGCACCCCAAGGGTCATACTTTCCTATCCTTCTATCCCCGAAGAGAGGAATGAGAAACACTGAGAGAGGTAGAGAGAGATAACTGCATATTTACCACATTCAGCAGTATCTTATTTCCCTGTTGGGATCCAGTCAGAGGAAGTGTTTAACTGTCTCTGCAAACCTGAGCAGAAAACCTAGCTAAAGCTGGCAAACACCAACAGAAAGTCTAGTTTGTTTTTTGCCATGTTTTCAGAAAATATGCAATTTGATCATTCCAAGCACCAGTGAGAAAAACGTTGATTGTGTACTTGTGCCAGGTTCACATATGGACTATACAGTAGTGTTCAGAATAATAGTAGTGCTATGTGACTAAAAAGATTAATCCAGGATTTGAGTATATTTCTTATTGTTACATGGGAAACAAGGTACTAGTAGATTCAGTAGATTCTCACAAATCCAACAAGACCAAGCATTCATGATATGCACACTCTTAAGGCTATGAAATTGGGCTATTAGTAAAAAAAGTAGAAAAGGGGGTGTTCACAATAATAGTAGTGTGGCATTCAGTCAGTGAGTTTGTCAATTTTGTGGAACAAACAGGTGTGAATCAGGTGTCTCCTATTTAAGGATGAAGTCAACACCTGTTGAACATGCTTTTCTCTTTGAAAGCCTGAGGAAAATGGGACGTTCAAGACACTGTTCAGAAGAACAGCGTAGTTTGATTAAAAAGTTGATTGGAGATGGGAAAACTTATACACAGGTGCAAAAAATTATAGGCTGTTCATCTACAATGATCTCCAATGCTTTAAAATGGAAAAAAAACAGAGACGCGTGGAAGAAAATGGAAAACAACCATCAAAATGGATAGAAGAATAACCAGAATGGCAAAGGTTAACCCATTGATCAGCTCCAGGATGATCAAAGACAGTTTGGAGTTACCTGTAAGTGCTGTGACAGTTAGAAGACACCTGTGTGAAGCTAATTTATTTGCAAGAACCCCCCAGCAAAGTCCCTCTGTTAAATAAAAGACGTGCAGAAGAGGTTACAATTTGTCAAAGAACACATCAACTGGCCTAAAGAGAAATGGAGGAATATTTTGTGGACTGATGAGTAAAATTGTTCTTTTTGGGTCCAAGAGCTGAAGACAGTTTGTGAGACGACCCCCAAACTCTGAATTCAAGCCACAGTTCACAGTGAAGACAGTGAAGCATGGTGGTGCAAGCATTATGATATGGGCATGTTTCTCCTACTATGGTGTTGGGCCTATATATCGCATACCAGGTATCATGGATCAGTTTGGATATGTCAAAATACTTGAAGAGGTCATGTTGCCTTATGCTGAAGAGGACATGCCCTTGAAATGGGTGTTTCAACAAGACAATGACCCCAAGCACACTAGTAAACCAGCAAAATCTTGGTTCCAAACCAACAAAATTAATACCTCACAGATGTGAAGAAATCATGAAAAACTGTGGTTATACAACTAAATACTAGTTTAGTGATTCACAGGATTGCTAAAAAAGCAGTTTGAACATAATAGTTTTGAGTCTGTAGCATCAACAGCAGATGCTACTATTATTGTGAACACCCCCTTTTCGACTTATTTTTACTAATAGCCCAATTTCATAGCCTTAAGCATGTGCATATTATGAATGCTTGGTCTTGTTGGATTTGTGAGAATCTACTGAATCTACTGGTACCTTGTTTCCCATGAAACAATAAGAAATATCCTCAAAACCTGGACTTTTTAGTCACATAGCATTACTATTATTCTGAACACTACTGTAGATGCAAAACTTTGTCCCTCTTGGGTTCTTTGGACTGCAACACCAATTTTATGGTTTAAACTGTCTATGCAGGTGTTAATGCTAGAAATGGTTCCCTTAATCAATATAAGACTGCAGTATAAACAACCATCACATTATTTTTGTCACATAAATCAGAAAAGGATCGGCAACAAATATTTTTTAACAGAACAAAAATGCCTCATATCATAAAAAGAAAGAAATACTGTCACAAATGTTTGTCAAATCTCTTGTCACTGTGATCCTTTTTGTTGTTGTTGTTGATTCACATTCAGGTGTAATGGGATTTAAACTGAACAACAGCTCAGAAGAGGAAACTGAGTATTTGTGCTACTCAAGTCACTGCACAAATGGTCAATCAATACACAATGTCAGGGCGACTATCGGTCAGATTTGGAAAGCTACAAGATTTTTCATGCATTTGCCTCCCTTTTAATTAATAAAATGAGCAATACATGCTTTTTCAATAGAATGTTGCCACCTTTAGGACTGCTTTCACACTGAATTTCACATTTGATTTATCCACATTTTTACATAATTTACAAAAGACAAGGCCATGAATTTCAGGGGTAAGCAAGAATGTAGTTTTGCAGCTATTGGCCTACATTTAAGTGCAAGTAAAGGTGCCTTGACACTTGCACAAATTTGATCCACGCAATGGTACACATTATGCCGTGCCAGAAGGTAAACTCATAAACTGTGCGCAGCATCATGCAAGTGCGCAAAGAAAATTTTGAAATGTTCAAAATTTCTGGCACGCATTAATTATGTGAACTTCATGTGAACATTGCACAAACAATTCAAAAACATTGTCAGTGCGAGTCACTACGTCAGCGCACCGCATCACAGCATAGGTCATCACAAGGGTCGAAATACATTTTTTAACCTACTTGCACTGGTGCTAGTAACAAAAAAATTACTTGCACCAAAAAAGTTACTTGCACAACCAAAAGTCAGTCTCTGATGTGTCAGACTCTTCCTCTCTGAGGAGAGTTGGAGGAGAGAGCAGCAGCAGCAACGGCAGGAGCAGCAGGCAGTTTTTTTTTTCACGCGCGCACGTGAATGTACGGAACTCAGGAGAGGTCACTTAAAGTGATATTTTTTTGACTGTAGCACAGTGGTAAAGTTTCCATCTGGTAATCAGAGCTTGCAGGTTCGAATCCCGTGAGTGGCATTTATTTTTTATTTAACCACGGGTTCTGTATTGCATCCCCTTTTATTCATACTATGTGTGAAGGGGCCCTTAGGAGCATATCGCTGTAGTGGGTCAGGCGAAAACAGTCTGGCAAGCTATACCACAATGCCAAAATAGCAGTAATGTCGCTCCAACAAGAGCGCCAGGTTGAGCAGTGTGGGTGCCTTAAGAAAGAACAGATCTGGTTCCGAAAATCCAGATGTAGACTGCAGCGTGTCAATACTCTGTTAATTGATCCCTGGACAAACATACACTCAACAAAAATATAAACGCAACACTTTTGGTTTTGCTCCCATTTTTATGAGATGAACTCAAAGATCTAAAACTTTTTCCACATACACAATATCACCATTTCCCTCAAATATTGTTCACAAACCAGTCTAAATCTGTGATGGTGAGCACTTCTCCTTTGCTGAGATAATCCATCCCACCTCACAGGTGTGCCATATCAAGATGCTGATTAGACACCATGATTAGTGCACAGGTGTGCCTTAGACTGCCCACAATAAAAGGCCACTCTGAAAGATGCAGTTTTGTTTTATTGGGGGGGGGATACTAGTCAGTATCTGGTGTGTCCACCATTTGCCTCATGCAGTGCAACACATCTCCTTCGCATAGAGTTGATCAGGTTGTCAATTGTGGCCTGTGGAATGTTGGTCCACTCCTCTTCAATGGCTGTGCGAAGTTGCTGGATATTGGCAGGAACTGGTACACGCTGTCGTATACGCCGGTCCAGAGCATCCCAAACGTGCTCAATGGGTGACATGTCCGGTGAGTATGCCGGCCATGCAAGAACTGGGACATTTTCAGCTTCCAAGAATTGTGTACAGATCCTTGCAACATGGGGCCGTGCATTATCCTGCTGCAACATGAGGCGATGTTCTTGGATGTATGGCACAACAATGGGCCTCAGGATCTCGTCACGGTATCTCTGTGCATTCAAAATGGCATCAATAAAATGCACCTGGGTTCTTCGTCCATAACAGACGCCTGCCCATACCATAACCCCACCGCCACCATGGGCCACTTGATCCACAACATTGACATCAGAAAACCGCTCACCCACACAATGCCACACAAGCTGTCTGCCATCTGCCCTGAACAGTGTGAACCGGGATTCATCCGTGAATAGAACACCTCTCCAACGTGCCAAACGCCAGCGAATGTGAGCATTTGCCCACTCAAGTTGGTTACGACGACGAACTGGAGTCAGGTCGAGACCCCGATGAGGCCGCCGACCATGCAGATGAGCTTCCCTGAGATGGTTTCTAACAGTTTGTGCAGAAATTCTTTGGTTATGCAAACCGATTGTTTCAGCAGCTGTCCGAGTGGCTGGTCTCAGACGATCTTGGAGGTGAACATGCTGGATGTGGAGGTCCTGGGCTGGTGTGGTTACACGTGGTCTGCAGTTGTGAGGGTGGATGGATGTACTGCCAAATTCTCTGAAACGCCTTTGGAGACGGCTTATGGTAGAGAAATGAACATTCAATACACGAGCAACAGCTCTGGTTGACATTCCTGCTGTCAGCATGCCAATTGCACGTTCCCTCAAATCTTGCGACATCTGTGGCATTGTGCTGTGTGATAAAACTGCACCTTTCAGAGTGGCCTTTTATTGTGGACAGTCTAAGGCACACCTGTGCACTAATCATGGTGTCTAATCAGCATCTTGATATGGCACACCTGTGAGGTGGGATGGATTATCTCAGCAAAGGAGAAGTGCTCACTATCACAGATTTAGACTGTGAACAATATTTGAGGGAAATGGTGATATTGTGTATGTGGAAAAAGATTTAGATCTTTGAGTTCATCTCATACAAAATGGGAGCAAAACCAAAAGTGTTGCGTTTATATTTTTGTTGAGTGTATTTACAGTAACACACACAGAGACATGAACTACACACATACAACCCCTGGCAAAAATTATGGAATCACCGGCCTCAGAGCATGTTCATTCAGTTGTTTAATTTTGTAGAAAAAAAAGCAGATCACAGACATAACACAAAACTAAAGTCATTTCAAATGGCAACTTTCTGGCTTTAAGAAACACTATAAGAAATCAGGAAAAACAATTGTGGCAGTCAGTAACGGTTACTTTTTTAGACCAAGCAGAGGGAAAAAAATATGGAATCACTCAATACTGAGGAAAAAATTATGGAATCGTGAAAAACAAAAGAACGCTCCAACACATCACCAGTATTTTGTTGCACCACCTCTGGCTTTTATAACAGCTTGCAGTCTCTGAGGCATGGACTTAATGAGTGACAAACAGTACTCTTCATCAATCTGGCTCCAACTTTCTCTGATTGCTGTTGCCAGATCAGCTCTGCAGGTTGGAGCCTTGTCTTGGACCATTTTCTTCAACTTCCACCAAAGATTTTCAATTGGATTAAGATCCGGACTATTTGCAGGCCATGACATTGACCCTATGTGTCTTTTTGCAAGGAATGTTTTCACAGTTTTTGCTCTATGGCAAGATACATTATCATCTTGAAAAATTATTTCATCATCCCCAAACATCCTTTCAATTGATGGGATAAGAAAAGTGTCCAAAATATCAACGTAAACTTGTGCATTTATTGATGATGTAATGACAGCCATCTCCCCAGTGCCTTTACCTGACATGCAGCCCCATATCATCAATGACTGTGGAAATTTACATGTTCTCTTCAGGCAGTCATCTTTATAAATCTCATTGGAACGGCACCAAACAAACGTTCCAGCATCACCACCTTGCCCAATGCAGATTCGAGATTCATCACTGAATATAACTTTCATCCAGTCATCCACAGTCCACGATTACTTTTCCTTAGCCCATTGTAACCTTGTTTTTTTCTGTTTAGGTGTTAATGATGGCTTTCATTTAGCTTTTCTGTATGTAAATCCCATTTCCTTTAGGCGGGTTCTTACAGTTCGGTCACAGACGTTGACTCCAGTTTCCTCCCATTCGTTCCTCATTTGTTTTGTTGTGCATTTTCGATTTTTGAGACATATTGCTTTAAGTTTTCTGTCTTGACGCTTTGATGTCTTCCTTGGTCGACCAGTATGTTTGCCTTTAACAACCTTCCCATGTTGTTTGTATTTGGTCCTGAGTTTAGACACAATTGACTGAAACCAACATCTTTTGCAACATTGCGTGACGATTTACCCTCTTTTAAGAGTTTGATAATCCTCTCCTTTGTTTCAATTGACATCTCTCGTGTTGGAGCCATGATTCATGTCAGTCCACTTGGTGCAACAGCTCTCCAAGGTGTGATCACTCCTTTTTAGATGCAGACTAACGAGCAGATCTGATTTGATGCAGGTGTTAGTGTTGGGAATGAAAATTTACAGGGTGATTCCATAATTTATTCCTCAGAATTGAGTGAGTCCATATTTTTTTCCCTCTGCTTGGTCTAAAAAAGTAACCGTTACTGACTGCCACAATTTTTTTTCCTGATTTCTTATAGTGTTTCTTAAACCCAGATAGTTGCCATTTGAAATGACTTTAGTTTTGTGTCATGTCTGTGATCTGCTTTTTTTCTACAAAATTAAACAACTGAATGAACATCCTCCGAGGCTGGTGATTCCATAATTTTTGCCAGGGGTTGTATGCGACAAAAAAAGGATTCCTACTTGTGCACATCTACAGTCGTGCTCAGGTGCATGTGTGTGAAGGAGCAAAGGTGAAAGAGCTCATCGGGATTAATCTTCATTTCCATCTCAAGATACAAATGAGGGAGTAGGAAATGAATAAAAATAAGATAAACAAGCAGAAATAGGTGATTTGCAGAAACCACACACAAAAATGTAATCACTGAGGAGAACAAAAAGAAAAGAAATTCCTCAGTCTTCCTCCTAAGGTAGTACCATGCCACTGTGACAGAGTAAAACTCTCTCACTTCCACTCTCCACTTTCTCACTCCATCATATGCCAGCTCTTCCTTTCTGTTCTGTTTTGCTCCAGAGACAAGCAAATTGCAATCTCATTGCAAATTTTTCTCTATTAAATTTCCCCTTTTCTTCTATGGCATTTCCTTTTCCAAAAGCACAAACTCTTAATTTCTTCATCTTCTCTCTTTGGCTCTGCGCACCATTACTGACCATGTGGAATTGGTAATGAATGTGAGGCATGTGTAGAATTTAGTCTTTGTTATGAATGTGGTAAGCGGTCGGTCACAGCGATGGCTTTACGTTGTGTTTTATTTGTGTATGGACAAACCTGTCTGGACAGTTGTCTCATCCCAGGTCCCCCCACGCTCTGAAGACTCTCCTTCTTCTACAGCTGGAAAACGAGGAAGACAGTAACAAGAGAAAATGATGTTTAACACAGAAAGACAATAATTGTGCCGACATTTTCCACAAATCTAGCTATAGCTAGGATGTCAACCAATCATGCTTTGCATTTGTTTATAAATCATGAATCTTTTTTTTTGTTTTGTTTTTACATCACAGTTTTGACCTTGATAGCAGCTCAACCTGAGCTAAGCCAAACAAAAGCTGTTAACAAACCAGACATTTAAAAACAATTTTCTATATTATTATTTGATTGAAACAATCGTGCTCCCACAACCCGATCCCAGATAAGTGGTTGAAGCACTGAGAGTGAGTGACAATAGCGCTTCAGTACATGCTAATGCTAACATTACTCATTTACAATTGAGTGTAACACCCCTATGCCACAATGTCCTGTGGCACAGGGGTGTTAGATGAGCTCCCAGCTATCGACTAGGACAGGGGTGGCCAAGTTTGGTTCTCGAGAGCCACATTCCTGACACTCTTAGTTGTCTCCCTGCTCCAACACACCTGAATCCAATGAAAGGCTCGATTGTAGATGTAGGTCACCCCTGGACTAGGACCTTACATTGATATGCATACAGGCTATATTAGAATTTTTGAACCCAGGAACTCACTTTGCTGAATGATGGTGCTACTTGGGGACAGTTTGGAGGCACATCTGTGTTGGGATGAGCAATGGAAAGAGTCCTACCTAAAAGACTGATCTGGCATCAATACAATCCCTGACTTACTAAAGCGGGCCATCTCTGTGGGATTTCAAGAGAACCCCCAACACTAAGCTATGCATGCTCGTTTTATTGCAACATTTCTATCAATCTTGTGATGTGCTTTTTTGCTCTGTTTTATTAAATGGCCATAGCATATGGCCACCCCACTGAGTTTAACCTGCTTGAGGTTTCTTTCTGCAATTGAACAAATGTTGATGAGTTTTTTCCCCAACCACTGTTGGTCTAGATCATATCTAGACCTTACTTATGTATTGCGCTTTCAGGCACAAGATTTGATACTGCATGAATAAACTGAACTGAAATTGAATTGAGGTCTGTGTGGTTTCTCACTGATTACAGATGCAACGTCAAGATCTTAGACAGGGCAACACGTGTAAAAGTATGACTTTATATCAGTGCTCAAATTGGGTTTAGATCTGAAATTGAGTGTTCAAATCCATGACTCCTGAATCAGTTTCCCACACGTATCAACTAAACTCCTAATGTCTATGCATGAAAATGTCTCTAAAAACATTTAGTTTCTGTACCACATGCTTTCTAGTACCAATTAAAAATAGAATGTCTCAACAAAGAAAGAGGTATGACAAAGAGACTCTTAAGATCTGACACAAACAGGTGATCAGAGCTGGAATGTGACACTGACTTCCTGGGTAAAACAGGAAGGAGGGAAGCACAGCTGGCATACAAACAGGAAATGGCTGGAGCTACCAAACAATGAGCTTTCCTGCATATTCCCCTTCCCCTCAAACAGCTTCTCACATCTCACATTCTCCCCTCTGAGATAACTCAACAATCCTTTCCTCTTACGCATTTGCAGTGACCCACTGCCCTCGTCTCTCCATATCCTCAGCTACCCTCGAGATGCAGCTCATCCTCACGTTGAAGAAGATCCAAAAGCACAAATGAAAAAGTAGTAGCTTAGGTTTGTCTACTTTCATTTTAAACAGAGAATCTTCACTGACATTTTACATTCATTCATTCCTTCCTTCATTCATTCATTCTCTGTACCTGCTTACTTCAATTAAGGGTCATGGGGAAGCTGGAGCCTATCCTAGCGGTCATTGGGTGAGAGGAAGAGTACACCCTGAACAGGACGTCAGCCTGACATTTACATAAGATCTCAATCATTTATGTTTCGCCAACATTGTGAACACTTGAATTTCAGAACAGTGTAACTACATTTTTATGCAAGTCACCTAAATGAGCCTTCATTTGAATCAATGCAGCAACCTGCCTGAAAACAGTCAGGTCCATAAGTAGTTGCACAGTGATAATTTTTGTTATTTGTTTTTGTACATCAACACAATGATCAGAGATGCACAAACAGTATGGTACTGTATGGTTAACTTGTCCAGAGTAGGCACATCTCAATAACTGAGTAACCATGCAGGAAGGAGACTCATGAGGGAAGCCACCAAGACACCCATGTCAGCTTTGGAGTTATAGGATTCTGTGGCTGTAACAGGATATGAGGCAGAATCCCGCAGCTTTCAAAGGACGGCTCCGTAGCTCGGTGGTAAAGTTTCTGACTGGCAATCACAGCTTTTGGAAGGCACAGGTTCAAGTCTCATGCGTGGTATGTTTTTTCTTTATCTTTTTTATTTATTCCACATAAGCGGCGCAATGTTGTCCGACAGGTACCAGCTGGGTTTCTTTATTTATTCCACATAAATTCCACATTTATTCCATTTTTTTTTTCAAGATGGCACTGTTGAAGCAGCTGCCTGTTACTTCAGCTCTGGTCCCTCTTTTCCTACTTTCGCTATTTTTAATACTTTTTAATGGTGCTTATTTGTTTTTATTTGCAGTGGGTGGTACCCTGTGCAAGTACGCACATGGGAAACCCACTTTTGTTACTCTTGTGATTATTTTCATGATGCTCTCTGAACTTTTCAAGGCAGCGTGGGGAAATCCCTTTGTTTCCTTTGTTTCCTCCGGACATCCCATTGTTCATAGCCGGGATCAGCTGCTTGGAATAAGAGACTCAATGTATAGTGAGCCGGGTCCCCGCTATGCTGAGCACCCAGACGTACCTGCAGACATTTGGAAGAAACGTAGGGGTTGCAGGGGCGGCCGGACAAAGCGGAGAAGGACTTATATTCCATCTGTGGTCATGGGGAATGTAAGATCTCTCCGCAACAAGACCGAGGAGCTATCAGCGCTAACCCGTTCCAGAGGCTGTATAAAAACTGCAGTCTCATGTGCTTCACGGAGACGTGGTTGGATGAACATGTACCAGACTCTTTAATCAACATGGACAGCTTCACACTCATCCGCGCGGACACGACGCTGGTGGAGAGCAGTAAAAAGAGAGGAGGGGGGCTCGCGTTTATGTGAAAGAGAAACGGTGCAGCGGGGCTCATATTTCACGTGAAGGATCCTCCTCGGACGTGGAGCTTACCTCTCGGTAAGCAATGAGGCCGTATTATCTCACATGCGAGTTTGGTAGTGTGATTACACTCTGCGCGTATATTCCTCCCTCTGGCGGACACCGCCGCTGCCTGTGAGCAGATTCACAGCACAGTCACGCGGCTCAAAACCCAAAACCCCCCGCGCTCTCCTCCTCATCACCGGAGACTGTTAATCATGCTCCCTCTCCGCCACCTCCCCACATTCCACCCAGGTACGTCATGTGTAAAACCCAGGGACAATAGAATACTGGACCTTTTCTACACTAATGTGGAGGACGCTTACACCTCCACCCCCTCCCCTCACTGGGACGCTCTGATCACAATCTCGTCTATCTGCATCCCCAATACACACCCAGAGTGAGAAGAGAACCAATACACAAAAGGTCAGTGAAACTCTGGACTGAAGAGGCGACTGAGAGGCTGAGGGACTGCATCAGAACCACAGACCGAGCATGTTCAAAACTCTTATGGTAAAGACATCAACGGCCTGACCCAGTGTGTCACTGACTACGTTAACTTCTGTGTGGAGAGCACTGTGCCCACTCGGAGAGTACGGTGCTTCCCCAACAACCACCCCTGGGTGACCCCCGAGTTGAAGGCCCTGTGAACCAGAAGAAGCGGGCCTTCAACTTGCGAGACAGAGAGGAGCAGCGCAGAGTCCAACAGGAGCTCCAGTGGAAGATCTGTGCAGCCAAGAAGGTGTATGGAGAGAAGATGGAGGAGCAGCTGGCCCGGAACAACGTCGGGGATGTGTGGAGATGCCTCAAGACTGCCTCTGGATTTGGGCAGGGTGCCAGCAGGACTGCAGATGGGGATTCTCGGCTCCCAGAGGAGCTAAATAGCTACTTTAACGTTTTGGCTTCCTCCACGCCTGCCCCCCACCTGCTCCTGGCCCCCCACATGTCTCCAGCAGCCAACCCTCCAGTCCCTCTGACCACCACCTTCTACCCCCTGGTCACCATTCACTGCATCCCGGACCTCGTCCCTCCCCCCCGCGACTGTATTCAGCACCAGCCCACCTCAGCTCCCACCTCCCTCCCCCTCACTGCACTCCAACCAAGGTGAGAGGCCAGCTCTTGCAGCTGAAGCACAAGAAAAGCAACAGGACCTGATGGGATCCCCCGAGGCTGCTGAGGACCTGTGCAGATGAGCTCTGTGAGGTCCTCAGCCACATCTTCAACATGAGCCTCAGCCTAGGGGTGGTCCCCACCCTGTGGAAGACCTCCTGTGTGGTCCCGGTTCCTGAAACACCGCACGCCAAGGAACCGGCCCACTACAGACCAGTTGCCCTGACCTCCCACCTCATGAAGACCATGGAACAGCTCATCCTGTCTCACCTCCGCACCGTGGTGAGCGACACCCGGGACCCACTGAAGTTCGCCTACAGGGCCAACATCGGGGTAGATGATGCTGTCATCTACCTACTGCAACGAGTGCTCACGCACCTGGAGACAGGCTGGGAGCGCTGTGAGAGTAATGTTCTTTGATTTCTCCAGCGCTTTTAACACAATCAGACCGACACTGCTGAGGGGGAAACTGGAGGACGCAGGTGTGGATGGACACCTCGCTGCCTGGACCATCGACTACCTCACTGACCGCCCACAGTACGTGTGGCTGCGCGGCTGTCAGTCTGAGGTGGTAAGATGCAGCACCGAGGCCACCCAGGGCACCGTCCTCTCGCCTTTCCTCTTCACCCTCTACACCTTGGACTTCACCTACAACATGGACAGATGCCCCTCCAGTAAGTTCTCTGATGACTCTGTCATTGTGGGTCACGTGTCTGAGGGGAACAAGCTGGAGTACCGGTCGGTCATCACAGACTTCGTGAACTGGTGTGAGCGCAACCACTTGTGTCTCAACACCAGTAAGAGGAAGGAGATGGTGATCGACTTCAGGAGGAAACCACCACCTCATCCACCGGTGAACATCCAGGGGGAGGACATAAACACTGTAGACAGTCTCAAATACCTGGGTGTTCACCTCAACAGCAAACTGGACTGGACTCACAATACTGACGCCCTGTACAAAAAAGGTCAGAGTCGCCTCCACCTACTGAGGAGACTGAGATCCTTTGGAGTGAGCAGGGCTCTGCTTAAGACCTTCTACGACTCTATTGTAGCCTCAGCTCTCCTCTATGCTGTCGTCTGTCAGGCCCCAGGCAGCACAGAGCGGGAGAGAAAGAGACTGAACAAGCTGGTCAGGAAGTCTAGCTCTGTCCTGGGCTGTCCTCTGGAGTCTCTGGAGGAGGTGGCTGAGAGGAGGGTGTTAACCAAGCTCAAATCCATCATGAACAACTCCTCTCACCCTCTGCACCGGACTGTAGTGGAGCTCGTTATACCAGCTCCTTTAGTGACAGGCTGGTGCACCCTCAGTGCAAGAAAGAACGATATCACAGGTCATTCCTCCCTGCTGCTGTCAGGCTGTACAATAACACTGTGAAATAACCACATGCAATAATATTCAAAGGATTCAAAAGGAGTTTATTGTCATATGCACATAGGAACATGTTCCCTGCACAATGAAATGTGTTTACTGCATTTTTACCCATCCTAATTGCCAGTTAGGAGCAGAGGTCGCCTTTTTTGGCGCCCGGGGACCAGCTCCAGATGTATATCCCTGCCCTAGGTCACGAGCAGGGCTGAGCAAACCTTGACCAGCCTCATGACACACTTAACAAACAACAACACACATAAGCCGGTCCGGTACATGAACACATATAAAAGCACACACAAGGAAAGAATTGGGAAAAGAAAAACCTCCATTGCTGCTGTGTTGAACTCACGCAGCAGCACTGGAGAGCAAAAAAACCCATAGCACAGAAAAACAATCATAACAACAAACAAATCACAACAGACGACAGCCGAGACTTGGATGTGTCCAGTGTCCAGACAGACAGCCCGGAAGGCCGCCCATGGCACCATCGACAGGCCTTATCTGTCCATCCTGGGGGGGGATTTCAGTCCTGAATCAGTCCACCAGAGTCTCAAGGTCCCACAGTCAACATCTCAGGACTGGGAATGGAGGGAGGGGGGGAGGGGGGAGACGAAGAGGCGGGAGAGACGAGGAGCGAGGCTATCAGGAGTGTTCCTCGGGGGGAGGATTTTATCCCAGCGGCCTTGAAGCACAGCTGGTGTTTGGAAACCAAATAGATATCCAGATCAACCCCTTAACGCCTGAATTTATATAGCTGTATATAAAAAATGTTTTGTGTGTTTTTGCCTTTAAGTAGATGGTAAATAATGTTGAGATTATTAATTTCACTTTTGCACAAAAAATAAATAGTAATTTTGGTATTTTGGTAATGACTTTATGTTATAATGTTATAATAATAATGGTATGTTGCAAATTTGCGACAACAGGCATACTGGTCAATTTGGTATGTTGCATATTTGAGTCAAATATTGTAGCATATATGCGACAATAGGCGTTAAGGGGTTAACAGACGCCTGGCAGATTCCACAGTCTGAAACTTCAGAGTGGCTCCCAAATACATCTGAATAGAGGAGATGTGGTCTTACTGACGATCAAAGTGGTTTTCTAGTGCAGCCATTCTCCCCGAGATGGATTCCAACATGCGGTTGACACCCTCCGCCTGAGCTGACACTGCCCTTCCAATCAAATCAATCATGTGGGGCAGCCTGGACGGGCCAATTGATGCCGCCTCCACCTTCTTAATTTCCCGGTAAACCAGTGCTATGGCCGCCCCACACAGCAGAAACCCAGTCACCACAGCTCCAAATAAGTAAACATCTTCAACGTCCTCCACAGACAATGTGTACAGGCACATGACTTGCCACCTCCGCCAGCTGTCCATCACGTAACCCGCCACATGTGTCCCGGCAGGACAAGTTGGGTCCTCCACTCCCGAGTGTCTTGTGGAAAAAATAGTGTCAATTGCGTTCAGAGACCACTTGATCAGATCCATTTTGCCGTTTTCCAGAGGAGCAGTGCTGGCAGCCTCACAGACAAAACACGCGACAGTAGCAGAAAAGTTGGGGAGAGAGGAGGAGAGAAAAATGCGACCGTCCCAACTGAGAGCAAGAAGGCCCACCTCATATTGTCCACAAATCATGTGCAATATTATTAATATGTCCACATATCATGTGCAATAACAACTCGTTTATAAATCCCGGCACAAATGTCACCTTACCACACCTAAACTCCATTTCACATATTATAAAGAAGATGCTCCTATCTCCCTTTCAAACTCAATCATGTTTATATATATGCATATGTATATGTATATATATATATATATATATATATATATATATATATATATATATATATATATATGAGGTCTGTTAGAAAACTATCCGATCGTGTTGGAAGTCTCACAGGACAAGTTGTGACATGCCCAGCTGTTACACGTCTCAGATACTCACTCGACTGAAAAGCCACCAAAAGCCGTCTGAATCTTCCGAATGGTTTCCAACACAGACGTGCTTCTTGTTGTGCGCCATGAGCGACTCAGTCCCGACGCACGAATTCCTCCGCACGTCTTTCATTACAAAATCTCTTGTAACAGTGGAATGTGCCGCAAAAGTGCTGATGTATACCTCTTCCACAATTTCTCTGGTAGTCAGACGACGTCCCAGATCAGCCAGATCAAATCTATATAGTTTTTTAAAAAATAAAAAGGTCGGATAGTTTTCTAAAAGTAACAGACCTTTTTGTTCTTTTCAAAAACTATATGGATTTGATTCATATGTTTTTACATCAGCCAAGCTTGAACCTTCATGCGCATGCGTGAGTTTTTCCACGCCTGTCGGTTGCGTCATTCGCCTGTGGGCAGGCTTTGAGTAAGCACTGGTCCACCCCTCTCGTCGTTGTTTCATTGCGAGGAAATGGAGGAATGATTTGGGCTTTTTTCCATCAGAATTTTTTCAGAAACTGTTAGAGACAGGCAGCTGGAAACCATTTGAAAAATTCACATGGCTTTTGGTGAAAATCTTATGGGCTTCACAGAGAATAAGGAGGGTTACTACAGCTTTAAGGACGGCCCACAATGGCGCACGACACGCCGCACTCCGAGCCGCCACCGAGAGGCAGAAACCACCACATCATTTCTAAACGGATGGCTGTGTGGAGCCGGGACCGTTGTGTGCAATTTCTCTGGTTATCACAAGAGCTGGACATCAGCTATTTTCCGGCAGATTTCACTTTTAACAAGAGATTTTGTCACGGAAAGCCGCGCGGAGGCTTAGCGCTTCACGACCGATTCGCTGATGAAGCGAGACAAAGGAACACCTCCGTTTCGGAGTGTCAGAGGACAAGTTGGGACATGCCCAGCTCTCCACAATTTCTCTTATACTCACTTGAGTTGTAAGCACTGAAAGACGAGATAGGCATGTTCTGGCATGTCCAGCTCATGCACAATCACAATCAGATCTTCACACAACTGGAAAGCAACCAGAATCCGTCTGAAATCCACCTGAAAGCTGTCCTGAGAGACCAACACCGAGGTGGTTTTGTCCCACATAATGAACAGAGCTGTGGCGCGTCCCTCCGCTTTTCTTTCCATGAAAAAAAACTCCTGTAACGGTGGAATGTGCCAGAAAAAGTGCTGATGTCCACATCTTCTGCCTTTCTGTGAAAGTCAGACGAGGTCCCGGATCAACAAAGCTTTCACGTTGGAAATGATCTGGTTGTTCCAGTGGGGTGTCAGCCTGTCACACTCTCAGCAGTTGTGGGCCGTCTTTAAAGCAGCAGTAACACCCCGTAATCTGTTTAATCCCCATGAAATCGTCCCTGAAAGCCATATTAATTTTTCGAATGGTGTCCACCTGGAGGTCTCTCACAGTTTCTGGGAAAAAATTGATGCAGCAATATTTATTCGCAATAAAAAACAGACGAGAGGGGTGGACCACACTTTACTCAAAACCTGCTCACAGGCGAATGACGCAACCGACAGGCATGAAAAAACTCACGAGGGTTCAAGCTTGTCTGACACAATCACACGTGATTCAAATCCATATGGTTTTTTAAAAAAATAATGTCGGATACTTTTCTAACAGACCTCGTATATATATATATATATATATATATATATATATATATATATATATATATATATATATATATATATATATATATATATATTTGTTGCTCTATAGAAAAGCCCTCCGTAAAGCTAGGACATCTTTCTACTCATCACTAATTTAAGAAAATAAGAATAACCTCAGGTTTCTTTTCAGCACTGTAGCTAGGCTGACAAAGAGTCAGAGCTCTATTGAGCTGAGTATTCCATTAACTTTAACTAGTAATGACTTCATGACTTTCTTTGCTAACACAATTTTGACTATTAGAGAAAAAATTACTCATAACCATCCCAAAGATGTATCGTTATCTTTGGCTGCTTTCAGTGATGCCGGTATTTGGTTAGACTCTTTCTCTCCGGTTGTTCTGTCTGAGTTATTTTCATTGGTTGCTTCGTCCAAACCATCGGCATGTTTATTGGACCCCATTCCTGCCAGGCTGCTCAAGGAAGTCCTACCATTATTTAATGCTTCAATCTTAAATATGATCAATCTATCTTTGTTAGTTGGTTATGTACCACAGGCCTTTAAGGTGGCAGTAATTAAACCATTACTTAAAAAGCCATCACTTGACCCAGTTATCTTAGCTAATTATAGGCCAATTTCCAACCTTCCTTTTCTCTCAAAGTTTCTTGAGAGGGTAGTTGTAAAACAGTTAACTGATCACCTGCAGAGGAATGGTCTATTTGAAGAGTTTCAGTCAGGTTTTAGAATTCATCATACAACCCCTGGCAAAAATTATGGAATCACCGGCCTCAGAGGATGTTCATTCAGTTGTTTAATTTTGTAGAAAAAAAGCAGATCACACACATGACACAAAACTAAAGTCATTTCAAATGGCAACTTTCTGGCTTTAAGAAACACTATAAGAAATCAAGAAAAAAAGATTGTGGCAGTCAGTAACGGTTACTTTTTTTAGACCAAGCAGAGGAAAAAAATATGGAATCACTCAATTCTGAGGAAAAAATTATGGAATCACCCTGTAAATTTTCATTCCCAAAACTAACACCTGCATCATATCAGATCTGCTCATTAGTCTGCATCTAAAAAGGAGTGATCACACCTTGGAGAGCTGTTGCACCAAGTGGACTGACATGAATCATGGCTCCAACACGAGAGATGTCAGTTGAAACAAAGGAGAGGATTATCAAACTCTTAAAAGAGAGTAAATCATCATGCAATGTTGCAAAAGATGTTGGTTATTCACAGTCAGCTGTGTCTAAACTCAGGACCAAATACAAAAAACATGGGAAGGTTGTTAAAGGCAAACATACTGGTAGACCAAGGAAGACATCAAAGCGTCAAGACAGAAAACTTAAAGCAATATGTCTCAAAAATCCAAAAATGCACAACAAAACAAATGAGGAACGAATGGGAGGAAACTGGAGTCAACGTCTATGACTGAACTGTAAGAAACCGCCTAAAGGAAATGGAATTTACATACAGAAAAGCTAAACGAAAGCCATCATTAACACCTAAACAGAATAAACAAGGTTACAATGGGCTAAGGAAAAGCAATCGTGGACTGTGGATGACTGGATGAAAGTGATATTCAGTGATGAATCTCAAATCTGCATTGGGCAAGGTGATGATGCTGGAACTTTTGTTTGGTGCCGTTCCAATGAGATTTATAAAGATGACTGCCTGAAGAGAACATGTAAATTTCCACAGTCATTGATGATATGGGGCTGCATGTCAGGTAAAGGCACTGGGGAGATGCTGTCATTACATCATCAATAAATGCACAAGTTTATGTTGATATTTTGGACAATTGAAAGGATGTTTGGGGATGATGAAATCATTTTTCAAGATGATAATGCATCTTGCCATAGAGTAAAAACTGTGAAAACGTTCCTTGCAAAAAGACACATAGGATCAATGTCATGGCATAGGGTTAATGTCAACGAGCAGATCTGATTTGATGCAGGTTTTAGTTTGGGGGATGGAAATTTACAGGGTGATTCCATAATTTATTCCTCAGAATTGAGTGATTCCATATTTTTTTCCTCTGCTTGGTCTAAAAAAGTAACCGTTACTGACTGTCACAATCTTTTTTTCTTGATTTCTTATAGTGTTTCTTAAAGCCAGAAAGTTGCCATTTGAAATTACTTTAGTTTTGTGTCATGTCTGTGATCTGCTTTTTTTCCACAAAATTAAAGAACTGAATGAACATCCTCCGAGGCCGGTGATTCCATAATTTTTGCCAGGGGTTGTAGTACAGAAACAGCATTAGTGAAGGTTACAAATGATCTTCTTATGGCTTCGGACAGTGGACTTATCTCTGTGCTTGTTCTGTTGGACCTCAGTGCTGCTTTTGATAGTGTTGACCATAAAATTTTATTACAGAGATTAGAGCATGTCATAGGTATTAAAGGCACTGCGCTGCGGTGGTTTGAATCATATTTGTCTAATAGATTACATTTTGTTCATGTAAATGGGGAATCTTCTTCACAGACTAAAGTTAATTATGGAGTTCCACAAGGTTCTGTGCTAGGACCAATTTTATTCACTTTATACATGCTTCCCTTAGGCAGTATTATTAGACGGTATTGCTTAAATTTTCATTGTTACGCAGATGATACCCAGCTTTATCTATCCATGAAGCCAGAGGATACACACCAATTAGCTAAACTGCAGGATTGTCTTACAGACATAAAGACATGGATGACCTCTAATTTCCTGCTTTTAAACTCAGATAAAACTGAAGTTATTGTACTTGGCCCCACAAATCTTAGAAGCATGGTGTCTAACCAGATCGTTACTCTGTATGGCATTTCCCTGATCTCTAGTAATACTGTGAGAAATCTTGGAGTCATTTTTGATCAGGATATGTCATTCAAAGCGCATATTAAACAAATATGTAGGACTGCCTTTTTGCATTTACGCAATATCTCTAAAATCAGAAAGGTCTTGTCTCAGAGTGATGCTGAAAAACTAATTCATGCATTTATTTCCTCTAGGCTGGACTATTGTAATTCATTATTATCAGGTTGTCCTAAAAGTTCCCTAAAAAGCCTTCAGTTGGTTCAGAATGCTGCAGCTAGAGTACTGACGGGGACTAGCAGGAGAGAGCATATCTCACCCATGTTGGCCTCTCTTCATTGGCTTCCTGTTAATTCTAGAATAGAATTTAAAATTCTTCTTCTTACTTATAAGGTTTTGAATAATCAGGTCCCATCTTATCTTAGGGACCTCGTAGTACCATATTACCCCATTAGAGCGCTTCGCTCTCAGACTGCGGGCTTACTTGTAGTTCCTAGGGTTTGTAAGAGTAGAATGGGAGGCAGAGCCTTCAGCTTTCAGGCTCCTCTCCTGTGGAACCAGCTCCCAATTCAGATCAGGGAGACAGATACCCTCTCTACTTTTAAGATTAGGCTTAAAACTTTCCTTTTCGCTAAGGCTTATAGTTAGGGCTGGATCGGGTGACCCTGGACCATCCCTTGGTTATGCTGCTTTAGACGTAGATTGTGGGGGGGTTCCCATGATGCACTGTTTCTTTCTCTTTTTGCTCCGTATGCATCACTCTGCATTTAATCATTAGTGATCGATCTCTGCCCCCCTTCACGGCATGTCTTTTTCCTGGTTTTTTCCCTCAGCCCCAACCAGTCTCAGCAGAAGACTGCCCCTCCCTGAGCCTGGTTCTGCTGGAGGTTTCTTCCTGTTAAAAGGGAGTTTTTCCTTCCCACTGTTGCCAAGTGCTTGCTCATAGGGGGTCGTTTTGACCGTTGGGGTTTTTCATAATTATTGTATGGCCTTGCCTTACAATATGGAGCGCCTTGGGGCAACTGTTTGTTGTGATTTGGCGCTATATAAGAAAAAAGTTGATTGATTGATATATATATATATATATATATATATATATATATATATATATATATATATATATATATATATATATATATATATATATATAACCCCTGGCAAAAATTATGCCATGACATTGACCCTATGTGTCTTTTTGCAAGGAATGTTTTTGCAGTTTTTGCTCTATGGCAAGATGCATTATCATCTTGAAAAATGATTTCATCATCCCCAGACATCCTTTCAATTGTCCAAAATATCAACATAAACTTGTGCATTTATTGATGATGTAATGACAGCCATCTCCCGAGTGCCTTTACCTGACATGCAGCCCCATATCATCAATGACTGTGGAAATTTACATGTTCTCGTCATCTCGTCAGAGTTTGATAATCCTCTCCTTTGTTTCAATTGACATCTCTCGTGTTGGAGCCATGATTCATGTCAGTCCACTTGGTGCAACAGCTCTCCAAGGTGTGTTCACTCCTTTTTAGATGCAGACTAACGAGCAGATCTGATATGATGCAGGTGTTAGTTTTGGGGATGAAAATTTACAGGGTGATTCCATAATTTATTCCTCAGAATTGAGTGATTCCATATTTTTTTCCTCTGCTTGGTCTAAAAAAGTAACCGTTACTGACTGCCACAATCTTTTTTTCTTGATTTCTTATAGTGTTTCTTAAAGCCAGAAAGTTGCCATTTGAAATGACTTTAGTTTTGTGTCATGTCTGTGATCTGCTTTTTCTCTACAAAATTAAACAACTGAATGAACATCCTCCGAGGCCGGTGATTCCATAATTTTTGCCAGGGGTTGTATATATACATACCCACGTATGTGAGTGCATGTGTGCATATGTATACATACATATTCTATTTCTATGTCATTTCTTATGTCTTGTACTGTTACAAGTATTATTATTGCTTATCCTTGCACACGCTGTTCGATGAATATTTTCCTCTACTTGCACCCACCTTGTGTGTTGTCTTAAGAGCTGACGTAACATGTGAACTTCTCCTCTGTGAGATCAATAAAGTTTATCTATCTATCTATAAGCGGCGTGATGTGGTGCACCTCGCACTGTTCCTGTTCAAAAGACACCATCGCATGCACGTACTCTCGCACAGGGATCGTGCACACCTGCCCATTGGCGCAATGTTTCATGGTGCGCAAATTCGAACTGTTTCTCGCTGTTTCGCCATTTTTGATCAAACTTCGCACTACGTGTGAAGGGGCCTTAAATGCCAAAACAACATAACATAATAACATGGATCCACAAAGCTGACACTGACACTATTACAGATAGTTTTCTGTTAAATTGGAAGCTTACACCAAGTACAGAGTCTTCTGTAATGGTTAAAAAAAATAAGTATATACATGAAAATAACAAGGAAACAAATGAAATGTAGCCCAGCCTGTTTTATAATGTATTTTTCGCAAAACGTAAAAAGTGACATGTGCTTGTCTGCCTATATGTAGCCCTGTGATAGACTGGCATCCTCTCCAGGGTGTACCCCGACTCATGTCTCATGGTTGCTCAGATAGACTCCAGCCACCTTGATTGGAGTAAGCCGGTGTAGTAAATGGATGGATGGATATAAACCAAGCAAATAGACACAGAGAAGAAGTCAACTGCATACATGCGGCACTATATTTAGGGAATAACCCTGTTGTGTCTGATGATTTGTGGATGTTCATGCTGGTTATACAGTCCCAAATTGACCTTTACCGGCGACGCATTAGCGGAGCTAGTAAAAAGGAGTTTAAAATGGATTTTTGCGATCGTATAATAGCATGAATGTCCGCAAATCATCAAACACAAGGGGGCTATCCCCATTCTAATCCAATTCCATCGTCTGCACGGTTTATTTTTCTGTAAGTAATTTGGTTGGCGAGGCTTACCGTGAGGCAGTGTCGCTCCAACAGTGGTCAGGGTGTGGAGTAATCCATCAAATGTGAAAATCCATCAAATGTGAAATAGTAATTCTGTATTAGAATCCACATCAATACTTTCATATGGTAGCTTAAATTCACCCACTTCGGCGGCGGCGGTGGTGGGACGCGACTTTCTCTCAGTCTCAGGTAACAGCGCTAACAGGTAGTGGCACGTGCAGCCGGTGTTCTGTCGAAGTGTGCGTCTCATCGCATAAATTGACAGTTCCACGTTCCAACAATATTGCACATGTGTGCACAGGGCTGGCCTGTCAACAGGAATGACATCTCATCAGAACACCGGTCAGGGCGCGGAGTAATACATTCAAATGTGAAACATTGAATATTTTGCCACCGTTACCCCGATATTATAAAGTCTGAAATCTCACACGATTAACCAATCAGATTTGCGGAAAAAATGTAATGGGATTAGAACTGTTGTTCATCACGATCTATAATCAACACTAGACCTGGGACGAAACACTTATCTCGCAATAAGATACGTATCAACATACATGGGGGCAGATTTGATATTTCTGATATTATTAAGAGCCCCTTCACACATAACACAAAAGACGCAGAAACCGGAAGAAAAGCTGCAAACCAAACACGAAATGGGGAATCACGAAACAATCCACCTGCTGTCATGAGGCGTGCACGACACATCGGCGATGGTTTCATGCACGCTCATGCGCGTGCAAGAACACAGTGCGAGCAGCTGGAACATGTTGCACCGCTTCGTGTCTCAGCCGTGGAGAAAAAAACAAAAACCAAACACCATAAAAAACACAGCATTTTACTGAATCCCTCTTATCAAGCGGACAATACAAGCATGAACCCTCTGTTCCTCTGTAGATGACCCATGGTCATAGACGTATAGCCATGAAATGACATGAATGAAGCAGTGCGCGCTCATTATGTCTTATTATGTCCAGCCAGCTATATAAATAATTAATACACTCACTGGCCACTGATGAATGAGATACTCGTGTATAATTAGTGAAAATCACTGGGTTGACCTAAAAAATAAATAAAAACCCAATACAGAACTCTGCAGTTAAATAACCCTGGTTAAATTTAAAAAAAATTCAATGCCACTCGCGGGATTCGAACCTGCAAACTACAAAAGCTGTGATTAACAGACGAAAACTACCACCAGTGTTGGGAAAGTAACTTTGAAAAGTTACTTCATTAGTTACTTTATACAGTTATATTTTACAGTTACTTCATTAGCAGCTGCGGACAACTTGTCGGCAGCTGCTGAATGTATTTAATAAAGTAACTCATAATCTAACTTGGTTATTTTTAAGATTTAGTACTCAGAAAAGTAACTATTATTTACTTTGCTGATTGGTTACTTTGCTGATTGCTCAATCTTAAGGATAACCAAGTTAGATTACTAGTTACCTTATTAGTTACATTACTTATTAGTTGCAAGTTTTTGGCAGATTCTAATAAAGTAATTGCATAAAGCTGCTAATGAAGTAACTGCATAAACATAAAAGCAACTAAAAAAGTAACTTGTCAAAGTTACTTTCACAACACTGTTCACCACTAAGCTACAATCGCTGTCTTATAACGGGAGTGTGATATGCTTAAAACCAACAAGGAGATAAATATATTCAATAAAGAGAAATTAGACGATGTATGGACACACGTGTCGGGTCGGCCTGCAACCTGCAGTGGTGTGCTGTGTGTGGCTGCTGCAGCCTGGTGCAAAGGCGAAAGATGTTTTATGTACTTCCACGTGAGGACAGCAGGCAGATATATGCGCCTCACAGAGGAAAGTTGTAAGTTCATGTCTTTCAAAAAACGGTACGTCTTTCTGCCGCTGGTGTATGCGAATAATTGTAGCAACAGGTATACGAGCCATTGGAGGCAGCTCCAATTTTTCACAAATGGCATGCGCACGAAGGAGGAATTCTCAATTGTGTGCTAGTCGGCTTCAATCATGTTATGTGTGAAGGGGCCCTAAGAAATTCGATTCTACAAGTATTGCAATTTGATATTACAATATATTGTGTTTTATCTTTGCATTTTATAAGACAATAACATGTAAGTAAGTCCCTTTGGCTGCTCCCTTGTTGCCATGGAAAATCTGAGGTGGATCTGCATGTTGAATGGCACAGGTTTTACGCCGGATGCCTTTTCTGACTCAACTTACATAGAGAAATGTGGTGGGGTGTGGTTTGAACTGGGACCCTTCGACACTGAAACCAAGAGAAATAGTAATCCACTTCTAGAAACTGTATATTAGAAATCATGTTTACAAAATAGATACAAACTGCATTGCAGGGAAGGGAGACAGCCATATTACATTGTTGCCAGCCAATCTATCTTTCATGACCTCAGAATTGGCTGCACAAAAAAGTGGTCAGAATAGTTTGTCATAGAGTTGAGTGATATTTATTTAATAGACAACACAATGCCCGCCACAATGCATCAGGCAGCCTCTCTGAGCTGAGTAGCTGAGTGTCCAGCTGGGGATTATTTGCCCTGGCCTAGTCTTTGTCTTGCAATTGGGGATCTTAACCTTTAATCATAAAAATAAAGATTTGCCCTGACTTTAATTTCCTTTTTTGCATTCCATAGTTTTCACTCCTTAAAGTACATATTCATCATTGCTTAATTTGCTCTCCAGGGAAATTTGTTCAAGTCCACCATTTTCTCTCTCAAGTCTGTTGGAACCAGAGACGCTGTCATAATATTCAGATGAAGTCTAAACAAATTGTTCTGCTGAATGAAAACTACATCCACCTTGTCTATAAGCAATTGAATTTGACATATATTGATTGTGGACTTCACAAAAACAAACAAACAAAAACCCTGCAAGTCATAAAATATCACAATAATGAGATTACAGGGTTTTTTCCCTCAAAATCTATTACGGTAACGTCTACAAATCTTGTGTTGCATTTCTCAGATGTGACAAACAGCACATAGCAGAGCATTAGTGTTGTCACAAATACACATTACACTGATCCACAGTTCACAAAGGACTTTGCGCAGGAATACAAAATGTAGTAATAGTTGATGTTGCACGAATATTAAACACTAACCTGGATTAGAACAAAAGTATTTGGACAAAGTGTCACGTTGAATATGAAAATCCAGATGGGATCAGAGTTGTTCCACTAATGGGTCCCTCAACAAATATACTGCATATGTACAGCAACACACACACAAAGAAACTACAGACACACAGACAAAAACTATTCCAAGGCTGTATGTCTGTCCGCACACAACTCATCATGGATTCAGACCCCACACTGTGATTAACACATCTGCTAAAGACAACAGGCAGAAACAAACGATGGTTTAGAAAAAGTTTAGATTGTTCTTTCCATATTGGCTGATGGGGGAGCAAAAAAGTAATAACCAGAACATAAGCTACAATTAAATAATAAGCGAGCATGCCTTTTCTTCAGGACCTGTGTCGTGCTGTGTCGTACTGGAGAGTAAACTCGTCAGAGGGGCACCCGTGCGTGCTATTGCGTACAGAGAATTCTGAAATGTTCAAAAAAATCTTTCACGCACAAATGTCGTGCTATGTGGCACGATCTAATCTCCAACACGACGTGCATCTCATCAAGTGGAGTAAAGAAGCAATGAACAGAGCGAGTGGTGACATCAGCGGATCGCATCAGAGCCCAGCTCATCTGAAGGATTATAACAAGTTAAATCTGTTATAAACATAAAAACAAATACTTTAACAGCTGCAGACAAGAGGGAAAGAACACACAGATGTTTTATCATGCCATGACGATGTAAACAAGACAAATAAATACCATTTTAGATGGCTCAAAATGCTTTCTGCAGCTCGTTAGGCGCACACGCGCGTGAACGGCTCCAGCTGCAGCCTCCTATGTAATTCCTTTCATAGTAATTCCATTCCATTTTCAACGGCCAATTTGCAGAAAAAAAAATGATTAATCCGCCACGAAATAATTATTTTATATACGCAGCATCCAGCGCATAGCATGTGGCAGCCAGTAGAACAAAGAATGGCGTCCAGCTGTGAACACAGCAGGGGGGATCATCACAACGACATTCGTGCTATTGCGTGAAGCAAAGACATGCTTGTGTCAGTGCACCTTAAGGCTATCTGCCATGTTAGGCTCTGAAAGCTGATCAACATTTTCCACCAATTTCTTAAATTTTATGGACGAAACAAGGAATACTTTAATTAAGAAAATAACTGACAGATCAACTGATCGTGAAAATAATCACTACTAGTGGCCTAGTGTTATAGGTAA
Organism: Thalassophryne amazonica; assembly: GCF_902500255.1. Lineage (NCBI taxonomy): Eukaryota > Metazoa > Chordata > Actinopteri > Batrachoidiformes > Batrachoididae > Thalassophryne > Thalassophryne amazonica. The sequence continues at coordinate 91,365,110 of NC_047110.1, forward strand.
TAAAAAGAAAAGAGCACAATAGATGTATTATCTTGTTTGGTACATTTGTGCTACAATAAAGAACCAAACTATCTGGCTGCCCCATAAAAATGTTGGTAAGTTAACATGAAAGAGAACCCGGACAATCAGGTCTAAACAAAAAGTTCCATGTTCTGGATCCTAAATTAAAAAATAAATAAATACATAAATAAATAACAGGAAGACGACTCTAGTAGCATTTGATGCCAGACATCTAAGTCAAAGGGTTCAGTTTCTGACAAGCAATGTTCTCTAGTTTATAGGCCTCACTATTCTTGTTATGACAGTTACTGCACATTAACCACCTGGGAAACACAAAAGGTGAAATCAGTGAAATTGTGTCCTTAAAAGTTTTTGGTCATAAGAAAGACCTAAATGCACTGGTAGCTCCACTTGTGATAAAATCCCATTTTTCCGATGAGACTGTGGGGAATACAATGCGTTTCATTAGCCAAGCACACGTTGCTTTATTTAGATTCCCATATCCTCCCTGTGTTCTCCTCAGAGACATGCTCACCGTTACTGCGAACCCTGCACACACCGGAGGGGGGGGGGGGGGTGTCAGTGGATGGGAAGAGTATGCATGGTTGTGCAAGAAGACATGAGCATGCTTATGATTACAGTACAAGTACAATTTGGAATGCTTAATTGTGTGTATACAGTAGGAAGAGTACACATGAAAAAACTGCTGCAAAAAGAAAAAGAGGACACCTGGATGGAGAAGACAATACATACTAAGAGGAAGACCTGCACACAAATGCATGTAGAAAACCTGCCTGTGAGAGGAAAAATACTGTCGTCAACACCTCTTCAGACAAATTAAGTATCCAAGACAAAATGTTTTAATTTTCATGCAGGCGTCAACAAAATATCCTCTTAACACAAGGCACCAGAAACTGAAGGTCATTTTAGGCCCCCATTAGAACAAAGGTCCACTTTTGAAGACATATTTTCAAGACATTTTTGCATTTTTTAATAATAATAATAATAATAATGACATGTATTTTTAATGACTAAAACATTCAATCAATATTTCTCAGTGTTCTAGTTTTACTACTGCAATGCTACAGTAAGTGGAATTGATGAGCTATATAAAAGATTTTATTTTCTAAAATTAAATAAATAAATGAAAACATTAAAGAATAGCTTGGTACTATAGGTTTTTTAATGCATCAAAGAGCTTTTCAACTGTCAAGGACATAGATTAACTTTAATGTGCTTGCATCTTGCCTTGTGCAGTTGTAATACTGAGGACAAGATAACTATCTGATTGGAACTCAGTATCAGCAAATACTTCATATTAAAACAACTCTGATACAGATCGGGGCAATAAAACTAGACTGGGATCCCTGTATTGTTTGGTGTTGCCTGCCTTTTCCGTACTGCTGCCCTCCCTCTCCTCCTGGAAACAGCAATGCACCTACTGTGGCTACATACCTGTACGTCATCACATGGCAGTATATCAGTCCTGCTTCTTCAGCCCATCTTCACCAGACTATTCAGTTAACCTGTCCCTTTGAACTTTACTCCTTTGTTCCCAATTTTGATGCTCAAGTCCAATCAGTAACCAGTCAATAATTTTGCATTCCCCTGTTTCTTCAGTCTGCAAGCTGCCACCAGTTCCAGTGGCTTACCCCAGGCCTCAACTCCTGATTCCACCAGTGTCACCTCCTCATGTGCCTCGACCAACCACTTGCAATTCACTTTCCATTTTGTAATAAACCTTATCTTTTACATTGCTGCCTCATTGTAACATTGAGTCTATCCTGTAGGCCTCCTGTTTAACAAAAATTCCAGTAAGATATGAAGACTTGTTCTTCTTCTTATTATTATTATTTATTATACATTCTTATGTGAAAGAGTCTTAAACATCTTATTTTGAGTCATATCTGAGATGAAACCAGCTTTTTTGAATGACCTTACACCAGTTAAATAAAGCTCAACATGAGCTATCTCAGCCACTGTATCTGTGCTTCGGACTGCTCAGGGCCAAGCATCAGCCCACCCCCTTTTTTGAGGGAAGTTGGTTAAATGCCCAGCCTAAATTAAAATGTTTTTTATTAAAATAATTTGTTATTAAAGTTATTTAAATGACCACCCAAAATTAAATAACTTTGTGACTTCAATAGAATGTAAAAAGCAAAAAATTGTGAGTTTTCACAATGTTTTTCTCACCTCTCCTGAATCTTACCTGTGACGACATCATTAGTGTGTGCAGGTAGTGGAATTGAAGTTTATGTTGAAATATGCTCTTTTTTTGAAAGACTCTTTTGCAAGAAAGACGCTGAAACTTCTAGCGTCTCAACCTTCACAAAGCTAGCCGTCCGTGGATTTTGGGCTCTGATGGAATGAGTGAATAAACACCAACTGCTAGTGTCCACCGTGCCTCATATCACCTCCTGCAGTCTGCCACTGTCATAGGGTCACTTACCCTAAAGAGATGCCCTCCTTGGCACAGTGATCTATTCAACAATTCAGTGTTACAACCAAAACTATGATACATACACTTTTCTTTCCTTTATATTTGACATCATTGACCATGAAAACATACCACTAGAACTTGGAATCACTTTTATGTCTTTATTAGTTCAAAAGTTATTGTATAAAAACGATTTTTCGGTAATGGCGGTTTTCTTCTGGATCTAGCTCCACAACATTTGAAGCTACATCAAATCTGATGACACCTTACTGAATCAGTACAGATTCAGCAACAATTTGGTGTTAGTTGTGCATCTCTAGCTTCATTTGTGACCTCACACTGACACATTTTCTATTTTCCCTATATTTTTGCATATTCTGGATCACCAGATCCGGAATCCGGATCCGATCATCACCAAACTTTGTTGTTTGATAGAACATTTGACTATGTTACACCCTAATTTTTTTCAAGCCTTTCTGCCTTGTTTTTGTGGAGTTAGAAACTAGAATGTCAAAATTCCCCCTATCCTGCAATGGTGAAGAATCCTTTAAAAAATTCCTGGATCCGGATCGTGATCTGGATCACCACTAAAATTTAATCACTTGTTCCTCTTGTCATTTCCAACCACTCCACAAAATTTCATCAAAATCCGTTCAAAACTTTTTGAGTTATCCTGCTGACAAACAGACAGACAAACAAACAAACAAACTCGACCGAAAACATAACCTCCTTGGTGGGGGTAATGAATGAGAAAAGGATTTGTGATTTATTTTGTATTTGTAATAAAATCAGACATTTTGTTGAAATGGGCATTCCGAGAAACGTAATAATTGCCGTGTTCGTGCATCGGTCCACCCCGTGTTGAGAAAGAATTTTGTGTGGAACACCCTGGGCACTCCGATGCATGATTTCACTTTCAAGACCTTATTTCATGAAATCTGAAGTGAATTTTAATTTGTCAAATTGGAGATTTTTATTTTGTTGTTTGTTTTTACTTGCTACAAGATTAAAACACCTTGTTTTCATGTATTTAAAAAAATCTGCCAATAGAACAAATGAAAATTCACTTGTCTTGGAAAATGATTGTAACTGTATTACTCTCTCTACACCCCATCAACCATGACACACATTCAACTTCAATATAGGAGTAAAACAGCAATCATGACAGAAAAGCAGAGTAATTACTCAAAGTGGCAGATAACGCTGCACAAACAATGAGCTACAGCTGCTTAGACATGCTCCATTTTCTTCTTTAACAAGAGAGTGAAGAGAAACATACAATAACTAATTTATGTCTCCGCATCATGATGATGTTTACCATAAACAAATATGTGCATAGTTGTTGTCATAAATTATACACGTCACATGCACCCCCCAACACACACAGTCTTCTGTCTTCCTTCCCTTCTTACTTACTCCATTTTTCTTCCCCTTGTTCATTACTCATTATCCTATCTTTCTTCACTAGTGTCTCTCGCTTCATCTCCGGTGCATCTCCCCCAAACCATGCCAACTCTCCTCTATCCATTTTCAACTCCATCATTCCTGTTCTCTATAGCCCATCTCTTATCCACACTTCCTTTAAAAAAAATTTAATTCTCATGTTGTCGTTTGTCATTTTCTTATGTTCCAACAATTCAGTTCGAGCTTCAAAAAGAAAAAAGAAAAGCCTCTCTGCCCCCGCCCACACCCTTCCCTAAACAACACGTTTATCCACACGTAGTATCAAGGCCATTTATTCCCACAACACCCAAAGACTCTGGTGTTCCCAGATTTCTTTGACAAACGGGTCATCGTGGCCAATCATGCATTGGCCATGCGACCCAGAGAGGCGGGATGTAGGTCAGCATAACCAATGACAGACCGCAATTTTTCCCACAGGGACGAGTTGATTGACAGCTGGTGCTGGACAGAAGTAAAGAGGGTAATTGTCATCTGACTCTCTTTATTGGCCCGTGTCTTCTGCTCATCCGAGACTTTTTTTTTCTTGCTCCCTTGCTTTCAGTCTACCCCCCCCCCCCCCCCCCCCCAGAACCGGCCCTCTCCAACTCTCCCTCACAATCCTGCTTTCTTCTTACAGCTCCAGAGGGACACTCTCATTGGCTGCCCTTCCCGTCCCTGAGGAGCAACTTTGTGATGCTACTGGCCGAGCTGATGCCAATCTCCATCCCCGGTCCGTCGCCTCTGGGATCCACCTCAACTTCAATGGCCTGTGTCATGCATACACACCAACACGTAAGCACGTCTAGTCAGGGGACAGGGACAGAAGCTGATTAACCAAATACTTTTATCAGCAGTAAAACTGCTCTCTCTGCCTGCCTGCATTTTGTACAAAACAGCCTTAAAATACATAAACACACACAGAGACACATCACAAGCACCGAGCCACTGGCCAGAAACACTAGGCCAGTCTGGGGTGTGTGTGTGTGTGTGTGTGTGTGTGTGTGTGTGTGTGTGTGTGTGTGTGTGTGTGTGTGTGTGTGTGTGTGTGTGTGTGTGTGTGTGTGTGTGTGTGTGTGTGTGTGTGTGTGTGTGTGTGTGTGTGTGTGTGTGTGTGTGTAAAGGGACAGGGGTAGCAGAGGGCTTAGATGGATGGCAGAGAGAAAGAACAACAATACCAAGCCTGGCGGACAAGCTCCATCGCGCTCTTTATCTTTCTCTTTCCATCTGTTTCCCTTTGACGCCCTCCTCTTTTTCTCAGTTTTTACCCTTCTTTTCATCTTCAGTATTTCTACCAATCTGACTGTTTTTGCCATTTGTGCTAGTTGCTTATCTGACATCATTACCACTTCAGCGCTTGACATTCTTTCCTTCAAGACAGAAACGAGGGAAAATTTTATGCATACGTTTATGCATTCAGCGTTTTGTCATTACCCATAATGCAACATGGCATGGCACCATGGAGAATGTTATGGAGCAAATCAATGGAAGAGAACTGGTTTGTGTTTGTCAGTACGTGAATTCACATTTTCAGTGCTAGTGAATATCGAAAAATCACCAAAGCTTAGAGCAGCATCACCATGGCAACTTGCAACTGTCCATAACTTTTGATCAGTGCATTTTTGCTTGAATACTCAAGGAAAGAACAGATAAGTCAAGGTAAAATCAATGCTGCCAAACCAGAACTCTTCCAATGATTTCACAGGCATGCCCCATTTTGCAGTGATATTTTGCATTATGGGTAACAATAAATCACCAATTGCAGCTACAGATGAATGATTGCACATCGGCTTCTTATCCTGCATTTACATGTATGCAGTTTTCAGCAGATGATAAAACTAGATGCTTCACTGTTTTCAATAAGACAAAAAAATGATGATAATGAAATAATAATAAAACTAAATAAATAAATTAAAAAATAAAAATCAGCCAATGCTGTTATTCAGAGCAGCAGTCACATACTATAATTGGATGTGCGAATGAATGATTAAAATGTACTACTTTTTCCACTTGGAGCGGCAAAAAGTGCACACAAATTAGAAAATAACCCTGTTGTGTCTGATGATTTGCGGACATTAATGCTTGTCAATTTGGGACCGTAATCCAGCATTATCGTCTGCAAATCATCAGACACAAGGGGGTTATTACCATTCTAATCCAATTCCAACGTTTGCATGGTTTATTTTTCTTTAAGTAATTCGGTCGGTGAATCGCTGAAAGAAAGTAGTGCAGCATCTTCATGCCAAACTGGAAATTCTGTGAGCAGACCCACAGATTTCTCCATCTCATCAGCTGCATTGAGTTAAATCCACGATAAATCCGTCAATCAATCCAGTTAAATCCATAAATCCAGGCAGTTCAGCACCGTCCTCGCTGCACTACTTTCTGTTACTCTCAGGTGACAGTGCAATTATTTACATCTGCGTAGCAGTGCGCGCAGCATACTCTCACGCCACTTATTCCAACGAGAGCAAAATGCCGAGCAGTGTGTGCGCGCGGTCCACAGAGGTCAATATAACAACTCATTAACTCATTATTAACCTCTGTGGCGGGCTCAGGGCATGGACTAATACATTAAATGTGAAACGGTTTTAATATTTTACACCGTTTATGCGATATTTTATGGTCCGAAATCTCACACGATTAACCAATCAGATTCGAGGAAAAAATGTAATTGGATTAAAATGTGGTCTTATATGGTCTTATGTGGTCTCTTATCACTTTTAACACTGGGAAAGAGGAGCAGGAAAAGATGGAACTATTTTAGTGTAGAGAGACATGGTTTTAAATCAAGTAAACAGAAAAACAAGCCTAGTATTGCATAGAGGAAATAAGCTGTAATGTCAAAAAAAGTTGACTTTTAAAGTAACAATCAGCACCAGAGCTTTCTGTCTGAAAAGAACATTATGCAAAACACTACACTGTTGTTGCGCCTTTCACTAAAATAAGCCATTGTCTGTCTCATTCACACTGCAAAACTGCCTTATTTTACGCCATCATCCGCCACTACAGACAGCAGCTGCTGTAATGAAAGGGAAGATGGTTTTTCTAATGTCAACATGTAAATGTAGCATTGACGCCTTCTGCTACAGCACTCAGTGAATAATCGGAGTGGATCATCATCATTTCTGCAATTACCGTGTGTATAGCAATATTTCTAAATCTCTTTGATGGCCAAACCAACACTGAAGTTGTATTGGTAGCCATACTGATTTTCTGTTGTTAATCTTGTGAGTGCAACATCTTTTGAGCATTGCTTGCATATTTGACATGAAGAGCTTAGAAATTTGTGGTGCACACATATCCACCCAGGTGTCTAAGGCTGATCATGAATGATTTGAGAAGATGCAATGAGCCTATGAAAAACAAACACACAAACATGCAACGCTTTGTGTATGCAGAAATTTCTGCGCCAAGACAGGAATCGCACAACATATTTACCTCTCTCATCATGCATAGAGCAAAGTGAACACACACGAGCACAAAGACTGTATATTCTGTGTGTGAGAGAGCGAGAGAGAAAGGGAGAGAGTGTGAGAGAGAGAGATGAGCACAGAATTGATGTTCAGGGCCAAACAACACAGTTTGAGATTAAAGAGGCTCTCTGATCTGACATTTGTTTTTCTGTCTGTCAGAGTGCAGCAGAAAGTGTCGACAGATTAGATGTAGAGAGGAGAGAAAAAAAAAGGCACAAACAAGAATAAGTAGCAGAAAGGAAAGGCATAAGATAAAACGACAAAGAGCAAAGACAACAGTAAAGATGAAGGAGAGGTGAGGAAAAAAAGTGCCAGCGAGGAAAAGGTTGCAAGGTGAAATGAGGGCAGTAAGGAGACCATGAACAGGAGAGAAACAGAGAACAAGAGGAGGAGAGGGAACACATATCTCCAGTGTAATTTCACTCTGGGGAAGGTACCAGAAATAACTGAACTAGAAGTTTCCTCAACAACTTCCATTCACCAGTTCATGTTGGGGAGTCACTTGCACAACTCAGGTAAAGCTGCAGCACCTCTAAGTGAAAATGAAAAATGACTGAGTTCAGAAATGAACACATAATCAGCAGTCACACAAATTAAAAGCCTTAGCAGTTACTCTGCATGCATACAAAACGTGCATGTGTATATACACACATGCAACAAGAGCAGTGAGGGCTTGAGGCTAGAGAGGTAAGGGAGGGGTACATAATTGCCTTCTCTTGTAGTACAGACTGGGGAGTGCTTTTTGACTGAAGACACCAATTTCACGCTAAGGCATTATTTAGCTTGATACAAACTTGATTAGGCTTTACAGGGAGAGCAAGAGGAAAAACAGCTTTGTGTCATGCCGCATCGCTGGCGGACAGATTAACTTACTCGTCACGCTCCTTTTGGGAGCATCAAGAAAAATATACGCAGCAAGTGTGCGCTTGGAGCGTGGCTGCTCATTTGTTTGAGTAGACAAACAATCACCCATCTTATCATTAACTTAAAATCAGGTTTTCACAGAGGCAACCGAAAAGTAATACTATTTGGGCACGTCTAAACTTTAATAAAAACATTTGCCTCGAATTCTTAAACCTTGCGGTACAATGAACTAGGATGTTGATTGACGACGGTCACTGTAAGTAACCCAGTAACATGGTTCACATTTTGGTGTTCGTAATTTGTTATTCCTGGTTATTCTTCTCTGTGACGCTTTTATTCTGAACTGCAGTGCATCTGGAAAGTATTCACAGCACTTTACTTTTTCCACATTTTGTTTATGTTACAGCTTTATTCCAAAATGGATGAAATTCATTTTATCCACAAAATTCAACACACAAAACCCATAATGACAAGGTAAAAAAAGTGATTTTTACAAATTTATTAAAAATAAAAAAACTAAGAAATCACATGAACCTAAGTATTCACAGCCTTTGACATGAAGCTCAAAATTGAGCTGAGGTTTCCACTGATCATTCTTGAGATGTTTCTACGCCTTAATTGGAGTCCAACTGAGGTAAATTCAGTTGTTTGGACATGATTTGGAAAGGCACACACCTGTCTACATATAAGGTCCCACAGATGACAGTGCATGTCAGAGCACAAACCAAGCATGAAGTCAAAGGAACTGTCTGTACACCTCTGACACAGGATTTTCTCAAGTCACAAATCTGGGAAAGGGCACAGAAGCACTTTTGCTGTTTCGAAGGTCCCAATGAGCACAGTGGCCTCCATCATCCGTAAATGGAAGTTCGGATCCACCAGGACTCTTCCTAGAGCTGACTGCCCGTCTAAACTGAGTGATCGAGGGAGAAGGCCCTTAGTCAGGGCGGTGACCAAGAACCCGATAGTCACTCTGTCAAAGCTCCAGTATTCATCTGTGGAGAGAGGAGAACCTTCCTGAAGGACAACCATCTCTGTAGCAATACACCAAATCAGGCGTGTATGCTAGAGTGGCCAGACAGAAGCTACTCCTTAGTAAAAGGCACATGGCAGCCTGCCTGGAGTTTGCCAAAAGTCACCTGAACAACTCTCAGACCATGAGAAACAAAATTCACTGGTCTGATGAAACAAAGATTGAACTCTTTGGCAAGAAAGCCAGGTGTCATGTTTGGAGGAAACCAGACACACAGCATGATGCTGCCACCACCATGCTTCACTGTAGGGATATTTTTCAGCGGCAGGAACTGAGAGACTAATCAGGATTGAGGGAAAGATGATTCCACAATGTACAGAGACATCCTGGATGAAAACCTGCTCCAGAGTGCTCTTGACCTCAGACTATGGATGGGCGATATGGCCTAAAATCCATATTGTGATATACACTGCAGCCTCTTGCGATAACGATATATGTCATGATATATAAATTATAATAGAACTATTTCAGAACAGTTTCTGTGTAGGCTCTCAGTTGTCCAGGTGGTTTCCATAGTAGAGAAGCTTTAATCTTCGACTAGACTGGGTTGCTTGACGTGAGGACGTTTCGCTTCAAATCACAGAAGCTTCCTCAGCTAAAATTCTTGCTCTGGTAGTCTGACTTCTGTCTTGACTCTTGTGGAGAAGAGTCACGTCTTCTCCACAAGAGTCAAGACAGAAGTCACTGTGGAGAAGAGTCAAGTCTTCTCCACGAAAGCGAAACGTCCTCACGTCAAGCAACCCAGTCTAGTCCAAGATTCAAGCTTCTCTACTATTTCAGAACAGGTTACATAGACCCTAAGGAAAGCCAAACTGGAAACTGCTGTTTATCCAACTCTTTGCAAGCTGGACAAAATCTATCTTCAAGTGCCAGCAACTTCTGTGCCGTATGAGAGGGCCTTCTCAAAAACTGAAGAGGTAGCAATAAAAAGAGGAACAGACTCAAGCCTAACACCACTGAAATGATCTTGTGTTTAAATAAAATAAACCCCTTTGAAGTGCCTAAATCCCCATCATTTTGTACAACAATTTTCATAACAGTCCCTAGTTGCACAAGCAGCACAAGCATTTGTCAATTTATATCTCTAACTAGTACATTGCTCGTGGGGATCCACGGGCTCTAGATTGGGCAGGGTTTATAAAATAGGTAGGTGACATTTTTCAAGGGTGATAATAAATTGTGCAAAGTTTCTATAATGAGTTGGAATGGCATGTGATTCCACAACATTTTTTGAACCTTAGACCTTAAACCTCAACAGTTTTTAAAAGAACTTAACCCTCTTATTTCCTGTCAATTACGTAATTTTTTAATGTTAATTTACTGTCTTAATGTATTTATAAACTGTTTAGGTTCTTGTTATCATAAACACATTATTATTATTATCTTTATTATTATTATTACTGTTATTATTATATTATTTTTCCTTCTATTTTGTCATTTGATTTTACGAGTAAATAGACCAGAATGGAAATAAGTGTTTTCATTTTCTTGTGTCATCCTTGTATTTTTAAGGCATTTACAACTATATTATGTGCGTACATTGAACTCACACTTAATATATGGATGATTTACCGCCCCCTGCTGGATTGGTGTGTGAGTCCAGAATGTAACTATCAATGTCCATTGATCAGCGTTTTTAGCTAATATAGGTAGCATCTCTAAATATTTATTTAAAAATTGGCGCCATTCATCCTTTACCCAAAATACATAAACATAAAGTGCAAATCTCAGCTCTCCTCAGTTTATGCGTGATCAAAATTACAAGCACGCATGCATGCAGAGCTTTTTGTCTTTTCTGCATTCTGTTGTGTGGGCCGCCCGAAGAGGTACTGCCGGCCCATCCCAGAGGGCACCCTGCCTGAAGACGGGCTTCAGGCACCAGAGGGCGCATTCGCCGCCAGGAACTGGAATTGACAGCTGTCACTCATCACCTTCATCACACCTCACCCACAAAGGCCGGGAGAAGACACCACATCTCTGCCAAGAAATCGTCTAAACCATTCAGATAGACACTCAGCTGTAATCATTGACTCAGCTAAGTTAAGTTGTGACGTCTTTCACATCTGAGCTGGTAGCTATTGTACCTTTTGAGTTTGCAGCTTCTCCACTGACTGCCGAGTTGGAGGGAGTGGTAAGAGTTGCGTTCTCCACTCTTCACTCTTACACTTGTTAAGTGGAGTCTGCACGGATAACCGGAGGAAGTAGTGAGATAAGGAGGTGGTGTTTTCTCCCTCCACCAGGAATAATCTGCTGACTGTTTTACTGGGTGTGTGCACACACACCCACTCTTGACTGTTTCTGTTTCCTGCCAGCAGTACCCGATCTGACAGCTGGAGACGGTGGCCACCTGGGGACTCAGGACTTGGCGTCTCCGGAGTGTTCCAGATCCGTTGGCGGTGGAAATCGTGTGGGTCCCGACTCTTCTCTGGACGGGCGTCTCCTATCCTCGAGCCTGTCCACACGACACCAACTTTATAACTGACCGTAGAATTGAATTGTATCTGTATCCATTGTGCACATTTCACAACATTAAATTGTTACTTCGTATTTCCATTGACCATTCATTTACACCCCCTGTTGTGGGTCCGTGTCATCACACTTTTCACAACACATTCTGCTGTAAACAGGTGTTTTTAATTTGACCAACAGAGACTGTGACGAAAAACATTAAAAGCACTACACTTTTCACTTGTGGTACCGGGGGCATGGCACTTAACATTTAAAACCCCAAACTCCCATGGCGCATTGCAGCATAATGTCCATTGTTTACTGGGTAGCTAAAATTGTTAATTTCTCAAAAAATATTTGTCTCATCAATTTTCTGTTTTTGCAGTGTTTATCCTTGACCAAAATACATAAGCACACCAAACGCTGGGGTGATCATGCTTTCGCGGTAGCTGGCCCCAGACTGTGGAATGAGCTACCTCTTGAGTTACGTACTATTCCTGACCTAGCACTTTTTAAATCTAAGTTAAAGACTTATTTATTTAAACTGGCTTTTAACACTTAGTGGGGAGGTGACATGTTCTGTTATTTTTATGTTGTTTTTTGTTGTGTGGGCCGCTGAAGAGGAGGTACTGCTGGCCCACCATCACCAGAGGGCGCCCTGCCTGGAGTGCGGGCTCCAGGCACCGGAGGGCGCTGCCGCCTCACAGAAGCAGCCAGGGTGACAGCTGTCACCCATCACCTGAGACAGCTGATTCCAATCAACAGGGAGGTATATCAGCAGGACGGCATCTCCACCTCATTGCCGAGATATCGCCCTATCAAAGAGGTAACAATCTCCGCCCAAACGTACTATTAATTACAGTTGTAATTCTTGTTGATTGTTTGTAGGATAGCTGACTACTGGACAACTTTTGGATAAGTACTCACCTTCCTACATTCCGTTATTGTTGTTGACGAGAGGTGGAGGTGGAATCTCCACCCTCCGTGTTGCTGGGTGCAGCCGCACCCACACCTGACTGTTTCTGTTCCTTGCCAGCAGTACCGGATCCGACGAGCGGAGGCAGTGGCCACCTGGGAGTTCGGGACTTGGCGGCTCCAGTATTCCCGGGGTTCGGTGGCAGAGGAAATCGGGTTGGTTCCGGTTCGACTTGGACAGACGTCTCCTATCGTCGAGCCTGCCCACACGACACCGTTGTAATTGGACTCACTTTCAATATTGTAATCGGCTGTGTTTGTTGTGCCTGTTTCACAACAGTAAAAACAGTGTTATTTGACTCCTCCATTGTCCGTTCATTTGCGCCCCCTGTTGTGGGTCCGTGTTCCAACACTTTCACAACACTTTTTTATGTGTTGTTTTAAAATTTTATTTTACACTCAACAAAAATATAAACGCAACACTTTTGGTTTTGCTCCCATTTTGTATGAGATGAACTCAAAGATCTAAAACTTTTTCCACATACACAATATCACCATTTCCCTCAAATATTGTTCACAAACCAGTCTAAATCTGTGATAGTGAGCACTTCTCCTTTGCTGAGATAATCCATCCCACCTCACAGGTGTGCCATATCAAGATGCTGATTAGACACCATGATTAGTGCACAGATGTGCCTTAGACTGCCCACAATAAAAGGCCACTCTGAAAGGTGCAGTTTTATCACACAGCACAATGCCACAGATGTCGCAAGATGTGAGGGAGCGTGCAGTTGGCATGCTGACAGCAAGAATGTCAACCAGAGCTGTTGCTCGTGTATTGAATGTTCATTTCTCTACCATAAGCCATCTCCAAAGGCATTTCAGAGAATTTGGCAGTACATCCAACCAGTCTCACAACCCCAGACCACGTGTAACCACACCAACCCAGGACCTCCATATCCAGCATGTTCACCTCCAGGATCGTCTGAGACCAGCCACTCGGACAGCTGCTGAAACAATCGGTTTGCATAACCAAAGAATTTCTGCACAAACTGTCAGAAACCGTCTCAGGGAAGCTCATCTGCATGCTCGTCATCTTCATCGGGGTCTCGACCTGACTCCAGTTCATCGTCGTAACCGACTTGAGTGGGCAAATGCTCACATTCGCTGGCGTTTGGCACATTGGAGAGGTGTTCTCTTCACGGATGAATCCCGGTTCACACTGTCCAGGGCAGATGGCAGACAGTGTGTGTGGCGTCGTGTGGGTGAGCGGTTTTCTGATGTCAGTGTTGTGGATTGAGTGGCCCATGGTGGCGGTGGGGTTATGGTATGGGCAGGCGTCTGTTATGGACGAAGAACCCAGGTGCATTTTATTGATGGCATTTTGAATGCACAGAGATACCGTGACGAGATCCTGAGGCCCATTGTTGTGCCATACATCCAAGAACATCACCTCATGTTGCAGCAGGATAATGCACGGCCCCATGTTGCAAGGATCTGTACACAATTCTTGGAAGCTGAAAATGTCCCAGTTCTTGCATGGCCGGCATACTCACCAGACATGTCACCCATTGAGCATGTTTGGGATGCTCTGGACCGGCGTATACGACAGCGTGTACCAGTTTCTGCCAATATCCAGCAACTTCACACAGCCATTGAAGAGGAGTGGACCAACATTCCACAGGCCACAATTGACAACCTGATCAACTCTATGCGAAGGAGATGTGTTGCACTGCATGAGGCAAATGGTGGTCACACCAGATACTGACTGGTATCCCCCCCCAATAAAACAAAACTGCACCTTTCAGAGTGGCCTTTTATTGTGGGCAGTCTAAGGCACACCTGTGCACTAATCATGGTGTCTAATCAGCATCTTGATATGGCACACCTGTGAGGTGGGATGGATTATCTCAGCAAAGGAGAAGTGCTCACTATCACAGATTTAGACTGGTTTGTGAACAATATTTGAGGGAAATGGTGATATTGTGTATGTGGAAAAAGTTTTAGATCTTTGAGTTCATCTCATACAAAATGGGAGCAAAACCAAAAGTGTTGCGTTTATATTTTTGTTGAGTGTATATGTGTTTTATTTTGTAAATTTGTGTTTTTAATGTTAAGCACTTTGGACACCAGTCGGTGCTGTAAAGCGCTTTATAAATAAATGTTGATTGATTGATTGATTGAAACGGAAAATGTCAGCTCTCCCTGGTTTCGCCGTGATCGAAGTCTTACACACGCACACACACAGAGGCCACTTGCTATTATAATATAGATTACATACAGCATTTTATGATGCCACAATCATATTATAACACAAGTATATTATTAATGTCCTCAAACAAAAATATAGCCAAAAATTTAAAGATCCACATAGCACCTTCATCTTTAAAACATGCATAACACTGCCTTACTGTTTCATGACACCTTGCCCTGTATTGTTCCATGCAAGTGCTATGCTAAAGATTGGCCAGCAGATGTTGCCATGTTTAATTTTATCAAATGCTTTGAAACACTGAGCCATTTCAACACAAACACTTCATACTGATTCAGTGGTTCAAAAAGCTTTGGTTTCTCCATCAATCATAGTCGTGCTACCTCTCATATCCGGAAATGTTGCCCTACACACTCTACAGAGTATAGTTTGTTGCTACTCCTCAGGTGGCTTAAATCCGAACCACATCCAAATAATGGATGTTGCACCGGTCTTTTTCACCAGCTCCTCCATTTCACTTTCAGTCATGTTGCAGCTCCTTTTTAATAAATTAAAAAGAAAAACTTTTTCATGTTGTCATTATGGGGTGTTGTGAGTAGAATTTTGAAGGTAAAAATGAATTTAATCCATTTTGGAATAAGGCTGTAACAAAATAAAATGTGGAAAAAAGTGAAGCTCTGTGAATACTTTCCTGATGCACTGTAACTGATACTTGTGCTTTTCCTCTGCTTCACTTCTTGTTCACAGCACTCGGGCTTCTGGTTCACCCACACGCTTCCTGCATTGACTGACTTGCACACTATTTAACCTCACACTGCCTCTCACTCCAGTGTGAGAATGACTAGCGCCAGTGCTTCTTTTCCTGCATTGTTTATCCGTGTTTCTTAGTATCTGAGTTTGCCATCTTTTGCCCTTGTTCACTGATATGTTTGCTAACTGTGCTCTGACTCTCAGCTTCATTTCTTGTATTGCTTCTTGGCTCATTCCCACACAGACATTTTTACTACGTGGACTGATTTCAGTATATTTTCTGACCTCCTGCGCGTTTAGCTGGTTTACTTGCCTGCTGAAGCCCTCAAGTGTGCTATACTACATTGAATTGCTTTCCTACTGTGTTGCTATCACATCCTGTGAAGCTGTTGTAAATAAAGATTGTTATTTTTACCTAGCAGTGTGGGTCTCTGCTCAGGGGTCACCAGTCATGTTAAACACATTACATCTACAACCAGTCCAAAGCTCTATGTGATGTGTGCAGCCTGTCAAACATTTATTTATTTGTTCAAAAAGTATGACAAAAGGAAAAAAAAACAAGTGTCTCTACATGAAGGTGTTATTAATGTATAAATGTTTGAAAAAGTGCTAATTTTGTCACCTGTTTTTGGTCTTTTGTCAAATGTTCTTTTTAGTTGTTTTTTTTAATAATGTTCATATTTAGTCATTCACATATTTTTAGTCATGTTTTAGACAACTAAAAGCCTGTTAATTTTAGTCTAGTTTTACGCAAAAGAGAACTCAATGTATGTTTGTGTTGTCTCAGTCAACACATTTTAGCATTTTTGATAAAAACACATTACATTATTTCTGATTACCATTTCAGCCAATATAGTGTTTCACACATCTGAAATAATGAATGTTATCATTACCTGACAAAATACAATTGTAGAATGAATGGTTTGTGGTGTTTTCCCCCAATATTTTAAATCCGCAAGGCTTCCCATCAGTTACAATGAGACATTCAGTTTTCTTGTAAATCCACGATGCTGTGGGAGTGCAGGTCTTCTGAAATGAAACATTTGTTGGATGTAGTTATTCTATTTGCATGTTCAGAATTGGCTGGCAATTTGGTAAAGCAAAGCAGAATAAAATATAATAAATAATTCAAGACATAGTGTTTTTATCTACTGTAAGAGCCACAACTTGAGGCAATTTAATTTAAATATTGAATCTGCTGTGGCAACCCCGAGTGAAAAACAAGAGAGCAGCCGAAGGGACCTACATGATGCACACTTCATATGTCATTATTTTGTAATAAATGACGTTAAAAATAAATAATGTTGAAAACACTGATATTAGATGGATATACCATTCACTACTGTGTTCAAATATATACACACAGCAACTTTAATATGAGCCTCGGAGAGCTGAACAGTGTAAATGTAAAGTATTTTTTCATTAAATGTTTGTCATTGGCGTCAGAAGGATTTTCTCTGCAGCACATTTATTATTTATTTTTGACTAATCGCGTGATCATATAGTGTAATTAGTGCTGTTATTAAATTCACCCTTATTAAACACAAACATTTTGGCTTTTAGGTTCCTAGTTTGTAAGAAAATGTAAGTTAACTTTCTGGGGGCTGGTGTCCACTGTAATGGCCTTTACAGATCTATGCTCAAACACACAGGAGGATGATCCCCCCAGCCCCCCTCCTGCAGACAGGAGACGGGGGAGACAAACAAAACGGAGATGACGTTATTTTAAAACAGATTTTTGAACGTTTTGAATGCACAGACGTCCCACACATTCTTAAATGCGCCCACAGGACACTTTATATCTTGCGTCCAGCCTCGATCATTTTGCGTCAAGACAGTGTCGGCACGAACTCTGCTGAATGAGACGCATTTTGTAAAACATAAGAGCCCAGCGTCCATTATCTGTGAGTCACCAAACACAATACACATAATTATGACTTCTCTCTCTCTCTCTCACACACACACACACACACACACACACACACACACACACACACACACACACACACACACACACACACACACACACACACACACACACACACACACACACACACACACACAACTGTTGCAGCATAACATGACAATATATACCAATGTTCATGGCACATATTGCTGCTGGTGCAGTGGATTGTATGTAGTAAGACACCTGGCACATTTGTTGCTGGTCATAGACAGCAACAAATAGATTATTTTCTGCAGAGTCACCTGGACTTAAACAGGTAGGAAATTTTGAAGCTTCCACGAGAGCCAGAGATTTCTCCCTTAATATCAACACTGCAAAATGTTTAAGTGAAGTAAATTATGGAATTATGGAATGCTCAGGGCGCTGAGACACGTTATCATACATTATCTATTGAAGAAAGATAAAAATTCTTTGACACAACATAACAGTTGCGCCACAGACCTTCCTTCAGAAATAGAAGATGTTTGGCTGAACACCAACGAAAAGGTCCCAGAAACAGTTTTGTGGGGTCATATGCGGACACAAAAACCCTGGGCATTTTTTGCACACATCCTAATTTCCCGTTTCCCAAAAGAAATGCTTTCATTAGGTGAAATACCAAATGCAAGAGAAGAAGCTCTCCTGTGCGAGTGTACATGTGTGCATCTGCATGTGTCAGAGAGGGAGGGAGGGCAGTCCAGTAAATATATTATGCATTAGCCAGGTGTGCAGAGGGGCACTGCTAATTGCCCCTCCACTAATGTTTAATGTACAGAAAAGAATGGGGAGGGATGGAGGGGAACTGTTAGGAAGCTATACAAGACAGAAGATTAAAAAAATCAAAATAAAGTGAACGGAGGATGTAGGAAAGAGGAAAGCAGGGACGAAGAGAAAGGTAGTGTAGCGGCTATGCTGTCTCTCATCTGCATTATGTTTCTGGTTTGACTCCTCCCCTTCACTCCCCTCGGGACACAAACTCGTGATCTCTGGCATGGGAGGCGGACACACTGACCAGTTGGCTAAAAACCCGGCCTCTAGCCTGAGTGCCCAGAGTATCCTTTAGCTGTTGAGGGAGTGAGGCCTATTGACTACAACTGTACAGCGACTCCAGCTGGCCTCCGTCACACTAGCATTCAACATGGAGAGTGGCTGTAATCTGAAGAAAGAAATGACAAGCTTCTGAGTACACTAATGACCGCATTAGATATTTACCCAAAACATTCTCTGCAACTACCAAATGCCCTAATCGAGCATATTAATAGATATTACAACCTTGAGTTACACTTCGTCTGGGTTAAACTTGCCAATATGGAAGTTCTTTCAAAACAATTCATATGGCACTCAGCAATTTTCCCTAGTGCATATAGTTACATCTGGGTCCCCGTGGGGAGCACATTATTATTTACTTTAATTTTTACTCTAACTGGCACAGCCAGTGTCAAAAATGTATTCAATACATGTAAACCAGACTGGACAAAATAAGTAACAAATAATAAATACATACTTTTCAACACAACTGATTCCCGCTAATTTTACATCTCCTGAAGCGGCACACAGTAATCACAGAGAATATTGTTGTGCTGTCCAATGCTGCTTCTTGCTTGGTAAAAGTAAGCCCCTTCAGCTGTTCCCTTGTTTGCACTCGGGGTCACCACAGCTAATCCAAGGTGGACCAGAATGTTGAATTGGCACAGGTTTTACACCGGATGCCCTTCCTGACGCAACTCCACATTACATGGAGAAATGTGGGGTTTGAACTGGGAACTTTCTGCACTGAAACAAAGAGCACTAACCACTTGTTCACCGCTTCTTGCTTGGTAATATTACATATTTTAAAGTTCCACATGAGTCATTAAACATCACATTGCCACAGTCACCTTTATTTCTTTTAACTCTTTCATTTGGCCAACCGTAGTCAATACGCCGGTAAACATAGACGTCACTAATAACTAGTGCAAACTGCTGTAAAGTCTGTGTCCAAACCACAGCTGTCCCGTTGAGAATCCTAACGTGGCGTTGCTTCCTCTCCAAGACTTCATGGTCACATTCTTGCAAAATTAGATAAACTTGGACGGCTTTCTCATACACACGCAAAAAAAAAAAATAAAGTAAAAAACTAAGTAAAAAACCGTGGTGTAAACAATTGGACAATAAATTAATCTGACTGTTGATGGAGCAATGCATTCTGGTTGGATTTTTCCTATATGTGGTACTGTAGGGAGAATTGGAAAAAAAAAAAAACATTGCAGGCAAATATGCTTTGGTTCAGCAAAGCAATGACTTAGTGGTTAGCAATGCTGCCTCACAGCAAGAAAGTCGCAGGTTCCCTTCCAAACTGGTTGTTTCTGTGTGGAGTTTTCATGTTCTCCCCCTGCAAGCGTGGATTCCCTCTGGGTGTTCTGGCTTCCTCCCATTTCCAAAGACATGCAGGTGAATTGGTGACTCAAAATTGACTTTAGGTGTGAAAGTCAATGTGTTTGTCTGGCTGTATGTCGCTCTACAATGGACTGGCGGCCTGTCTAGGTTGTACCCTACCTCTCGCCCAGTGTCCACTGGGATAGGCTCCAGGACCTAGAGAACAAAGGCGCAAGTCTTTTGGGTCCTGGTGCTTTGGGTCTTACTGTATGGTTGTGAGACTTGGATGCAAACCAGTGACTAAGATGTCTTTAGCATGCTGTCGCTTCAGAGAATCCTTGGATACCAATGGAATGACTTTGTGTCAAATGAAAGAAACTCAAATGAGTAGGATGACTTGCATTGTGAGGGAAAGTCAGTTATGACATTCTGGCCATGTGCGCGCTACTCTGGGCCTGATCAGGTGCGCAGGTGAATCGGTGTTGAGGAATCCAGCAACTGGAAAAGACTAATGGAACAATCACATTTCACCTGATTATGGCAGATAGCTGGCTACTTTTGAGACATGTGAATGGACCGGCTGTCTGCCTGGGTGGTGGCTATCCAGGACCTGTGCAATTCTGTGTTGTGGTGGATGTGGTGATGCACAACGTCAGTGCATACTGCTAGATTTGACAATCATCAATTAGCATCATTAGTTCCTGAGCGAAAGCAGTCCAAAGTAGGCAGACACTATGAGATGAACAAAGAAACAACTATAATCTCTTGAGACTGTAACAGACACACACACACACCTACAGCCATGAAGGATATTTAGAAGAGTCTTACCCCTTAGGGACTATCTTGTCGGGGGGATATGGACTGCGTGTATGTGTGTGTAGTCAAAACAGCATCGTGTTTCTCTTGTTGCAGAGCTGAAGAGCCGCTCAGAGCTCAGCTAAACTGTGAGTGTGCGAGTGTCTCCAGAGGGTTTGTGTATGTGTGTGTGTGTGTGTGTGTGTGTGTGTGTGTGTGTGTGTGTGTGTGTGTGTGTGTGTGTGTGTGTGTGTGTGTGTGTAAGGTCCAGTGAGTTTCTAGCTGATAAACAAGGCTAGCTAAGCCGCTAGAAAGGCACTGCACTGGCACATGATGCCCTGTTCTTAACACGCATACATGTTCATGCACAACCAGACCAGGCTGGCCACTGATAAGGAGTCATCGCTGGCATACACACAGCACACTGAGGGAACGCACCCTTATTGGACACAAGGATGAGTTTGCAAGCATGCAAGCATATACACACACACGCATACACACACAGGAAAATTAATCCAAACCAAACCCACCATGAGATTTGACCTTCCTCCTTGCTTAATTGCAGATGACCCAAAATGACATTTTTCAACACGGTGAAGGAGTCGGCTCATATCTGCATTTATATGTACTCCACTTTGCACAGATCATCTACACAAGGTAACCTGGACATTATTACACACAGTTTGTTTCATATCTGCTTTGCAGCATCAGGCACACCATGCAATAGTCTTATGCAGGCATTAAGGTGCCTGTATGCTTCAAAAGAAGTGGGCCTATTAGGATAAAAAGTACAACATATTCATAGTTTTTCAGTGCTCAGATTGAGAATATTTGAGTTCTTTCACTATTAAGCTTCCAAACAGAACTTACTTTTGGGTCATTCCATATGAAATGAGCCAAATTGAGAACATCTTCCAGTTTTATGGTCTCAGAATTGCTGTTTTTTTATATTTTGTGGTATGAGGTGTAAGAGGAAGATTGCACTTTGTTCCAGTTAAATATCTCCACCCATTCCGATTTTATAGGCTGTTGAAAAAGGGGGCGTGGCAACGTTAACCCTTTGCTATTGGTTTGTAAGCATTTATAAGAGGCTCTAACTCAAAAACTAAACAAGATATCAATTTGATTTTTTCAGAGTGTATTAACTCTGTCTTAAACTCTCACAAAAAATGATTTTTACAAACATTAACCCTCCACTAGCCACACAGGATCATGGTGAAAATTGAAATTTGAATGGTACTGAAGCAAAATCAGCTGAATATAGGCTCAATTTTCTCACATACCATTGAATATAGTGCTTTGCTTTTAGTTTTCTGGAAAGCACATGCCAGGGGCTTCCAAAGGAAGTGAACTCCAGACTGATGCTGTTATTTATTTCAGAGCAATGTTAACCCTTTTCAGCCTTGGTTGCCAGGTGGGGCACTTTTGGACCCCTTTTTTCACCATGTGGGTATCTTCTGATATTAAAAAACTATGTATCATCTAAAAGCCCTTGATATGTGCTGCTAGAAAAATTACCCACTGATATAAAACAAACACCCCTACACATAGAATTAAAGCCCTCTTTTCAGGGTATATCCCACTTTTTGCATATATTTTAATGTACAGTCATATCAATCAATCAATCAATTTTTTTATATAGCGCCAAATCACAACAAACAGTTGCCCCAAGGCGCTTTATATTGTAAGGCAAGGCCATACAATAATTATGTAAAACCCCAACGGTCAAAACGACCCCCTGTGAGCAAGCACTTGGCTACAGTGGGAAGGAAAAACTCCCTTTTAACAGGAAGAAACCTCCAGCAGAACCAGGCTCAGGGAGGGGCAGTCTTCTGCTGGGACTGGTTGGGGCTGAGGGAGAGAACTAGGAAAAAGACATGCTGTGGAGGGGAGCAGAGATCGATCACTAATGATTAAATGCAGAGTGGTGCATACAGAGCAAAAAGAGAAAGAAACAGTGCATCATGGGAACCCCCCAGCAGTCTAAGTCTATAGCAGCATAACTAAGGGATGGTTCAGGGTCACCTGATCCAGCCCTAACTATAAGCTTTAGCAAAAAGGAAAGTTTTAAGCCTAATCTTAAAAGTAGAGAGGGTGTCTGTCTCCCTGATCTGAATTGGGAGCTGGTTCCACAGGAGAGGAGCCTGAAAGCTGAAGGCTCTGCCTCCCATTCTACTCTTACAAACCCTAGGAACTACAAGTAAGCCTGCAGTCTGAGAGCGAAGCACTCTATTGGGGTGATATGGTACTACGAGGTCCCTAAGATAAGATGGGACCTGATTATTCAAAACCTTATAAGTAAGAAGAAGAATTTTAAATTCTATTCTAGAATTAACAGGAAGCCAATGAAGAGAGGCCAATATGGGTGAGATATGCTCTCTCCTTCTAGTCCCCGTTAGTACTCTAGCTGCAGCATTTTGAATTAACTGAAGGTTTTTTAGGGAACTTTTAGGACAACCTGATAATAATGAATTACAATAGTCCAGCCTAGAGGAAATAAATGCATGAATTAGTTTTTCAGCATCACTCTGAGACAAGACCTTTCTGATTTTAGAGATATTGCGTAAATGCAAAAAAGCAGTCCTACATATTTGTTTAATATGCGCTTTGAATGACATATCCTGATCAAAAATGACTCCAAGATTTCTCACAGTATTACTAGAGGTCAGGGTAATGCCATCCAGAGTAAGGATCTGGTTAGACACCATGTTTCTAAGATTTGTGGGGCCAAGTACAATAACTTCAGTTTTATCTGAGTTTAAAAGCAGGAAATTAGAGGTCATCCATGTCTTTATGTCTGTAAGACAATCCTGCAGTTTAGCTAATTGGTGTGTGTCCTCTGGCTTCATGGATAGATAAAGCTGGGTATCATCTGCGTAACAATGAAAATTTAAGCAATACCGTCTAATAATACTGCCTAAGGGAAGCATGTATAAAGTGAATAAAATTGGTCCTAGCACAGAACCTTGTGGAACTCCATAATTAACTTTAGTCTGTGAAGAAGATTCCCCATTTACATGAACAAATTGTAATCTATTAGACAAATATGATTCAAACCACCGCAGTGCAGTGCCTTTAATACCTATGGCATGCTCTAATCTCTGTAATAAAATTTTATGGTCAACAGTATCAAAAGCAGCACTGAGGTCTAACAGAACAAGCACAGAGATGAGTCCACTGTCCGAGGCCATAAGAAGATCATTTGTAACCTTCACTAATGCTGTTTCTGTACTATGATGAATTCTAAAATCTGACTGAAACTCTTCAAATAGACCATTCCTCTGCAGATGATCAGTTAGCTGTTTTACAACTACCCTTTCAAGAATTTTTGAGAGACAAGGAAGGTTGGAGATTGGCCTATGATTAGCTAAGATAGCTGGGTCAAGTGATGGCTTTTTAAGTAATGGTTTAATTACTGCCACCTTAAAAGCCTGTGGTACATAGCCAACTAACAAAGATAGATTGATCATATTTAAGATCGAAGCATTAAATAATGGTAGGGCTTCCTTGAGCAGCCTGGTAGGAATGGGGTCTAATAAACATGTTGATGGTTTGGATGAAGTAACTAATGAAAATAACTCAGACAGAACAATCGGAGAGAAAGAGTCTAACCAAATACCGGCATCACTGAAAGCAGCCAAAGATAACAATACGTCTTTGGGATGGTTATGAGTAATTTTTTCTCTAATAGTTAAAATTTTGTTAGCAAAGAAAGTCATGAAGTCATTACTAGTTAAAGTTAATGGAATACTCAGCTCAATAGAGCGCTGACTCTTTAACAGCCTGGCTACAGTGCTGAAAAGAAACCTGGGGTAAATGTACACAATACATAGGAGTTATGGTGCATAGTTACCTAAAATGCATAAATAATACATGTACAACAGCTCTTTTTCATTTTTTTAAATATAAAATATGTAAACCTTGAACTAACTAATTATGTTAACATCCTAATGCATTCTGTTATTCACAATCAACCCTTGTACCTCTGGTTCTGGACAAAAAAAGCCCACAATTTTGCCAGGCTACTCTGTAAATATTGACTTCTACTCTGTTGCCAACTTCAGGCTGTCAAACCATGCCTGCACTCTGGAAGCTTCTTGACTAGATAAAACATAGTTCCTTCCAAGTCCAGTGGTGTCTGGAGCATCCATCAAGAGAATGTGAGTCAAAGGTACCCAGCATTCGTCCACCCTACGAGGCCAGTGGAAATTTGAGGCTGGTCCATTTGGATGCATAAATGAAACTTTGACATCGTCATTCTCTTGAGATTGCTCAATGATATTTGCCAACCACCAATGGCCATCATACAAGCAGGCCACATAATGACCAGGGATACAGTCCGCCAGTTTTAGAGGCTCAGGTATAGGGGTACCGCACTCAAATCCGACCTCCTCTTCACCCGACAAACGTTTGACGAGAATGGTACCATTCCTAGTTACACTGAACAGTGGTTATCCCTGGTACCCAGAACTTTCTTAGCCCCCTCAAATCTCTTCAGCTGCTGCTTTGAGTGCTTCTGAACATCCTTACTCTCAACAAAAATTGTCTCAACCCCCTTGATATTTGCGTGAGCCCACTCAAATAAGTCATGGGGAGTAAGAATATGAACCGAAGCAATTGCTTTCATACTGTGCCTGGCTGCCTCCCGCTTGATTGTGCCCCCTATTCCATCGCAACGACTCTTTCCATGAGAAGTGGCAAAAAAATGCCATTCTGCTTCCATGCCAAAGTCTTCCTTGTGATGGAGAAGGTTGCAAAAGTTCTTGAAATTTTTATATTGGGAGGCTGCCCCATCGCTGAAGTAATATGCTTTGCTTAAAGTTGTCGGGATACCTGTTTTGATCAGGGGCACAACCTGAGTGAGGAAATAATGAACTGCAATTGTGTCGTGTTGCAAATGATTGCTGATTACACATATGCTTCGACAATGCAGGGAATCATTCATCTTGTAGTACACAGTAAAGGGATGTAGGGTTGCTTGGGAATTATCCCAGTGGTAACCCTGTGCTGCATCCTGTACTACAAACGAGTAATTCTCAGCAAAGTCAAGCAGAATGATGCATTCATCTTCCCCCACGTTAGTTTTTAGCTTTTCCAGAAAAGCCCCCTGATTCTTAGCAATAAAGTGATGGGTGGTTAGTTTATCAACCATGGAAGCCAACTTCTCAGTGTAGACCTGACAATCAAGAACATGCTCTACAATAGTTGTTCTGTCAACGGTAACCCATTGCTTGAATCTAATTTCCTCAAGCCCTGCCACAGCCAACTGTTCCTCTAGAAAAGAGACAAGTGCCTCATTTCCCAGACATAGCTCACATCGGTGAAGCATGCAAGTTTTTGACTGCACTGAACAGACCATCTTTGACATCAACTCATGATAATCAATTTTATCACCTGGCAAGCTTGCTAACAATAATTTGACATTTTGGTGTATAGTACAAACACTTACTGAGTGGGTCCCCTTTGCTCCAACATTAACACATTGCTTGGGTCTCAATTCACAAAATTTGGACAAGCCTATGTACATATTACTGTACATTAGAATACATGCAAAAAGTGTGATATACCCTGAAAAGAGGACTTTAATTCTATGTGTAGGGGTGTTTGTTTTATATCAGTGTGTAATTTTTCTAGCAGCACATATCAAGGGCTTTTAGATGATACAAAGTTTTTGAAAATCAGAAGATACCCACATGGTGAAAAAGAGGGTCAAAAAGTGCCCCGCCCGGCAACCAAGGCTGAAAAGGGTTAACATTGCTCTGAAATAAATAACAGCATCAGTCTGGAGTTCACTTCCTTTGGAAGCCCCTGGCATGTGCTTTCCAGAAAACTAAAAGCAAAAGCACTATATTCAATGGTATGTGAGAAAATTGAGCCTATATTCGGCTGATTTTGCTTCAGTACCGTTCAAATTTCAATTTTCACCCTGATCCTGTGAGGCCAGTGGAGGGTTAATGTTTGTAAAAATCATTTTTTCTGAGAGTTTAAGACAGAGTTAATACATTCTGAAAAAAATCAAATTGATATCTTATTTAGTTTTTGAGTTAGAGCCTCTTAAAAATGCTTACAAACTAATAACAAAGGGTTAACGTTGCCACGCCCCCTTTTTCAACAGCCTATAAAATCAGAATGGGTGGAGATATTTAACTGGAATGAAGTGCAATCTTCCTCTTACACCTCATACCACAAAATATAAAAAACAGAGCAATTCTGAGATCATGAAACTGGAAGCCTTGGTCTTTTCATATGGAATGACCCTTTTGTATTATCTACTTTAAATGCAACTATCAGCCACAACTTATAGTATTGCTTGACAGATCACATCACTAACACCCTGTCACACCTTAACGATTTAGCCAGCATATGCCAAGCATATTAAAAACACTAACATATGCGGGCGTACGTCTAATACATTATGGGTAAGTTTTGTACAAGTTCAGAGCACACTGAAGCACGCTGACATATGTCATAATACAGCAAATAGGCCTACGCTGAAAATTTTTTGGACATGCATAATATTTTCAATGTATGCCAACGTATGTGTAATACATGTATGTTGTGTGGGCCGCTGAAGAGGAGGTACTGCTGGCCCACCACCAGAAGGAGCCGGCTTGGACAGTTCGCCGGCTCTTGGATGTCCGTCGAATGGGCCGGGGTTTCCAGTATTTGGTGGACTTGGAGGGGTATGGACCCGAAGAACGCTCCTGGGAGGAGCTTCATCCTGGACCCGGCCCTCCTGGCCGATTTCTATCGTCGCCACCCGGACAAGCCTGGTCGGGCGCCAGGAGGCGCCCGTTGGGGGGGGGGGGGTCCTGTTGTGTGGGCCGCTGAAGAGGAGGTACTGCTGGCCCACCACCAGAAGGCGCCCTGCCTGATGTGCGGGCTTCAGGCACGAGAGGGCGCTGCCGCCTCAGGAACAAGCCGTGGTGACAGCTGTAACCCATCATCCGTGACAGCTGTCACTAATCATCACATCTGGTATAAAAGCAGGAAGACACCTCCACCAAACTGCCGAGATATCATCTTCATCTGGAGGTAATACTCTCAGCCTTTTGTGATTTATAAATCTGTTATTGTGAGTGTTTGCAGGAGAACAGGTCGTTTTTGCGGAGGCTGTGCAAGACGGCGCTCCTTTTCATCTGAGACCGCTGCAACGTGTTGAGTGAGAGGTGGAGGTGGCATTCCCACCATTGTTACTGGGTGTTCACACACCCACCCTTTGACTGTCTTTTGCTTTCTGCCAGCAGTACCAGATCCGACACGCCGGGAAGGTGGCCACCTGGGGACTCCGGGACTTGGCGGCTCCAGTATTCCTCGGGTTCAGGTGGCGGTGGAAATCGTGTGGTTCCGGTTCGTTTCCAGACGGGCGTCTCCTATCGTCGAGCCTGCCCACACGACACCTTTATTAATTGACTGTTGCACATTCTGAATCTGCTGTGTTTGGTTGTGACATTCACAACAGTAAAGTGTTATAATTTGACTCCTTCCATTGTCCGTTCATTTACGCCCCCTGTTGTGGGTCCGTGTCACTACACTTTCCCAACACATGTAGGTAAGTTATCTGATTGTTGACACACATTTCTTTTAAGTTACTCATAAGTCAAAATACATCCACTGATGCTCTCCATTGACTGGCTGAACAACCGAAAGTTGCGGTCCTCATGCGAACACATTCAGACTGTGTCAAATATTAAAACCATTCACACACAGACTAAAATGCAGCCGATCTGGTCTGTGTAAGCCTGATCCCATCATATCTCAAAAGAACACCAAGACACAGACTAAATATAAAGCCTTAATCTTACCTATTCGTCTCAGTCGGATTCATCATCAAAGCCAATGAAAACGTACCCACATGAAGTGTCCTGATTTTGGAAAACAACGTCTGAAAATACTTTAGTTCCTTGTCGTGCCTGAAGAAATGTAGCATTGTAAAAGAAGTCCCTCTGTGTTTTGTGCATTTCTCAGCCTGAACCAGAGAACCCTGGCACTTTGTGCTACAACAAGAAAATTAACTTATTTTAAAGTTGAAAAAGTCACAGTGCCTCATTCATTCATTCACATTAGTTTACCACAGACATCAGTCGATTCAGTGGAACCAGTTCCCAATTCGGATTAGGGAGACAGACACCCTCTCTACTTTTAAGATTAAGCTTAAAACTTTCCTTTTTGAAAAAGCTTATAGTTAGGGCTGGATCAGGTGACCCTGAACCATCCCTTAGTTATGCTGCTATAGACTTAGACTGCTGGGGGGTTTCCCATGATGCACCCAGTGTTTCTTTTTATTCACCTCTTTTTGCTCTGTATGCACCACTCTGCATTTAATCATTGGTGATTGATCTCTGCTCTCTTCCACAGCATGTCTTTTTCCTGATTCTCTCCACTCAGCCCCAACCAGCCCCAGCAGAAGACTGCCCCTCCCTGAGCCTGGTTCTGCTGGAGGTTTCTTCCTGTTAAAAGGAAGTTTTTCCTTCCCATTGTCGCCAAGTGCTTGCTTACAGGAGGTCGTTTTGACCGTTGGGGTTTTTCTGTAATTACTGTATGGCTTTTGCCTTACAATATAAAGCGCGTTGGGGCAACTGTTGTGATTTGGCGCTATATAAATAAAATTGATTTGATTTGATTGCTACGTTAGCTCCACGTCATCTTCTCCATTTTTTTGTGGAAGCGTTCCAGCGTTACATTCAGGCCTGGCGTGTGTACTACAGCATTTTCACGTGGTTTCACTGGATCTGTGACAATGGAGAAATTTATTGAATGGAACACTTTTTGAAAATGACAAAGAAAAAGATTGTATAGCAGAAGTTCAGTTTCAGTGTAGACAAGGCCTTAAAAACGTGGGATGAAATGAAATTAAAATATTAAATGATGGATTATTTTCTTGGGGGTGTTATGACAAATCCAGGGGGAGCTCTAGCACAGAGACAGCTGCATAACGTATTCAACATATCCATCGTATTCTGTGCATTTTTCATACGTTGGCATATTCTGGCTAAATTGTCAAGGTGTGAGAGGGCCCCAAAAGGTCTCAACATTTCTTTGGGCTCCTTTACCGATTCTGCTGCTACTATTAAACTGAACTATGGCATATAGACACAAATGGATTACATTATATACTCTGTCAGATGGATTAGCACAATTCAAGTTATGGCTGCTACAGTGTGGCAAAAATCATGTAAATAAATGATGTCTTTTTAAGAAAATCTTTCTCTGTGCCATTCTGTGCTTCTTCATCATATGGATTACTAGGTCAGGAGTGGGACAAATAATTCCCACATACTCCAATGTGAGAACAGATTATTGTAAGAGGAAGGCACAGCTTTCATTGCAAGCATAAAAACGGCTCTTAAAATAAATTTAAATCAGAAAAAAATAAAATAAAATTCAGAATAGCATAAAGTTAATACTTTACATGACAGTAGTATACTTTATCATACAAATGTGTCTTCTTTTTGAACCATTCTGAATTCAAGTAGTCTAAACTAAACAATTCATTGATGAAAACACCCAACGCTGTTTTCCAGAGAATTTCACTCAAGGACATGAATTTTTCCTGCCCTCTATTGTTTTCCTATTCAGGTTTGTTCGATTCAACAGCCCGGTAATTTGTTTGTAATTGTGTGCAAATCAACATGAGCCCCATTAAGTTCAAGACATAATGTTGTAGGCTCCACCAATCACCAATTACATGAGCTTGTTTTGTCCCATTAAAAAGCAAAAAACAAAAATTCAAATCCACCCCCTGCTGAACAGTCAATAGAATTTCAAACAAAGCTCTCAGAAAGCCATTTAATGGTTCAACAAGTCATAAAACAAACCCGATACAATACAGGACTAACTCAGTGTGGCTGCACACACATTGATTTCACAAATGCTAAAACTGTAAGTACAAGAATACGTGTTTGTAACAATAAAAGAAAAGCCACTCGGATGTATTTGCAGAAAACATATTATTGTCTTGAATTAAGCCAATCCAGATGTGTAAGGTCTCTGGGTTTTATAAGAGCCAGTTGTCCTATGAAAAACTGTGCTCTGCCAAAGGGCGACATTAAACTGCTCTAATGGCAAAAGCAGACAGGAAACAAGAGCCAGGCAGAGAAAGAATAATAGAAAAGTAAGAAAGGCTAAGTAAAGCATAAACCTGACTGAATTTTATACACAGAGGCTGAAAAATAGAGAATATACCATGACTGATGATATTAAATGCACAGTCAGGTACATAAGTGTTTGGGCACTTTTTATAATGCTGAATCTGTAAACCACATCAGAGTTAAAAATGAAACAATCCAGATGTGATGCAAGTGCAGACTCTCAGCTTTAATTCAAGGTTTAACAAAAATATTGCATTAATCACTTAGGAATTACAACCATTTTCATACAAGCACACACTCCATTTTTAAAAGCCATAAATAACTATACAACCTAAATATCAGGATTATTGTTCATACAAATCATTTTTCCAGCCAGTTTTCTTTATACATGTCAGGGGATGGATACTTGAACACTTCCAAGTCTCTGGAAACATCTTGGACTTTATTTATGTCTAGGGTTGGTTATTGTTCAAAAATTTTCAAAACCGGTAAGAGTTCTAATACTTTGACTTTGATGCTTGTTCCTTAACAACACATTTTCCAATGCCAGATTTGGTTTTGTTTTTTAATCTATTTTAACAGACAGAAAATGGCAATGCAGCACAAATTTTCTTTGTCAGCTCCATAACACCTTCAGAGCAGTTTCATAAGATAAAAAAAATTGTCTGTCAAATTGTCTGTTTCAACTCTCATGTTTCACCACTGTGGAATTTACGTAACAAAAATGATACCCATTTACCACAATTTGAACATCTGTTAACATAATATGAATAAATAACACAGGAAAAAGCTACATTTAACTGAGAAAAGAATGACTGCTGGACATCCTGAACCACTACAATATTATAGTTGAAACACACGCGCACACACACACACACACGAGCCGGTTCCCTGGGCATGTTTTTCCTTTACGTATCTACACTCAACAAAAATATAAACGCAACACTTTTGGTTTTGCTCCCATTTTGTATGAGATGAACTCAAAGATCTAAAACTTTTTCCACATACACAATATCACCATTTCCCTCAAATATTGTTCACAAACCAGTCTAAATCTGTGATAGTGAGCACTTCTCCTTTGCTGAGATAATCCATCCCACCTCACAGGTGTGCCATATCAAGATGCTGATTAGACACCATGATTAGTGCACATCCAACCAGCCTCACAACCGCAGACCACGTGTAACCACACCAGCCCAGGACCTCCACATCCAGCATGTTTACCTCCAAGATTGTCTGAGACCAGCCACTTGGACAGCTGCTGAAACAATCGGTTTGCATAACCAAAGAATTTCTGCACAAACTGTCAGAAACCTTCTCAGGGAAGCTCATCTGCATGCTCGTCCTCCTCATCGGGGTCTCGACCTGACTCCAGTTCATCGTCGTAACCGACTTGAGTGGGCAAATGCTCACATTCACTGGCGTTTGGCACGTTGGAGAGGTGTTCTCTTCACGGATGAATCCCGGTTCACACTGTTCAGGCAGCGTGTGTGGCGTCGTGTGGGTGAGCGGTTTTCTGATGTCAATGTTGTGGATCGAGTGGCCCATGGTGGCGCTGGGGTTATGGTATGGGCAGGCATCTGTTATGGACGAAGAACACAGGTGCATTTTATTGATGGCATTTTGAATGCACAGAGATACCGTGACGTGATCCTGAGGCCCATTGTTGTGCCATACATCCAAGAACATCACCTCATGTTGCAGCAGGATAATGCACGGCCCCATGTTGCAAGGATCTGTACACAATTCTTGGAAGCTGAAAATGTCCCAGTTCTTGCATGGCCGGCATACTCACCGGAGATGTCACCCATTGAGCATGTTTGGGATGCTCTGGACCGGCGTATACGACAGCGTGTACCAGTTCCTGCCAATATCCAGCAACTTCGCACAGCCATTGAAGAGGAGTGGACCAACATTCCACAGGACACAATTGACAACCTGATCAACTCTATACGAAGGAGATGTGTTGTGTGGGCCGCTGAAGAGGAGGTACTGCTGGCCCACCACCAGAGGGCGCCCTGCCTGAAGTGCGGGCTTCAGGCACGAGAGGGCGCTGCCGCCTCAGGAACAAGCCGTGGTGACAGCTGTCACCCATCATCCGTGACAGCTGTCACTAATCATCCACATCTGGAATAAAAGCAGGAAGACACCTCCACCACACTGCCGAGATATCATCTTCATCTAGAGGTAATATCCTCAGCCTTTGTGGTAATATTGAGAATCTGTTTATTGTGAGTGTTTGCAGGAGTTCCGGTCCTTTTGTGGAGGCTGTGCAATACGGCACTCTTTTTCCTCTGAGGACGCGCTGCAAGTATTGAGTGAGAGGTGGAGGTGGAATTCCCACCAGGATTATTGCTGGGTGTTCACACACCCACACTTGACTGTCTTTGCTTTCTGCCAGCAGTACCAGATCCGACACGCTGAGACGGTGGCCACCTGGGGACTTCGGGACTTGGCGGCTCCAGTATTCCTCAGGTTCGGTGGTAGTGGAAATCGTGTGGTTCCGGTTCGTTTCCAGACGGGCGTCTCCTATCGTCGAGCCTGCCCACACGACACCTTTATTGATTGACTTTGCACATTCTGTAATCTGCTGTGTTTGGTTGTGTCATTCACAACAGTAAAGTGTTATAATTTGACTCCTTCCATTGTCCGTTCATTTACGCCCCCTGTTGTGGGTCCGTGTCACTACACTTTCCCAACAAGATGTGTTGCACTGCATGAGGCAAATGGTGGTCACACCAGATACTGACTGGTATCCCCCCCCCCCCCCCAATAAAACAAAACTGCACCTTTCAGAGTGGCCTTTTATTGTGGACAGTCTAAGGCACATCTGTGCACTAATCATGGTGTCTAATCAGCATCTTGATATGGCACACCTGTGAGGTGGGATGGATTATCTCGGCAAAGGAGAAGTGCTCACTATCACAGATTTAGACTGGTTTGTGAACAATATTTGAGGGAAATGGTGATATTGTGTATGTGGAAAAAGTTTTAGATCTTTGAGTTCATCTCATACAAAATGGGAGCAAAACCAAAAGTGCTGCGTTTATATTTTTGTTGAGTGTATTAATGTGTGTTTAACATTACATTAGCAGGGCAGTCACCAGCATCCTTAGATCTTGGTAAAAGTATACATGAATGCAGTGGTGGGCACAGCTAACCAAAAAATTAGCTTCGATAACAGATAATCAGCTAACTGAAAAGTTATCTTTTATAAAGCTAAACCAATAAACCACCCAAAAATTTATCGGAAGCTACAGATAACCAATAACCTCCAGTATTGTCTCCAGTACACTTACAATTATTAACAAGCTGGTTTTGAGTTTTAACACCACGATCGCTTCTGGTAGTATCAAAGGTGACTACAGACCCAAACAATGAGTCAGCACTTCTGTCTCTGTGCACCCTGCCCACTGCTGGAAGCTCCTGTTTATTACATAGCTTCCACCTCCTGATCTGCAATTGTATGGTTGGATGAAAATCAAACCTATTTGATATTCTGGTCGGCCGTCGTGAGGGTATCCCGCTGCTGAATTGCTACAAGCGTCCAACCTCTCACACTGTGTATGTGCAAACACCGATGCAGAATTGGAGAGAGCATGAACAGTGATCATCTCTTTGGGAGAGCAGCTTCTGCCCCCCCCCCCCCCCCCAAACTCATGTAAAGTCTTGTATTGTTTTTTTGTTGTTGTTTTTTTTTTTTTTTAACTTTGATGTCTCCCATTGAGAGTTTTTTGTAAAAATAAGAAATGTAAATAAAGTTTGAAAAAAAAGCTTCTGTTTACATTTTGCTTCTGGAAACACGAGTCCGAAGTGTGGTTTTTGAATATACAATGTGAGCAGTCAGATTGCATCAGAGCATCGGGTCATATGGTGTGAGAACATAAATCATGCGCTCTGAACTTTTACACCGTGCGGTTTTGTCATACAGTTTGAGCTGGAGCCGAGTACAATGACTGAAAATATACAGTGTTTACCCAGCTTTAGGGCTAATACTGCCATGAACACTACTGGCCAGTAGATGGCAGTAGAGACCGTGAAAACCTGCCAAAACAAAATTCCAGATAATCTATCTCTGGTACGTTCAAGATGCGTGGAATTTAATAAATGCAAACTGAATTTCAGACATCTTATAGAGGTGATGGTCTAGTGGTTAAGGTGTTGGGCTTGAGTCCAGAAGATCATGGGTTCAAATCCACGCCTGACTGGAAAATCACTAAGGGACCTTGGGCAAGGCCTTTAATCCCCTATTGCTCCCAGTGTGTAGTGAGCGCCTTGTATGGCAACACCCTGACACCGGGGTAAATGTGAGGCATAATTGTAAAGCGCTTTGAGCGTCTGATGCAGATGGAAAAGCGCTATATAAATGCAGTCCATTTATGTCCATACTAAAACATTCAAAATTAGTGCATTACTTTAAAACTAAAACATATATCTGATATTTTCACTTTATCAAACTACAGACGTTAATTTAAATAACTCCGAAAATAGTTTGGTTAAAATTTTAACCATAAGTTAAAACTGTATGCCTCTGGATGACTTGGGTGATATTGCCAGCATATCAGCATGGGGACAGTTCTCCTTTGCCTGCAGAGGAGAGAGTGGTTCTTTTAGAACCAGCTCTCCTCTGTTTATGGAGGATAGAGCTGCACATCTACTACAAAACATTTAACAGGTAGGTACTCAACTGATTTTAGATTTCATAAATGTTTGTAACTATTAAGCTTTGTTTACCACATCTGCAAAAATATGTTAGCAGTCTAAAAATTATTGGACCAAAACTTACTGGAAGATAATTAGCCCAATAATGGTTTTCAAAGCTATCTGAAAAGCTAATTCGATAATGAAAACATTATCTTTGATAATTAGCGGTTAGCGGATTAGCGGAACTGTGCCCACCACTGCATGAATGTTAACACTGACACACAGACGCTGAGATTTACGGCTCAAGAATTGAAATTTAGTATCAAATGACAAGGATTTTTTTCAGTACTCTATAGTAATGGAGCATTTCAATTTGTTCCACAAAAGTAGTCAATTCGTTACCAGAGCTTTTAAGGCAATCATTAAGAAATACAAATAGTATACTCTATTGTAAATCTGTCTGGAGTAGGCAGTTCTCTAGTGAGCGATGGTGAGGGAAGCCACCAAAAAAGTCATGACAACTCTGTAGGATTTTCAGGCTTCTGTGGCTGTGACTGAACAAGTTGTGCATAGTGCAGTATCTGTCTGTTGCCGCTGTGTGGGCCGCTGAAGAGGAGGTACTGCTGGCCCACCACCAGAGGGCACCCTGCCTGAAGTGCGGGCTTCAGGCACGAGAGGGCATTGCCACCTCACGGGAACAGCCGGGAATGATAGCTGTCACTCATCGACTCATGACAGCTGTCACCAATCTAAACTTCATCAACCACTCCATAAAAGCCGGACGACATCTCCACCCCGCTGCCGCGATATCGCCTACCATTGAAGGTAATATTCCTCAGCCAGATACTGTGCCGTATTGCACGTGACCGTTTGTTATCCATTTCAGAAGGACCTAAGTGCTTGTGTCAGCTGGAGGCTGATCCAGTCGTTGACGGCAGGGTGACGGAGCTCACCCTTCACGACTGTAAGACAAGTAACTGGTCGGGTTAGTGGACTGACTGTGTTCCGTATTGCGGAGGTGGAGGTGCAATTCCCACCTGCTTGCTGACTGTGTTACACACACCCACACCTAACTGTTTCTGCTTCCTGCCAGCAGTACCACATCCGACAGCCAGAGACGGTGGCCACTTGGGGTGTCGGGACTTAGCGGCTCCAGTATCCTCCGTGTTTGGGATCTGGTTCTTCTCTGGACGGACGTCTTCTATCCTCGAGCCTGCCCACAGGTCACTTCTGTAGATTGACTACATACAAATTCTGTAAACCGTCTGTATTTCGTTGTGCACATTCACAAGAGTAAAGTGTTCTATTTTCGGCTCATTCATTGTCCCTTCATTTACGCCCCCTGTTGTGGGTCCGTGTCACTATACTTTCACAACACAAGTAACTGTTTAAAGTATTAATACTTGTTGAGTTATGTTTCAGCATATTTTGCTCAAAGCAAATGCAACACAAATTAGGGATGTCCCCATCCAATCGCAGCGATCAGATTTAGGTCCAATCATGCCTTTCTTTTCAATTATTATTAATTGGAATTGGATACATTAAACATGAGTCATTTATCTTTTTTTTTATTTATATAGCGCCAAATCACAACAGAGTTGCCTCAAGGCGCTTCATACAAGTAAGGTCTAGCCTTACTAACCCCCAGAGCAACAGTGGTAAGGAAAAACTCCCTCTGAGGAAGAAACCTCAAGCAGACCAGACTCAAAGGGGTGACCCTCTGCTTGGGCCATGCTACAAACATAAATTACAGAAACAATTCACAAAATGAATATACAAGAAATGCTGTTGTGCACAGGACAGGAGGGTCGTCAGCACAAATACAACAATTCCTCCGCACGTCTGTCTCAATGTGCCAAAAAAGTGCTGATGTCCACGTCTTCCGCAATTCCTGTGCTAGTCAGAGGACGTCCCGGATAAAACACAGCGTCCAGTTTGGAAATGAACGGCACATTCCACTGTTACAGGAGTTTTTGTCATGGAAAGAGGAGCGGAGGAATTCCGTGCGTCGCGGTGGAGCCGCATGGCGCGAAGCAACGCTGTGATGAAGCCTCACAGGACATGTTCTGGCATGTCCAGGCTCATCCACAATTTCTCGGTTAGTCACACGACAGAAAACCCACCAACAGCCGTCTGAAAGCCATCTCAAAGCCGTCCTGTGAGACCAACACAGAGGTGGTTTTGTCCCGCGCCATGAACGGCATGGTGGCGCATCCGTCCACTTTTCTTTCCATGAAAAAAACTCCTTTAACAGTGGAATGTGCTGAAAAAGTGCTGATGTCTGCGCCTTCTGCCTTTTTTTGTGGAAGTCAGACGACGTCCCGGATCAACAAAGCCTTCACGTTGGAAATGATCTGGTTGATTCAGCCTGTCGATCGGCGCTCGGCGCGCTCTCAGCAGCTGTGGGCGGTCTTTAAACCGGCTGGAGCACTCCTTAATCTGTGTAATCCCCATAAAATCGTCCCTGAAAGCCAACAGAATTTTCCGAATGGTGTCCACCTGGAGGTCTCTCACAGTTTCTGGAAAAAATTGATGCAGCAAAGCTCCAAATCGTTCATTTATTCACAATAAAAATCCGACGAGAGGGGTGGACCACTGCTCACACAAAGCCTGCTCACAGGCGAATGACACACCCGACAGGCGTGAAAAAAAACTCACGCATGCGCATGAAGGTTCAAGCTTGGCTGATGCAATCACACGTGATTCAAATCCATATGGTTTTTGAAAAAAATAAAAAGGTCCGATACTTTTCTGACAGACCTCGTATCTTACATTTTATTATTAACCAATTTTATGTATCTGGTTATTCCAATTCAGGGTCACAGGGGAGTTGTAGCATATTCCACTGTTTTTGGGTGAAAGAGTTACATCCTGGACAGGCCACCAGTCCACTGCAGGGACACATATAAACAAACGCATTCACATGTCACTATTATTATTATTAATGTATTTTTTTTAAACAAAACAGCCACCAGCTGCTGTGCGATCAATAATACTACTCTAAGTGGTCTAGTTTTACTACTACAGTGTGCACTAAATGGAACTGATGGGTAATATATAAAAATTCTATTTGTTTACTTTGTCATTTATAAAATAAATAAATAGAAACATAAAAGAGCATCTTACATTGAAAGTGCATTGCAGAGCTTTTCAGTTGTCAAGCATATACAGTGGATAGACTTCAATGTGCAAGTGTAACATCTAAGAACACACAACTATTGCTGGGACGTAGGGCTGCAGCTGGGAAGTAGGGCTGCAGCTATAGAATATTTTTGAAATCAAGTATTCTAGCAATTATTTAATCGAGTAATTGGACAAAAACTTTTATATAAATACTTTTAGATAAATACTTTTGCATTTTAAACAACATCTCAGCCACATGGGGTGTGCAGCCAGTACATTCTGAGTGCCGGTCCCAAGCCCGGATAAATGAGGAGGGTTGCGTCAGGAAGGGCATCCGGAGTAAAACAAGCCAACCCAACTATGCAGACTCAGAATCGAATTCCCATACCGGATCGGTCGCGGCCTGGGTTAACAACGTCCACCACCGGTGCTATTGCCCAACAGGGTGCCGGTGGAAATTGGGCTACTGCTGGGTGAAGACGACGAAGAAGAGGAGGAAAACATTGCCACGAACAGCGGGAGAAGAAGAAAATTAGAAGGGTGGAAATGAGAGTGGGGACTTTTAATGTTGGTAGTATGACTGGGAAAAGGAGAGAGCTGGCTGATATGATGGAGAGGAGAAAGGTAGACATACTGTGTGTGCAAGAGACCAAGTGGAAGGGAAGTAGGAGCAGGAGCATCTGCGGTGGGTACAAGTTGTTGTACCATGGTGAGGACAGGAAGAGAAATGGTGGTGGGGTCATTCTAAAGGAAGAGTATGTTAAAAGTGTGTTGGAGGTTAAGCGAGTGTCTGACAGGGTGATGAGTGTGAAGTTGGAAATTGAAGGGGTGATGATGAATATCATCAGTGCATATGCCCCACAGGTAGGTTGTGAGATGAAGGAGAAAGAAGATTTCTGGAGTGTGTTAGATGATGTGGTGGAGAGTGTGCCCAAGCATGAAAGAGTGGTGATAGGAGCAGACTTCAATGGGCATGTTGGTGAAGGGAACAGAGGTGATGAGGAAGTAATGGGTAGATATGGTATCAAGGATAGGAATGGGGAAGGACAGATGGTAGTTGATTTTGCAAAAAGGATGGAAATGGCTGTGGTGAATACCTACTTTAAGAAAAGGGAGGAGCACAGGGTAACATAAGAGTGGAGGAAGGTGCACACAGGTGGACTACATTCTTTATAGGAGATGCAAGCTAAAAGAAATCACAGACTGTAAGGTGGTAGCAGGAGAGAGTGTCACTAGACAGCATAGGATGGTTGTTTGTAGGATGACTTTAGAGGTAAAGAAGAAGAAGAGAGTGAGAGCTCAACAAAGGATCAGATGGTGGAAGCTGAAGGTGGAAGACTGTTGTGTGAAATTTAGCGAGCAGGTGAGAGAAGCACTGGTTGGAGGGGAAGCAATTTTGGACAACTGGAAAAGTACTGCAGATGTGGTGAGGGAGACAGCTAGGGCAGTACTGGGTATGACATCCGGACAGTGGAAGGAAGACAAGGAGATTTGGTGGTGGAATGAAGAGGTCCAGGAAAGCATAAGGAGAAAGAGGTTGGCGAAAAAGTTTTGGGATAGTCGAGAGATGAAGAAAGTAGACAGGAGTACAAGGAGATGCGGCGTAAGGCGAAAAGAGAAGTGGCAAAAGCAAAGGAAAAGGCATATTGCGAGCTGTACAAGAAGTTGAATAGTAAGGAAGGAGAAAAGGACTTGTACCGATTGGCCAGACAAAGGGACAGAGCTGGAAAGGATGTGCAGCAGGTTAGGGTGGTAAAACATGCACATGGTAATGTGCTGACAAGTGAGAAGTGTGTGTTGAGAAGGTGGAGGGAATATTTTGAAGAGCTGATGAATAAAGAAAATGAGCGAGAGAAAAGGCTGGATGATGTGGTGAAAGTAAATCAGGAAGTACAAGAGATTAGCAAGGAAGAAGTGAGGGCTGCTATGAAGAGGATGAAGAGTGGAAAGGCAGTTGGTCCAGATGACATTCCAGTGGAGGCATGGAAATGTCTAGGAGAGATGGCAGTAGAGTTTCTAACCAGATTGTTTAATAAAATCTTGGAAAGTGAGAGGATGCCTGAGGAGTGGAGACGAAGTGTGCTGGTTCCTATTTTCAAGAACAAGGGTGATGTGCAGAGCTGCAGTAACTACAGAGGCATAAAGCTGATCAGCCACAGCATGAAGTTATGGGAAAGAGTAGTAGAAGCTAGGGTTAGAAAACATGTGAAGATCTGTGAGCAGCAATATGGTTTCATGCGAGAAAGAGCACTACAGATGCAATGTTTGCTCTGAGAATACTGTTGGAGAAGTACAGAGAAGGACAGAAAGAGTTACATTGTGTGTTTGTGGACTTAGAAAAAGCTTATGATAGGGTGCCAAGAGAAGAGTTGTGGTATTGTATGAGGAAGTCTGGAGTGGCAGAGAAGTATGTTAGGGTAGTGCAGGACATGTACAAGAACAGTATGACAGCGGTGAGATGCGCAGTCGGAATGACAGACTCATTCAAGTTGGAGGTGGGATTACACCAAGGATCAGCTCTGAGTCCTTTCTTGTTTGCAGTGGTGATGGACAGGTTGACGGATGAGATCAGACAGGAGTCCCCATGGACTATGATGTTTGCAGATGACATTGTGATCTGTAGTGAGAGTAGAGAGCAAGTTGAGTCTAGTCTGAAGAAGTGGAGATATGCTTTGGAGAGAAGGGGAATGAAAGTCAGCAGAAGCAAGACTGAGTACATGTGTGTGAATGAGAGGGAGCCCAGCCCAGTGGAATAGTGCAGTTACAAGGAGTAGAAGTGGTGAAAGTAGATGAGTTTAAATATTTGGGGTCAACTGTTCAAAGTAATGTGGTAGAGAGGTGAAGAAGAGAGTGCAGGCAAGGTGGAGTGGGTGGAGAAAGGTAGCAGGAGTGATTTGTGACCGAAGAGTATCAGCAAGAGTGAAGGGGAAAGTTTACAAAACAGTAGTGAGACCAGCTATGTTGTATGGTTTAGAGACAGTGGCACTAACAAAAAGACAGGAGGCAGAGCTGGAGGTGGTAGAGCTGAAGATGTTGAGATTCTCTTTGGGAGTGACAAGAATGGACAAGATTAGGAATGAACATATCAGAGGGACAGCTCAGGTGAGACGGTTTGGAGACAAAGTCAGAGAGGCGAGATTGAGATGGTTTGGACATGTGCAGAGGAGGGACCCAGGGTATATAGGGAGAAGGATGCTGAGGATGGATCCACCAGGCAGGAGGAGAAGAGGGAGACCAAAGAGGAGGTTCATGGATGTGCTGAGAGAGGACATGCAGGTGGTTGGTGTGACAGAGGAAGATACAGAGGACAGGGTGAGATGGAAACAATTGATCTGCTGTGGCGACCCCTAATGGGAACAGCCGAAAGACAAAGAAGAAGAAGACGCATTTTAAACAACATCAAGAGTCCAGGGCTCTCCCTAAGCGATGGCACAATGTTGCTGTGCCATCACACAGACTGTCAAATTTAGTGTATCCCTTTCTGTTTTCCTGAGTAAATATTTATTTTTTCACGTCTACAAGTTTTGGATCTTTCCCAGACCGTAAGCGCAGGCGGTTGGTGTAATCTAGTCAGTCAGGCTGCACATGAACGTGAGCACAGCCTGTGAAAAACTGGGCTCTGGAGTGCAGCTTTTCCACAAAAGCCACATTGATGAATTCACTCTGCACCCTGTCGATGAAAACTCTGATCAAATCCAAATAAAGGAGGTTTTTGAATAAACTTGATTGACTTAAAGTGCATGTAGAGTGGAGTGCAGCCAGCGGACCAAACCATGATTTTTAAAAATACTCAAACACACTGTTTCACTTTAAATGCTCAGTAAGTCTATTTCAGATGACCAGCGTGGATTCTCTTCCTCTTCAAAGGCTTTATTTTACAACCTTAATGCCAATGAAGTTGGGACATTGTGCAAAATGTAAATAAAAACAGAATACAATGATCTGCAAATCCTCTTCAACCTATATTCAATTGAATACACCACAAAGACAAGATATTTAATGTTAAAACTGATAAACTTTATTGTTTTTGTGCAAATATTTGTTAATTTTGAAATAGATCCCTGCAACAAGTTTCAAAAAAGCAGGGACAGTGGTATGTTTACCACTGTGTTACATCACCTTTCCTTCTAACAACACTCAATAAGAGTTTGGGAACTGAGGACACTAATTGTTGAAGCTTTGTAGGTGGAATTCTTTCTCATTCTTGCTTGATATACGACTTCAGTTGTTCAACAGTGCAGGGTCTCCATTGTCGTATTTCGTGCTTAATAATGTGCCACACATTTTCAATGGGCAACAGCTCTGGACTGTAGGCAGGCCAGTCTAGTACCCGCACTCTTTTACTACGAAGCCACGCTGTTGTAACATGTGCAGAATGTGGCTTGGCATTGTCTTGCTGAAATAAGCAGGGACATCCCTGAAAAAGACGTTGCTTGGATGGCAGCATGTGTTGCTCAAAAACCTGGATGTACCTTTCAGCATTGATGGTGCCATCACAGATGTGTAAGTTGCCCATGCCATGGGCACTAACACACCCCCATACATCACAGATACTGGCTTTTGAACTTTGCACTGGTAACAATCTGGATGGTCTTTTTCCTCTTTTGTCGGGAGGACACGATGTCCATGATTTCCAAAAACTGAAATGTGGACTCATCAGACCACAGCACA
This sequence comes from Thalassophryne amazonica, assembly GCF_902500255.1. NCBI lineage: Eukaryota > Metazoa > Chordata > Actinopteri > Batrachoidiformes > Batrachoididae > Thalassophryne > Thalassophryne amazonica. The sequence goes on from NC_047110.1 coordinate 91,408,309, forward strand.
CTTTTCCACTTTGCATCTGTCCATTTCAAATGAGCTCAGGCACAGAGAAGGCAGTGGCGTTTCTGGATGTTATTGATGTATGGATTTCACTTTGCATGGTAGAGTTTCAACTTGCACTTGTACGAGGTCTGTTAGAAAAGTATCGGACCTTTCTATTTTTTTCAAAAACCTGATGGATTTGAATCACATGTGCTTGCATGAGCCAACCTTGAACCTTCGTGCGCATGCGTGATTTTTTCACGCCTGTCGGTTGTGTCATTTGCTTGTAAGCAGCCTTTGTGTGAGGATGGGTGGAGTCTCTCGTCATTTTTTCTTTGCAAGGAAATGGCGGAACGACTGGAGCAGCGCGATTGCATCAAATTTTGCCACAAACTGGCCAACAGTCAGGTGGAAACTTGTTGTGTGGGCTGCCAGAAGAGGAGGTACTGCTGGCCCACCACCAAAGGGCGCCCTGCCTGAAGTGCAGGCTTCAGGCACGAGAGGGCGCTGCCGCCACGGACACAGCCGGGAGTGACAGCTGTTACTCATTACTTCCTGACAGCTGTCACTCATTCTTCATCATCTCACTCCATAAAACCCAGACGTCATCTCCACCTCATCGCCGAGATATCATACTTCATTGGAGGTAATATCCTCAGCCGTTTTTGTGTTACAACATTGTTTGTATATTGTGAGTGTTTGCAGGAGTACCGGTACCGTTGTCAGTGGAAGCTGAGAGAGCGCTAGAAGGCACTCTTTTCCCCTGAGGAATCTACAGTACTCTGCAAGTTATAGAGTGAGAGGTGGAGGTGGCATTCCCACCGTTATTGCTACTGGGTGTGCACACACCTACACTTGACTGTCTTTGTTCTCGCCAGCAGTACCAGATCCGACAGTCGGGGACGGTGATCACCTGGGAATTCGGGACTTGGCGGCTCCAGTATTCACCAGGTTCAGTGGTGGCGGAAATCGTGTGGTTCCGGCTCTTCTCAGGACAGATGTCTTCTATCCTCGAGCCTGCCCACACGTCACCTTTGTGATTTGACTGTAATTATATTCTGAGATTGTCTGCATTTCGTTGTGCACATTTCACAACATTAAATTGTTACTTTTTGGCTCATCCATTGACCGTTCATTTGCGCCCCCTGTTGTGGGTCCGTGTCACTACACTTTCACAACAGAAACTATTCAGATTATTCAGGTGGCTTTCGGTGACGATCCTCTCGGCATCACACAGATTAAGGAGCAGTACAACCGGTTTAAAGATGTCCGCACAATGGTGGAGGGCGCGCTGCGCTCCGATCAGCATCAACACACTGAAACGACCGGATCATTTCCAAAGTGAATGCTGTGGTGATGAGGGACCATCGTGTGATTATCCAAGAAATTGCGGAAGAGGTGGACATCAGCACTTTTTCGGCAAATTCCACTATGAAAGAAGATTTTGCCATGAAAAGAGTTGCAGCGAAATTCATCGGCACGAAGCTGATGGCGCAGCAACAGCGCCTCTGTGATGAAGTCTCACAGGACATGTTGTAACATGCCCTGACATGTCCAGCTTGTCCACAATTTCTCGGATAGTCACACGACTGAAAAGCCACCGAAAGCCGTCTGAATCTTCCAAATGGTTGATATCTAAATATCTTTATCGGTTTTGCGGTGTATTCAATTGAATATGGGCTGAAGAAGATTTGCAAACTCAGATTAAGGTTTAAAAAACGCACAAATATTTCAGACAATGTTATAGATGGAAATGACAGCCAATCTGATATTTCATTTCATTAATAAATGTTTTCTAAGGAAAGTAATTCATTTCTTCATAATTCAACTGAAAACTTGCTTACATAGCGCCAGTCTACCTTGTAAAAAGTGTTAATTAATACAGTAAAAACTGAGAAAAACTGACAAAATGAAGCAGAGGATGAAGAAAAGAGGAAATCGAGTGGAAATGATGCCATTAGCACAGACGGGTTTGGTTCAACGCATTCTGACAGCACACAAACCCTCCTCCCTCCCTCCCTTTTAGGTCTCCCTTAAACAATACTCTAAACAAACCATCTCAATTTTAAAACATAAGTGCTCCCCTTTTTCCTCCTTTCATTTCTTCATCACACTCTTCCATCTCTTCATCACACTCTTCCATCTCTATCATATGCTCTCAACTCCAATTTAATGTCCTGCAAATGAAGCAGATTTATTAATGTGTAATTAAGTAATAATCATCACTACATAATGCATGAGAGACTCAAGGGGCTAAGCGCTGAGAGAGAGTGTGCGCTAGGATAGCAAGGCTGTTGGAGAGATTTTTTTTGCTGCCTTGCCTCGTTTAAGATACACATTAAAAACGGATTCATCCACTAAAATAATATTTTGATAAGGGAAAAGCCGCTCTCTCATTTTTTCCCCTTCCTTCTCAACCCGTCAGCCAGTTTCATGAGCAATCATCACATCATTAGTCTGTGTTCAATTAAAAGAGAGCAATTAGTCAACTTCCCCCATGGTTAACAAGGCCTAATCGCTAAATAGGCTAAATTGGTCAACCACATTCATCACAGGAACCACGTTACAGCGATGAAGCCGAGAAGATTAATAATGCGATGCTTAATACTCCTGGCTGTTGCAACTGCTTTGATATGATTATAACACTGACCACATAACTACATTTTAAAAATTTGTCAGTGAAAATACATTGTAAGGGCAAAAAATATAAAGAAAGAAATAAAAATGATCACTTTATTTTCCAGCAGTCAACTGACAGAAACATAACAATTAATCATTTATCAAGGAAAATACTTTCAGCGGTTCTATCTTATCCAATTTTAGGTTTGCCACTTTTCTCTGTTTTGTGGGATTGTACTAAATGAAACACTCGGGTTTGCTGTTCCTGTGGCAATAAAGCAATGTGATGTCACCTTGAGCTGTGGAATATTAACCCATTTTGCTGCTCTTTTGAACAATTATAACTTCATCATAATGTGTAACACTTCTAAATAATAATCAACTGCACTTTGAGGTTGTGCTCGATTAAAAAAATGCTATAGACATGCAGTCCTTTTGAAATGGACTAATTTTGTCACTTTTATTAATCTGGGATTTATCATGGGATATTTAAAAATCCCCACTTGTGTCAAAAGTGAAAATCAAATACAGGTCCAAAGTTTGACCGAAGCCTCCATGTGCATGAACATAGTTATGGCTTCTTCACAGTAAACTTTGCAAAGTAAAATATACTCTGCTAGGATAACATTTGATCGCAAAGTTTGCGCAAAGTTTGCAAAATAGTTGTTTCCTGAACAGTCACCCAGGGAGCAAATTAAAGGTGTTTTATAATAAATGAAATATATGAAATATAACTAATTCATGCATTTATTTCCTCTAGGCTGGACTATTGTAATTCATTATTATCAGGTTGTCCTAAAAGTTCCCTGAAAAGCCTTCAGTTAATTCAAAATGCTGCAGCTAGAGTACTAACGGGGACTAGAAGGAGAGAGCATATCTCACCCATATTGGCCTCTCTTCATTGGCTTCCTGTTAATTCTAGAATAGAATTTAAAATTCTTCTTCTTACTTATAAGGTTTTGAATAATCAGGTCCCATCTTATCTTAGGGACCTCACAGTACCATATCACCCCAATAGAGTGCTTCGCTCTCAGACTGCAGGCTTACTTGTAGTTCCTAGGGTTTGTAAGAGTAGAATGGGAGGCAGAGCCTTCAGCTTTCAGGCTCCTCTCCTGTGGAACCAGCTCCCAATTCAGATCAGGGAGACAGACACCCTCTCTACTTTTAAGATTAGGCTTAAAACTTTCCTTTTTGCTAAAGCTTATAGTTAGGGCTGAATCAGGTGACCCTGAACCATCCCTTAGTTATGCTGCTATAGACTTAGACTGCTGGGGGTTCCCATGATGCACTGAGTGTTTCTTAATCCTTTTGCTCTGTATGCACCACTCTGCATTTAATCATTAGTGATTGATCTCTGCTCCCCTCCACAGCATGTCTTTTTCCTGATTCTCTCCCTCAGCCCCAACCAGTCCCAGCAGAAGACTGCCCCTCCCTGAGCCTGGTTCTGCTGGAGGTTTCTTCCTGGTAAAAGGGAGTTTTTCCTTCCCACTGTCGCCAAGTGCTTGCTCACAGGGGGTCGTTTGACCGTTGGGGTTTTTATGTAATTATTGTATGGCCTTGCCTTACAATATAAAGCGCCTTGTGGCAACTGTTTGTTGTGATTTGGCGCTATATAAATAAAATTGATTGATTGATTGATTTATCATAGTATCATTCCCACCTGTCAGAATAGAAGGCTCATCGCCCAGCAGACAGCACAGTACAAATATTGGTAGTTATTTTCTGTTCAACTCTGTCCTTTCCTGAAGGAGCACATGCAGTGAGATCCAACATAACATAAAGTGAGACATAAAGTGAGATCCAACACAGTACACTATTATAGAGTGAAATTAGCTCTATAGTCTTGTCAAATCAAGTTTTTCAGCTCCAATAATACTCATTCACAGCATGATAGAGTTGATTTTACCCTGTGATTGAACCGATGTAGCACTATGATAGAGTAAATTTAACTCTATTTGGACTGGGACCAAATGTTATCCTGGCAGAGTAAATTTTACTCTGCAAAACTTACTGTGTTGGATCTCACTTTATGTCTCACTTTATGTTATGTTGGATCTCACTGCATGTGCTCCTTCAGGAAAGGACAGAGTTGAACAGAAAATAACTACCAATATTTGTACTGTGCTGTCTGCTGGACGATGAGCCTTCTGACAGGTGGGAATGATACTATAATAAAACACCTTTAATTTGCTCCCTGGGTCACTGTTCAGGAAACAACTATTTTGCAAACTTTCACATGAAAATTCCCCATAATATGTTACTGTGATCATTTTAAAAATCAAACACTCCGACTACTACTATGAGAAATACAAATCTTTCTAACTTTTTGATAACATCTGCTTAGGAAAACGGACAAAATCATTGACAGCACAAGATCAAAAGATCCCACATCGCAGCTATTAAGTTCATCCTTTCTGAGCTCTACACCACATCATGTCAGCTCAAATAAAAAAAGGCAAGACAGAGGCGGTGGGACTTTGTGTTTCTTTGTTATTGTTTTGGCATGCCTGGCTGGCCAGTGGATCAGTAAGCCAGCCAGTCAGTCAGAGTTGGGTGAGCAGGTGAAAGACAGAAGAACATGAAAACACAGATAATCCCCCGGCGAATGCTCACCTCCCTTTGCCCACTCACCTGCTGCGTGCCACTACGCTGCCCCCTAACACCTCCACTATCTCTACGCTTTATCCTTCATCCCCTCTTCCAGCTCCATCCCTCTCTCCTTCTTCCCACAAACCCAGGTCTTGCCAAGCTGTCAGCAAGGCAAGGTGCGGATGGGAGATAGCAACACACATGCACCTATGCATGAGTACACATACACAAAACACATGGTACTTATGCAGGCTTGACTATGAGGGCTCTGTTAGTGTTTGCCTACACACACACACACACACACACACACACACACACACACACACACACACACACACACACACACACACACACACAGAGCGGTGGTTCTTCGCCTTAGATTTGCTTCGCTCCGCTTCGCTTGGCTGCTTGACTAAAGTTAAGCTCTGGTTATCCAGGCTGCTGAGACTGACTGCCTTAGCGACACACAAGGCATGCACATCAATAGTGCAGGACCACGCAAATACAAGAATGCGGATCTCGGAAGCATAAGCGCATATACACGCACACTCACAGGGCAATAACTGAGCAGCAGAAGACAGATTCACTGGTCCACAACGCCTGATTTGTTCACTAACACATTGCACCGGAGATCAACGGCGCTGCAGTAGGGAATAACAACAACAACCACATCATACACATACTGATGAGTAAATGGAAATCAAGCACATATTTGTGCAATATCACCATAAACCAGTGCAAAGCAGTAGGCATTCATTTACTTTGCAGAAAACAGAAGTGCTGACATTTTTAATACGCAGTGGTTTCATTTATAGAGTAGCTGTCAAAGGTGAGGATTTTCTTGCAGTTCTCCATTCAGCATAATATTACAATTAATGCCCCCTTCACTTTCTTAATAAATAAATAAATAAAATACTTGATACATGACAGATTTCTTTTTGCCACTAAAAGCCTAACTCACACCTTGTGCAACAAGGTTGTCGCTAGGAACCCACTTTACCGCTCCTTGTGCATTTTGCCTTGGCAGAGATGCGTGTAGAACTGTGGTGGTGTTCACCAAGATATGTAGCATCTTGAAAAATCTACCAGTGCCAAGTTAAAATTCTCAAGTTCAAAGGCCGTGTTATGTTAGTTGACCACAAAATCAATTCTATCAGTTACCTTCCAAAGCAGTCAGGCTTTGTGTCCATGAATCAATATAGCCTAAGATTAATTTATTTAAAAAAAAAAACTATTTTGATGACCTTGCTCCTTGAGAAAACACTGTAGAAACATGAAAGTTGGGAAAAAGTCACATAATGTCATATGGCAAACCCAAAATTCCGCAAATATGATATGTAACTCATGATTTGTATCACCTTCAAGGACTCTTTTGTGATTTAAAGTTGTGCCCTGTGACAAAACTAATTGAAATTTGAGAGATTCCATCAGCACTCCTCACATTTCCTTTTGATACACAATAAAAATTCAATATCCAAATAACGCTCCGGGTATTAATGTTGGACATAATTTTTTTTTTTATGTAGAGCAATTATGAATAGTTCATTTTTGAATATAAAAACACCACAAGTACAACATTAAAATCTAGGTTTAACTTCTTGAGCATGTTCTTGGACTGGCAGTAATGTTTATTTTCTGTACTGGTAGTGTTTTTCCCCATTTAAACAATGGATCGCCTCTTGTCAGTAAAATGCCAAAAAAACAATGAAGTTTCCCTTGTCCCCAGAGGTTAAAGTCATATCCTTTAAATGTCTTGTTTTGCTTGACCCACAACCCAAAAAATACCTATACAGAATGTAGAAAAAGCAGCATGCTTGATAAACTAAAACTACAGTAGTACTGCAGCTGATTATGTTCCTGATTATTCAATAGATTATCGTCTGAATCTGCAAAAATATCAGAATTTTGTTTTGTTTTTTTAAACTGTCATCACAATTTAAGAGTCAAATGATTTTGATTTTGTTCAACATAAAAACAGAAACTGAACACGGTTTGCTTTACAATCAAGAGGCAATAATTACTAAATTCTTAAATTAATCTATTCATTAATAATTTAACTATTTTGACAATTGAGTAATTGTTTTGTCTTTTTTCTAATGCACAAATTATCTGATTAAAGCTTCTTAAATGTGAATATTTACTGTTTTCTTTACTCCTTTCTGACAAACTGAATATATCTAGGTTGTAGATGAAACTGACATTGTTTTTTCTTGAAAAATTACTTAATCACCAAATTTGTTTACAATTTTTTAATAAGACCTAAATAATTAATTGACTAATCAATTTAGCACTAAACCAGAGAATGATTTAGATTTGTGATTAATACACAATAACTGTCAATTTTCTGTTAGTCAGCTAATTATTTAATCATTTTCAGGTCTATGCACAAACTGCCCAACAACGTTTTTGACATCTCCACTAAAAAAACTTTCATTAACTTAACTGCATACTTTTTCGTGCAGATATGTACACTGCATAGCAGTAGCATATTTTCCAACTGGAAACAGATTACCAGAAATAAACAAATAAATAAATAAAACGTCTATATCTGTCCTGTGTGCTTATGACGTGTAGGCTTTTAGGCTATTAACAACATGAGCAGTACCTCAACCTAACCTGCAGGAGAGGAAAATCCCATCCTTGGAGGGAAAGGAAAGCAAAAAATTATACTTCTAAGCACACAAAACTCCAAGCTTGTCAGACATCCTTTTTTTTCCACCCAGTCTCAAAAAAGGAAAAGTCTATTTGGTGTAGGAAATGGGGGAGGGGGTGGTGACCACATGGTCAGCCTGTCCTGTTGCCCATCTGGGTCCCATAAAGGAAACATGGAGGCCAAGGCCACCACATGCCCTCATGCATGATGCCCACTCGCCCATCCACTGCAATGAATACTATTTGATAGTTTCATGAGAAAATGGAGGCATTTAAATAAATCACAATAAATAAACCTTGCAAGGCATCTTTATAAAAAGCAGAACAGGAGACATGGAAACCCTCCACTAAATATTTGGAAAAATATTTTAATACACCAAAATCAAAGCATTTCTGCCAGTAATTGCACAGCCTAATTGTTTCAAGGTTCAGGGTAATAAAATAAATAAATAAATAAAAATCATTAGCTATAATATGTGCTGTTTAAGGTTATTAAACATGTCAAAGAAATTGTGGGAAATTTTATCTTGGGTCATTTAAACAAAAACAAAATTACAATAAATTGACTAAAGGGTTTCAGAAAAACGATGCATGTGTCTTTTTCCCCATTTGGGACAGTGGCATTTAATTGGAAACAATTAGTTGACAATGAAACTATAATCAGTGCCCTCTTCTTTGACAATGGCTTGACAATGTGCAATTTCTGCAAATTTAAGCATGCTGTCATATTTGAGAACTTTTCCCCAAAAGCGACTTATAAGGCTGCATAAATGAACAAAGCGCAAATTGAGTAACTGATGGTTTTTAAAGCATGGGATTTGTGGATGAAATGTGTTTTGGGTTTTTTTGTTTTTTGTTTTTGTTTTTTCCTCTCTCTCTCTGTGTGTCTCGCTCTCTCTCCCCGGTGTTTGTAACTTATTTCCTGTTTACTTAAGAGACTGTCACGTGAGGAAGAAAACACTTTTCTTACCTTTCACGGAGCGCGGTTTGGCCTGTTTTCGTCTCGACATGTCTGCTCTGGGAGTACTTTTGGAGTTTTTTAAATCACGAATTGCCTGGTTCCGTTCCGTGTTTTCGGCTAACCATGCGGGCGGGAGAGCGCACTCGTTCGGCTTCTCCTCCTCCTCCGCTTCGCTGCCGCTTCTCCGCCTGTTGCAATGCGGCAGCTCCGAAACAGCGCCGAGTCCCGGCGACAAGAAGCCAAAAACTCGCTCCTCTTCCCTTCTGCTTGTCCCGCTTCTTTTCGTTTTTTACGGTTCGCACAACCTGTAGAATGAACAGAACTTCTCCTCCTGCTCCTCCTCCTCCTCTTCTTCTTTATTCGTACCCGCTCGCGGGCTTCGTGCCTCCCCGGCCGCTCGCACCGCACGCGCCTCTCCCGGCTTCTCCCTGACCAGTGCGCGAGCTGGCCGCCACGCGCGCCACAAAACACCTGGACAGCGGCGGCTCGTGACGCTCCAGGTGAGGAGAAGCGACGGAGGATTTTAAGGGGAATGTCTTTCAACTGAAATGTGCCTTCTTGCCCCTTTCTCTTTTTTCTTTCTAAGTTTATCGGGACTGTTTCTGGCACCGGCTCGAGCCGACCAGCCTCGCGCGCTCCGTCCCGCTGCTCTCTACACGAGGCGGCGGTGGTGGTGATGGTGGTCTGGTGGCAGCACGGACATTACGCTCTTCCCCTGCATCTCCACCCTGAGAGGAGTAGTGCTTTTCCTACCCCACGCTTTCTTTTTTCTTAATACTTCCCAAAGCTCTGCCGGAGGTATTAATAGCAGCCTCGTCTTTCTATCAGCCTAACCCTCCGCTAGCCTCTGTCTCCCTGCTTTTTCTTTGTCCTGACTCTGGCTACAAGTCTCCCTCCTCCTCCTCCTCTGCCTGCCTCTGCTGGCGGGGCTGCGGTGCAGACACACATAATAAAGCCAAGGCAGGCAGCGCTTGGCTGGAAATGTAGCCGCGTCCCAGCAGGGGGATGTGAGAGAAGGGTCCCGGCGGGGGAGCGCTCTGATCCCGCAGGGAGCAGCTCGGCACAGCCCGGGTTGGCTGAAGCAGAGAAGGCAGGAGAGAGAGGCAAGGCTGAGCTGATGGGGAGAGAGAGAGAGAGAGAAAGAGGGGAGGCAGGGTGACAGTTAGGCAACAGCGCCCAGCTGTGGACGACTAACGCAACTGCAACCGGGTCTTTGGAGATTACAAAGAGACAGACAGGAGAAGGGAAAATGTGGAGTTGGATTGAAGCATGATGTGGAAGTGGCTCAAAATTCAAAGGGTTTTTGCACAAACTGACACTTCATAAGGTTATTGATCATTACAAGCATAGGTGGATCTGGGATAGGGCTTGGACCTGCACAAAGATTTCCAGAGCTCCACTGTAAGTCTAGAGCAGGTAGGTCATTGTAAAAAGTGAGTTGGGCTACCAGGACAGCACGGTAGCTTAGTGGTTAGCACTGTTGCCTCACAGCGAGAAGATCCTGGGTTCAATTCCCGTCTGTGGCCTTGTATGGAGTTTGCATGTTCTCCCCGTGTTTGTGTGGGTTTCCTCCCACATCCAAAGACCCATCCATCCAAAGGTGGATTAGAAGCTTTAAATTGTCCGTAGGTGTGCGTGTGGGTGTGACTGTGTTTGTCTGTTTGTGGCCCTGCGACAGGCTCCAGCCCCCCCAACCCTCAATTGGACTAAGCGGTTGAAGATGTGTGAGTTGGGCTACTTGTGTCCTTGGACAAGACACTTGATTTGCATTGGCTACATCCACCAAGATTTAAATTTGGTAAAGGTTTTTGCTGGTGAAATAACCTGCATCTAGGGGGAGTCAGAGTGTGATGTTGTGGAATCCATATATAAGCGCCAGTGGGCATCAGGTCCTATAGAGGATTGTAACTCTGAGCAGGTAGCTCAGTAGGATAGGAGTTATGATACCAATAATCAGACCTGGGTTTGATTCCTGGTCATGTTACAACACTGACCCGATGATCACATTAGCTACAAGACACAGGAAATTGAACAACTGGAATTCGTTTTCAGTAAGAGTTGGCATTTTACAGCAACAAGAGACAAGTGGATGCTATGCTACCAGCTAGGTGGGGCCAAAATAGACAAAAAAAAAAAATCAAAAAAAAAATCTATTTGATGGAGATGCTGAACAGTGTGACATCACAACTGCCAATCCCAGTGAAGATACTGTGACTTATGTTGGTTAGTTGCTCAACTTGGGTGGGGAGGATCCAAGACAGCAGAATACACTCCCAGACAGCCATATTTCTGTCTAAATCTAATGTGTTTTCTATTTTTTATTTTATATTTTGTCAGGGGTATCATCCTTGGTTGGGGAAGTAACATGGAATAGAGTGACAGCCCTTCCAGGGAGAGTTGAAGGATATCCTCCATTTCACACGACTGTATATGGGCATACGGCACTGACATCAAAGGGTTTCAAGGTCTATGTAGGACTGTAACTCAGCCAGAAAATCAACATTTGCCAATCAGAATTGAGTATGAAATGGACTGCATTTATATAGCGCTTTTCCATCTGCATCAGACGCTCAAAGCGCTTTACAATTATGCCTAACATTCACCCCAATGTCAGGGTGCTGCCATACAAGGCTCTCACTACACACCGGGAGCAATAGGGGATTAAAGACGTTGCCCAAGGGTCCTTAGTGATTTTCCAGTCAGGTGGGGATTTGAACCAAGGATCTTCTGGTCTCAAACACCTTAACCATTAGACCATCACCTCCCCTGCAAAAAAAAAAAAAAGGAGTTGGGCTACCAGGACAGTATGAAGCACCCAATACTTAATATGTGAGTGGATGGAAAATGGAAAAAATAAATGCTGGTGTGGAATGATTTGATTTTGGAGTAGTCTGCTCCTAAATATGTCATTCCATGCTCCTACCTCTTTCACAAATCCAAAATGAAATGGTTTCTTTTTCTGCATATGCTGTGTTCCATTTACCTTGAAAGCCATAATTTCTTAACTGGGAATGACCTCATACCTGAGTTAAATGTGTTCCAATTTCCACATAGCACCACAAGTCAGAAAGTAAGATGGATGCCTCCAAGATTTTGGAGTATAGAGTGCTACAAAAATATTCGGTCCACCATTGAGTCATAGAAGAGAAGAGATGGCGTATAAGACACATCACTGTTTTAATTTACTGCTCAGATTGTAGCACTGTGTAGACAGTCATTGTCTTTAGGAACATATACTGCATTAGCTAATATTACCAGTATCTGTTGATAAAGAACACATTGCGTTGTATTTCATGCATAAAATGATTGCAAATACTAGGAGTAATTGAAAAGTTTTGAGCCCAACCAAGAAGAAGCCACAACTGAATTAATGTAATTAATGCTTTATTTTTCAAGGTAATCCCAATGTAAGTCCTTTGCTGCAGTGCCTTAATACCCTTCTCATAGAATATTCTTATCCTGGAGCTCAGTCAAGTCATCCACTGCAGATATGACATCATTATATGTCTTAATGAGTTCCAAGATGCCTTTTCATGTTTGGAAACAGATGGAAGTCTGAAGGAAACGTATCAGGGGAATAAGATGGGTGTGGAACAAGTTTGAAGCAGTATCCATTGCGATGACTGAAGTGTGGACCGGGGCATTGTCCTGTTGAAACAGAACAACTCATCGGCGCATTCCACCACGTTTCTGCTTTATTTTCTCCTGCAGTTGTTGCAAAAGGGAAGTATAATAGGCCCCATTTATGGTCTGTGGCTTCTGGAAATAGCTCCCCTATTATGATGCCCTCAACCTCCCAGAAGATGGAACCCATGACCTTTCCAGCAGATGCAACAGCTTTGGCTTTCTTCGGCAGAGAAGAACCTACATTTCCAATGCTTCAACTGCTGTTTGGACTCCAAAATGATGGACCCGGATCTTGTCCATGATCACACATCTTCCCATGAAGTTATCCAGATCTGCCTCAAAAAGCCAAAGATTCTCTGGTCATCTGGAACCTCACACATTTCTGATCAGCCACAAAAAGCCTTGGGACCCATCATGCTGAAACTTTCGGCATTCCCAGTTCTTTCTTTGGAACTGAATGAACTCTCTCCTGGGGAATGCTTACAGTACTGGCTATGTGACATTCACTTACTCTTCTGTCAGTGAGGACCATATCATTGATGTTCTGGATCATACCTGGCGAGGTAGTAGTTCTGGGTCTTCCTGATTCTTGCTCCATCTTTGACGCTTGTTCTGGCCCTTTTGAATTCAGCTGACCAGTGTTTAACTGTGGCATAAGATGGGGCCTACTCCCCTAATGTCATGACCATGTCCTCATGGCTCTCCTTTGGAGACCTTCCCTTTTTCATGAGGTACTGAATCACAGCACGCCCACCAGCTTTGTCCACACACCCCTACTCACTTCACTGAAATATTGTGTCTGCAGCATTGTACCCAGTGAATCAAAATTTCACACATTCTTCAGAACAGTCTTGGTTTCTCGGAATGCAAAAGATGGAGAACCACACCATACTTTATCTGGGTCAGGCTCAAGGCTTTTCAATCAAGGCTTTTACCTCTTTCTTCCATGTCTTGAATACTCACTTTCTTGTTTTTGATGTGCCCAACCTTGCCTATTTTTAGAGCATAGTGACATAACGTTGGCAAGGTTCAGTGAAACTGCAAGGGCAGTGTGGTGGGCTGTTTTAAAGATTTGCTTAAAATTTTGAAGTGTCTCCACCTTCCCAAATTCCCCCACCTTGCAAATATGAATTTAAACATGATGCTTTGCACACTAAAATATTAATGTGTATGCTGTAATTTAGTCCAGAAAGCCACACAGGAAGCACATTACTGAGTTTACCTGAACATGAAGCGTTGTCCATTCTGTCTTTTTTAGACTGGATCATCCACAGTTTTATACTGTTTGACTTCTTCTGTCTTCCCCCCATTTTTTAAGGATTTATCTTTTGGCTCATTTGCATGGATATATTTCTTTAGGAGAGTTTTTGACAGGATTAGTTTAAGCCTATTCATTTGGGGAGAGCAGAACTTATCTGTATGTAATGAACATTTTCCGCACTTTAGATTAAGAACACGAAATGTCAGCGTTACCGCCCATTCACAAGCAGAAAATGACTAATAATCTGCTGAGCTAAAAAAATATCATCCCTCTGTGCTTCCCCAATATGCTTTTCTCGTAGTGCCTTTGATGTAGCCCTCCAAGAAGAAGTATTTCTTGAACTGTTTTCACATTTGACCAGTGGTAGTTGAGTTCATCTTACTAATTAGCGCCACTAACTTTTTCATTGGCCGAATAGTTTATCAGATAACAATGAAAACCATTAGCAGACCACTCAGTTTCAACTAAATTTAGTTCCACTGACTTTAAGTCAGCTAAACTTTTTGTTTTCTTTTAAGTTTAATGGTCAAAAAGGTTTGTAAATCCAAAAGTCATCCATGTTTGTTACTGTTGGAGCTTATACATTGCAAAAACTGTCCCTCTCAAAATAAGACAAATAATCCAAAATCGAGCCAAACTGTCTCGTATTAAATCTGCCAGCGGGGTAAGAAAAATTTACTTGGTTAGAATTCTCAAAACTAGCAAAATGTCTAGGCCCTGAATAATCAAAATGTGCCTTAAAACCAGACAGAATTCTTATTTTAAGATAAGCCTCTGTCTTAAAATAAGTAAAACAGTCTTGTTCCTTTGCTTGGATGATTTGAAATCCATTGACTTTCCTTGTTACTGGTTGAATACAGCTTGATATTAGCTGGAAAAACTTAAGAAAAAGTGAGATACATTTTCCCAAATTAAGACATTTTTTCTCATGTAAAAAATGCTTGACAAGATTATTTTTCTATTTAGACAAAAAATTAAGTCAAATTTTCTTTAAACAAGTCTTTTTATTATTTTCTTAGATATCAGTTTTTGCAGTGTACATTAATTAGGGTGAACATAGTTTGACAACTGAAAAACCGTCAGGACGCTCGGCGCGACAGTGAGATACTTGAAGTTTAATCAAGGATGCCTTATAATTTCAATATATTTAAAGAATGCTTAATCTGTATGGATAGAAAATTGTTATATTACAAAATACTATCTATAACCAAAGATACAAATTCAGATGGGCTTCTCAGAGATATCAGGACATGCCCTGGGTAAACAGGACGTTTGGTCACCCTATCATTCATCCAATAAGAAAAAGTGGCACATCACATTAAGGCAACAAACATCACCTTGAGGAGATGGAAGAGCAAGAGGTCAAGACAGAGTAAATGCATTATTTAGTAATTTTCTATACCCGCTTATTCCAATTAAGGGTCACGGAGGAACCTGAGCCTATACCAGCAGACATGGGGCAAGAGATGGAGTTCACCCTGGACAGACCGCCAGTCTATCGCAGGGCCATGTATAGACTTCCATCCATTTTCTATACCTGCTTACTCCCTTTAAGGGTCATTGGGGGCTGGAGCCTATCCCAGCAGTCATAGGGTGTAAGGCAGGGTACACCCTGGACAGGATACCAGTCTATCACAGGACCACATATAGACAGACAAATACATTCAAACTCTTAATTAGGGTCAATTTAAAGATCCCAAGTCCACCTACCCAGCATGTCTTTGGAAGTGGGAGGAAGCCAGAGCACCTGGAGGGAATCCTCATGAACACAGTGAGAACATGCAAACTCCACATAGAAAGGACCAGACAGGAAGTGATCCCAGGACCTTCTTGCTGTGAGGCAACAGTGCGTATGTATATATGTGCAATGGCAATAAAGGCTCTTCTTCTAACTACTATGCCACCATGCTGCCATAAATGCATTAATTTGATTGTTAAAATTATTTTCCCACATGTATTTTTATTTCTTATCCATTAAATACTTGCTGCACTGTGAATAAATTGTATGTTGGATGGAAATTAGTGTTCAGTTTGGTTTGTCCATTTAATTATTCACGTACATCTTGATCCTCATCTGATCTTGGCATGCTATCCCTTTTTAAATTTTTAACTTTTGAGGCCTGTTTTTCCAGAGTTTAGAGCCAAAAAAATAAATAAATAAATAAATAAATAAAGCTTACATTCATATATGAAAAGTTAGCAGCTACTGGGAGCTTCAGCTAAATGTTTTAGTTGTTTAATGTCATCAGGGGTGACTTTTCAGTGAACAGCTTAGTGGTTATCAAAGCTACAAACCCACACTTGGGTTTGAGGGTACAGTCGTATTACAATGAATAGAAATCATTTGACTTATTATATAGACATAATTCAATTAGACACAGACGCGTATTCATGTCTTTACAGCTCTTTTATTTCCAGTAAAGAAAAGGAGATGTCTGTGGACAATATAAAGCGGGGAAAAATATTAAACTCACTGGGCGCTTTGTGTTTACGCTGTGCTCCAACAGAGTGATCTCTGACCACAGCTGAGCTTTTCCATGCTTCCCCCACTCACTCACTGGTGCTCTCTCTCTCTCTCTCTCTCTCTCTCTCTCTCTCTCTCTCTCTCTCTCTCTCTCTCTCTCTCTCAGACCTTCTCTCTGGTTGTCATGGATAACTGGGTAACGTTGAGCTCCTGGCGTTAACCAGCAGGATCACTGCCCTCCACAGATTGCGCCTCCCTACCCCCATCGCACCCGTCCTCCTATGGAGAGACAGCACTGCCTTTAAGATTGACTCCCCACTGGAATTTGGGACAGTAGGGGGCTCTTGTCTCTCTTCACTCACCCCGCCTTCCCCCTGCTGTCTCCCTCTCCGTCATCCTCCAACCTTCACTTCTCCCTCCCTGTGAAATGTGTGCGTGCCAGGATACCCGTCCTGTGTGCATGTGCATAGCTTCCCCAGTGTGTGTGCCGTTGGCGTGGAGGGGCAAAAGCCGTCGCTCAGCGGTTGGTCCCTTTCCACCCCTGCTGCCCCTCCTTGTTTCTGCCTGTAAATACAAAGAGTGAGAAAAAAGGCCACATTACAAGCTCCTTAAGGGTCAAGGACAGGCCCCGCTTTGAATAGCTTCTAAGAGTTGTATTGTTGAATCACATAGCTGACGATTACACCCTCTGTCATCTTTGGGAGGATTTTGCTTTTTTAAAAAAAAACGACAACACACGAACATCAAGTAAAAGCTCCTGAGTAAGTCGGCCAACAGACATGCCTTGGGAATTGATGCAGACATGAGATCAATGGAATAAACCAGAGACAGATGTAGAATTACAGCCCCCCAAAAACAGGATTTGGCTCTAGGATTTCATGTCTTAACAGCAGTAAATTATACACTGATGTAGAATGTAAGAATAGAATTACCGAGGCCCTTATTCCACAGAAAACCAGGTGCAGGACCAGGTGTATGTTCATGGAATAAATTAGTGAAGTTACAGCTATGGTACTAAGGTCATTTTACACCTGAAAGTCTGGAACAAGATCCATACTTCAGTGTAAGTTTTCATATGTTTGTTGTGGTTAGTTTAATATCACATTGCAATGTTGTATTTGCACTAGAGAAGTTTCCATGATGTATTTACATATTGTTGTCAACATTTACATTGGCTGCATCTCCCTATACTTGACATTGATTGGTTTGTATACCTTATCACGTCTGTTTATATATCACGCCCTGTATCATGCCCCTTGTAGCTGTATCATCCCGAGTCCTTTGGGCTGATACAGCTACAAGGGGCATGATACAGGGCGTGATACATAAACAGATGTGTAATAAAATATTTATTTATCACATATTACAACAAAAATAAGGAACAAGAACCATATAATTATCGTCAACTCCATTTCCACCGGAGGAAAAACAAGGAGCCCTCTCTTCTTGGTTCCACTCATCCATTCAGTGAACAAGTTCACTTCACTCTCCATTTTCCTGGTGGTGTTCATGTTCTTATGTCTCTCTATAAAGTCATGAGTGTCCTCTTCACTGATGTCTCACAACTTTAATATGAGATTCAAGTTGTAGAATTCTCCCTGCTAGGGAAGCTAAAAGTCTCTCACCTTGATCAGACATCTTGGTTGAATGAAATGATCTGGATCCTGTATCAGGATCCTGCACTTGTAATCACGGTAACACAAAATGGGGGTGTGTCATTGACAGAGCTGAGAAATGGGGGCTCCTGATTGGATGAAAAGCAGAGTGATACAAAGCCTGGTATTTTCATTGCCACAATTTCCAGGGAAGTAAAATTGATAGGAAAAGTGTACGAGGTCTGTCAATAAAGTATAGGTCCTTTTTTATTTTTTTCAAAAACTATATGGATTTCATTCATATGTTTTTTTGTCAGACATGCTTGAACCCTCGTGTGCATGCGTGAGTTTTTCCACGCCTGTCGGTGACGTCATTCGCCTGTGAGCACTCCTTGTGGGAGGAGTCGTCCAGCCCCTCGTCGGAATTCCTTTGTCTGAGAAGTTGCTGAGAGACTGGCGCTTTGTTTGATCAAAATTTTTTCTAAACCTGTGAGGCACATCGAAGTGGACACGGGTCGAAAAATGAAGCTGGTTTTTGGTGAAAATTTTAACGGCTGATGAGAGATTTTGAGGTGATACTGTCGCTTTAAGGACTTCCCATGGTGCGAGACGTCGCGCAGCGCTCTCAGGCGCCGTCATCAGCCTGTTTCAAGCTGAAAACCTCCACATTTCAGGCTCTATTGATCCAGGACGTCGTGAGAGAACAGAGAAGTTTCAGACGAAGTCGGTTTCAGCATTTTATCTGGATATTCCACTGTTAAAGGAGCTTTTATAATGAAAGACGTGCGGACGGATTGCAGCGTCGGCTCGCAGCCGCTGCGACGCTCCGCCACAGGAAAAACACCTCTGTTGGAAGCCTTAAGGACAAGTTGGAACATGTCCAGCTGTTAAACAATTTCTCATATACTCACTCCACTGAAAGCCATCAAAAGCCGCCTGGATTTTACAAATGGTTATCTGTTGGGAAGGTGTCGTAGCACGGACCCACAACAGGGGGCGCAAATGAACGGACAATGAGTAAGCCAAAAGGTAACAATTTAATGTTGTGATAATACACAACTAAATGTGTCGTAATTCTCACAGTCAATAAACACCAGGTGACGTGTAGGCAGGCTCGAAGATAGAAGACGCCCGACGAGAGAGAAGCCGCGTCCCACACGGCTTCCACCACCAACGGCCTGAAGAACACCGGAGCCGCCAAGTCCCGAGTCCCCAGGTGGCCTCTGTCTTCGGCTGTCGACCCTGGTACTGCTGGCAGAAAACAGAAAGATGATGTATGAGTGTGAGTCCGCACACTCAGTAATTTACAGTCCAAACACAGTTGGGAGGGAGCACCTCCACCTCCAAATCACACACACTCGTGCAGCTCCTGGTCAACCACTTATCGGTTTTGGGGTGTGAGGCGAAGCCGTCGCAGTCACACCAAACGCCAAAAATCCCAGATAAGGAATACCAACAGGAAAAAACAGCTGCAAAACAGATCAGATTATTATTCGCAATAATCACAGCAGAGAAGTGTACCTTGGTACTGGTAGTCGATTTCTCGGCGGGGAGGTGGAGTTGCAGTCCGGCTTTTATGGTAGTGATGATAACGAGTGACAGCTGGTGCAGAGGATGAGTGACAGCTGTCACTTCTTCTGGGTCTGGCGCCCTCTCGTGCTTGGAGCCCGCACTCCAAGCAGGGCGCCCTCTGGTGGTGGTGGGCCAGCAGTACCTCCTCTTCAGCGGCCCACACAACAGGACCCCCCCCTCAACGGGCGCCTCCTGGCGTCCGACCAGGCTTGTCCGGATGTCTTGTGTAGAATTCGGCCAGGAGGGCCGGGTCCAGGATGAAGCTCCTCTTCACCCAGGAGCGTTCTTCAGGTCCATACCCCTCCCAGTCCACCAGATATTGGAAACCCCGGCCCTTACGACGGACGTCCAGGAGCCTGCGGACTGTCCAGGCAGGCTCCCCGTCAATGAGCCGGGCAGGAGGCGGCGTAGGTCCCGGAGTACAGAGGGGCGAGGTGTGGTGTGGTTTGAGACGGGAAACATGAAAGACAGGGTGAATCCGCAGTGAAGCCGGGAGTTGAAGCTTCACTGCGGCCGGGTTGATGATCTTGAGGATACGAAAGGGTCCGATGAATCTGTCCTTTAGTTTTGGGGAGTCGACACACAAAGGGATGTCCTTGGTCGAGAGCCACACCTCCTGCCCGGGCTGGTATGTTGGGGCCGGGGAACGTCGGCGGTCCGCATGGGTCTTGGCCCTCGTCCGGGCTTTTAACAGGGCAGAGCGGGCGGTCCGCCACACCCGGCGGCACCTCCTGAGGTGGGCCTGGACCGAGGGCACACCGACCTCTCCCTCCACCAGCGGGAACAATGGGGGCTGGAACCCCAAACAAGCCTCAAAAGGGGAGAGGCCGGTAGCAGACGAGACTTGGCTGTTATGGGCATACTCGATCCAGGCCAGATGGTGACTCCAGGCCGCCGGGTGCGCGGAGGTGACGCAGCGAAGGGCCTGTTCCAACTCCTGGTTAGCCCGCTCTGCCTGGCCGTTGGTCTGGGGGTGGTACCTGGACGAGAGACTCACGGTGGCCCCCAGCTCCTTACAGAAACTCTTCCACACCTGCGAAGAGAACTGGGGACCACGATCTGATACAATGTCCGATGGTATCCCATGCAGCCGCATGACGTGGTGGACCAGAAGGTCTGCCGTCTCCTGGGCTGTCGGGAGCTTCGGGAGGGCCACGAAGTGGGCCGCCTTGGAGAACCGGTCCACTATCGTGAGAATAACGGTGTTGCCCTGGGACGGCGGGAGGCCCGTGATGAAGTCCAGGCCGATGTGAGACCAGGGGCGATGAGGCACCGGCAGGGGCTGGAGGAGTCCCGTCGTCCTCCGATGGTCTGCCTTGCCCCTGGCGCAGATGGTACAGGCCTGGACGTAGTCCCGGATGTCGGTTTCCAGGGACGCCCACCAGAAGCGCTGCTGGACTACTGCCACGGTCCTACGCACTCCGGGATGACAGGAGAGCTTGGATCCGTGACAGAAGTCCAATACGGCAGCTCTTGCCTCTGGTGGGACGTACAGTCTGTTCTTGGGGCCAGTCCCCGGGTCCGGGCTCCTTGTCAGGGCCTCCCGGACGGTCTTCTCCACGTCCCAGGTGAGGGTGGCCACGACAGTGGACTCGGGGATGATGGTCTCGGTGGGGTTCGACAGCCCCGCTTTGGCTTCTTCTTCGTGTACCCGGGACAATGCATCTGGTTTTTGGTTCTTGGTCCCGGGGCGATACGTGATCTGGAAGTCAAAGCGCCCGAAGAACAGAGACCAGCGGGCTTGCCTGGGGTTCAGCCGCTTGGCGGTCCGGATGTACTCCAGGTTCCGATGGTCAGTGAAAACCGTGAAGGGCAACGATGCCCCCTCCAGCAGGTGTCTCCACTCTTCAAGAGCCTCCTTCACCGCAAGAAGTTCCCGATTGCCGACGTCATAGTTCCGTTCAGCTGGGGTCAACCTGCGGGAATAAAAGGCACAAGGATGGAGGACTTTATCAGCCTCCACGCTCTGGGACAGCACGGCTCCTATCCCTGAGTCAGAGGCGTCCACCTCTACTATGTACTGGCGATCAGGATCAGGCTGCACCAGAACTGGTGCAGTCGAGAACCGGCGTTTCAACTCCTGGAACGCGGCTTCGCACCGATCCGACCAGGCGAAGGGGACCTTGGTGGAGGTCAGGGCAGTCAGGGGGCTAACTACCTGACTGTAACCTTTAATGAACCTCCTGTAGAAATTTGCAAAGCCTAGGAACTGCTGTAGTTTCCTGCGGCTTGTTGGTTGGGGCCAATCTCTCACCGCCGCAACCTTAGCCGGATCAGGGGCGACGGAGTTGGAGGAGATGATGAACCCCAGGAAGGACAAAGAAGTGCGGTGGAACTCGCACTTCTCGCCCTTCACAAACAGCCGGTTCTCCAACAACCGCTGTAGGACCTGACGTACATGCTGGACATGGGTCTCAGGGTCCGGGGAAAAGATGAGTATATCGTCCAGATATACGAAGACGAACCGATGCAGGAAGTCCCGCAAGACGTCATTTACCAAAGCTTGGAACGTCGCGGGGGCGTTAGTGAGGCCGAACGGCATGACCAGGTACTCAAAATGACCTAACGGGGTGTTGAATGCCGTCTTCCATTCGTCTCCCTTCCGGATCCGAACCAGGTGGTACGCGTTTCTAAGATCCAATTTTGTGAAAATTTGGGCTCCATGCAGGGGCGTGAACACTGAATCTAACAGAGGTAACGGGTATCGGTTGCGAACCGTGATCTCGTTCAGCCCTCTGTAATCAATGCATGGACGGAGTCCGCCGTCTTTCTTGCCCACAAAAAAGAAACCAGCACCCATCGGGGAGGTGGAGTTCCGGATCAGCCCGGCAGCTAAGGAGTCCCGGATGTAGGTCTCCATTGATTCGCGTTCCGGACGTGAGAGGTTGTACAGCCTGCTGGACGGGTACTCAGCGCCCGGGACCAAATCGATGGCACAATCATACGGTCGGTGCGGGGGAAGAGTGAGTGCCAGATCTTTGCTGAAAACGTCAGCAAGATCGTGGTACTCCTTTGGCACCGCCGATAGATTGGGGGGAACTTTGACCTCCTCATTAGCCGTAGTGCCGGGAGGAACCGAGGATCCTAAGCACTCCCGGTGGCAGGTTTCGCTCCACTGCGTCACAACCCCAGACGGCCAATCAATCCGGGGATTGTGCTTCACCATCCATGGAAAGCCCAAAATCACTCGGGAGGTAGAAGGTGTTACATGGAACACTATCTCCTCCCTGTGATTCCCAGACACAACCAAAGTCACTGGTTGTGTCTGATGTGTGATTAATGGAAGCAGGGTGCCATCTAGTGCTCGCACCTGCAATGGTGCCGGCAGAGCCACCAGAGGGAGCCCTACTTCCTTTACCCATCTGCTGTCCAGCAGATTCCCTTCAGACCCTGTGTCTATCAGTGCTGGGGCATGAAGGGTTAAATCCCCACAAAGGATGGTTACTGGGATTCGTGCAGATTTGCGGGGTTTTCCCGCGTGCGTGTTATGACCCACCCTTAGCCCAGTTTCTAAGGACGGGCGTTGTAGTTTGACCGTTTTAGGGCAGTCCCTCTGCATGTGCTCGCAAGAGCCGCAGACGAAACACTCCCCGCGGGCCAGCCTCCTTTGTCTGATGTTTGATTTTAATTTGGCCCTGCTCGTGTCCCTAGCCTCCTCAGCAGGGGGAGCTGTAGCCACACGGAGCTCTCTGGCAGTGAAGCGTGGGGACAACGTCATCTTATCGGAACCGGAAGGGGGAGGGACGACTCGTGCCCGGTCACGCCTCCCGGCCTGCTCCCGACGATGCTCATTTAAACGGTTGTCTAAACGTATAACCAAATCGATCAGCCCGTCCAATTCCCGCGGTTCCTCCTTGGCCAGTAGGTGCTCCTTAAGGACCGGGGACAGTCCATTTACAAAGGCGGCGCGGAGCGCAACGTTATTCCAGCCGGACCTCGCTGCCGCGATGCGGAAGCCGACTGCATACTCGGCTGCGCTACGGCGCCCCTGTCTCATCGACAGCAGCACGTTCGAAGCGGTCTCGCCTCTGTTGGGATGATCAAACACTTGTTTGAATTCCCGTACAAACCCAGTATAAGACGTTAGGAGCCGTGAATTCTGCTCCCAAAGCGCCGTAGCCCATGCGCGTGCCTCTCCTCGAAGCAGATTAATAACATAAGCTACCCGGCTAGCATCTGATGCGTACATGACGGGGCGCTGTGAAAAGACGAGCGAACACTGCATGAGGAAGTCCGCGCACGTCTCGACACAGCCCCCGTACGGTTCCGGAGGGCTTATGTATGCTTCAGGGGACGGTGGGGGGGTTCGTTGAACGACCAGTGGAACGTTTGATACGGGCCCAGGACCAGCCAGAGGAGTGGCTGCAGCAGCGCCCTGATCGCGCGCTTCCACCCTGGCGGTGAGAGCCTCCACCCTCCGATTAAGGAGGACACTCTGCTCGGTCACTAATTCTAACCGGGCCTTGAAGGCGGTTAAGATCTGCTGCAGCTCACTCAACCCGCCTCCCGCTGACGCCTGCGCTCCTGGCTCTTCCATTGGCCGTTCAAGCTGAAGTTGACGCTCCTCGGAGTCCATGATGATGGCCGAGAAATCCTGTTGGGAAGGTGTCGTAGCACGGACCCACAACAGGGGGCGCAAATGAAAGGACAATGAGTAAGCCAAAAGGTAACAATTTAATGTTGTGATAATACACAACTAAATGTGTCGTAATTCTCACAGTCAATAAACACCAGGTGACGTGTAGGCAGGCTCAAAGATAGAAGACGCCCGACGAGAGAGAAGCCGCGTCCCACACGGCTTCCACCACCAACGGCCTGAAGAACACCGGAGCCGCCAAGTCCCGAGTCCCCAGGTGGCCTCTGTCTTCGGCTGTCGACCCTGGTACTGCTGGCAGAAAACAGAAAGATGATGTATGAGTGTGAGTCCGCACACTCAGTAATTTACAGTCCAAACACAGTTGGGAGGGAGCACCTCCACCTCCAAATCACACACACTCGTGCAGCTCCTGGTCAACCACTTATCGGTTTTGGGGTGTGAGGCGAAGCCGTCGCAGTCACACCAAACGCCAAAAATCCCAGATAAGGAATACCAACAGGAAAAAACAGCTGCAAAACAGATCAGATTATTATTCGCAATAATCACAGCAGAGAAGTGTACCTTGGTACTGGTAGTCGATTTCTCGGCGGGGAGGTGGAGTTGCAGTCCGGCTTTTATGGTAGTGATGATAACGAGTGACAGCTGGTGCAGAGGATGAGTGACAGCTGTCACTTCTTCTGGGTCTGGCGCCCTCTCGTGCTTGGAGCCCGCACTCCAAGCAGGGCGCCCTCTGGTGGTGGTGGGCCAGCAGTACCTCCTCTTCAGTGGCCCACACAACAGTTATCAACACGGAGGTTTTTTTTTCCTGTGCCGCCGCACCGCGCTGGCTGCGTCCCGACGCGCGGACCCGTCCGCACATCTTTCATTAAAAAAATCTCCTTTAACAGTGGAATATCCGGATAAAATGCTGAAACCGACTTCTTCTGAAACTTCTCTGTTCTCTCACAACGTCCTGGATCAATAGAGCCTGAAATGTGGAGGTTTTCAGCTTGAAACAGGCTGACGACGGCGCCTGAGAGCGCTGTGCGACGTCTCGCACCGTGGGAAGTCCTTAAAGCGACAGTATCACCTCAAAATCTCTCATCAGCCGTTAAAATTTTCACCGAAACCCAGCTTAATTTTTCGAACCGTGTCCACTTCGATGTGCCTCACAGGTTTAGAAAAAATTTTGATCAAACAAAGCGCCAGTCTCTCAGCAACTTCTCAGACAAAGGAATTCCGACGAGGGGCTGGACGACTCCTCCCACAAGGAGTGCTCACAGGCGAATGACGTCACCGACAGGCGTGGAAAAACTCACGCATGCGCACGAGAGTTCAAGCATGTCTGACGTAAAAACATATGAATGAAATCCATATAGTTTTTGAAAAAAATAAAAAGGACCTATACTTTATTGACAGCCCTCATATGATTTATCAGCCCTACTTTTTCTTGTATCTCATGAAGGCTGCTTTGCGAGTATAGGGCAGATTTTTGTTGTAATATGTGATATATGTGCATACATCTGATGTAGGCTTGTTTTCAATTTTGTGTGTAGTTCTGTTTGAATGGAGGAAAGTTTTATGCATCTTTTCAAGTTGACTTTTACTTCTTTTCACCCTTGTCTCACCATGTGCCCCCATGGCTCATTTTTAGTCGAGGCTAAAATATATCCATAGGGTATTGCGAAGACTTTGCATCCGTCCATCCGTCTGCTCAGCATAAGTCCAGTCCTATTCCTGCTTCAAATTCACAGGAAGTATTCTTGGAATACAGACCTTGAACAAGTTCAAAGATACCTAACCTTGACCTAGTTTAAGAGGTTACATTCTGTTTCATATTTTTATGCTCATACGGCCAAGGGTATTGTAACATTGCGTTATATTTATTGCTTACATTCATTTTTTTTGTAATTTTTCTGGAATTACTCTCATGGTTTATTACTTTTGTTTGTTTGTTTTCTTCAATTGGGTAGCGCAGTCTCATTTGAGGGTGGGTGCTAAAGGGGTCAAAAATGAAGCATATGATGTAATTTGTCTACTTCTGGAGACAGAAACACAGCACTTTGTATGAGTTTTTGGGCAAATTACAAGCAAACAAAGTGAAAATGCAAAGAAAAAGTGATGGTACGGTGGACAGTGGGCATGTGTTGGTTTCCTGTCCCAGTGAGATCAGATTTTAAGATTCTGCTACTAGTCTATATAATTGTTCACGGACTGGCACCTCCCTACCTAGCTGACCTAATTAAACCTTACGTACCGGCCCGGGTTTTGCGTTCTCAGGGTGCAGGCGTACTTTGTGTCCCTAGAGTGAATAAGAGGTCTGCAGGTCACAGAGCTTTCTCTTATCGTGCCCCTGTTCTGTTGAATGGCCTCCCTGCATCAATAAAACAGTCAGATTCTGTGGAGACTTTCAAGTCCAGACTTAAGACACACTTCTTTTCCCTTTCGTATGGCTAGCATACTGGTACAGTTTTGTTTTACGCTTTTTACTCGTTTAATTCATTTTATTAGGAAACGGAGCGTGCCGCGGCCTCAACTTTACCTAAATTCTGGGTCTTTCAGTGATGCTTAGGGTTAGTGGCTGGTGATCACCTGGCAAATTACAAGGGCTGTCCGTAAAGTATAGGTCCTTTTTATTTTTTTCAAAAACTATATGGATTTCATTCATATGTTTTTACGTCAGACATGCTTGCACCCTCGTGCGCATGCGTGAGTTTTTCCACGCCTGTCGGTGACGTCATTCGCCTGTGAGCACTCCTTGTGGGAGGAGTCGTCCAGCCCCTCGTCGGAATTCCTTTGTCTGAGAAGTTGCTGAGAGACTGGCGCGTTGTTTGATCAAAATTTTTTCTAAACCTGTGAGACACATCGAAGTGGACATGGTTCGAAAAATTAAGCTGGTTTTCAGTGAAAATTTTAACAGCTGATGAGAGATTTTGAGGTGATTCTGTCGCTTTAAGGACTTTTCACAGTGCGAGACGTCGCGCTGCACTCTCAGGCAGCGTCATCAGCCTGTTTCAAGCTTAAAACCTCCACATTTCAGGCTCTATTGATCCAGGACGTCGTGAGAGAACAGAGAAGTTTCAGAAGAAGTCGGTTTCAGCATTTTATCCGGATATTCCACTGTTAAAGGAGATTTTTTTAATGAAAGACGTGCGGACGGGTCCGCGCGTCGGGACGCAGCCGACGCGGTGCCGCGGCACAGGAAAAACACCTCCGTGTTGATAACCATTTGTAAAATCCAGGCGGCTTTTGATGGCTTTCAGTGGAGTGAGTATATGAGAAATTGTTTATCAGCTGGACATGTTCCAACTTGTCCTCAAGGCTTCCAACAGAGGTGTTTTTCCTGTGGCGGAGCGTCACGGCGGCTGCGAGCCGACGCTGCAATCCGCCCGCACGTCTTTCATTAAAAAAATCTCCTTTAACAGTGGAATATCCGGATAAAATGCTGAAACCGACTTCTTCTGAAACTTCTCTGTTCTCTCACGACGTCCTGGATCAATAAAGCCTGAAATGTGGAGGTTTTAAGCTTGAAACAGGCTGATGACGCCGCCTGAGAGCGCTGCGCGACGTCTCGCACCGTGAAAAGTCCTTAAAGCGACAGAATCACCTCAAAATCTCTCATCAGCTGTTAAAATTTTCACTGAAGACCAGCTTAATTTTTCGAACCATGTCCACTTCGATGTGTCTCACAGGTTTAGAAAAAATTTTGATCAAACAAAGCGCCAGTCTCTCAGCAACTTCTCAGACAAAGGAATTCCGACGAGGGGCTGGACGACTCCTCCCACAAGGAGTGCTCACAGGCGAATGACGTCACCGACAGGCGTGGAAAAACTCACGCATGCGCACGAGGGTTCAAGCATGTCTGACGTAAAAACATATGAATGAAATCCATATAGTTTTAGAAAAAAATAAAAAGGACCTATACTTTACGGACAGCCCTCGTATACTGTATTTCTTGTCTTTCTGATGCCTGATTCTGTTTTTTCTCTGTTTAACGTGCAGCTCCATCCAGAGATGGGAGTTGTATTTGTGCTGGTGACCATCCTGTCCTGTGCACCAACAATATTTTTTGTATATTTGTCCGTGAATTGTTCTGTGAATTGTTCTGTAATTTATGTTGGTCTGCTTGAGATTTCTTCCTCAGAGGGAGTTTTTCCTTACCACTGTTACTCTAGGGGTTAGTAAGGTTAGACCTTACCTGTGTGAAGCGCCTTGAGGCAACTCTGTTATGATTTGGCGCTATATAAATGAAAATAAATTTAAAAAAAAATGTTTATGACCCGGAGCTCAAACGTGTCGAGGTGGTTGTGCAGGCAAAAGACTGCAGCTACTCTGGTTAGCTGTGTAGGCTAACACTTAACTGACATGATGTCTCCCATTTGCTTTGTCTTCCCTTCTCCACTGGGAACCGAAAAAAACCTGCACTTTTTGCAGCTGCTTCAATGATTGCAGCAGAAAACAAAACAGTACAACATTTTTCCTTTAGAACTGACACTGTTTGTTTGAAGAGACTAATCCCCGGGCAGAGTTTGGGAGTGTCAGCACAAACCATTCGTAGGATGGGGGTTTCAGTGGAAACCATATTAAAGTGGCACGTCTTAAAACAGCAGGTTTGCTAGGTGAAAGCAAGTATGCTTTTAGGTTTACTGAGCAGGGCTGAATGGTTTGTGCTGAAACTCCCACACTCCACCCGGGAATTCTCTGCCATGTTCGTACTGGCTGTCCCCAGATGTGGTCAAATCCCACGATATCGCGTAGGGGTTCAAACGAGACTGTGCTGCCCTATTGTTTAATGGGTGATAATAACCTGGCTCAGTTTGCCATAACTGGTCCGAAAAACCGAATTATCAAAAAAGTGTTTTCACACTGCCAATGAACCAAAACATGGTTTAGTTTGATTCACACCAAGACCACCTCTTTTGGTTGAACCACATTTTGGTCCTTTTGTCCAGAAAGTGACCCAAGGCTTTTTTCACACTTGCTATTTTGGTTTGCTCCAAACTGAAAAGTCTGACAGTCCAAACCAAACAAGGTAGGTGTGATAGCATGGTAAGAGTACATGTGATCTTTCAATTCATATCAAAATATCAGATAACCATATTTTCCGGAGTATAAGTCACACCTGTCAAAAAATGCCTCTTGGAGTGGAAAAAACATATAAGTTGCACCATATTATGAGCTCTTTAATTTGGGATTTTTGTGCATTGTTGTAGTTTATTTCATTTCTGGCATTTATTCTTTTATTATTTGAGTTTATTTTATTTGGTGCTTTGATTCTTGGGAAAGTTCTATATAAATATTCATTCTAATTACTATTATTAATAACAAACTTGTGAATTTTTGGTATATAAGTTACACCGGAGTATAAGTTGCAGGGCCTCTCAAACTAGTAAAAATAAAAAATAAAAAAACAGGATTTATACTCTGGAAAAACCAAACCTGAACTGAACCAGACTGAGACACCATTTAAAGGCTTAGGCAACCCCTTTGCAGGTGTTTTGAGTTGTTTAGTTAATTAGAGTGTAACACCACAAGTCTACAATATTGAATTTTTTTTTAACAATATTAAAAATTTCTGAGATACTGAATTTTTGGTTTTCATTAGTCGTAAACAGAAGCACAGTGGCTTTGTGGTTAGTACTGTTGCCTCACAGCAAGAAGGTCATGGGATCGCTTCCTACCTGGGCCTTTCTGTTTGGAGTGTGCATGTTCTCCCCATGGTTGTATGGGTTCTCTCCGGGGACTCCGGCTTCCACCCACTTCCAAAGATATGCACATTATATTAAACTTTAAATTGACCATGGGTGTGAGTGAGAGTGTGGCTGTGTTTGGCTATCTATATGTGGCCCTGTGAAAGACTGCGTGTACTCCACCCAGTGGTGGGCACAGTTCCGATAATCCGATAACATAATTATCGAAGATAATGTTATCATTATCGGATTATCTTTTAAATAACTTTAAAAACCATGATCAGACTAATTATCTTCTGATAACTTTTAGACCGATAACGTAGTAAACAAAGCTGAACAGCTGCAAACATTTTTAAAATTTAAATCAGTTGAGCACCTGCCTGTTAAAAGTTTCATAACAGATGCATAGTTCTACGCTGTGCAAACAGAAGAGAGCTGCTTCCAGAAGAAACCACTCTGTTCTCTGCAGGCAAAGGACAACTGGTCACAAAAAAAAAAAAAAAAAAACCATTTCCTTTAACACCATACTGATACACTAGTAATATCACCCAAGTCATCCAGAGGCATACATTTTTAACTTATGATTCAAATTTTAACCAAACTAATTTTGGACAAGTTATTTAAAATTACTGTCATGTCTGAAGTTTTATAAAGTGAAAATATCAGATATATGTTTTAGTTTTAAAGTAATGTGCTAATTTTTAAGGTTTTAGTGAGCACATACTGTGCCCAGCAGCGCATTATGGGTAGGATAGGGTAATCTCAGTACGTTCACGACAGGACAAATGCATTTCAGAGACTCTGTTCAGGCTCCACGAACAACAGCATTAAACTCTAGTGCCTAAAAGTCTCATGAATATATTCTCTGGGTTTATAGACGTTGTTATTGTATTTGCGTTTGTTAAATTCCACGCATCTTAAATGTAGCAGACACGGATTATCTGGAATTTTGTTTTGGCAAGTTTTCAAGGCCTCTACTGCCATCTACTGGCCAGTAGTGTTCATGGCAGTTCATGGCAGTATTCGTCCTGAAGCTGAGCGGACACTGTATGATATTTTTAATCACTGTACTCGGTTTCAGTTCAAACTGTACAACAGAACCGCGCAGGGTATAAAAGTTCAGAGCACCCGATTTATGTTCTCACACACATTGTACGTTTAAAAACCACACGTTGAACTCGTGTTTCCAGAAGCAAAACGTAAGCTTTTTTTTCAAACTTAATTTACAAAAACTCTCGATGGGAGACATCAAAGTTTAAAAACAAAACAAAACAACAACAACAAAAAAACATTACAAGACAGCTCTGCGGTGTTTGCACATGCACAGTGCGAGCGGTTGGACGCTTGTTACTCTTCAGCAGCAGGATACCCTCACGACAGCCAACCAGAATAATATCAAACAGGTTTGATTTTCATCTGACCATATGATGGGCGATCAGGAGGTGGTCGTGAGATGTTAAACGCAGCTTGTTATTCCATGTACACTACATGATGCAGGACGCGCAGTTAACCTGAAACTCGGTCCAAAATATTCTCGGACAAATGAAAAATCATCTGAAAAAGGGCCAAAACTCGCACAGTGTAAAGCCAACATTTATGTGTCAAGACAATATTGAGTGCACATTTTACAATATAATAAAACGTGCACACATCATAAAACGTGCACATGGCACTAATAAGATGAGTGCACATTCTCTCCACAGGCAAAACATTTTGCGATAACACTTCCAGGGCTCCGAAAAATGCCTGTTTTTACAAATAAAAAATAGAATATTTTACAAAAGCACATTTATCTGTAAACACCAACACATGACACACGTCACATTAACGTGTTGGTTTACATAATGAATGACTGAACCAATCAGTGTTTAGCAGGAGCACTTTTACCCAGAATCCTTTGCGATCTGTGTTTGTTACAAAACCTCAGAATTAGTGCATTATTCAACATTAAAAGATATATGTTATATTTTAACTTTGTACAAATGACAGAATTGACATTAATGGAGTTATTCTATCAATATTCACACCAAACCATAAGTCAGCATGACGTTATTTTCCAAGACCTCCGCCTGACCGGAGCATTGTGACTGGTAGAGAGCTGGCTTTATGGCTGCTCTCAGAGTGCTTTGGTGCTGGAAGCTGTGTAGTAAACAAGAGCTTCCAGCAGGGGGCAGGATCTTCAAACATGGAAGTGTGGGCTCAACGGTCAAGGAACCAGAGACGTGAATGTCACTGCCAAGATAGGTGAATGCCTCTACAGTTTAAACTCTTTTGTTACATACAGATAAACGTCTGATGGCCAAGTCCAGCATGTCATTGAAAGCCTAGCATTTGAGCATTGATTCAGAGCATTTACAAACCCATACACTCAAATTCCTTGCTCAGCTTCTCAAGTGCTCCAGTCAGGGTATTCATTAATTCCTGATATCCATTGACTTAGGATATCCACTGAGTGCAGTCTGGATGATACAATTGGTTGATGGTATCAGTAGGTTTGTGTGACCAAAGCTTCAAATTAAGAGTGTGGTCTGACCAGCAACAAAGATATATGGAGTTCAGATGTGGACAGTGAAGGCAGTGCAGGAGAAAATGTAAGTGATAGAAAAGAGAATGTGAAGAGTACAATGATATTTAAAAAAAAAGCTAAAAATGAGAGAATCAGAGGTAGGACCAACAGATAAATGTCATTAATGTATTCTGGTCACACATAGCACAAACATGAAAAATGTATCAGACGTATGTACACTACTTTCTGAATGTATGTTTGTCGTTTTTGTTTTTCATTCATACATTGTCTCATACCATACCATACCACTCAAAGCCTTGTGGTCCTGAGGTGAGGAGGTAAATCAGCGTGTTCTCCAAACCCTTACGAAGCAGTCCTTAACATCAGCTCATTGTGCTGCTTGCACTCTGTCCCAGTGGACAGACTTCATGTTATATGTATATAGCCTAAAGCACACTGTCTCTCTTGGTCTTACATTATCCTTACCTCTCTCTCTTTCTTTTCTGCAGTTTTGAGCTCTCGCCAGCTCCACTAGGTCTCCCCTCTGAAGACAACAATGTTCCACCTCATTGCTTTTGCCCCAGATATTGGCTATTTTTATCAGAAATAATTAGACACCAAACTGATGTAAATACACAAAGAAGATGCAAAGTGTTTTTACGGTGCATCCGGAAAGTATTCACAACGCTTCACGTTTTCTACATTTTATGTTACAGCCTTATTCCAAAATGGAGTAAATTCATTTTTCCCTCAGAATTATACTTACAACACCCCATAATGACAACATGAAAAAAATTCTTGAAAGTTTTGCAAATTTATTAAAAATAAAAAAAAATAAGAAATCACTTGTACATAACTATTCACACCATTTGCTTAGTACATTGTTGATGCACCTTTGGCAGCAATTACAGCCTCAAATCTTCTTGAATATTTTTTACTTATTTTCATTTATATAGAACCAAATCCCAGCAAAGTTGCTGCAAGGCGCTTCACACAAGCAAGGTCTAACCTTACCAACCCCTTAGAGCAAGCACACAGGCAACAGTGGTAAGGAAAAACTCCCTCTGATGATTTAAGGAAGAAACCTCAAGCAGACCAGACTCAAAGGGGTGACCCTCTGCTTGGGCCATGCTATCGACACAGTTGACAATATATGAAATTTTGGGAGTCCATGCTGGTGCACAAGATGGGGGGCCTGCAGAAGAAAATACCCACTCCCATCTCTGAATGGAGCTACACCTCAAACAGAGAAAAAAACAGAATCAGGCGGCAGAAAGACAACAAATACAGTATAATTTATCAGCATTTAGCAACAAGAAAAACAGAAGAACTAATAAGGTGATCGTTGGCCAATAGGATGCCACAACCTTGGTGCACCAATCTTTGGGTAGTTTTGTCCATTCCTCTTTGCAGCACCTCTCAAGCTCCATCAGGTTGGATGGGGAACATCGGTGCACAGCCATTGTCAGATCTCTCCAGAGATGTTCAATCGGATTCAAGTCTGGGCTCTTGCTGGGCCACTCAAGGACATTCACAGAGATGTCCAGAAGCCACTCCTTTGATATCTTGGCTGTGTGCTTAGAGTCATTGTCCTGCTGAAAGATGAACCTTTGTCCCAGTCTGAGGTCAAGAGCGCTCTGGACCAGGTTTTTATCCAGGGTGTCTCTATACATTGCTGCATTCATCGTTCCCTCAATCCTGATAAGTCTCCCAGTTCCTGCTACTAGAAAACATCCCCACAGCATGATGCTGCCACCACCATGCTTCACTGATGGGATGGTGCCTGGTTTCCTCCAAACATGACACCTGCCATTCATGCCAAAGAGTTCAATCTTTGCCTCATCTGACCAGAGAATTTTGTTTCTCATAGTCTGGGAGTCCTTCAGGTGCCTTCTGGCAAACTCCAGATGGGCTGCCATGTGCCTTTTATTAAAGAGTGTCTTCCGTCTGGCGGCTCTACCATACAGGCCTGATTGGTGGATTGCTGCAGAGATGGTTGTCCTTCTGAAAGGTTCTCCTCTCTCCACAGAGGAATGATGGAGCTCTGACAGACTGAACGTTAGGTTCTTGGTTACCTCCCTGACTAAGGCCCTTCTCCCCTGATCTCTCAGTTTAGACGTGCAGCCAGCTGTATAATGAGAACTGGTCGATCCGTACATCCATTTATGAATGATGGAGGCGACTGTGCTCATTGAGACCTTCAAAGCAGCAGAAATGTTTCTGTAACCTTCCCCAGATTTGTGCCTTGAGACAATTCTGTCTCAGAGGTCTACAGACAATTCCTTTGGCTTCATGCTTGGTTTGTGCTCTGACATGCACTGTCAACTGTAGGACCTTACGTATGTGGTGATTCTTAGACTACGGGCACTTATTATGTCCTTTGATCATATTGTATGAAAAACAGAAAAAAGGGGAAATTTCACACTTTTATAGTTATCTTTACAATGAAAGTGTGTTAAGAAATTTGTGTTCTAGTAGTCTGTGATGACTTTTTCACCTTTTTTCAGCATCATTATAAAAAATATTGCCGTTTTGTGATTGTCCCACACCCAGACTTTTGATCTTCAATGATAAAAATGAATGGTAAAGAAACGTTTTTTCTAATGTTTTAAAATATCTCTGAATAAAATATCAGTAAAATAATCAAAACATAATTGGGGTATTCAGTGTCATACAACTGTTGTGATTTTTTTAAACAAAATGTAGTTGTCCCACACTATTGCCGTAATTTCCACCACAACACTGTAATGTCCCTTTAAACAGTTTGTATGAAAGATTGTTTGGGTAGTTTCTATGGAGATAAACAGTGACATCAGAGCACATGTATATAGCGCCAAATCACAACAAAAAGTTGCCCCAAGGCGCTTTATATTGTAAGGCAATGGTGTGGTGGAAATTACATTTACAAGGCCAACAGTGCCCATAGTTAAAGAATCACCCATGTACATAAGTAAGTAAGTAAGGTAAAGGCAGCACCGTGGCATAGTGGTTAGCACTAATGTCTCACAGCAAGGAGGTCGTAGGATCACTTCTCGCCCTTTCTGTGTTGAGTTTGCATGTTCTCGCTGTGTCTGCATGGGTTTCCTCCCACAGTCAAAAACATGCTTATTTAGGATCTGCTTCTTTCTCTGCCCCTGACCAAGGCAGAGTCTCTCTATCTGATGCTGGTCCCAGGCTGACCAACTGCTCCTAATGGTTGGATTGTGTCTAATTGCAATTAGGATGGGTTAAATACAGAGGACAGATTTTGTTGTATATATGTATGTACAATGACAATAAAGGCACTTTACTTGTGTACGTGTGATTTCTTAGGGTTTTTTTTTTTCTTTTTAATAA
Source organism: Thalassophryne amazonica (assembly GCF_902500255.1). Taxonomy (NCBI): domain Eukaryota; kingdom Metazoa; phylum Chordata; class Actinopteri; order Batrachoidiformes; family Batrachoididae; genus Thalassophryne; species Thalassophryne amazonica. The sequence goes on from NC_047110.1 coordinate 91,443,736, forward strand.
ATATGTAAAAATCTAAAAAAAAAAGAAATTGACATTGTCATTATGGGATATTGTGTGTATAGAAATTTGAGGGAAAAAAATGAATTTCTTCCATTTTGGAATAAGGTTGTAAATGTTGAGAAAGTGAATGCACAGACCCACGCCAGGGGGCGTAAATGAACGGTCAATAGGAATTCCAAATAAATCACAATTTATTCTGCAAATGTGCACAACACTCAAATATGCTTTTAGACAGTCAATTCAAAATGATGTCACGTGGGCAGGCCCGAGGGTAGGAGACGCCTATCCAGAGAAGAGCCGGGACCCACGAAGTTCCACCACCAACGGAGACCTGCAACACACCAGAGCTGCCAAGTCCCGAATCCCCAGGTGGCCACCGCTCCAGTTGTTAGACCCGGTACTGCTGGCAGGAACAAAACAGGTTAAGGTGGGTGTGTGTACACCCAGCAAACAGTCAGTAACTCACACAAATCCTCCTGGAAGAATAAATCCAGATACTCCCAGAGTGCAGAGGAAAACTGGAGAACGTGCAGTGTCAATAGTTATACTCAGTAAGTCAGAAGTGAGGAGTGGAGACGCCAACTCCTCCAACTTCCACAAACTCGGCTACAAGCTGCAAGTATAAGTCACAACTGCAAAGACTTCAGTAACAATGAATGTGCGTACGGCACAAAATGGCTGAGTTGGTTTTGGTTTACCTGTAAGGTAAGCAGATAACTCGGTAGAGTTATGGTGTCTCTCCCAGGCTTTTATGGATGATGTGATGAGTAGATGTGAGACAGGTGATGACAGCTGCATGACAGTGATGACAGTGCACCTGGTGGATTCCTTATGGCCACTGCACCCTCTGGTGCCTGCAACCTGCTTTGGATTTCCATTTACATATGTGTGTGTGAACCTTTAAGATCAGGGGTGTTCAGCAGTACTATGAGAATGTTGTGCATGCCGTGCATGCCATATCCAAAACGTATGTGCATTTCAGTTTGTGGGATTTGTAAATGCATGTGGTGCACCTAAAGTATATGTGATGTGTTTGTGTGTTGGTTTGATTAATTTAACTTGTAGTGGCCAATTAATAATGAATAATAAATATTAGTTTTCATCATTTACAGTGGGGTAAAAAAGTATTTAGTCAGCCCTGATTGTGCAAGTTCTCCTACTTAGAAAGATGAGAGAGCTCTGCAATTTTCATCATAGGTACTCTTCAACTATGAGGGCCAAAATGAGGTAAAAAATCCAGGAAATCACATTGTAGGATTTTTTTTAAAATGATTTGTAAATTATGGTGGAAAATAAGTATTTGGTCAATAACAAAAATTTAGCTCAATACTTTGTAACATAACCTTTGTTGGCAATGACAGAGGTCAAACATTTCCTGTAAGTCTTCACCAGGTTTGCACACACTGTAGCTGGTATTTTGGCCCATTCCTCCATGCAGATCTCCTCTAGAGCAGTGATGTTTTGGGGCTGTTGCTGGGCAACACGCACTTTCAACTCTCTCAACAAATTTTCTATGGGATTGAGGTCTGGAGACTGCCTTGGCCACTCCAGGACCTTGAAATGCTTTTTACGGAGTCACTCCTTCGTTGCCCAAGTGATCTGTTTGGGATCATTGTCATGCTGGAAGACCCAGCCACGTTGCATCTTCAATGCTCTCACTGAAGGAAGGAGGTTTTGGCTTAAAATCTCACGATAACGTTGGCCTGTTCATTCTTCCCTTAACAAAGATCAGTCGTCCTGTCCCCTTTGCAGAAAAACCAAAGCATGATGTTTCCACCCCCATGCTTCACAGTAGATATGGTGTTCTTGGGATGCAACTCAGCATTCTTCTTCCTCCAAACACAATGAGTTGAGTTTTTATCAAAAAGTTCTATTTTGGTTTCATCTGACCACATGATATTCTCCCAGTCCTCTTCTGGATCATCCATATGCTCTCTGGCAAACTTCATATGTGCCTGGACATGTACTGGCTTAACCCTCTGGGGTCAGAGGGCATGTTTTGGACAGTTCACTGGCCTGGCATAAATGTTTTATTATTGCTGTTAACAGCTCTCCCTGCATCCCACAATCAAGTTTTATGTCTGTTTTTTCAGGACAACCTGTGCTTTCATAATATATATGTTTTTTTGTGTTTTATAAGTGTAATAAAGGTTTACAATCAAAAATAAGGAAGGAAAAAGTAAAGCGGAAAATTATTTTCCACACACATTTATTCAAAACACACAGCAAACTATAATAACTGTTTTGACACTTTATAAAGGTAATTTAAGGTCTTGTGTGAAAGACTGTGCAACAAAAAGGTTCAAACAATAAACACAAATGCACATTTTGAACAATATATACAAAATGGTCTATGCGTTTTTGTTTTTGTTTTTTTGTCTTTTTTTGTCTTCATGGTAAAAGCAACAGAGTTATCCAGTAACATTCACGTGCAAACTAGTGGAGCAATCCTGATAGTTACACACTCTTTGTTTGAGCATGTGAGATTGTCATCAGAGGTTCTCCGTCTGCTTTCAGTGATCGCTGTGCGTAATGGCGCAGGGTGCATTTGGAGCCCAATAGTATGTACTCATTGGAGCACCCAGGGGGCTATTCAAATGGGCCAACTAGTAACATATCACTCCTGAAAATGATCTTTGGCTTTTCACGTGAGGTGAATCTGCCCTACAATTGGATTTTGGAAAACCATACAATGGTGAAACAATTCCGACTGGAGACACACATTGCGCACGTCATCACACAGCTTCTATGAGGAGTACAAAGATGGCCAATGGCTGGCTCAAAAGTCAGCGGAGTTAACTTTTCAGCAAAAAAAAAAAAGTATGTTTCTATCTCATATCATTAAAAAGTTATTTATAATTTAGTAAAGCTTGGTCTTAGCCGTCGTATACGACAGCAGGGGGACACGCCTGGCACTGCAGAATTTCAGTCCCTCTCTGTGTAGTGTGTAGCCTTTATTACTTTGGTCCCAGCTCTCTGCAGGTCATTCATCAGGTCCCTCCTTGTAGTTCTGGGATTTTTGTTCACGTTCTCATGATCATTTTGACCCCACGGGATGACATCTTGCGTGGAGCCCCAGATTGAGGGAGATTATCAATGGTCTTGCATGTCTTTCTTTTTCTTACAATTGCTCCCACAGTTGATTTATTCACACCAACCTGCTTGCCTATTGTAGATTCACTCTTCCCAAACTGGTGCAGGTCTACAGTGTTCTTCCTGGTTTCCTTCAACAGCTCTTTGGTCTTGGCCATGGTTGAGTTTGGAGTCTGACTGTTTGAGGCTGTGAACAGGTGTCTTTTATACAGATAACAAGTTCAAACAGGTGCCATTAATACAGGTAACAAGTGGAGGACAGAAGAGCTTCTTAAAGAAGAAGTTAAAGGTCTGTGAGAGCCAGAAATCTTGCTCGTTTGTGGGTGACCAAATACTTATTTTCCACCATAATTTACAAATAAATTCTTTAATAATCCTACAATTTGATTTCCTGGATATTTTTTTTTCTTATTTTGTCTCTCATAGTTGAAGTGTACCTATGTAGGGGTGGTGGCCAAGTGGTTAATGCACTTGGTTTCAGTGCGGAAGGTTCCCGGTTCGAATCCCACCCCTACCACATTTCTCCATGTAATGTGGAGTTGCGTCAGGAAGGGCATCCGGCGTAAAATTTGTGCCAATTCAACATGCAGATCCACCTTGGATTTGCTGTGACGACCCAGAGTACAAAACAAGGGAGCAGCCGAAGGGGCTTACTTTACTAGTTGAAGTGTACCTATGTCTCATCTTTCTAAGTTGGAGAACTTACACAATCAGGGGCTGTGCCTTCAGTCTCACAAAAACATCCATGTGGTTGGAGCAGAAATCAATGTTGTTGCCATGACAATGCACATATACATGTACGAGGTCTGTTAGAAAAGTATGCTTTTTTAGTATGCTAAAAAAGCTGCTCCAGTCGTTCTGCCATTTCCTTGCAAAGAAAAAACAACGAGAGACTACACCCATTCTCACACAAAGGCTGCTTACAAGCAAATGACGCAATCGACAGGCGTGAAAAAATTCATGCATGCGCACGAAGGTTCAAGGTTGGCTCATGCAAGCACATGTGATTCAAATCCATCAGGTTTTTGAAAAAAAATAAAAAGGTCGGATACTTTTCTAACAGACCTCGTACACATGGAATCAGGTGGAAATATAAAGTTAGACCCAAACTGTGTCATGAAGGGAACTCAGAAGGAGTCATTGAAGAAGGTTGTGTGTGTGTGTGTGTGTGTGTGTGTGTGTGTGTGTGTGTGTGTGTGTGTGTGTGTGTGTGTGTGTGTGTGTGTGTGTGTGTGTGTGTGTGTGTGTGTGTGTGTGTGTGTGTGCGCGGCATGAATGGAAGTTGAAGGCAACAGGATGTCATCTGTCTGAAATCACCAAGAAAAACAAAATATTGTGTTCACAAGGGTGATGCTTGTGGTGATTCTGTGTGAAAAAGATTATCAGATAATGTTGATGTTCATGATTGTGACCTACATACATATTTATACTGAAGCAGTAGAAGAAGATGAGCATGCGCTGGTGCTGTGCTTTGCTACATCCATTACACCACAGAACCACTTTGGGTCCTGGATGGCAACCAGCCAGGCAGCCATCCGGTCCATTCTCACATCTGTAACATAACCATCTATCTGTCGCAGCCAGGTGAAATATGAGTGTCTCCTTGGACTTTTCCAGCTGCTGTGGTCCTCAACACTCAGGCATCTGCATGCTGGATCATGCACAGAAAACAGGCCACATGACCAAATTGTTGACACTGATGCTCCCTCACAATGCAAGTGACACTTCTCATTATAGTCTTTCTTTGTAACTGCCCATTTGATACAAAATCATTCCAGCGGTATCCAATGATCCTCTGAAGAGACATCTTGTCATCGCCTTAGTCTAGAGATCTCCTTTAAACATTTTGCTGTTCTAAACTCTCAAAAATAATCACTTATTTGTTGCCACATCCTCACTTCCACCTGAAGGGGGCGTCTCTGGAGCTCTCTTCCATAGACTTTATAGGTGTGTCAAACAGTACAGGCAAGCTCAATGGGTGTGTCTCACAGAGCAAACAGGAATCCAGATATGGACTCCTGTAACACATATCACAGAAACCTAAAATGACTTGTTTCACAAAGTTAGCGGGGGTGTTTCCACTTGCACAATCAAAGAATGATGGGAATTTGATTATGTTTAACATGAAATCCCATCCATTTAAAAAACAATTTTGCACAATGTATATATTCCTTTATTAGTCCCACACTGGAAAATTTCTTGAAGTATCGTAACAGTGTAAAAGGTTGTGATATATATAGCTTGACATTTCATAAAAAGAAATATGAAAGAAATAAATATTTCAAACTGTGAGAATAGACACATTGGAAGATTATATTCATTTCCATAAGTAATTGGACAGTTACTGTTTTTTGTAATTTTCCTTCTGTGCAACACCACAATCGAGGTAAATGAAACACTCAAGCTGTCAGGTAGACCTTCTGTTTTAATTCAAGGGTTGCAACAAAATATAGACTTTACATTTTAGGATGTATACACAGTCCCTCCACTTTCAGAGGCCATAAGTAATTGGACAGTCTAATCATAACCATTATTTTTAATACAAATCATCCAGTTTTGTTGAAACATGTCAGGGGATGGGTATATAAACAGTTCCAAGACACTGAATATGCCTTAGACTCAATTTACATCAATCATTAAAAAAGTACAAGCACTGTGACACTGTATGGTAAATTTGTCTGGAGTAAGCAGTTTTCAAAAACTAAGTGACCTTGACCTCAGGAGACTGAATGAAGTCCAACACATATTCAGTGACTTAGAAATGTTCATGTGTCCATCCCCTGACTTGTTTAAAGAAAAGTGGGTATAAAAGTAATCATTTCTTTTCAAAATAACCCTTATATTTCAATTGTCCAAGTACTTATGGACTCTAAAAATGGAGTGACTGTTGATAAAAATTGCCACAATTCTTAAATGTGATATAATTCATTCATTCATTCATCTGCTATACCTGCTTATTCCACTTAAGGGTCATGGGGGTTATGTGATATGTTTTGTTATACCTCTTGAATTAAGGCTGAAAGTTTACACTACAAGCCCATCTTCACTGTTTCATTTCAATTCAGTGTTGATGGTGTACAAAGGCAAAATTAAAATACATAAAATAAATCGGTGGTGTCCAAATACTTATGGACCCAACTAATTTCTAGGACTTATTATTTTGTAGCAGCACTTTTGGGATGAGACAGAAAACGATGACTGTCTTCCGACTGCATTTAGAAACATTTATATTACAAAAGGATAATTGACTAAAGTCATGTTGAAAGAGGGATTCTGTGTGAACAAGGCAGAAAGAGAAGCTTTAAACTGTCTGCTTTGACACACTTTACTTAAAGACAATACTGTGAAAAAACAGTTATTGTTGTTCATGAGACAAGATGGCTGAATTTACTGGTTTCATGCAAAGGAATTACAGAGCCCTTTCTTTGTGTATTCCTGTGTGTATCTGCGTCTCTCAGGGTCGGCGCCTGCTTCAGTCCGAATGAAAGGTTTGTGTTTTATGAAAAAGAAAGTGTGGCAATGTGACAACACTGCAGCAAAGACCACATTTTTTTTCCATTTCATTTCTTTCTTCGTGTTCTCCTTCCTCACTGAGTGTTCGGTTTAAACAATACCACATTTCCCAGGGTGATTTCTCTCTACAGGGAAACCGCCCCTTTTCTCCTAATTTCCCGGCTACCTAAATAGAAAAGTTAAAGAGCGTCATTAGTGCCAAGCCGGGTTTTTCCCCCCTTACTCTCAGAAGAAAGACGAAGTGTTATCTGTGGCCGACAAACTTAACCCAATTAAGGTCTGGTGGGGCGTAGGGGCTTGGCTAAAGACACAGCTGGGGCTCCTAGCTTGCCAATCAGGCACCCAGCCAGACAGCCAGGCAACTAGCCAGCCACCCACTCAGGCATCCAAACAGTCAGCTAGACAATCAGCCAGTCAGGAAACCAACCAGCTGCCTTCTGGCTAAACCCTTAAGCTTGGCAGTCAGTCAGCAACTAACCTGCCAGTCAGCTATCAAACCAACTAGGCTAGCATTTAGTCTCCTGTTCAGTTATGTAGGTCTTCCTTCAAACAGCCAACCAGGGATCCAGACTTTCTGATATTTTGAGAATGGTTCACCCAGAGCCCCGGATGGATACATTAAAATCGCAAAAAAAAAACAAAAAAAAACAAGAAGGCAGACAGGTAATTGAAGACTTAATACTAAGATCATCCAAGTAAATGTTTCCTGTGGTGGATGACCTGCTAGGTCTCAAGCTTCCTTTCAAGCAGATTTTTGGACTGGTTGTACAGTCTTAATTTTAGTGTTGAATTATTCCCAACACATACAACCATATCCATTCTGTCACCATAAATGTAAATTACAATTCAAATGTGATTACATTCTGTTAAGTTTATGTCTTCAATGGAACCATTTGTGTTGGCATCTTACTGAAATACAGTGAGGGGTTATTACTTCATGGTTGTTTTCAACAAAAATGGCCAATAAGAGTAAATACAAAGATATATATATATATATATATATATATATATATATATATATATATATATATATATATATATATATATATATATATATATATATACGAGGTCTATTAGAAAAGTATCCGACCCAGGCTCGGACTGGTAATCTGTGATTTTGGGGATTTGCCTGGTGGGCCGCTGCATGTTTAGACGTGCGTGGGCCGGCCGGCCCATATTTATAGAGATTATGGAAATATACAGTGCTCTCAAACCGCGCGCTGCTGTCAACACGAGGAAAATCCGTGATCGGTGAAGCTACAGCATTTAATCGGCGCAGCTGCAGAGCCACTTCCTGAATTTGTGTCAAAATAAAAGTTCTGTAGTGTTTCATACACGGCGCAGTCTTATTCTAGGTTTCAGTTTTGTTTCCGTTTGATCACACAACGGAGACTTACATTGAGCACGATTGACATGACCAACAGCCAATGACAATGGAGAAGCATACAGGGTAGCCAATCAGATTGCAGGAAGAGCAGGCGGCCGCTCCCGCCCCTGTGAATGGACTGAGTCCTCGTCACCTGGACTTCTCTCCGCTCTTCTACTGATACAAGATTGGAATCGTTTCTTTTATCTTAATTAACTGTGCTTTACTTTTGTTAATCTTTAAATGCAACAGCTATAGACTTCAGCTCCTTAATTTGCTGTTGTGTGAATCCTAGCAGTGGTTACACATTACCTCTCTCTCTCTCTCTCTCTCTCTCTGTCTCTCACACACACTTTGGAGACACAAAAACTTTTTTTCCGCTTGTGTGCTTTTGCTTCCGTTTTGTCAGACCCGGCGCCAGAAAAAAAAAAAAATATATATATATATATATATCACAGGGGGTGCCCCCCCCCCCAAAAAAAGTGCGCACCGGAGGAGACGTGTGCTCCTGGAAAGCTCATGTATTTACACGGCACCGTTGTAAGAGACTGACTAAGAGTGAAGAGTGATGACAGTATTTTTTTTAATTATTATTTGAACGTATAGACGCTCGGTCAAGTGATCTCCTGCATTCCACACAGAGCCGGTGTTCTGTCGAGATGAGATGCACCAACTTTCGACACTCTGAGCTGTGACGTACCTTCGCATTGGCCAATAGGAATGACGCGTCGGGCCAAAACACGGAAGACTCGTGGCAGAAACCACTGATCTGTACAAAATGGATTGGACCAATCCGATTGGTGCAAAAACCACTGATCTGTACAAAACATTAACGTGTGACAGGACTGCTCATTTATAGAGCAGTTTTCTGAAGAAAAATCATTGGAAATGTTTTTTTGTTGTTGTTACCTCAAAATTTCTGATTACTGTTAAAAAAAAGTTTAGAACACTTGTAATTAAAACAGGTAAATAAATCAATAAATGGTTCTTTAGAAACCTTTCATCTGTATTAAAACCACCTGTTATTTCAGATTAGATAATTTCTTGTTTAACATAAGGAACCTCAGACATTTATTTTTAGACAAATAAAATAACATGGAAACTTGTATATTTTTTGAAGTCTGGTAGATTATTTATATCTTATTTCAACCAGAAAAACAAACACTTAATAAATACAAATGTTTATTATAAATGCAAAAGGAAATAATTTAACAATGACTGCAGTGTGATTGTAAAGTAGGATTTCTGTGACATAAACCTCATGATGTTTATATATATATATATATATATATATATATATATATATATATATATATATATATATATATAGTCATTTAAACTTGTAATTTTGTCAAAATATGTAATTGCCTTTAATGTTATCAGGACGCCCCCTCGTGGCGCCGGGTCCACATTTTGTACTATGATCAAGGTGAAATGACAGTGAAAGTGTGTGTTTAGGTCTGTGTTCATGGCGTTTAGGTGTATAGTATTTCTTCATTGGGGGTTCAGTATGGACGGGTGGGTGTGCGTGTTTGGGGGTGGATTCTTCGGGCCAATAGTGGGCTGGTCCAGAGGAAAAATGCCAGGGCCGAAATTTGTTCCCAGTCCGACCCTGATACGACCTTATTATTTTTTTCAAAAACCATATGGATTTGAATCACGTGTGATTGCGTCAGCCAAGCTTGAACCTTCGTGCGCATGCGTGAGTTTTTTCACGCCTGTCGGTTGCGTCATTCGCCTGTGAGCAGGCTTTGAGTGAGGAGTGATGGTCACGGATCCATACAGCCATCCGTTTAGAAATGAAATGGTTGCTCAGCCTGTCGATGGCGGCTTCGGAGCGCGGTGCACCACCAGTCGATGCACCATAAAATTTTCACCAAAAACCATCTGAATTTCTCGAATAGTGTCCACTTGGATGTGCCTCACAGTTTCTGAAAAAATTTTGATCAAGCAAAGCGGCAGTCTCTGAGCCATTCCTAAGCAATGAAAAAAACGACGAGAGGGGTGGACCACTCCTCATACAAAGCCTGCTCACAGCCGAATGACGCAACCGACAGGCGTGAAAAAACTCACGCATGCGCACGAAGGTTCAAGCTTGGCTGACGCAATCACACGTGATTCAAATCCATATAGTTTTTGAAAAAAATAAAAAAGGTCAGTTTCTTTTCTAATAGACCTCGTATATAGATGTGGTGTAGCTCTCTGTTCGGCGACAGACACAGGCAAGTTTTTTTAAATGGCCATTTATTGCTGGCGCAGTCTTGTGAAGCATCATCGTCATGTTAACATCATGCCCCAAACGCCTTATTCCATACACTATACCACTATACGCTGTGAGAACTGAAGGAGTATATAAACAGTGCAAATACATATACATATACGTTGAATAATAAGGTGCATTGTTTTGCAAAGTGGAAATATTTAAAGATTTCCTGCATAAACATGAAATAAAAGTACACTTACAGTAAATGCAAAAAGTACCTCGATGCACTGCTTGCCATGAAAAGAGATTATTCAGTCCTTTAGTCCTTGGAAAGTGTCCTTTAACATTTACAGTCCCTTCAGACATCAGTGGTGTTTTTTTAAGCATGTCTGAGCAGAATCACCATTCTGCATGTCCGTGATTAATTCAGATGTAGCAGAACCAAAAACCTGGCACTTCACTTCCACATGGCAACGAAACTTATGTAAACAATGATTTGCAAGCCAACGTCTTTGCCTGGTTCTTTAAAGCTGTTTCTCTTCTGCACTCCTTAACATCACATCACATTATAACATCACAGTAATTAGTTATTTATCTATTTATTACATAAAATTATTAGACCATGAACTTATTACCTCATCTATGAAATTAGAGGTTTTTAATATAACACCATTTACAAGTGGTTACTGAGATGCAGTGAGGGATGTTTTCATCGGGGTCAAAGGTCAAAACTCAGGTTTCAAGTCATTTTCAGGCACAAGATGTTCAGTGGGATCAAATAGAAAGCTGGAGTCCCTGAGTAATTTCAGTACAAACTCTATTTTCTATAATTAGTGGTTACTGATATCTGAGTACTGGAAGAAGTTTGATTTCTTACCTTTACCATTAGTAACACTTCAGTTTCTGGCAATGTTCTGTTAAAGCAGGGGTCACCGACCTTGATCCTGGAGATCACCTGCCCTGCATGTTTCCCATGTGTACCTACTACAGTTATAGCTGATTAGTCAAGTCTGGTGTTTCCTAGCTCTTGTTTGGCTGAGCACCCCCACCCCCCACTTAGTTAATTAGCACTGGGGTAGAGCAAGGAAAGTTAGAAAACATGCAGAGCAGGTGATGTCTGAGAGCAGGGTTGTTGACCCTGAATTACAGCATATGTATACTTGAATCACCAAAAGTGTAAGACCAGTACTTCCTTGGATGTCCTTGCATGAAAAGATGAATGCAATGCTCTACGCTTAACTTTCTTTTTACAAATCATATAAACATTACCCGGTACATGCCCTCCATCTGTCTACCCATCTGTCAATGAGTCTTGGAGGCAATTCAGCCTAAACCAGATAATGGACTTCAATGAAACTTCACACAATGGTAGCACACCATATGTAGTTGTGCATGAAGGGAAATATTGCCAGACTGACATCTTTGAGGGAAGATAATTGGACTTTTTTTTTTTTATTCTCCATGTCATATGCTGTTATCTATGGACCAATGTAAGGGGCACACTGTTATCATCGTCTTATTTTGCTGAGATTTGCAGTCAACATTATATCCACATGTATTTGAGTTGTAACCTGTGCTGTGGTCAGAAAGAGTGTTAACACCTATGATGCACACAGGCAGTGTTCATTAAGTTGTCAGGCACTGCAAATCAAAAGCATTCACTGCATGAAAGCAACTGGAAATTTGCCTGACTGCTAAAAAATCCATCCATCCATCCATCCATCCATCCATTTTCTTCCACTTTATCCGGAGTCGGGTCGCAGGGGCAGCAGCTCAAGCAAAGCCGCCCAGACCTCCCGATCCACACACACCTCCCCCAGCTCCGAAGCCAGCCTAGAGATGTAGTCCCTCCAGCGTGTCCTGGGTCTTCCCCGGGGCCTCCTCCCAGTGGGACGTGCCCGGAAAACACCTCTCCAGCGAGGTGTCCAGGGGGCATCCGGAAAAGATGCCCGAGCCACCTCAACTGACTCCTTTCGACGTGGAGGAGCAGCAGCTCAACTCCGAGCTCCTCCCGAGTGACCGAGCTCCTCACCCTATCTCTAAGGGAGCGCCCAGCCACCCTGCGGAGGAAACTCATCTCGGCTGCTTGTACTCACGATCTCGTTCTTTCGGTCATGAGCCAAATCTCATGACCATAGGTGAGGATCAGAACGTAGATCGATCGGTAAATCAAGCGCTTTGCCCCCCTACTCAGCTCTCTCTTCACCACGACGGTCCGATACAGCGACCGCATCACTGCAGATGCTGCACCGATCCGTCTATCGATCTCATGCTCCATCCGTCCCTCACTCGTGAACAAGACCCCGAGATACTTAAACTCCTCCACTTGAGGCAAGGACACTCCACCGACCTGAAGAGGGCAAAGCACCTTTTTCCGGTCGAGAACCATGGCCTCGGATTTGGAAGTGTTGATTTTCATCCCGGACGCTTCACACTCAGCTGCAAACCGCCCCAGTGCACGCTGAAGGTCCTGATTTGATGAAGCCAACAGAACCACATCGTCCGCAATCAGCAGAGACGAGATTCTGTGGTTCCCAAACCAGACCCCCTCTACACCCTGGCTGCGCCTAGAAATTCTGTCCATAAAAATAATGAACAGAACCAGTGACAAAGGGCAGCCCTGGCGGAGGCCAACGTGCACTGGAAACAGGTTTGACTTACTACCGGCAATGTGAACCAAGCTCCTGCTGTGGTCGTACAGGGACCGGATAGCCCTTAAAAAAGGACCCCGGACCCCGTACTCCCGGAGCACTCCCCACAGGGTGCCCCGAGGGACACGGTCGAACGCCTTCTCCAGATCCACAAAACACATGTGGACTGGTTGGGCAAACTCCCATGAACCCTCGAGCACCCGATGGAGCGTGTAGAGCTGGTCCAGTGTGCCGCGACCAGGACGAAAACCACACTGCTCCTCCTGAATCCGAGGTTCGACCATCGGTCAAATTCTCCTCTCCAGTATTCTGGAATAGACCTTACCGGGGAGGCTGAGGAGTGTGATCCCCCTATAGTTGGAACACACCCTCTGGTCCCCCTTCTTAAACAGAGGGACCACCACCCCGGTCTGCCAATCCAGAGGCACTGTCCCCGATTGCCACGCGATGTTGCAGAGGCATGTCAGCCAAGACAGCCGCACAACATCCAGAGACTTAAGGTACTCAGGACGGATTTCATCCACCCCAGGAGCCTTGCCACCGAGGAGCTTTCTAACCGCCTCGGTGACTTCGGCCTGGGTAATGGATGAGTCCGCCTCTGAGTCCCCAGTCTCTGCTTCCTCTTCGGAAGATGTGACGAAATGGATTGAGGAGATCCTCGAAGTACTCCTTCCACCACCCGACAACATCCCCAGTCAGGGTCAACAGCTCCCCACCCGCACCGTAAACAGTGCGGGTGGAGAGCTGCTTCCGCCTCCTGAGGCGTCGGACGGTTTGCCAGAATCTCTTCGAGGCCGACCAATAGTCCTCCTCCATAGCCTCCCCGAACTCCTCCCAGACCCGAGTTTTTGCCTCTGCGACCGCACGGGCTGCAGCACGCTTGGCCTGCCGGTACCTGTCAGCTGCCTCTGGGGTCCAACCTACCAACAAAGATAAGTAGGACTCCTTCTTCAGCTTGAGGGCATCCCTTACTTCTGGTGTCCACCACCGGGTTCGGGGATTGCCGCTGCGACAGGCACCAGAGACCTTGCGACCACAGCTATGAGCAGCCGCATCGACAGTGGAGGTGGAGAACATGGTCCACTCAGACTCCATGTCTCCAACCTCCCCTGGGATCTGGGAGAAGCTCTCCCGGAGGTGGGAGTTTAAGACCTCGCTGACAGAGGGTTCCGCCAGTCGTTCCCAGCAGACCCTCACGATACATTTGGGCCTGCCAGGTCTGACCGGCTTCCTACCCTCCCAGCGGATCCAACTCACCACCAGGTGGTGATCAGTCGACAGCTCTGCCCCTCTCTTCACTCGAGTGTCCGAGACATGTGGCCGAAGGTCAGATGATACGACTACAAAGTCGATCATCGACCTCTGGCTCAGGGTGTCCTGGTGCCACGTGCACTTATGGACACCCTTGTGCTCGAACATGGTGTTCGTGATGGACAAACTGTGACTAGCACAGAAGTCCAACAACTGAACACCACTCGGGTTCAGATCGGGGAGGCCGTGCTTCCCGATCACCCCCCTCCAGGTCTCACTGTCGCTGCCCACGTAGGCGTTGAAATCCCCCAGGAGAACAATGGAGTCCCAAGTCGGAGCGCTATCTAGTACCCCTCCCAGGGACTCCAGGAAGGTCGGGTACTCTGCACTGCTGCTCGGCCCATAGGCTGAGACAACAGTGAGAGACCTGTCCCCGACCCGAAGTCGTAGGGACGCGACCCTCTCGTTCACCGGAGTGAACTCCAACACTTGGCGACTGAGCTGGGGAGCAATAAGCAATGCAACCCCAGCTCTCCGCCTCTCCCCGTGGGCGACGCCAGAAAAATGGAGCATCCAGCCCCTCTCCAGGAGTTGGGTACCAGAGCCCAAGCTGTGCATGGAGGTGAGCACGACTATCTCTAGTCAGTATCTCTCAACCTCCCGCACAAGCTCAGGCTCCTTCCCCCCTAGCGAGGTGACATTCCACGTCCCAACAGCCAGGGGCTGTGAGCATGGACCGGGCCGCCGGGCCACCCGCCCTCGACCGCCACCCAATCCTCTCTGCACCTGACCCCCATGGCCCCCTCTGCAGGTGGTGAACCCACAGGAGGGTGGGCCCACGTCACTCTTTCGGGCTGAGCCCAGCCGGGCCCCATGGGCTAAGGCCCGACCACCAGGTGCTCGCGCATGAGCCCCAACCCCAGGCCTGGCTCCAGGGTGGGACCCCGGCTCCGCCATACCAGGCGACATCTCAGTCCTTGATCTTTTACTGGTCATGGAGGTTCTGAACTGTCCTTAGTCTGACCCGTCACCTAGGACCTGTTTGCCTTGGGAGACCCTACAGGGAGCACAAAGCCCCCAACAACAAAGCTCCTAGGATCATCCGGGTACGCAAACTCCCCCACCACGATAAGGTGGCAGCTAAAAAATCCTGGATGTTGATAATGCTTTGCATTCTGGATTGATTTTTGCTCATATGCAATATGGAGAATTGATGTAACGTACAGTGCATCCAGAAAGTATTCACAGCGCTTCACTTTTTCCACACTTTATGTTACAGACTTATTCCAAAATGGATTAATGTTTTCCTCAAAAATTCTACACACAATACCCCATAATGACAATGTGAAAAAGTCTTTTTGAGATTTTTGCAAATTTATGAAAAAGTTAAAAACTAAGAAACCACGTGTACATAAGTATTCACAGCCTTTGCCATGAAGCTCAAAATTGAGCTCAGGTACATCCTGGTTCCACTGATCATCCTTGAGATGTTTCTACAACTGAACTGGAGTCCACCTGGGGTAAATTCAGTTGATTAGACATGATTTGGACAGGCACACACCTGTCTACATATAAGGTCATATAACATATAACGTTGACAGTCCACGCGAGAGCACAAACCAAGCATGAAGTCAAAGGAATTGTCTGTACACCTCAGAGACAGGATTGTCTCAAGGCACAAATCTGGGGAAGGCTACAGAAAAATTTCTTTTTCGAAGGTCCCAATAAGCACAGTGGCCTCCATCATCCATAAATGGAAGAAGTTTGGATTCACCAGGACTCTTCCTAGAGTTGGCCGCCTGTCTTAAATGACTGATCGGGGGAGACGGGCCTTAGTCAGGGAGGTGACCAAGAACTCAATAGTCACTCTGTCAGAGCTCCAGCATTCCTCTGTGAAGATAGGAGAATCTTGCAGAAGGATAACTATCTCTGCAGCAATCCACCAATCAGACCTGTATGGTAGAGTGGCCAGATCAAAGCCACTCCTTAGCAGAAGGCACATGGCAGCCCACCTGGAGTTTGTCAAAGGGCAGCTGAAGGTAAATGTAAATGGACTACATTTATATAGTGCTTTTCCATCTGCATCAGACGCTCAAAGTGCTTTAAATATAATGCCTCACATTCACCCAGATGTGAGGGTGCTGCCATACAAGGTGCTCACTACACACTGGGAGCATCTAGGGGAAGACTTTGCCCAAGGGCCCTTAGTGATTTTCCAGACATGCTGGGATTTTGAACTTCTGGTCTCAAGCTCAACGCCTTAATCACTAGACCTTCACCTCCCCCCAAATGGTCTGAAGGATTCTCAGACCATGAGAAACAAAATTCTCAGGTCTGATGAGACAAAGATTGAACTCTTTGGTGTGAATGCCAGGTGCCATGTTTGCAGGAAATCAGGCACCATCCCTACAAGCCTGGTGGTGGCAGCATCATGCTTGTAGGGATGTTTTTCAGTGGCAGGAACTGGGAGACTACAACCCCTGGCAATAATTATGGAATCACCGGCCTCGGAGGATGTTCATTCAGTTGTAGAAAGAAAAGCACATCACAGACATGACACAAAACTAAAGTCATTTCAAATGGCAACTTTCTGGCTTTAAGAAACACTATAAGAAATCAGGAAAAATAATTGTGACAGTCAGTAACGGTTACTTTTTTAGACCAAGCAGAGGGAAAAAAAATATGGACTCACTCAATTCTGAGGAATAAATTATGGAATCACCCTGTAAATTTTCATCCCCAAAACTAACACCTGCATCAAATCAGATCTGCTTATTAGTCTGCATCTAAAAAGGAGTGATCACACCTTGGAGAGCTGTTGCACCAAGTGGACTGACATGAATCATGGCTCAAACACGAGAGATGTCAATTGAAACAAAGGAGAGGATTATCAAACTCTTAAAAGAGGGTAAATCATCACGCAATGTTGCAAAAGATGTTGGCTGTTCACAGTCAGCTGTGTCTAAACTCTGGACCAAATACAAACAACATGGGAAGGTCAACATGGGAAGGTTGTTAAAGGCAAACATACTGGTAGACCAAGGAAGACATCAAAGCGCCAAAAAAGAAAACTTAAAGCAATATGTCTCAAAAATCGAAAATGCACAACAAAACAAATGAGGAACGAATGGGAGGAAACTGGAGTCAACGTCTGTGACCGAACTGTAAGAAACCGCCTAAAGGAAATGGTATTTACATACACAAAAGCTAAACGATAGCCATCATTAACACCTAAACAGAAAAAAAACAAGGTCACAATGGGCTAAGGAAAAGCAATCGTGGACTGTGGATGACTGGATGAAAGTCATATTCAGTGATGAATCTCGAATCTGCATTGGGCAAGGTGATGATGCTGGAACTTTTGTTTGGTGCCGTTCCAATGAGATTTATAAAGATGACTGCCTGAAGAGAACATGTAAATTTCCACAGTCATTGATGATATGGGGCTGCATGTCAGATAAAGGCACTGGGGAGATGGCTGTCATTACATCATCAATAAATGCACAAGTTACATTGATATTTTGGACACTTTTCTTATCCCATCAATTGAAAGGATGTTTGGGGATGATGAAATCATTTTTCAAGATGATAATGCATCTTGCCATAGAGCAAAAACTGTGAAAAGATTCCTTGCAAAAAGACACATAGGGTCAATGTCATGGCCTGCAAATAGTCCGGATCTTAATCCAATTGAAAATCTTTGGTGGAAGTTGAACAAAATGGTCCATGACAAGGCTCCAACCTGCAAAGCTGATCTGGCAACAGCAGTCAGAGAAAGTTGGAGCCAGATTGATGAAGAGTACTGTTTGTCACTTATTAAGTCCATGCCTCAGAGACTGCAAGCTGTTATAAAAGCCAGAGGTGGTGCAACAAAATACTAGTGATGTGTTGGAACGTTCTTTTGTTTTTCATGATTCCATAATTTTTTCCTCAGAATTGAGTGATTCCATATTTTTTTTTCCCTCTGCTTGGTCTAAAAAGTAACCGTTACTGACTGCCACAATTTTTTTTCCTGATTTCTTATAGTGTTTCTTAAAGCCAGAAAGTTGCCATTTGAAATGACTTTAGTTTTGTGTCATGTCTGTGATCTGCTTTTTTTCTACAAAATTAAACAACTGAATGAACATCCTCCGAGGCTGGTGATTCCATAATTTTTGCCAGGGGTTTTAGTCAGGATGGTTAGTTAAGATGAATGCAGAAATATACCAAGCTTGTGGCATCATATTCAAGAAGATTTGATGCTGTAATTACTCCCAAAGATGCATCAACAAAGAGCAAGAGTATAAATACTTATGTACATGTGATTTCTTAGTTTTTTTTTATATTTTATAAATTTGCAAAAATTTCAAATAAACTTTTTTATGTTGTCATTATTGGGTGTTCTAAGTAGAATTATGGGGGGGGGGGGGGTGAATTTACTACATTTTGGAATAAGGCTGTAACATAACAAAGTGTGGAAAAAGTGAAGAGCTGGGAATACTTTCTGGATGCACTGTATAATGTGACCTACAAAATTTGAATGGATTTCAGTCAATTGTCTCATGATCTGAGTGCACCACATGAAGAAGTGTTTAAGGGAAATTAATTCTAGTGTAACAGCTCTGAGTCCTTTCTTGTTTGCAATGGTGATTGTTGTGAAGGTGTCGTAACACGGACCCACAACAGGGGGCGCAAATGAACGGACAATGGATAAGAAAAGGAGTAACAATTTAATGTTGTGAAGGCACACAACGGAATACAGACAGAAAAATAATGGATGCCAATTGTACACAAGAGGACTGTGGGCAGGCTCGAAGATAGGAGACCTCTGGTGATCGAAGAGCCGGGGCCCACACCGCTTCCACCACCAACGGCCTGAAGAACACCGGAGCCGCCAAGTCCTGAGTCCCCAGGTGGTCCCTGTCCTCCGTTGTCGGCCCTGGTACTGCTGGCAGACAAGAAACAGATGACGGTGAGTGTGAGTCCTCACGCCCAGCAACCTTTACACACAATTCCTCCGGGAGGGAAAACCTCCACCTCCAGATACGTTATCACTCGTGCAGCTCCTGTTTGTCCCTCTTCTGGATGGAGTGAGAGACGAAGACCGTCGTCCTCTCACTATCCGCCAATCCAATCTCCAACAGACTTCACAGGTGTACGGCTGCACACAGATCACAATTTGAAAAGACACTCAGAAAATACAGCAGAGAAGATTACCTCTAGTGGTAGATGATTTCTCGGCGAGGAGGTGGAGTTGTAATCCACTTCTTATGAGGTGGTTGATGAGAGACAGCTGGTGTGGTTGACAAGTGACAGCTGTCACTTCCAATGGCTCCGGCGCCCTCTCATGCTTGAAGCCCGCACTCCAAGCAGGGCGCCGACTGGTGGTGGTGGGCCAGCAGTACCTCCTCTTCAGCGGCCCACACAACAGGTGATGTTAATTCTGGTTGACTAATGAAATCAGACAGGAGTTTCTGTGGACTATGATGTTTGCAGATGACATTGTGATCTGTAGTGACAGTAAAGAGCAGGTTGAGTCTTGCCTGGAAAGGTAGAGATATGCTCTGGAGAGAAGGGGAATGAAAGTCAGTAGGAGCACAACTGAGTACATGTGTGTGAATGAGAGGGAGCCCAGTGGAATAGTGCAGTTAAGGAGGACATGCAGGTGGTTGGTGTGACAGAGGAAGATACAAAGGACAGGGTGAGATGGAAACAATTGATCTGCTCTGGCGACCCCTAACGGGAACAGCTGAAAGAAAGAGAAGAAGATATTTGTCAATTTCATATATAAACACGCCTGCTGGGCTTGTCAATACAGAGGTTGAACAATTTGTAAATTGTTGTACTTGGAGAGTGTCAGCTTGCTTATAGATCTTCAGTTTATTTCTGAGTAGAGATTTATTTGTGTTGAGGGTTCATTCTCGAGAATGTGTGAAGTTTTGACTCACCGGGTGCAATGTTGAGAAATGTTGGTTTCTCAAAATGCAAAAAGAAAAATGTGTCTGATGGTCCTGCACCTCCTCAATTAGTTCCAGTTTCCTTCACGTCTAACTTTACTCAATTTTGTCCCTTTGTCATTTTTCTTCCCTTGTATGTCCCATTTCTATTGTAATAACATATTCATCATTACTCATATTCTTCACAATTATCCAGCAACCTGTCTGTTTTACAGCAGATTTACATGGTGTCATGTCTCAAATAGAGCAAGTGCAGTTAACCAGAGGACTAAAGACCCTTGTCATATGCAAATATGGTTTGAGACTGAGACATCATCTCCCAAATATGCAAACATGTCACATCACACATGCACACAAGCAGCAGCATATTTTGAGAATCATCAAACCTTCTTCCCCTGGTGCCACACCTCACACTGGCACACGCAAGAAACACGCTCACCCCATGATCTGTGCACAGAGTGCCAGATACACACGGCAACAGCCAAACATCTTGATAATTAGAGTCTTGTTATTGGAAGGTGTTATCACAACAATTAACACCCTCATGTGAGTACAGTGGTGTGTGTGTGTGTGTGTGTGTGTGTGTGTGTGTGTGTGTGTGTGTGTGTGTGTGTGTGTGTGTGTGTGTGTGTGTGTGTGTGTGTGTGTGTGTGTGTGTGTGCGCATGCGCGTGTGCAAGCCACCATGACATTCATACGGATGGGTGGTGAGGAAAAGTGTGCATTCCATTCATTCTGCTGTATGCGCGCACACACACACACACACACACACACACACACACACACACACACACACACACACACACACACAGTGTGGGTTTGATATAACAATGAAACAGTTTCCCATTTGATGAAGTTCCTGTGAATTCTGACACAATGGCAGCAGGAAAAGTTGGAGTGAGAGATTCTGATTGATATCCAGTGGGGAGCAGAGAAGGGGAGGAGGTGGGACGGATGGTGGTGATGATAAAAGAGACAAAAAAGGAGGTAGAACGAGAGGGAAGTGAGCAACAAAAGAAGAAAACAATGAAGGAGGGCAAGCAGAAGATTTTATGTGTTTTCATTTACACATATTATTTTCTGTGGGACACACTACTGTTTAAATAACAACAAAGACAACACCAAGGTCATGAGTAAAAATTAGAAGTGCACTCAGCACAGCGCATACATCCATTAAGTCTGAATAGTCCAAAACGTGCCTGTACAGCCGTTATAATATGAGAAGCCATGAGCCCACAAATCTTCCACTCAGCTGTGAGTAAAATTCCACACTGGATGACCTCATGACCTAAACATTAAAGCCAACTGGCACCTAGCAGGTTTGTTGGAGTCAGTCGTAGGTTGTGATAAAAGTCTCTGTGCCTACCCCAATAGTGTGTCTGTGTCTATAAGCCAAAATTATTTCCCCTCACTAACCCCATGGCCTCATTAACATCCGAATCAACAGAAGGTTATTTCCCCACCTGGGGTTACCCATGTGCCACGTTTGTTTAGTTTGGGCCCAACGGTCTGGAGATACAGTGGCAAACGTTCAAACAGAGTGTATCCTTTACTGATACTTTGTTTAGGCAGGCAAAGAATACTAAGCCTTGTGGCCCATTGGGCAAATGATTATGTCCGGGTTCTGTGGTGTATGGGGTAAGCCCTATGTAGGCCCTGAGGCTCATTGGTGCTGGTGCAGATCCCTAGATTCTGTACTGTGAAGCAACTTACAATTCAAATATAAAAAGCAAATACTCTGATATAAAGTTTCTCTATTTCCTGTCCAAATCCACTCCACAAGGGCGACTGGGGAGTCACACAGGGTGATGGGGCGGACAGGACAGGGTTCTTTCTAAAGTCAACAACCCTCTCCACTGTCTTGAGGGCATTAAGCTCCAAATTGTCCTGTCTTCCTCAGGACACCAGCCACCATGTAACACAACGGTGCATGTTTAGGCATGGGTTTGGGCCAAACCTCCATTCCTCCCACACTTGGTCCCTTTAAAGTGTGGGTTTTCAATTCACAGCATCCATTAAAGATGTCACATTTTTTAAACGCAGTCCAAAAAAAGACGCTACACTGAGTGAGCGTGCACTCCCATACCAGGGGATACAAATTCTGACGGGAATAACTACTTTGGCACGACACCGGCTGGTGTGCGCCGTGCGTCAGGCTGCTGTTCACCTGTATTCCAGAGTCATTAAATGCAGCAGTTCTGTGTGTTCACCCAGCTCTCTCTGACCACAAAAAAAGACTTCTTCTCACTGGCTTTATTTCTTCAGCAGCTTAAGTCATGTGATTCAACTTTTAACTTTGTGTTCCTCTGTTAATGTCTGCAAAATCGCTTTTTTGCGCGCTCTCGTTCTGCTTTCCTGGACATTTGCTTCTGCGCTCCTTTTCATTGGCTTCATTTCTTCCACTTTTGGCTGGCTTTATTTCTTCCGCAGCTTTAAACACACAGCCATTTTGACACCGTGATCCAACTTTTAACTTTGTGTTCGTCCATTGTGTTCGTCCATTGACTGCAAAATCACTCTTTTGCAAGCTGGCATTTTGCGTAACTGCTCATCTTGAGTGCCAGTCATTGCGTCAGCACGCACACAGCAGAGATCATCTGATCCATTAAGAAGATGTTAAATCTATCATAAACATACTTTTACAGCTAGGAATGAACATGGAACTGTTTTACCAAGCTAGAAAAACATTGCAAATATTTACCTTTTAAGTTGTTCCAGACACGTTCCTTATGGAGCAGGAGAGAGGGGGAAAAAAGGGTCCAGATGAAACAGTCCTTTGTGATTCTTCCAGAAGCGATTAGAGGTGTTTTCAACATCCAAGGTCTGACAGAAAATGATTAATACGCTACAAAATAATTATTTTATATACAGCGTCTGGCTAACAAAGCAGGTGGAATTGTGTTCGCAAGAGGCCTGTCAAAAATAGCCTCTCCGGTCCTTGTAGCTGCCAGGTGCTCAGATAATGGGTTTCGTCCTCACCACACACATGCATCTAAAATCTTTGTTTGTCCTTGTAGTATCTCGTACACAAACTGCCCCACGGTGTTGTTGCTAAATTTTGAACTTCTTGAAATTAGCGCCACACTCAGAGATGAGCCTCGTTAGCCAAATATTCTGCCTCTAAGAGCCTCACAGAGCCACTATTCTCCCATGATTGTTGAATACCTCCTCTCGTATAAAAACATGCTGCGTGGCTCATTATTCACTGTTCGTTATTTGGTGGGACCAGGGCTTGAACATCGTCCACAGCCTCACTGCTCCACTGTTTAGATGTCCCAACTATAGGTTTACAGAGCTTTAGTTTCAAATCAAATCAAATAAATTTTATTTATATAGCACCAAATCACAACAAACAGTTGCCCCAAGGCGCTTGATACTGTAAGGCAAAAGCCATACAATAATTACAGAAAAACGGTCAAAACGACCCCCTATGAGCAAGCACTTGGCGACAGTGGGAAGGAAAAACTCCCTTTTAACAGGAAGAAACCTCCAGCAGAACCAGGCTCAGGGAGGGGCAGTCTTCTGCTGGGACTGGTTGGGGCTGAGGGGAGAGAATCAGGAAAAAGATATGCTGTGGAAGAGAGCAGAGATCAATCACTAATGATTAAATGCAGAGTGGTGCATACAGAGCAAAAAGAGGTGAATAAAAAGAAACACTCAGTGCATCATGGGAACCCCCCAGCAGTCTAAGTCTATAGCAGCATAACTAAGGGATGGTTCAGGGTCACCTGATCCAGCCCTAACTATAAGCTTTAGCAAAAAGGAAAGTTTTAAGCCTAATCTTAAAAGTAGAGAGGGTGTCTGTCTCCCTAATCCGAATTGGGAGCTGGTTCCACAGGAGAGGAGCCTGAAAGCTGAAGGCTCTGCCTCCCATTCTACTCTTACAAACCCTAGGAAATACAAGTAAGCCTGCAGTCTGAGAGCGAAGTGCTCTATTGGGGTGATATGGTACTATGAGGTCCCTAAAATAAGATGGGACCTGATTATTCAAAACCTTATAAGTAAGAAGAAGAATTTTAAATTCTATTCTGGAATTAACAGGGAGCCAATGAAGAGAAGCCAATATGGGTGAAATATGCTCTCTCCTTGTCAGTACTCTAGCTGCAGCATTTTGAATTAACTGAAGGCTTTTCAGGGAACTTTTACGACAACCTGATAATAATGAATTACAATAGTCCAGCCTATAAGAAATAAATGCATGAATTAGCTTTTCAGCATCACTCTGAGACAAGACCTTTCTAATTTTAGAGATATTGCGCAAATGCAAAAAAGTAGTCCTACATATTTGGTTAATACGTATGCGCACTGAAGGACATATCCTGATCAAAAATGACCCCAAGATTTCTCACAGTATTACTGGAGGTCAGGGTAATGCCATCCAGAGTAAGGATCTGGTTAGACACCATGTTTCTAAGATTTGTGAAAAAAAGCTGCACTGAGGTCTAACAGGACGAGCACAGAGATGAGTGAAAGCAGCTGAACATAAAGATATGTCTTTGCAATGGTTATGAATAATTTTTTCTCTAATAGTTAAAATTTTATCTGCAAAGAAAGTCATGAAGTCATTACTAGTTAAAGTTAAAGGAATACTCGGCTCAATAGAGCTCTGACTCTTTGTCAGCCTGGCTACAGTGCTGAAAAGAAACCTGGGGTTGTTCTTATTTTCTTCAATTAGTGATGAGTAGAAAGATGTCCTAGCTTTACGGAGGGCTTTTTTATAGAACAACAGACTCTTTTTCCAGGCTAAATGAAGATCTTCTAAATTAGTAAGAAGCCATTTCCTCCCCAGCTTACGGGTTATCTGCTTTAAGCTGCATAAATGTGGGTTATACCACGGAATCAGGCACTTCTGATTTAAGGCTCTCTTTTTCAGAGGAGCTACAGCATCCAAAGTTGTGCTCAATGAGGATGTAAAGCTACAGACAAGATAATCTATCTCACTCACAGAGTTTAGGTAGCTACTCTGCACTGTATTGGTATATGGCATTAGAGAACATAAAGAAGGAATCATATCCTTAAACCTAGTTACAGCGTTTTCAGAAAGACTTCTACTGTAATGAAATTTATTCCCCACTGCTGGGTAGTCCATTAAAGTAAATGTAAATGTTATTAAGAAATAATCAGACAAAAAGGGGTTTTCAGGGAATACTGTTAAGTCTTCAATTTCTATGCCATATGTCAGAACAAGATCTAAAGTGTGGTTAAAGTGGTGGGTGGACTCATTTACATTTTGAGCGAAGCCAACTGAGTCTAATAATAGATTAAATGCAGTGTTAAGGCTGTCATTCTCAGCATCTATGTGGATGTTAAAATCACCCACTATAATTATCTTATCTGAGCTAAGCACTAAGTCAGACAAAAGGTCTGAAAAATCACGAAGAAACTCACAGTAACGACCAGGTGGATGATAGATAACAAATAAAACTGGTTTTTGAGACTTCCAATTTGGATGGACAAGACTAAGAGTCAAGCTTTCAAATGAATTAAAGTTCTGTCTGGGTCTTTGATTAATTAATAAGCTGGAGTGGAAGATTGCTGCTAATCCTCCCCCTCAACCCGTGCTTCGAGCATTCTGACAGTTAGTGTGACTCGGGGGTGTTGACTCATTTAAACTAACATATTCATCCTGCTGTAACCAGGTTTCTGTAAGGCAGAATAAATCAATATGTTGATCAATTATTATATCATTTACCAACAGGGACTTAGAAGAGAGAGACCTAATGTTTAATAGACCACATTTAACTGTTTTAGTCTGTGGTGCAGTTGAAGGTGCTATATTATTTTTTCTTTTTGAATTTTTATGCTTAAATAGATTTTTGCTGGTTATTGGTAGTCTGGGAGCAGGCACCGTCTCTACGGGGATGGGGTAATGAGGGGATGGCAGGGGGAGAGAAGCTGCAGAGAGGTGTGTAAGACTACAACTCTGCTTCCTGGTCCCAACCCTGGATAGTCACGATTTGGAGGGTTTAATAAAATTGGCCAGATTTCTAGAGATGAGAGCTGCTCCATCCAAAGTGGGATGGATGCCGTCTCTCCTAATAAGACCAGGTTTTCCCCAGAAGCTTTGCCAATTATCTATGAAGCCCACCTCATTTTTTTTTTCTTTCTGCCTGTGAGCAGGAATCAGGTGGACCATGGCATGGAGAGAGTGGCCCAGTGCGGCCCGGGGGACGGCATGTTAAGTATTGTTCATATTTGTGTAACGGCATGTTTTGTCTAACTAACTCTCTCTCTCTCTCTCTCTCTCTCTCTCTCTCTCTCTCTCCTAACATTGCTAAAACTGTCCCTCTCAAAATAACCCAAATAATCTGATATCTAGCCAAAATGTCTTGTATTAAGCAAAAAAAAAAAATCTGCCAATGGGGTAATAAAAATTTACTTGGTTAGAATTCTCAAAACTAGAAAAATGTCTAGGCACTGAATAATCAATATGTGCTTTAAAACTAGACAGAAATCTTATTTTAAGATCGGCCTCTGTTTTAAAATAAGGAAAACAATCTTGTTCCTTTGCTTGGATGATGTGAAATCCATTGGCTTTCCTTATTGTTTAAATACAGGTTGATATTTGCTGAAAAAAACTTAAGAAAAAGTGAGATACATTTTCCCAAAATAAGGCATTTTTTTCTTATGTAAAAAACGCTTGACAAGATTATTTTTCTGTTTAGACAAAAATTAAGTCAAATTTTCTTTAAACAAGTCTTTTTACTTTCTTAGATATCAGTTTTTGCAGTGAAAGAGTTGAGTCAAATAGTAAATTCAGCGAATTCAGTAAATACCAAATAGCAAGTAGTAAAGTAACTAGTAAAGTTGCAGTTATATTGTATTTATTTACACAAAAGTATTACATGTATATTTTTAGACTTTCCTAACTTCATTTTGTACTGCAGGAAAAGGAAACCAACAACAGACAATCACAGCGACTGTCCTATGAAACGTTTTCACACATCCCTACATACAAAGTTAAAGACTTCAGTGAGAATCTTTACATATGAATTTATGAAGTGACGGTGAGCTGCTGTTTACCTTCACATACACACAGTGTCCAATCAGAGCGCGTGTAGGCTGGTGTAATGAGGCGGAGACAGTTGTCCATTACTTCCTGAGCTGATGGGTTCCTCGCAGCAGTGCTGCTGGAGACACATGCAGACATACTCACCCTCTGTGCTGGGATTCAAACCGGCAGTTGGGATTATGTCAAGTTAGTTTTTGACCACCAGGCCATCAGGAGGCAGACTGATTTTAAATAAAGGGTGTGACAAAAAACTTTCTAATATTAAGGCTTTTGTTTAAAAATATCCTTATAAAGCAAGCATCTTGTCCATGAATGCCATATGTTTTGACAAGCTTCAATCGACTGCATACCGTGTCACTGACTAAATGGTCCCCGCTAAAAAGCGGTTCCCTCTTACTTCAATGCTCATGCGTCATTTTAGAACGTCAGCAGCAATTCACTGATTATCACCTCATTTCTGCTTAAAACTGCTAGTCATCATCTATCTTAGTGACAAATACCTGAAGCTTTTGTACACCAATCATTTCCACATTTCACATTATTTCATCATTAAAGACGGGGGAGCAATCAGAGCACAACAGCAGCACGTCTGAGTCTGAATCACTGAGTCTGACTCTCTACACCCAAAGCGATCAAAGGGAATTATGTGATTACTAACCATCAGATGATGATCATAAAGTCAGTTTTAAGCAGAAATGACGCAGTTTTAAGCAGAAACAAGGTGATAATCGCTCAATCGCTGTGAAGGCAAGGTGGACCGATTTTTAGGGGGACCATTCGGTCGGCGACACTGGTACGACTCTCAACAGTGCCCCTGACTTTTTTCTTCTTTTTTTTTTTTATTTTTACTAATTAACAAATGTTCATTCATTCTCAAATATTTGTTCAAGGAAAAAAGCTTTTCAACAGAATATCACTGGTCTGAGAATTTTCAAGTCACTGAAACTGTACTGGAGAGAATCACCTCAAACTAACACAATGTCAGATTATCTAATTAACTTGAATTGAGCGCAGATCTGCATGTCAATCAATCAATCAATTTTTTTATATAGAGCCAAATCACAACAAACAGTTGCCCCAAGGCGCTTTATATTGTAAGGCAAGGCCATACAATAATTATGTAAAACCCCAACGGTCAAAACAACCCCCTGTGAGCAAGCACTTGGCTACAGTGGGAAGGAAAAACTCCCTTTTAACAGGAAGAAACCTCCAGCAGAACCAGGCTCAGGGAGGGGCAGTCTTCTGCTGGGACTGGTTGGGGCTGAGGGAGAGAACCAAGAAAAAGACATGCTGTGGAGGGGAGCAGAGATCGATCACTAATGATTAAATGCAGAGTGGTGCATACAGAGCAAAAAGAGAAAGAAACAGTGCATCATGGGAACCCCCCAGCAGTCTACGTCTATAGCAGCATAACTAAGGGATGGTTCAGGGTCACCTGATCCAGCCCTAACTATAAGCTTTAGCAAAAAGGAAAGTTTTAAGCCTAATCTTAAAAGTAGAGAGGGTGTCTGTCTCCCTGATCTGAATTGGGAGCTGGTTCCACAGGAGAGGAGCCTGAAAGCTGAAGGCTCTGCCTCCCATTCTACTCTTACAAACCCTAGGAACTACAAGTAAGCCTGCAGTCAGAGCGAAGCGCTCTATTGGGGTGATATGGTACTACGAGGTCCCTAAGATAAGATGGGACCTGATTATTCAAAACCTTATAAGTAAGAAGAAGAATTTTAAATTATATTCTAGAATTAACAGGAAGCCAATGAAGAGAGGCCAATATGGGTGAGATATGCTCTCTCCTTCTAGTCCCCGTCAGTACTCTAGCTGCAGCATTTTGAATTAACTGAAGGCTTTTTAGGGAACTTTTAGGACAACCTGATAATAATGAATTACAATAGTCCAGCCTAGAGGAAATAAATACATGAATTAGTTTTTCAGCATCACTCTGAGACAAGACCTTTCTGATTTTAGAGATATTGCGTAAATGCAAAAAAGCAGTCCTACATATTTGTTTAATATGCGCTTTGAATGACATATCCTGATCAAAAATGACTCCAAGATTTCTCACAGTATTACTACAGGCCAGGGCAATGCCATCCAGAGTAAGGATCTGGTTAGACACCATTAAGATTTGTGGGGCCAAATACAATAACTTCAGTTTTATCTGAGTTTAAAAGCAGGAAATTAGAGGTCATCCATGTCTTTATGTCTAAGACAATCCTGCAGTTTAGCTAATTGGTGTGTGTGTCCTCTGGCTTCATGGATAGATAAAGCTGGGTATCATCTGCGTAACAATGAAAATTTAAGCAATACCGTCTAATAATACTGCCTAAGGGAAGCATGTATAAAGTGAATAAAATTGGTCCTAGCACAGAACCTTGTGGAACTCCATAATTAACTTTAGTCTGTGAAGAAGATTCCCCATTTACATGAACAAATTGTAATCTATTAGACAAATATGATTCAAACCACCGCAGCGCAGTGCCTTTAATACCTATGGCATGCTCTAATCTCTGTAATAAAATTTTATGGTCAACAGTATCAAAAGCAGCACTGAGGTCTAACAGAACAAGCACAGAGATGAGTCCACTGTCCGAGGCCATAAGAAGATCATTTGTAACCTTCACTAATGCTGTTTCTGTACTATGATGAATTCTAAAACCTGACTGAAACTCTTCAAATAGACCATTCCTCTGCAGATGATCAGTTAGCTGTTTTACAACTACCCTTTCAAGAATTTTTGAGAGAAAAGGAAGGTTGGAGATTGGCCTATAATTAGCTAAGATAGCTGGGTCAAGTGATGGCTTTTTAAGTAATGGTTTAATTACTGCCACCTTAAAAGCCTGTGGTACATAGCCAACTAACAAAGATAGATTGATCATATTTAAGATCGAAGCATTAAATAATGGTAGGGCTTCCTTGAGCAGCCTGGTAGGAATGGGGTCTAATAAACATGTTGATGGTTTGGATGAAGTAACTAATGAAAATAACTCAGACAGAACAATCGGAGAGAAAGAGTCTAACCAAATACAGGCATCACTGAAAGCAGCCAAAGATAACGATACGTCTTTGGGATGGTTATGAGTAATTTTTTCTCTAATAGTTAAAATTTTGTTAGCAAAGAAAGTCATGAAGTCATTACTAGTTAAAGTTAATGGAATACTCAGCTCAATAGAGCTCTGACTCTTTGTCAGCCTGGCTACAGTGCTGAAAAGAAACCTGGGGTTGTTCTTATTTTCTTCAATTAGTGATGAGTAGAAAGATGTCCTAGCTTTACGGAGGGCTTTTTTTATAGAGCAACAGACTCTTTTTCCAGGCTAAGTGAAGATCTTCTAAATTAGTGAGACGCCATTTCCTCTCCAACTTACGGGTTATCTGCTTTAAGCTACGAGTTTGTGAGTTATACCACGGAGTCAGGCACTTCTGATTTAAAGCTCTCTTTTTTAGAGGAGCTACAGCATCCAAAGTTGTCTTCAATGAGGATGTAAAACTATTGACGAGATACTCTATCTCCCTTACAGAGTTTAGGTAGCTACTCTGCACTGTGTTGGTATATGGCATTAGAGAACATAAAGAAGGAATCATATCCTTAAACCTAGTTACAGCGCTTTCTGAAAGACTTCTAGTGTAATGAAACTTATTCCCCACTGCTGGGTAGTCCATCAGAGTAAATGTAAATGTTATTAAGAAATGATCAGACAGAAGGGAGTTTTCAGGGAATACTGTTAAGTCTTCTATTTCCATACCATAAGTCAGAACAAGATCTAAGATATGATTAAAGTGGTGGGTGGACTCATTTACTTTTTGAGCAAAGCCAATAGAGTCTAATAATAGATTAAATGCAGTGTTGAGGCTGTCATTCTCAGCATCTGTGTGGATGTTAAAATCGCCCACTATAATTATCTTATCTGAGCTAAGCACTAAGTCAGACAAAAGGTCTGAAAATTCACAGAGAAACTCACAGTAACGACCAGGTGGACGATAGATAATAACAAATAAAACTGGTTTTTGGGACTTCCAATTTGGATGGACAAGACTAAGAGTCAAGCTTTCAAATGAATTAAAGCTCTGTCTGGGTTTTTGATTAATTAATAAGCTGGAATGGAAGATTGCTGCTAATCCTCCGCCCCGGCCCGTGCTACGAGCATTCTGACAGTTAGTGTGACTCGGGGGTGTTGACTCATTTAAACTAACATATTCATCCTGCTGTAACCAGGTTTCTGTAAGGCAGAATAAATCAATATGTTGATCAATTATTATATCATTTACCAACAGGGACTTAGAAGAGAGAGACCTAATGTTTAATAGACCACATTTAACTGTTTTAGTCTGTGGTGCAGTTGAAGGTGCTATATTATTTTTTCTTTTTGAATTTTTATGCTTAAATAGATTTTTGCTGGTTATTGGTGGTCTGGGAGCAGGCACCGTCTCTACGGGGATGGGGTAATGAGGGGATGGCAGGGGGAGAGAAGCTGCAGAGAGGTGTGTAAGACTACAACTCTGCTTCCTGGTCCCAACCCTGGATAGTCACGGTTTGGAGGATTTAAGAAAATTGGCCAGATTTCTAGAAATGAGAGCTGCTCCATCCAAAGTGGGATGGATGCCGTCTCTCCTAACAAGACCAGGTTTTCCCCAGAAGCTTTGCCAATTATCTATGAAGCCCACCTCATTTTTTGGACACCACTCAGACAGCCAGCAATTCAAGGAGAACATGCGGCTAAACATGTCACTCCCGGTCTGATTGGGGAGGGGCCCAGAGAAAACTAAAGAGTCCGACATTGTTTTTGCAAAGTTACACACCGATTTAATGTTAATTTTAGTGACCTCCGATTGGCGTAACCGGGTGTCATTACTGCCGACGTGAATTACAATCTTACCAAATTTACACTTAGCCTTAGCCAGCAGTTTCAAATTTCCTTCAATGTCGCCTGCTCTGGCCCCCGGAAGACAATTGACTATGGTTGCTGGTGTCGCTAACTTCACATTTCGCAAAACAGAGTCGCCAATAACCAGAGTTTGATCCTCGGCGGGTGTGTCGTCGAGTGGGGAAAAAATGGTTAGAGATGTGAACAGGTTGGCGGTGTACACAGGGTTTCTGTTTAGGGCTACGCTTCCTCCTCACAGTCACCCAGTCAGCCTGCTTTCCCGGCTGCTCGGGATCTGCCAGGGGGTAACTAACGGCGGCTAAGCTACCTTGGTCCGCAACGACTACAGGGGCCTGGCTAGCTGTAGAATTTTCCACGGTGCGGAGCCGAGTCTCCAATTCGCCCAGCCTGGCCTCCAAAGCTACGAATAAGCTACACTTATTACAAGTACCGTTACTGCTAAAGGAGGCCGAGGAATAACTAAACATTTCACACCCAGAGCAGAAAAGTGCGGGAGAGACAGGCGAAGCCGCCATGCTAAATCGGCTAAGAGCTAGTAGCTACGCTAAGCTAGCGGATTCCTAAAAACACGCAAAGTGAATAATGTGTAAATAATTTAGAGGTGATTCAGCAGAAGGAGTGCTTTAGTTAAGGCACGTAAAGATTACACTGGGAAACAAATCGTAATCTAGATAACTAGATCAATCTAACTGCGCAGATTAAACAGCTAACAGATACAGAAAAACACAGCTGTGCTCCGGAACAGGAAGTGATACAATACCGCAGTGAGAGCCAACCACGAGTAGAGGCAAGCAAGAGTATGACAAGTCCCAGACTAGCCTTGCTCAAGTCTATCTTACAAGTTTAAAAACATGCTCTAAATGCTTTTCCTGATCTACTGGATCTGGATCTGCACCAAAACATACATGCTAATGAATCAATCCAGATAAGGTTAGGTCGTAACTACACCATGGAAACACCACGGGTCATGGATGGTGACCACCAGTCCGCCTCAATTTCTCCATAGTAACCATGTATCATTTACAGCTGGGTGAAATAGGGGTGTTGCTTTGGACTTTTCCAGTTGCTGGAATCCGTAAAGGGCATATCACACTCCAATCAACACCATATTTTTAAAAATTATATACCAGATTATGAATCATTACTTCCAAAGCTTTAACTTGTGCAAGTCCTGATGTAGCTGATAAAAATAATATTAGCCATACAGTGTCTGAAAAATGCACAGATTCAGAGCTAGTTTTAGCCGTAAAAGTGACGTAACCTAAGGTGCTACCCATTACCTGCCTGAAGGTCACTCCACCTGTGTTCACGTCATGATTTACACCAGTACACACAATCAATCTAGGCTGTTATTTGTCTCCAAATGTACTATAGCTTAATATGGTTTTAATATTAAAGCCACACTCCCGGGTAGGGAATGAGAGCTTACCCCAAAAATAATACAAGGTAACGGGTGTGAATATCTCTGACCAAATAATCAGAAACAGACTTCATGAGGGTGGCCTGAGGGCCTGACATCCTGTCATGGAGCTCAAATAGCATTTGCTATATAACACCAGAATTAGTAGGTCCACCACTGGCACCCTGTGCTTTTTACAAGCGAGAGCAAGTTCAACCTGAGCACATGTGACCATGGAGAATGTTACGCTGTTGGAACTGCAATGTTTGCAACTGCAATTGCTTTGCAACTGCAACATGCACTGTCAACTGTGAGACCTTATGTAGACATGTGTGTGTCTTTCCAAATAATGTCTAATCAACTGAATTTACCTTAGTTGGACTCCAATTAAGCTGTAGAAACATCTCAAGGATGATCAGTGGAAACAGGATGCACCTGAAGTTAGCGACACCAGCAACCATAGTCAATTGTCTTCCGGGGGCCAGAGCAGGCGACATTGAAGGAAATTTGAAACTGCTGGCTAAGGCTAAGCGTAAATTTGGTAAGATTGTAATTCACGTCGGCAGTAATGACACCCGGTTACGCCAATTGGAGGTCACTAAAATTAACATTAAATCGGTGTGTAACTTTGCAAAAACAATGTCGGACTCTGTAGTTTTCTCTGGGCCCCTCCCCAATCGGACCGGGAGTGACATGTTTAGCCGCATGTTCTCCTTGAATTGCTGGCTGTCTGAGTGGTGTCCAAAAAATGAGGTGGGCTTCATAGATAATTGGCAAAGCTTCTGGGGAAAACCTGGTCTTGTTAGGAGAGACGGCATCCATCCCACTTTGGATGGAGCAGCTCTCATTTCTAGAAATCTGGCCAATTTTCTTAAATCCTCCAAACCGTGACTATCCAGGGTTGGGACCAGGAAGCAGAGTTGTAGTCTTACACACCTCTCTGCAGCTTCTCTCCCCCTGCCATCCCCTCATTACCCCATCCCCGTAGAGACGGTGCCTGCTCCCAGACTACCAATAACCAGCAAAAATCTATTTAAGCATAAAAATTCAAAAAGAAAAAATAATATAGCACCTTCAACTGCACCACAGACTAAAACAGTTAAATGTGGTCTATTAAACATTAGGTCTCTCTCTTCTAAGTCCCTGTTGGTAAATGATATAATAATTGATCAACATATTGATTTATTCTGCCTAACAGAAACCTGGTTACAGCAGGATGAATATGTTAGTTTAAATGAGTCAACACCCCCGAGTCACACTAACTGTCAGAATGCTCGTAGCACGGGCCGGGGCGGAGGATTAGCAGCAATCTTCCATTCCAGCTTATTAATTAATCAAAAACCCAGACAGAGCTTTAATTCATTTGAAAGCTTGTCTCTTAGTCTTGTCCATCCAAATTGGAAGTCCCAAAAACCAGTTTTATTTGTTATTATCTATCGTCCACCTTGGTCGTTACTGTGAGTTTCTCTGTGAATTTTCAGACCTTTTGTCTGACTTAGTGCTTAGCTCAGATAAGATAATTATAGTGGGCGATTTTAACATCCACAGAGATGCTGAGAATGACAGCCTCAACACTGCATTTAATCTATTATTAGACTCTACTGGCTTTGCTCAAAAAGTAAATGAGTCCACCCACCACTTTAATCATATCTTAGATCTTGTTCTGACTTATGGTATGGAAATAGAAGACTTAACAGTATTCCCTGAAAACTCCCTTCTGTCTGATCATTTCTTAATAACATTTACATTTACTCTGATGGACTACCCAGCAGTAGGGAATAAGTTTCATTACACTAGAAGTCTTTCAGAAAGCGCTGTAACTAGGTTTAAGGATATGATTCCTTCTTTATGTTCTCTAATGCCATATACCAACACAGTGCAGAGTAGCTACCTAAACTCTGTAAGGGAGATAGAGTATCTCGTCAATAGTTTTACATCCTCATTGAAGACAACTTTGGATGCTGTAGCTCCTCTGAAAAAGAGAGCTTTAAATCAGAAGTGTCTGACTCCGTGGTATAACTCGCATACTCGTAGCTTAAAGCAGATAACCCGTAAGTTGGAGAGGAAATGGCGTCTCACTAATTTAGAAGATCTTCACTTAGCCTGGAAAAAGAGTCTGTTGCTCTATAAAAAAAGCCCTCCGTAAAGCTAGGACATCTTTCTACTCATCACTAATTGAAGAAAATAAGAACAACCCCAGGTTTCTTTTCAGCACTGTAGCCAGGCTGACAAAGAGTCAGAGCTCTATTGAGCTGAGTATTCCATTAACTTTAACTAGTAATGACTTCATGACTTTCTTTGCTAACAAAATTTTAACTATTAGAGAAAAAATTACTCATAACCATCCCAAAGACGTATCGTTATCTTTGGCTGCTTTCAGTGATGCCGGTATTTGGTTAGACTCTTTCTCTCCGATTGTTCTGTCTGAGTTATTTTCATTAGTTACTTCATCCAAACCATCAACATGTTTATTAGACCCCATTCCTACCAGGCTGCTCAAGGAAGCCCTACCATTATTTAATGCTTCGATCTTAAATATGATCAATCTATCTTTGTTAGTTGGCTATGTACCACAGGCTTTTAAGGTGGCAGTAATTAAACCATTACTTAAAAAGCCATCACTTGACCCAGCTATCTTAGCTAATTATAGGCCAATCTCCAACCTTCCTTTTCTCTCAAAAATTCTTGAAAGGGTAGTTGTAAAACAGCTAACTGATCATCTGCAGAGGAATGGTCTATTTGAAGAGTTTCAGTCAGGTTTTAGAATTCATCATAGTACAGAAACAGCATTAGTGAAGGTTACAAATGATCTTCTTATGGCCTCGGACAGTGGACTCATCTCTGTGCTTGTTCTGTTAGACCTCAGTGCTGCTTTTGATACTGTTGACCATAAAATTTTATTACAGAGATTAGAGCATGCCATAGGTATTAAAGGCACTGCGCTGCGGTGGTTTGAATCATCTTTGTCTAATAGATTACAATTTGTTCATGTAAATGGGGAATCTTCTTCACAGACTAAAGTTAATTATGGAGTTCCACAAGGTTCTGTGCTAGGACCAATTGTATTCACTTTATACATGCTTCCCTTAGGCAGTATTATTAGACGGTATTGCTTAAATTTTCATTGTTACACAGATGATACCCAGCTTTATCTATCCATGAAGCCAGAGGACACACACACCAATTAGCTAAACTGCAGGATTGTCTTAGACATAAAGACATGGATGACCTCTAATTTCCTGCTTTTAAACTCAGATAAAACTGAAGTTATTGTATTTGGCCCCACAAATCTTAATGGTGTCTAACCAGATCCTTACTCTGGATGGCATTACCCTGACCTCTAGTAATACTGTGAGAAATCTTGGAGTCATTTTTGATCAGGATATGTCATTCAAAGCGCATATTAAACAAATATGTAGGACTGCTTTTTTGCATTTACGCAATATCTCTAAAATCAGAAAGGTCTTGTCTCAGAGTGATGCTGAAAAACTAATTCATGTATTTATTTCCTCTAGGCTGGACTATTGTAATTCATTATTATCAGGTTGTCCTAAAAGTTCCCTAAAAAGCCTTCAGTTAATTCAAAATGCTGCAGCTAGAGTACTGACGGGGACTAGAAGGAGAGAGCATATCTCACCCATATTGGCCTCTCTTCATTGGCTTCCTGTTAATTCTAGAATATAATTTAAAATTCTTCTTCTTACTTATAAGGTTTTGAATAATCAGGTCCCATCTTATCTTAGGGACCTCGTAGTACCATATCACCCCAATAGAGCGCTTCGCTCTCAGACTGCAGGCTTACTTGTAGTTCCTAGAGTTTGTAAGAGTAGAATGGGAGGCAGAGCCTTCAGCTTTCAGGCTCCTCTCCTGTGGAACCAGCTCCCAATTCAGATCAGGGAGACAGACACCCTCTCTACTTTTAAGATTAGGCTTAAAACTTTCCTTTTTGCTAAAGCTTATAGTTAGGGCTGGATCAGGTGACCCTGAACCATCCCTTAGTTATGCTGCTATAGACGTAGACTGCTGGGGGGTTCCCATGATGCACTGTTTCTTTCTCTTTTTGCTCTGTATGCACCACTCTGCATTTAATCATTAGTGATCGATCTCTGCTCCCCTCCACAGCATGTCTTTTTCCTGGTTCTCTCCCTCAGCCCCAACCAGTCCCAGCAGAAGACTGCCCCTCCCTGAGCCTGGTTCTGCTGGAGGTTTCTTCCTGTTAAAAGGGAGTTTTTCCTTCCCACTGTAGCCAAGTGCTTGCTCACAGGGGGTTGTTTTGACCGTTGGGGTTTTACATAATTATTGTATGGCCTTGCCTTACAATATAAAGCACCTTGGGGCGCTATATAAAAAAATTGATTGATTGATTGATTGACCTGAGCTCAATTTTGAGCTTCATGGCAAAGGCTGTGAATACTTATGTGCATGTGATTTCATAGTTTTTATTTTTAATAAATGTGTAAACATCTCCCAAAAACCTTTTTCACGTGGTCAAAAAGGTCATCCATTTTTACTTAACATGGTTTTTATGCACACAACATGACACCAATACAGTGCTGATGGGATCATTGTGCAGTTGCAATGTTTACATTTCGGCACGCTGGCAAAACAATTTCCTCCAGGATTAATAAAGTTTTTCTTGTTCTGCCTGTGTTGTCATTCAGAATGACTGGTTTGGTGGTGGGTCAGTGACTGTCTGGGGAAGCATATCCCGAGAAGGGCACAGACCTCTACAAGCTAGACAATGGCAATTTGACTGCTATTAGGTATGGGGGATGAAATCCTTGAGCCCATTGTCAAACCGTTCGCTGGTGTAGTGGGTGCTGGGTTCATCCTGGTACATGACAATGCCTGGTCTCATGTGGCAAGAGTATGCAGGCAGTTCCTGGAGGATGAAGAGATTCATACTATTAACTGGCCCCCATGCTGGCCTGACTTAAATCCAATAGAACACCTCTAGGACATTATGTTTCAGTCCATCTAATGCTGCCAAGTTGCACCTCAGACTGTGCAGGAGCTAAGTGATGCCCTAGTCCAGATCTGGGAGGAGATCCCCTAGGACACCATCAGTCATCTCATTAGGAGCATGCCCCAACACTGTCAGGCATGCATACAAACTACTGAGTACCATTCTGAGTAATTCAGACCTCTGTAAGTTGACATTTTTAATTTCCATCAAAAAATATGGCATCTTTTCATTCCAAACACATTATTCAGTCCATATCAGGAGATACAGTAGTGTTCATAATAATAGTAGTGCTATGTGACTAAAAAGATTAATTCAGGTTTTGAGTATATTTCTTATTGTTACATGGGAAACAAGGTACCAGTAGATCCAGTAGATTCTCACAAATCCAACAAGACCAAGCATTCATGATATGCACACTCTTAAGGCTATGAAATTGGGCTATTAGTAAAAAAAAAAAAAAAAAAAAAAAAAGTGGAAAAGGGGGTGTTCACAATAATAGTAGTGTGGCATTCAGTCAGTGAGTTCATCAATTTTGTGGAACAAACAGGTGTGAATCAGGTGTCCCCTATGTAAGGATGAAGTCAGCACCTGTTGAACATGCTTTTCTCTTTGAAAGCCTGAGGAAAATGGGACGTTCAAGACATTGTTCAGAACAGCGTAGTTTGATTAAAAAGTTGATTGGAGAGGGGAAAACTTATACGCAGGTGCAAAAACTTATAGGCTGTTCATCTACAATGATCTCCAATGCTTTAAAATGGACCAAAAACAGACTTCTATCAAAATGGATAAAAGAATAACCAGAATGGCAAAGACTCACCCATTGATCAGCTCCAGGATGATCAAAGACAGTCTGGAGTTACCTGTAAGTGCTGTGACAGTTAGAAGACACCTGTGTGAAGCTAATTTATTTGCAAGAATCCCCAGCAAAGTCCCTCTGTTAAATAAAAGACGTGCAGAAGAGGTTACAATTTGCCAAAGAAAACATCAACTGGCCTAAAGAGAAATATTTTGTGGACTGATGAGTAAAATTGTTCTTTTGGGTCCAAGGGCCGCAGTTTGTGAGATGACCCCAAACTCTGAAGCCACAGTTCACAGTGAAGACAGTGAAGCATGGTGGTGCAAGCATCATGATATGGGCATGTTTCTCCTACTATGGTGTTGGGCCTATATATCGCATACCAGGTATCATGGATTAGTTTGGATATGTCAAAATACTTGAAGAGCTCATGTTGCCTTATGCTGAAGAGGACATGCCCTTGAAATGGGTGTTTCAACAACACAATGACCCCAAGCACACTAGTAAACGAGCAAAATCTTGGTTCCAAACCAACAAAATTAATGCCTCGCAGATGTGAAGAAATCATGAAAAACTGTGGCTATACAACTAAATACTAGTTTAGTGATTCACAGGATTGCTAAAAAAAAAGCAGTTTGAACATACTTTTGAGTTTGTAGCATCAACAGCAGATGCTATTATTTCTACTTTTTTTTTTTTTTTTTTTACTAATAGCCCAATTTCATAGCCTTAAGAGTGTGCATATCATGAATGCTTGGTCTTGTTGGATTTGTGAGAATCTACTGGTACCTTGTTTCCCATGTAACAATAAGAAATATACTCAAAACCTGGATTAATCTTTTTAGTCACATAGCACTACTATTATTCTGAACACTACTGTATCCTGCATGATCTTCCCACCCTCTCCAATTGAGACCTGACGTTTCAGTGTTCATTATTGAGTGTGTGTATGTATGTATATATATATATATATATACACACACACACACACACACATGATGCTCAGGGATGATTACCCAGAATGCAGTGTTTCAAGATGTCCAAAGAAAGATGCAACTATATAATGTGACCTGTCAATTGTCAGAGGTACAAAGGGTTTTTTTGTACAAACATATACTGTATTTGTAGTGTTTTGTAGAGTGTACTAGTCACACTTTTATGAAGACTGAAGTCTTCATAAGATGAGGATTTAAGATTTTTCTTTATGAATAAAATCCAAATAAGTTGAGTTGCAAAGTACAAATTTGGCTTTTGTTGAATTTCTGACCCAGTGGTGAGAAAGGAGAGCTGGTAAAGATTGCCACCTACAGGTTAAAATAAAGAAAAGTAATGTTACACCCAGACGTCCCTGTATATTTACAGATGCTAAAACCTAAAATAAAACAAACTAGTTAAATTAGTATAATGACAGCTACAGACTGTTTTCTGTTTTTTTTTTTTTTTAAGTTGAGTACATTTTGTTAGTGATCTTTCTCATTTTTTTTTTCTTCAGAAGTGTTCTTGCTTTATGTCACAGAAGAACTCAAAAGTAAATGACAAATGTGTTGCTGTCTCCATAACTATAGCTTGGAAGAAATCCCAAAGTTATACAGGAATGCCTTTAAAACACTCAGCCCAGACGGAAAAGGT
This sequence comes from Thalassophryne amazonica, assembly GCF_902500255.1. Taxonomy (NCBI): domain Eukaryota; kingdom Metazoa; phylum Chordata; class Actinopteri; order Batrachoidiformes; family Batrachoididae; genus Thalassophryne; species Thalassophryne amazonica. Next base: position 91,484,427 of record NC_047110.1, read on the forward strand.
TCAGTGATCTGAACTCAGTACGAAGCAAGGCTAATGCTAAACGGTGCTATTAGCAAGCATGCCCACTGAAAAAAAAAGTGTTCTTTTTAGGCATTACAGTGTACAAAACTGAACAGTGCTCACCTTTTAATACAAATTTACAGGTAACTTCAAAACAGTAATTTTCATCTTTTACACAAAATAGTTAATTGAATGTTTGTCAACAAAATTAACAAAAATCAAGTTATGGACTGTAGTTTTTCCTGAGACCATTAGTTCAATGTGTCAAACTCTACTTAAATTTTAACAATGAAACAAGAATTATATCCAAGTCACAGTAGGGATACAAACATTTTTGTACATTTTTTTTTCCCCTTACATTAGGTGCTGTTAAAATTGTACACTTGTTTATACTGAGATTTTACACAAATGAATCAGACTACATCAGGTTCACTTGAGAACTTAACAGTTCTGTGACCCAACTCAACCATTTTGCAAATATGTTCCTTGCTCTACATTGATCAAATCAGATCATATGTAGAGCTAGAAAAACCAACTAATTAGTCTGCAGTATAGATCAATTTGTTGATACTGTTGTAGATTCTTTAAAACAATCCCCTGTGCTTCAATTCAACATTTTATTTGTAATTACTGGATGACAAGTTTTTTGTTTTTTTTAACAAAGTCAGTCTTCCTAATGTACACTTATACATTTTACCAAGTATCTTCTAGTATATCAAATAATAATCTTACATTAAATTTACCTAAAAAAAGAAGTGTATGAAAATTAGTAATAAAAACACCATCACAAAAACATCTTCCCAGTGAATCAAAATAACACTGTGACAAAGTAAAATTTTAGCCAAAACCCTTTTTAAACAAGCAACAAAACAGAGAACATCTTAGACCGAGAACACATCACATCTTCACAACAAAGCTGAACATAAGTCATATCTGTTATAGTGCGACTGAGATAAAAAAAAAAGGTCATGAAGATTATCCATGCAGTCTTTCAACAAGTCGGTATCATTTTAATTAACATTAGTGATATTAAAAAAAATTCCCATCGTTGTCTTTTTAACTACTTTTTTTTTAATCATTTATTTATAAAACAGCCAAAAATTGAGACCCTACATGGGGTCTGGTTGGATTTTGTTTATCATGTAGATCTAAACATTGCTTAAAGTTGTAATCTACACATGAATGATTCTTCTTAGAATCTGGGGGCACCAGGATGTAAGAGAGGGCCACCTGAGAAAGAAAAAATAAAAAAGACAAAAAAGAAGACAATGTTGTTCAAATGAAACTTTTTTTTATACCCAACATTCAAGAAATAAATAAAAGATAACGAAATAAATCACTGCATCTGATATCTTTATGAATGCCAAAGTTTAATTCATCTTTCTTTTTTCAAATGTTTTAAATATATGACCAACCTGGGGAAGGAAGAAGTGGGGGGCGTGCACTCTTCAGAGATGGAGGAGCTCCTCTAAACCCATATGGGCCCCTGGGGCCAGCGAAGTACAGAGGAGGGTGCTGAAGTAAGGGCCCACGAAGGGCAGCTGCGACGCCATACGGGTAATGAGACGACAGGGGGCCCCGCGGAGTAGGAAGCCCGTGTGGCCCCCCAGCCCCAAGTACAGAAACAGGAGTGTGATGCAAGGACAGCAGTGGAGGGGGTTTGGATTTGGGATGGGAACCTAAAAAATAAATAAATAAATAAAGTCTTTCCTTCCTTCCTTTTTTCAGTTAAAATTTGAAATATGAGAAACAATGGCTGGTGCTTCAGATACAACGAGAGTCTAGGCATCTAAACAACCCATTTTACAATTTCCTGGCTCAGACATGTTAACGATAATGTAAACACTCCTTACATGTTATAAACATGAGGAATGAAGCTTCTGTGTCACACCATACTAAGCAAGTGATACAGACCAGTTTACAGTCTAACCTGGCAATGGTAAGAGTGGACTGGGTTGAGGCAGGGAGTCTTCTAGTCCGAGCAGGTCATCTGCAGCATCTGTTGCACACAAAAGTTGAGGGGGCCCAGGTGGGGTTGGAAGCAGGGGAGGCGGTTTTCCTAAACTCCGAGGTAAGGCGTTACCCTTCTCGCCCTTAGTGTTGGTAGCTGTTGTGAAAATGTACATAGAATTTTTTTTAAGGACATGGAAAATAGTGTACAAACTAAAAAGGCAGAGTTTAAGATCAGACTTGGCAGCATGGACTGGTGCTGCTACACTTGAGGACCATAATCTCCTCACAGTATCCCGGAGACTTCCCTGATTGTGAATCATCACAGTGGCAAATTATCTCATGGGAATATGTAATTAACAATCTGCATTTCATAATTACTTATTTTCTTGGTCCCCTCCATGACACGCCACTCAAATTATAAAATATTCTTATATTTTTGAAACACCGTCCTGAAAGGCCTTTCACACACAGTTGGTGGGGTTGTTGTCACTTACAAGTAGGCAGAGATTCTTAACCTTTATTACTGCAAATGATACAGCAGTTACATTTTTCAAACCGTCCCCTCCATGACATGCTGTGGAATGACCCAAAGTCATACTGTGATTTTGTTGTACCTGCTGTTGATAGATCTGCAATCTTTGTATAGAGTGACTAATGTTAGCCACACAAGCAAATTTCTTTTTATTGATGCATGTAATAAATATGTGCTCACCAGTGTAGTGAATTTGCATAATTTTAGCCTGAACTTAAGGGGGTGGTGGCCAAGTGGTTAATGCGCTTGGTTTCAGTTCAGAAGGTTCCGGGTTCAAATCCCACCCCTGCCACATTTCTCCATGTAATGTGGAGTTGCGTCAGGAAGGGCATCCGGCGTAAAACTTGTGCCAATTCAACATGCAGATCCACCTTGGATTTGCTGTGGCGACCCCGAGTGCAAACAAGGGAGCAGCCGAAGGGACTTTACTTTTTGAGAGTGGGAATCACACCAACTTTAACTGCTAGATCAAACAGCGTAGAAAAATCACAACTCAGAAAATTTGCACTCTGCGATACTTGCCAATGCAAAATTTCTCAGTAATAGTGTACTTCAAAAGTTTATTTTATTTATTTATTTTGTTTTCCCTGTAAGTCTGTGGATCTTTGATACTGCAAAGCATCAGTTACTCTCTGGTTTGAAGTCAGCGTTTCTGTATGTATATCCATGTCCAAATTTTGCAACATGCTGTAATTTAATCAGCATCCCACCTTGTGCGTGATCCAGACGGGAACGGACATACTCTGAGACGGTGTCCAGCTCCTCGGGATAAAGATGCACCCCCTCAGCCAACAGGAAGAGGAGCTGTCGGGTGTCAGAAGGAACAGTGTGGCGCTCAAGCTTTTCTCGATCCAGAAAGTCATCCAGCAGCTGCGATGCCTGTGCTGCAATGTCAGCAGGATCTCTTGGTGGGCGCTCTTTGGCGAGTGCGCGATTGTACTCTGCTACAGCAAAGTCCATGGCCTGATCTTTGGGCATGTTGCGATGTACTGAGAGGAGATTGGGATGATTATTAGGTGTCAAGGTGATGAAAGGCCAAAAGGAGGAAATGTGATAAGACAAATACAAAAGAGACAGCAGTGTAATCATTGGTGTTCTCAAAAGTTTGTGACACCTTTCATTTATTCTTAGGCCGAACATACTGATCATAGCATTACAAAAAAAGAAAAAGTCCGAGTTAAAAATACCATTTGAATGTTTTATATGTATACATTTTTATTTATTCATTTATTTATTTTGTTTGTGTACGTTATGACTTATTAGAAGAGAAGGGACATTTGTAGAATGTTGTGTAAAGGTGTGCATGAATCAGTACAGTGTCTGTTGCATGTTTGTGGACATTTCCTTTAAAGATTTAAAAGCTTGTCACAAATTAAAGGAAAAAAAACAACATATTAGTGTCTGCATTGAGGGGGCACCACCAGATCCCAGAAGTCCCTGGAAGGCTGCTGGATGGATAAATATATTTGAATGATGGCAGTGAAACAGCACTCTACAATGTGCCAGTACACAATCTTGAACAGGTGTTCATTTGAGTTAAGATATTGCATCTATGAAAGCTATATTATGTGTAGGTGGGGCTACTATCAGCCTGGAGACAGCTCCCATAAAAAAATGACAATGCTTCATCTTAAAAAAACTTTTGTTTTGCAATGATCCAAACAAGTGGACCACTCCAAAGAATGATAGTTAAACGATTAATTATAGTGTATTTATAGTTTTCATGAAACAATCTCTTATTTAGGCGTTTCCTTTAATTCATCAGCCCTTTGTGTATTAATGGACAGCTGTTTTGTTGTGTTGAAAAACATGACTGGAGTAGGATCAGAGCCATTACATATAGTATAATGTAACCCAGATGTGTGACTTGTATTATGCAAGCTGTTTGGCGGTGAAAAATTTTATTAAAAGCCAACAGTTTGAGACATGTGTGCCCACCCAATCGACAGTAAATAAATTGTGCATGTACTGTGTTAATTTTTTTATTGTCTTTGATAGATATTGTCAGTTTCTTTTCGTGAATTGCACAGATGTTCAACTTTGTGTCCACCTAATCAAACCCATGTATGTCTCAGTTTAGGATCTAATTTCATTCAGCTTAATGGATGTATGCAATGTCAAAGTGTAGAACTTAGTCTCACCTAGTTACCAATAGCTATAAAATGAATAAATATTTGGTTGTTTGATGGACTTAAGTATGTTTGAGCATTTATGTCTGTAAAAAAATGTGAGCTTTATTTTTAATGAATGGATTTTTGTTTGTTATGTAAATATTAAAGCTACATTTGATTTAATGGTCAAAGAAAAGGGATGGAGGTTTAGAAGATAGGTGGTCTGGCTAGGACTGAGGAAGGGGTAGGGACTTACTTTTTAGGGACTCTGAGAATATGATAACAGTGCAGGAGGAGAGAGCTATGTTTTTCTGCTCCACAAGAATACAAAATGGGGAGCCAGCTGATCTGATATCCTGCAGCGCCCGGGTCAGGCCCGACTCCGCCTGAAGGTAGAACATTTCCACTGACAGGCTGCGCTCCTGCAAGCACTGGCCTAGCGATTTGGGGTAATCCCTTTGAGAGGAAGAGAAACACTTTGTTAACTTGACATTTCTATATTAAGCGACCCAAATGAGAACAGAGATTTATATACTGAACTACTGTGTGCTTTATCAACAAAATCCTAAGTGAGTCAGCATGCTATTTGTGTGATGAATTCTGTGTGTATGGTCAAGATATATATTTAAATTAGCCATCACCAAGAATGTCAGCCTAGTTCCTTGAGTGTCACTAAGATTTGTGTAAGTTATTTAATATTGTAAGATTTGTTTAGATTCTACAACAAAGGTAAAATATTGATTTGAAAAACCCCTGAAGTAACATTTCCATAAGCAGTCAGCAACCTTTGTGTGTAACTATTATGTTGCATGTATATGGTGTTCTGACCACTGCAGATGAGCATTCAAAAGCAAAAATTGTGTAAACCACCAACATTGAAAGCTGGACACTGGAATTATCAAGCAGGAATAAATAAAGTAACACTCTCGTGTTTGGCATTTTACTGATATGTCACAATAACAATTTATCTGGTGACCAAGGGCTGTCCATATCAAATTATAAGTCCTCATTTACATCAGGCAGTCTGTAATACATTTGCACTAGGCATATGAATGTCATCACCGACAATTTGATACACTACCAACGATGCAATGCACCCCTGTTCCCGATTCGATTTGATATGTATTTGATGGCGATTCAATTCTTCACAACCAAAAATTTAAATAGAAGATAAGAAGCTACAATTCAGTATGGTACTCTTCTGGTATTCTTCTTCTTCTTCTTGTGATTCTGTTAAAGGCAGAGGATTTGTTTTACTCTTTATAAGCAGTAAATTTACCAGATTGAACATTATGGAACAGGAATCAGTTTCCTCATATTTGGAACCTGCTTCATCACACTGTCAGAACTTAAACAGTAAACAGTGAGACAACATCACTCTTAATGAGTGACTTAAAGTGAATCACTCATTGACAGAGTACCACCTTAGAAAAAGTAATTTGAGATACTTTTCTCACCAGAGTTGTGCTGAAGGTTTACAATTTGAGGAGTATCTGAGTGCAGCATTTTTTACAAACAACCTGCCTCTTGTAAAGTTTGCCATCTTTTTTTTAAAACAGGTAAAGTATCTCCAAAAGCCTGATTTAGATGTGTTAGGTGCGCCAAAAATCTCCAACTGCTCGCGAACCTCCATGTTTGTAGTGGTAGAAATGTGCTTTCAGGCTTCCGTTCATGTTCAAAACAACACGCGAAGCAGGGATGGTGCATTTAATGTGCCTCAGGGGGATCGATGCAAGCACCCAGCGAGCGATGCGATCACGATTTCACTTGAATCGATGCACACTGAATGATACACTCGCATCTCGCACGTTTGTATCTATATACTGATTAGTGTCGATTAATCTCCACATGCCTAATTTGCACCATTCTCAGCAAGAAGCAAAATCTACTGTAGCCAAATATTATTTAGTTTTGAAGTACATTAAAGTGGTATCCTATATTTGAGAAACAATTTTATAAAGATATGACTATTTAAAGCTACAGGCCCTTTGGATTTTTTTTTTTTTACATTTTAAAAGATTTTCCTTAGTATTACTATAATTTTATTCCTTAGTATTCAAATAAAGGATTAAGGAAATAAAGGATTTTATATTGTGAATGTGATCAAAATTCACCTTGCAAGGATTTTGACATGTGATAACATATTGAGGGAACTGAGTTCCCCAGCATGTCCTTTGAGGATCAAAAGGCAAACAACAACAACAAAAAAAACCTGACACACATACTAAAAAATAAAGCACCAGAGATCGTGTTAAGAATTACTGGATAAAATTTGGTCACATTCATTCACTTTCCCATGAAAGTTTTGTTGGATATCTGCTGGCCAGGTATGAAAGCAATCAGGTCTGCTGTGTTCATTGTCAAAAATAATGTTTGTTACAATTACAACGTTTTAACTTTTTTTCCAAAATAAGTTGTTAAGAGTAATGTTACTATGGCTTTATCAGTTGCACGTCAGAAATTCTAAGTTCCAATTTTCCTTCAATTGCAGCATGAATTTGGGACCTTGTGTATTATTTCAGGGTTTCTACACGCTCTGAGTGTATATTTTCCATAGAATCACCCCAAAATAAATACCACATCGGCATTAAAATTCACTGCATGTTTGTGATATACCACAGAAATAAAAGGTACTTTATAATAACTAGAATTCAACACAAAATAAACTTAATTTAGTTTGTAAAAAAAAAAAAAAAAAAAAAAATCCAAAGGGACTACAAATTTAATAATGACTGTATTATCACAGGATACAATTACACGAGACAGACTGTGTCCATTCACAGCTGTTAGTTCAGTCAGTTTATTGTTATTGTGACATTTGACAGTTTGCACACTTATTTTTATTTGCTTGTGTGATGTTGGGAGAAAAAATATATGAGAATGTTTTGGTGCCCGAAACGATGAATATCAAATAATAAATGTGACAGTCTAGTTATGTTAATGTTCCCCGTTTATGCATTTGAACAGAAATCTGTATTTTCAGGTTGGACATGTACTGAAATTACAACACTGTAATGACAAGCTATTGGTCAGATGTAGGGTATTTGAGAACATTCTATCTGCCTTCATCTATCTTTCTACAACTATATGTGTTAAGGAAAGAGGACAGGAGCGATATATCTTAACAGGACTTGTGTGCACACTATATGTGCATGGAACCATTCCCAAGGTATGAGAGTTGATGATGTAGTGCAAAGTATTTATTGTTATTCTCCATTATCTTTCATAATGGAATCTGTTTTTGTTGCTGTGTGTTGAGTTGCTTCTAGATGGAATGTGCAGCTAGTGATTAAATTTGTAAGCAAGTGCATGATTCAAAAATGTTTGTGAACAATTGGAATTTGCCTACATTTAGTGCATTCCTACAATGCAGTGCATGTTGTATGTCTGAGTTAAATGAGCTGAAAAAAAATGAGGTAAAGCTAAATATGTAGAATATTTTTCAAATCCAATGAATGATGTTTTGTTTCTTTATATAAAGACATATTAAAGAGTTATTTTAACCTCTGTCTTGTAAGTCACAAATGCAGCACTGATTAATGTTGTAATTATAAAAGAATAAAGAAAGTGATCATCTGTAAAACGCAACACACTTACCACAAACAAGTCCCAGCAGTTCATTCAGACAACATAAGTGATTATTAAACTAATAATTGCACTAGCAAGTGTGTCATCAAAAGCAGCACATTTTCAACAAAGTCTACCATGGTTGACCACAACAAGGTATTTTTGTTGTGTATCACAGGAAATCATGTCAGCAATGATTATGCATAGTACTGAGAACTTGGCCAAAGCCCTAAACCTGTCATATTCAAAGCAATTACCATTAGTTGTCCCCAAATCAGTCAACTGAATACAGCCTAAAAAGAATAACATAATTTTAAGGCCATCTTGATTTAATCAAATGCAAATGATGTTAGAATTGGGCAAAATCTGTACACACCCAACAACCTCTAATCATGCTGTATCCACAGCAGTGTCCCTGTGTGGTCATTATAAGTGGATTTCTGGTATGTCACAGGTTTTGGACAGTTACTGATCAGAGTACTGCCAAGATACTTCACTGTACTTTTGACTCACTGAATTGTCAGCTCACAAAACTAAGCTGAGGATCTGCTTTGCACATAAACTACAACTATAAACACTGAAGGCTTTCGCTGTGAATGATGGATTATTCAGTCTTGCGGTATAGAATAGACAAGACACACTGGTTTCATGCTTTTGCATTCAATGCAACCTGCAACTACACTACGCGTGCCTACATGAAAGCTACAGTCTTCAGAGGATCCTCCTCTGTATCATGTTCAAAATTTCAAAAAGGTAATTAAATCAATATAGAGTGTAAAGCAACAACACAGACATTTCAAATTTTCAGGCACGTGGAGAAAATGTTAGTCATTATCCTATATATTAGCATGGCGTCTGAAATTTGAGCACGAGTGTTTACCAATCCTCACCAAAATCAAACTACTACTCCTTCCCCTTCAGAGGCCCAATGTACCTGCCATGTGTGATTAAAATTCAGTGATGAAAGTGGCCCCTGAGGGGGAGAAAAAAAAAAAAAAAATTCATGACGTTTTGGGCTGCCACAGCGAGTAGGGGGTCTGGAAGAAATATGGCATACAATTTGGTGGAATTAATAAGACACCATAATTTCCGGACTATAAGCCGCTACCTTTTTCACACACTTTGAACACTGCAGCTTTTACAATGAAGCAGCTAATTTATGGATTTTTACAGGCTTTTTCACAAGTCGAAATATGTCAATTGATTTCCTGAAAGCTGCACTCCTCTTATGGTGTAAATTTACAAACAGTGAAAATGTAAGGTCTTACCTGTTTGTTTTAGTGGATTAATCACACTTTAATTTCTTGTAGTGGCTGAAGAAAACTCCCTCTCCGGCACTTTGCACCAGAGCTGCTCCGTCAGATCAGTTAGCGGAGCGAAGCCTTCTCCCCCCCCACCACCACCCTTCCCCACCGGTTCTCTGTCTTGGTGCAACAAGTTGAAAAAGTAACAACGCATCATTAATGTCTCATTTATCACAGACTGCACGCTATGAAATCTCAAGAAAAACCTAAAATTACTCAGTTCTCAATGTGGAGCAGAGACACCGTGCGCATGCTGGGTAACATACGCATCAATATGTATGTGTAACACAAAAAGCATTTATGGTAATTAAAAGTTAAAAAAAAAAAATCTGTCCAGCAGCTTTCTGTGTAAATATCTCATTTTACAATGTGGAGACCCGCAGCTTATTTACGTACAATTTTTTTCTTTTTCTTTGTTAAATTGGTGGGTGCTGCTAGTATTCAGGTGCGCTCTATAGTCCGGAAATTATGGTAAATGAGAACTATTTCTCAGTCCCATTTTTTTGCTCATTTTAGTCATAAAAACCATATTTTCCCATATTGGCAAGCTTGTGGGGCTCTAATACAGTCTGCTACATGGATCAGAATACGGTGTTATTACTATGCCATAAAAAAAAACCACATATTTGCATTGGACTGTTACTGTTCTATGTCTACATTTATCTAAAGATTTGACTTAAGCAATTTGTGCTTTTATAACAACTGATAGTGTCTTAACATGAACAAAAATAAAAATTGATAACAAGTAAAACTGCACTTACTCTTCATTAGGGGTGCCGGAAAAAAATCGATTCACGTCCGAATCCGCGATTCTCATTCATTACGATTCTGAATCGATCCAAAATGTCCAAGAATCGATTTTTAAAAAGCATTTTTTTAAACATTTTCTTGCTTACTCGCTGCATGTACCGTTTGTCAGGCAATGGCTTCCGTACTACAGCGTCCCTGCGAGGGGAGGGTCCGGCGTGCTTCAAACATTCGTGAGCAGAAGCTTAGCATGGCGGACGAACCGCTAATTCAGCCAGCACTCTTTTGCTCATTTGCTGAAGGCAAATGTTTGAGCGCATTTTGGATTTTATTATTTGCTGCGTAAGAAGGAGCTTGACATGACTTATGCAGTGTGCAAAATCCGCAAAATGAAAGTCAAGTACTTCGGAAACACTTCAAATCCACAAGCCCACATGCTACGCCATGACCCGGAGCTAAAAGGAGCGGAGCAGCGGTCTCTGCTGACTACTGACCAGCGCTTCGCTAAACTGCCAGCCAACTCTGAATGAGCAAAGCAGATAAGTAAATTTACATCTAGAATAACTTGATTAACCTTGTAAAGCTGCATTTTCTTAAACATAAACATTTTTTAAGTAATATAACTATTTCTCAGAGCTCTTTGAATCGAAAATCGATTCTGAATGGAATCGTCACCCCAAGAATCGGAATCGAATTGAATCGTGAGTAGTTGTACAATTCACATCCCTACTGTTCATTAAAGTTGACAATATCACTGTTCGTCATTCGGAATACTGATTTGGGTTTAAATCTGATTCTTTTCAGCTATATAAATGGGAAACGCAATAGCAGATTTTTCCATCCATTGATGACATGAGCATTTCTGAGATACTGACACTTTATATGTCACGCAAAACAGAGCATGTTAAATGTTTATCATATTTTTCTACAGTTGGATACTTCATGCCCATGTAGCAGAAGGACAATGAAATGCAGATTTAGCAGGCTGGAGTTTGCATGGAGGCAATCTGTAGTAAATTATTCCCAAAGACAGATTTTGAAACATGATATAAAAATCAAAGACTTACTGGAAGTGTTAGCTTTTCTGTATATACGATAATAATAATAAAAAAAAAAGTTGGGTCGCCGTTTTCATCATTTTTGTTTGAACCAGCCCCATTTGAATTTATTCCTGATAAACTTTAAATTGTCTCCCTGCAGCAAAACAACATTTCATCTATTTGTTCTGTAGTTTCAGCATGGCAGAGCCAGACCACCGATCTTCATTGGAAAATCTGTGCCTCTCATTTGCTGCTGTGTCGACGAGCTGCAGCACATAACATTTATTCTTCAGTTTCGGGTCAGGATGTGAAAACGTCAGACTTAATATTAACTGTGGCGTCTCAACAGAGATGTTTCCAAATGATTTTACAAATATGAACATCATGACATCAGCCCACAGACTAAATCCGACGAGGGACAGGAAAACAAAGATAACCAGGAAATGTTCGCCACAAAGTAAATACCTGGATTTCTGGGAATTCCCAGAAAACTTTCATCACTGAAAACTGGATTAGAAACAAATCTGCTGGGTGTGACAGTTTTTCCTCTTGGCAGCCGCATGCACTCCATTCTCGTTTAGAGCAGTTAAAAAAAAAAATGCTAGATGTCCCAGGGCCTTAAGCTATCTTGCCAACATACATACAAACATAGTTACAGAGACAAAGGCAATCACAAGAATGTACGTCTGCTGCAACATCACCAAAGACTCATTAGGCAACACGCTGCCACAAGAACTATTCTCATCTAACAAGTCAAAAATGTCTTCAAGATGACAGCTTTATCTCACTGTAGGCCAGGACATTCCACTGACTCACACAGATGTATACAACAGATGCAGTTGCACCACGGCACTGGACATAAATTTAACAACTCCTCAGTCACTTTAAAGTTTTATCGTTCCAGAAATATTTAGCAAACAGTATGGCGCACTGATGTAATGCTCAGAGCAATGAAGTACCAGCCTGCTGGCAGATGTTTGAGACCTTTACCGTAAACTTTATATAAAAAAAAATAATAAAATTACTCACAAGCACTGGTTAGCTGTAGAGAGGACCACACAATCAGCTGGCTTCCGCTCTTCTTGCACTTGTCTGTAGAACTTCTGATACAGAGATTTGCGTCTTTCTGATGGATTGGAGCTCTCAGGTTTGGCTACAAGCAGAATGGTCAAAGAGAAATATTATCACTATTTTTTTTAAGATAGGAAAAGTTAAAACAGGAGGGTGCTATGTCTATCCCTGCTGAACTTTACAGAAATGCACTGTGTTGTCAAAGCATGCACTTTTCAGGCAACCAATCAGACAGAGAACATGTTGTCCCTCTTAAGGAAGAACTTTGTTTTTGCAATTTCTCCCTACAATCAGCTGACACAAACTCCCACTGCTGCCTCCAACAAATAAAGTCAGCAACCATAGCATTAAATAGGAGACCGCAGTCTCATTGGAACCCTCTGTGATATTGCGAGATTTGACCACTTACAGGGACTTCCATTTAATATATACACAACATAACTTCACACGGATAAATGGTGTACGGTTTTGTTTTCGGCTGCAATCACCAAAGCAGTCACGAAAAGTTTTTTTTTTTTTTGGTTCCCGGTGGAGAAGAAAAGGCAAGGAGGTAGGAGACGTCGCGTTGGTAAGTGCTCCGGATCATAAACAAACCACAACACAAGTCCACTTTCCCACTGCATTGTCACTTTTTCTTTACATTTTCACTTTGTTTGCGTGTAATTTGCCCAAAACCCCATTGAAAATGCTGTGGTTTGTACCCCGGACGTAGAGAAATTACATCACATGTGTCATATTTTATCCCTTTAGTGCCCGCCCCAAACGAGACTGCGCTGCCCTATAGAAGACGTTAAATGACAAAATTTGATGTCTATTCCACAGATGTTGACTCCTATCAACAGAGTAAAACTTGAATATTACCCTTCCTGTGTGAATATATTTCTGCACTGCAAAGACCCCCCCCCCCCCCCCCCCCCATGCAACAGCGCTCACTACTAAGCCACTGTGCTGCCGACAGTAAATATACACATTAAATTTTTCTTATAGCTTAATATATTGTTTACACCCATGCAGTTAGTGATGGGAAGGTTTGTGATGTTCAAACTGAATGATCCTAGTCTTTGGGTAATCTAAAATATGAAAAATATTGTATTTTTCTGTGAAAAGTAGTTTGGGTTTTTTAAACCAATGATTAAACTTTGCAGTCTGGTAATACACAAATAATAAGCACATCACTGAACTTTAGCTTTGTTATTCGTGTTATTTCTTCAGTTATAGGTAAGTACTTAGTGTTATTTTGAATAATACCATTAGAAAACAGGTGCAATATGTCAGGAAATAGGACAAAATTGCTTTGATGAAAAGACAACAGCTGTTTCTTCATAAAACTAGAGATAAATATTCTTCATGAGGCATGTGTAAAGAACATTATTATTCCAGCCTTACACATACACACAATGTAACCCGCCTACATTGTCTACAGGAAAAGTAACAATTTTAACATTCAAACAAGTACCTCTGTCAGACCTACTACAACAGAACATGTTTTCCAATAACATTTTGGTGTTTGTATAAAGATGTTTATTGTGATAATTTACTTTTTAGTGTCGAAGACATATTTTAGAAAGAAGAATGGAAACAAAAACCTTAAAAAAAGGAAAAAAAAAAAGTTGCTTAGGGTCTACTTGAAATTCTGACTGGCCCTTAAGTTTTTCAAGTTAAGAGCCAATTGGTTCCTTGCCCAAAATGTATAGATTGAGGCCTGTCTTAGTAATGTCCTGAACCAAAATGAGCTGCTCGAGCAGCTTCAATACATTTTAGCATTGATTATGCACATCTCATCCCATTCTTGCTTAAGATATTCAGTCATCTGTTGTTTTGATGATGGTAGCACAAAGTGCTCTCCAACACATTAATCCAAAGCCTCCAACAGATATTCAATTGGGTTGATCTGGTAAATGTTCAGAGCATATTTGTTACATCATTTTTATTATTATCCAAAATGTCAATCTTTGCAAATCTTCCATTAAAGCCTTTTCATATGATGATAAGAGGTGTAGTGCCAGGGTCATTTTCTGAAACGTGCATATTTTTTTTTTTTTTGCCCTGATGAAGGCCAATATGGCTGCAATGCATAGGCCCAGGTGTTTTTAATTATAGGCCATATATCTCCATAGCAGAGTGCCTTTGTTATTTTTCTTTTTAATGCATCTTTTATTACTTGAGTTTTCTTGTGTAACATAGAAATTAAAAAATTGGAGGATTTTGTGTGTGTGTGTGAGGTGCTTTTTTGCTTCATACTAAGAAAGAAGAATTTTCAAAGGAAACTAAAGCATGTTATCATTATTATACAGATGTTATGTAAATCTTTCTCACGTGGTAGTGTAAATGTAAGAAAGTCTCACCATTTTGCTGTTTTTGTCCCTCGTATTTTACAGTGCCACTGTAGTTTTGCATTTGCTCTAGTTCTTCATAACTGCAAAAAGCAAAGAAACAGGATCATCTTAATGTTGGCAATGATGCAGTTCTCTGATTGCTGTTCCAATGCATTCAACAATTAATTATAAAACACTTGATCTACTAAGTTTGCACTGCACTACCTTTTTTAATGTATGCTTTATTTATGGAATATAGACAAATAAAACAACTCACCCCCCCCCCCTCCCCAATTTAAACATGTACACAGCAATGAAAAATGTGAAGTAGGTGCTGGCAAAAATATCAATCAGTGGGAAGACTCAAACAATAATGACAACAATTATAATAAAAGAAAAAAAATAAGGAAATAAAAACCTCCAGTGAATGTGCTACACATCTAATGTGCATAAGTTGCTGAGACAGGAAAAGACAACAATAACAAAAAACAGGATGGGAGGGATCAGCCAGGAAGCGCAGGTTAATGTTAATGAGGTGGTGCCAGGATTTGAACTGCTGGGGGCTGCATTCAGCCTGAATGACCCAACATACTCAAGGAAGGGTTGCCAGATCTTAAGAAACTTTCTGTCAGAGCCACGAAGGAATGTTTGATTTTTTTTTCAAATTACATAACAGATAGGTCATATTTTATACAGCGAGTGTGAGATAGAGGAGTGAGGGCTCTTCTAGTGCGTCAAATAACTCGCCTCACTAACAGTGTGACAAATGCGACCTGATCAGCGACGTGGGATGGGAGTGACCGACCAACAGGAAGCACACCAAATAGTGCTATTTAGGGTGAGGGTCAAATGCCGGTGGATGTGATAGCTGAGAATGAGTAAAAAAAAAAAAAAAAAAAAAAAAAGACTCAAGACGGGACCAAGATATTAGTGAGATTAACTGGTCCTGGGTGACATTTGTCACAATTTGGGCTGATATCAGAACAAATGTTAGATTGTTTGCCCTTAGACCAATGCAAGATGTAAGGTGGCTCACAGAGTGAACACTGCAAGACCCCATGTCGGGCACATATAGATGACCTGTGAACCTGCCCCATGACTGACTCCCAGATCTCAGATCCAATCTCTGTAGAGTTCCTGCTATCAGGAAGTGCGTAGATCAGAGGTTCAGGATTGGCACATGATGACCATATTATAGAGTTCTGAGATGGTACCTTTGTGACCAGGATTAGCATTGAGAATATTGCCAAGCAGGGTGGTGTTAATTATAACAGTTGTACAACCTCATTTTCTCATTTACTGATGAACACATAAAACCCTTCTTGAGAAGTTAAATCACCTAGAATTATCAAGACAGGCACGTCCGATATTTAACTATATTGCTTTGTATGACGCATAAATAGATCCTTGACATTTGATTGGTGGATTGTATGCAACATTCATTATTTGTCCCATTGTATGAGTGACGTCATGTACCGTGCATTTTGGTTCTATTTGCAGTGCTTTTTTTATCCCATACGTTTTGGTCGACTGAACGCCCCCGTTAGCTTTGTCCACTAAATATACCAGGCTTTGAGTGTGTGTGAATTTGTGGTACCTGTTCAGGGCATCCTTTTTGTGCTCTTCGCTCCTCGCCTCTCTGGCTGGGTAAGGCGCTGATCTTCGAAGTAACCGCTGCTGTTGAGCACTAAACAACGCGAGGGGAAATTATTATAAACACTATGAATTAAGAGAACCTCGACGAACATACATGAGTGGAAAATGATGATTTAGCGAACCGCAAAAACACCGCAGTTTCTTAGCATGTTAGCTGCTAATGCTAAAGCTCGGCTTACCTTCCATTTGGGCTGCCCTGCGACAACCGAAGAGCTCCAGATGATGTTGCCCAAGAAGACATTTCACCTGTCTTGTAATTAACGCGAAGAAATCGATGCGTTTTTACACAAAAAGAGACACGTCTCAGTTATGAGACGAAGACGTTGAATGAGTCTTCTACTTCTTCTGTTTCCCCTCAAGTGGTTGACAACTTTTAGCGTGCATTATCTCCCCCTTCTGGATAGGAGTATCACCGCGCTCTCACATGATGAAAACATGAAAACATTACCTGATTTCAGTCACGTTTAGTGTCGAGTACGTACTTTAAGGTCTAAACTGAAGTATGTGCCTGGGAGGAAAGATCCTTTCCTCCATTCCAACCCCTGACAAATTCCAAGGGAATATATTATGATTTCTAATTCATATGACTTCACTACGCCGGCTGCGTTGACTGTGAAACATGAGTGCAAGGCTCACTGATATTTAAATAAAATAGAAAATTTGTTATTAAACCAATGTTATTGATACAACACCATACGCAAACCATGCTAGTACACGACTCATTATTTATTTTAAACCATCCAATGTCACAGTTCATGTACAACAATAGCCCTAAATTTTTGATCTTGAAATTCGTTAGTTGCCTCATGTACATTTTCTACGACATGATATCCCTCTTTATCTCAAAATAATCACGGTTTCTTTTTGGATGCCGTGCAATCATGACAATTTCTTATTGGTTGGCATCCCGTGATACAGGATTATGGTACTGCAACAATAGGCACTTTATAATTATTATTGCATCTACCAAAAATTTAATAAAATCATCGGCATTTATCTGTCTGTCTGATAGCAGGATTACGTCAAAACTACTTCAAGTATTTTGATGAAATTTTCACCACAGGTAGATATTAGGCCATGGAAGACGCCATTAAATTTTGGAGGTGATCCAGATCTGGATTCTGGATCAAGTTTCACATATATAAGCTTTGAAGGATTACGTCAAAACTACTTCATGGATTCTCACCAAATTTGCACCACACATACATATTAGGGCATGGAAGTCTCCACTGAATTTTGGAGGTGATCCGGATCCGGATCCGGATCTGAATTCTGGTTTAGGATTTCACTTTAAAGATTTTTTGCAGCCGGTCTGGTCTGTGTAAGCCTGATCCCGTCAGATGTCAGAAGCTAAGCAGTGCGGCATTTGGTTAGTACTTGGATGGGAGACCTCTTTGGAACACCAGCGGATGTGTGTGTTTCTGCAGGTAACACTGGAGTTGCGTCAGGAAGGGCATCGGGCACGAAACTTGTGCCAAATACCAATGTGGATCTGGCTCTATCCGCTGTGGCGACCCCAAACAAAAACGGGAGCATCCAAATGGACAACAACATTTCACTTTAAGGATTACGTCAAAACTACTTCACGGATTCTTACCAAGTTTGGCCTAGATATACATATTAGGACATGGAAGACTCCACTGCATTTTGGAGCTGATGTAGATATGGACACGGATTCTGACTCAGGATTTCACTTTACAGATTTTTAAGGATTATTTCAAAACTACTTCACAGATTCTGACCAAATTTGCACCACAGATACATATTAAGGCATGGAAGACTCCAGTGAATTTTGGAGGTGATCCGGATCCGGATTGGCGGACATCAGAAATCTCTGATTGCTCTTGTTATTAGATATCTTGGTACTTGGTATCACTGGAGGATGATTGAGTATCACTGGGATGACAGCTGCATCAAGCGGACTCTCCTGATCTTTTAAGACTTATTAATACATAACTGCTGAGAAAATAAGTGGCTCATAACTTTTAATGCCCAAACTAAAGTAAATCATTAAGAGAACTGCTGCACAGTCCCCAAAAATATGATTTAATAAACACCCAAAATGAGGGTAGTGTGTTAGCTGGTTTGGACTTGAAGATAGGGTGTGTCCAGGCTTCTTTTGTGACACACTGAGTCATCCGCTAGCCGCGCCTTTATGTATTAATGAGGTCATTGTGACATAGCTCAAATCAATGCCATAGATGCCAAGATATGGTCTTCATATGGTCTTCATAGCACTGTTGCCTCACAGCAAGAAGGTCATTGGATCGCTTCCCACCTGGGGGCTTTCTGTGTGGAGTTTGCATGTTCTCACCGTGTTTGTGTGGGTTCTCTCCGTGTGCTTCCTCCCACATTATGAGACATGCCGGTTAGGTGAAGTGGAAACTTTAAATTGTCTGTAGGTGTGCATGCTTGCGTGAATGCATTTCTCTGTCTATATGTGGCCCTGGCATCTTGTCTGGGGTATACCCCACCTCACACCCCGTCTGCTGGGATAGTCATGCAATTTTTGAGAACTGCCACTGACACAGATTCACCATCATACTGTTGGTATTTCTTAATGATTGATGGAAATGAAGTCCAAGACATCTTCAGTGACCTAGAAATGTTCAAGTGTCCATCCCTTGACTTGTCTTAAGATAACTAATTGTAAGTGTTGATTTAATCCTTATATTTAGAATAATTTGCCCCTGAAACCAACTTTTTTATGTTTTGCAAGCCTTAACAAGTGAAATGAAACTGACCAAAACATGAAAATTCTTTGGTTCATGCTGTCTACAATGAAATAAAAGTCCAATTAAATCTCAGGACCACTGCAACTTTGTTTTATTTGCATCCAAAGCTGGCTGCTGCCCATACTGTATAATTCCACAAAGTATGAAAAAAAACGCACACTGTTATATAAAGATATTCGCGCATAGCTGTTAATCACAGCATATTTTAGTTTAAAACAAATAATAAATAAGCTTCATTTCAAATAATCATCTTTAATTTGATGTCAGGTACATCTAAATGGGGTGAGTGTTGTAGAAATGACAATGGTTTCTTGTTTTCCCCTCAACTTTGAGGGATCAAACATAAACAGACATTTGGATGCTGAGGCGTACACAACCAGGCCTGTTTCTCTTCATTTCATTGACATGTCAGCAGATAAAATATCTGGAGCTGATTTCAGGTGTCCTGTGGATTTTAATTAAATGAGTCTTTAGGAAATGGAAAGACTCATGAGGAGTGACACGAAGACATCCATTACACTCTCAAAAGGAGGTGGAAAGCTTCAGTGGCTGTGATTGAAAATGATATAGATAGGATGTCTGACCTGAAACTACTACTGTCTGAGGTTATTTCTTTACAGAATCAGCCGAAAATTATGATGGATGATACATGCACTGCTTGTTTTATTGATCGTTTGCCAACCAGGCTTGATAAATCTCTTTGATTAACACATGTGGCCTTTATGCTGAATATTATTATTCATTAATTATTATTAATGCCTAGTGATGCTGTGACATGTTTGGCTTTTATATGCCTTTTTAAACTCAGTTGTATGTTTGCTTTTATTCCTATGAATTTTATGTCTTGATATTACTGTAAAGCACTTTGGTCACCTTGCGGCTGCTGTACATATATAAATAAATGTTGATTGATTGATTGATTATCACTCACTACTGGAAGTGGTTCCTGCTTGCTTTAATATTATGATGATAAAACCTCTTCTGATGAAATCTAGTTTGGATTCAGGTTTGCTACATTTTATAAATATCTTTACAATGTGCAATTCCCTCCTTAAAAAGAACATGTGAAATTTCAGATTCCGTTTTCCAGAAGGTATATAGGAGACTCAAGCCGAGATATAATCTGTTTTCTTGTATGAAAATTCTCTGTTCCACTCCACCTTGAAGTTGTGACTGGTGGTATAAGAGACAAAAGCTGCACTATGCAGATTTTATCCACTTACAACCAAAGAAAATTATAACTGTTTCAGAGTTGTGATGGATGTCTTGGTGGCTTCCCTCACAAATCTACTTCTTGCAAGGTCAGTCAGTTTTTGAGAACTGCTCAGATCCTTGTCATTTGATACTTTATTAGTTTATAAACATGAGAAAAGGGACTTATATTTTGGTGTGCATCACTGGTCCCTTGAGGTCAAGAGGTTCCAAACAGTCCAACACAAACTTTAAATAGCAATCCAGTGGAATCCAAAATTCTGTTTAGCAGGTTTGGTAATATCAACATCTCTCACCGTCTTAAAATGACAATGTAATCCATACCTGATGCCGTGCACTGACTGCTTCGTGTACAGACTGCTATCTGCTTTCCTCAGTCAGTCCAAGGAAAAATTGCTACGTACAAAAATGTGTTGAGCTCTTCATCCAACAGCGCTTCGACTTCAGTTCTAGACGTCCCAGCAAATACCGCAAATGCCTCCAGACAGTTTATGGTGGACTGGATATCTTCTTGTGTGTTAGAAGAATGAGCACCATCAATAAGTTCGTTCAAATTGTCATCTGTCACCAAAATAAACCCTGCCATGTTTGTTTTTAAGCAAAGCGCCATTTCCGTGTCAAAGGTCACAAGAGTCCTAGTGTGAGCATGTGGTTCATCAATGCTTGATTGCTGCATGCACACAAACACAATGCTTCGTGTTTTTATGTAAAGGGGCTCGCAGCGTGCAATGGTGTAAAACATATGGAACCAAAATTGCAAATGGGACAAATGATCAATATCAAGTAACATACGTACAAACCAACAATCAAATGACAAGGATCTATTTAGGTGTTACATAAAATGTTATATTAACAATAATTTGGAATGATCTCCCTATGGAAATAAAAGTCAGATTCTGTAAAGACATTCAAGTCTAGACTTTAAACGCATTTATTCTCCCTTTTGTATGGCTAGCATACTGACATAGCATGGAACTATGCTTCCTGGCCTTTTAGAATTCAGTTTATTAGAAATGGAACAGGTCTCTGCCTCAACTTTATCTAAATCCGGGGTCTGTTAGTGAAGCTTGGGGCTAGCGGTCGGCGATCACCTTACTATTTCCTCTGCTTTCCTGTTGATTTAATGTTGATGCCTTAGGTGTGGTTTATCTGGTCAACTGATTCGCTCTTCCTCTTTCTGCACTAGGTGCAGAGGGAAATACGCGAGAGTGGCATCTGTGGACAGCGGGATGCTGGACTGATGGCAGGATCCCATACCTGAAATTTTTGCAGGAGATGTTTTGTTTTTTCAACTTTATAAAACTTCATAAACTTTGTCAATACCTTGTAACTGTTCGAATGGTCTAAGCAGTGGGTCACCCCTTTGAGTCTGGTCTGCTTGAAGTTTCTTCCTTGATATCATCAAATGGAGTTTTTCCTTTCCACCGTGGCCTGTGTGATTGCTCTAGGGGCTGGTAAGGTTAGACCTTACTTGTGTGAAACGCCTTGAGGCAGCTTTGTTGGTGCTATATAAATGTAATAAATTGAAATTGAATTGAATCCTTAGCTTTTCCAATTAATGGCCTCTGAAAATGTAGCTAGTGCATAAAAATGTCTGTAATTCATAGTTTCTTCAGCTTGGACACCTCTGATTTTATGTGACTTGAGAAACTGGACACTTCACTAGAGATGGGCGGATCGATCTTAATATCGACAATATCGATACCAACGCTGGTAGTGATATTGAATGATCCTTGTGTAAAAAGATCGATACTCAAGCTTTTTTTCTGTCCCACACACACTGTCTGCTGCGCACGCAGATTCATCAAAGTCTACTCTCTGTCTGTAAGAGCAGCGCTGCGCTTTGTCACACAACACGGAGCAGCGCACCCTTGTATTGTGGTTTGTCAGCCCTTTACCTCAGGAGATTTTGTTTTAAGTTGTGTTGAGTGATATTTTTTAAACAAAAATGTTGATTGTGATAATAAAGTATTTTGTTGTCACGTACAATGTTTGCCAAAATTCTATCCTAGGTCTTTTAGATCTATGAAGCTTAAATATGAAAAAGTATCAGTATCGATATTGACGATACTGGGCCTGTATTTACTTGGTATCGGATCAATACCAAAATTCCTGGTATTGCCCACCTCTACACTTCACCCTCTGACAACTTGATACATCAACCATCATATCACCAGATACACTGACACGTCTCATGTTTACCTCTTTCCTCTTCCCATTTTCCCCTCAAGGTAAACGAATGGCATCGAAGCGATTTTTAATTTATTATTTTTAGTTCACTTTTAAACTTTTTTTTTTTCTCTGCACTGACTTTAGGAGCTGAACACACAGCACGCGAACAGGTGTTCATCAGCACCTTGCGTTGGGGTCGCGCGCTCGTCCTGCACAGTGAACGCGCAGCGGTGTTTCCAGACAGTCGCCATCTTATTTTGAAAATCAAACTGAACTGGAGGCACAACGACCTTTTCCATTTCTTCAAGTTTGCTGTTAGAAACGACAAGGGATGAACATCTGAATCACTTTGTTCAAAGCACGGTGAGGTTTTACAAAACCCCTGAGATATTATGATCGATGGATTACTCTATAATTCATAAACAGGGAGGCTGAGATAAAGAGGGGGTGGTGCTAGCCACTAGCGCGGGGGCCGTCTATTTGCTGAAAAGCAGCTGTCATCTTGGTCACGTCAAGAAAGTAACAATCCGCTCATCTTGTATCGTTTATTGTGCAAAGTAAGTAGTCGATTGCGAGTGTGAAGTTATGAAATGGTTGTTGACTATAGCGCTGACACACTTGGTGTTATGTTTAAGTGTTGTGAACAGCTGCAGATAGAACGTGAGCAGTCCCGTGGAGTAGTCTGTGCCTGTAAGCTAACTGGCACAGTCACGCAGAATTCATCTGCAGAACTTCAGGCCTTCAAGCTCACTGTGGCTGTCATAGTTTTAAATAAGCATCGATGCGGAGGTGTTAGTAGTCGGCGAACTAGACAGAGTGAGTTTAAACAAGAAGTACTCCGTTTTTACGACACGGACACGGCAGCTTGACTGGTCGTTTTGGTGTTAGCTTTATGCTAATGGAGAAGCTAATGCTAATATGGTAGCGTAAGCTCGTCGGTAGCCCACAGAGAGTTGGTAACATTTCGCTTGTGTTAACGCATGATCACATTACGTTCTGCATGGTAGAATTCTGAGTTTGAGATAGTTTTAATTTAAGTAACTTGCAAATTATGATAATTTAAGGAGTTAGCCGGGACTGAGTTATATGTTGGCTAACTTAAACTTCACACTTCTGAACAGTTCCCTAAAATATAAGTTATGCGGCACCTCTGAACAGTAATTTGGTTTACAAAGTTTGTTCAAATGGGGTTACTTTGTGGTTGTAATGATGAACAGTATGTAGTTAGGTCGTGAGTGATTTAAAAAAAAAAAAAAGAAGCCTCCTCGTGAGTCTTTACAATTTGCTGACCAGATGCAAAATGCCTTGTAATGCCATGTGCATATTTAAAAATAAATAATAATAAAAAACATAAATGCCAAGTTATTCAAAATACAGTTATTGGACTTTATTTGGATATTGTCTTTGACTATGTCATACACTTTAGGAATGAAGTTGAGACATAGGAATCTTGTACAGGTTTATATATTCAACAAAAGGGAGGCTGTAAATTTAGTGTGCAATAGGAATTAATTGGTCACCCAGTTGACTGTACTATCTTTAGTTGCCCAGTTATTCCCTGTGCTGGTAACAGTGTAGGGTTATAAGGCAGTAATGTAGACAAATGGGTGGGTGAGTTGATCGACAGCTTGCAGAAACAATACCTCAAAGACAACAAATGCTGTCATATTGTAGTTCACCAAATTAGCAGAACAGATAATTGACTCATTAGATGGTGGTTAATTATGCACTGGAACAGTTAAAAAACAAAACAACAAAAATCTTAGTTTTGCTCATGTAATATCATGTAGCTGTTTATGCCACCAGCTGGATACAGCACTAACTTTTGCACCAGATGATAACTTATGCAAGAACCTGTGAGGAGAAACATGAAGTCCAGGACAAATACACCATGTAATGGGAAAGTGAAACCAAAATTAAAGAATAGATAGATGATGTGGGTGAACTGGGAGCATGGTGGCCAGGTTTTCAGTGTGTTTGCTGCCTAAACAGAAGGTTCCTAGTAAAAGGCCAGTTGTGCGTATTTTCTGTGTAATGTGGAGTTGGGCCAGGAAGGGCATCCGGTGTAAAAGTTGAGACAAATCAACATACAGATCCATATCAAATCTACTGTGGTGACCCTGAGTGGGGAAAAGAGAGAAGCTAAAAAAAAATGCACTTGAACATGTGGCTGGAAATTATTCCCAAACTTTTTTATTGGTATGTATGCATATTCATGATGGTGAACACACATTTTTTAATAGGAAGTTTCAAAGTCTTTGCAACATCTGTGTTTTGGAACAATGTTCAGAAGCCTGTCAAAATGAAGACTTCACATGCTTTAATGAATGGGCATAATAGGAGACTGTAGTCTTTTTTGAGCCCTCCGTGATATCGCAGGATTTGGCCAATTACGGGGAGCTCCATTTAATATATATACAGCATAACTGCACATGGATAAATGGTGTACGGTTTTGTTTTCGGCTGCAATCACCGCAGCATTTGTGAAAAGTTTTTTTTTTTTTTTTTTTTTTTTTCCCGGTGGAGAAGAAAGGGTGGGGGACTTCGTGTAGCCTACACAGCTAAGCAGAGTAGCTCCGTTCTCTTGCCTGCAAAACCGCCTCGACATGTTTGTGCTTCAAATCATAAACAAACCGCAGCACATGTCCTCTTTTCCATAGCATCGTCACTTTTTCTTTGCATTTTTACTTTGTTTGTGTGTAATTTGCCCAAAACCCATTGAAAATGCCGTGGTACTCCGGAAGTAGAGAAATTCCGTCATATGCGTCACATTTTACCCCTTTAGCGCCCGCCCCCAAATGAGACTGCGCTGTCCTATTATGTCACTAATGGTTCATGACGTCAATTTTATTTGCTTCGTCCCTTTTGTTGTTGAAACATAATCAAGCACATGAATGGCTACAGTCAACTCAGAAATTTATGTCCTTGAGCACATATGTCGCTTAGTGTGTAGTCACACTGGGCCTCATGTATCAACGTGCGTACGGCGATATTTGAGCATATATGGGGTGTACGCCAAAATGGCTGCGCTACTTGGCATTTATCAATGTGGTCGTTGGCATACGCTGCGCTGAAAATATACACCAGGTTGAGAGGTGGCGTAAATTATACACCAAAATGAACCAGCGCTGGAATCCACATAAAAATGAAAATTATCAACATGATAAACAGTGCCATTATACAAATCAATGCATATGTTACATAAATAACACTTTCCTGATTATACTACATAATAATCAATACAAATCCCGCTTTTGCACGATCCGTGGCCACAGCGCTGACTGCAAAGAAAGCACCGCTCGCCTTTTTCTCCAGAGCCTGGAGCCAGAGCAGCGCTGAGCTTAACTTTATGTGGTGTGATCGTTTTAGACAATGAAAGTGATAATTACAACTGTAGTGTTGTTATTCCCTTCGCCCGTGCTGCTATCAGGTTTTGTTTTCTCCATTCGTTTGTTACAATAAAATAAATAAATACATTTAAAAAATAAAGAAATCTGAAAAGTTAGGCGTGTCTTATTAATTGAGTGAGCAAATATCCACATGTCAAGAATTATTGACATGTGAAAAGAGAATACAGTGGTCCCTCGCTATAACGTGGTTCACCTTTCGCGGCCTCGCCGTTTCGCGGAGTTTTTAGTCCAGTTTTGCATGCCTTTTTTTTTTTTTTTACAGTGTTCTGTGTTCTGCGTGTCTGTTTATAAGAATCTTCTCGCCCAGAAGAAAAAAGAGCACCAACAACTACTCATAACTGTGTTTGTCACTCGGAAACAGACACCTGCAGCGAGGTGTGAGTGGAAAAAGGCGCGGCGTCAGGACGCAGAGGCACGATCAGAGGAACTGTGAAATACTGGTCAGTCACTATTAATAATTTCTTATGTGTCCAACCTTGTACGTTGATTGTTAAAATTAAATTGGTTAGTTCTAAAAGCCATCATAATTATTTATAGGAAAACGTTCTATTTTTATTTCTCAAACAAATGTTTGGGCCTGAAAACAGTTTGGTCTTATTTTTCTACTAAGGTTTGAACTTTGAGAGTGTTTACACACGAGAGAAAAGTGAGAAAATGTTCATGCCTGATTGAGAAAGTGTATAAAGTGGTTTTACAGCTTTAAAACGTCTATAATAACTGTAAAAACTTCGCGTATTACGGGCTATTTTTAGAACGTAACTCCCGCGATAAACGAGGGACCACTGTAACACTTTTTTGATTATACTACAAAATAATTGATACGATGGCCGCTTTTGACGCTCTATTGGCACGCGTCGTGATTGGTGGAGTTCTTTTTCTTTGCCGTCTACCTGGCTTCCATGTTGTAAAATGAGGGTGTGTCTGAAGCGGAGTCTGAATATTTATGGGCGTTTATTATAATTACGATTGTTTTCACCTGCCGCATTTATCAAGGTCACGTCAGGTGTACGCTGGAAATGGTCAGGTGCGTACTGCTTGATACATGTCACGGCAACTTTGGTGTACTTCAAATTTACACCGTAAATTTACGCCACAAGTGCGCAACGTTGATACATGAGGCCCACTGTGAGGGCTTGAGTAAACGGATTAGTTAACAGATTGAAATAATTTGTCTGGTGGAAAAAAATTGTCTAATCCATCGGTCTCTGGTGGAATTGGCCCTTTGATGGAATGAGTGGACAGCCACGGAAGGCAGGTCTGCAGTGCTTCCGGACACAAATGCAAGTTTAACAGATAACCCATGAATAAAACTAATGTGGACTGGATGTCCACTGGTAAGCTACAAACAAGTACAGGACAAATGGTAAAAACAAATGTGCAAGGGGAAGCTCTCCATCTTATGTCTGCTCAAAGTTATGAACATGTACAATGTTTTCTGATGGACTTGCTGGTCAACAGCCGACAAGGGTTGAATTTAAGGAATAAAAATGGATTTGTACAGGACAAAAATGGACACAACCAGATATCAAAATTTTCTGTCCGTTATTCATACGTTTCCTCAATCCATCACAGTGTGATTTAGGGCCCTGTCTCACCTTAAGGATTTTAGCCAGCATATGCTGACTGTAGTAAAAATGCTGGCATACGCGGGTGCGTGTCTAATAAATTCTGCAGCTGTCACATCTTGATGATTTAACCAGTGTATGCTAACAGCCCCGTTTCCCCCGAATAGTTCGGGTTGGAATAGTCAAGTTGGGCTTGGTTTTTGTTTCCACCTCCGGTAGAACCCTTTTGTTTGGCAGGTGGAACACTTAAATATTGACAAGCACTTCATTGAGTGAGCGTATGCTGTTGTGATTTTATTTTTGTCTTGGTGAATCATGGGATTTATTTTCATTGTTTGGAGACTGTTGAAGAATCGACTGATGCCTGTGGTATACGCTGAACGTGAGTGAATGAGGCGCTGTGATTCTTTCAACTTTTAAAATAAATTGTCTTGTTGTGGTGCAAAGAGCTGGCGTCCTCTGGTTCAGGATGAGGAATGCACAAACCACAGAGGGACTTCTTTAAAAATGCTACGTTTCGTCAGCCAAGACAAGGAATTAAAGTATTTTCAGATGTTGTTTCCCAAAATCAGGACTCTTTATATGGATAGGTTTTCATCAGGCTGTGATGATGGGAATTGGACTGAAACAGACAGGTAAGATTGACTTTATATTTACTCCATGTGTGACTAGTTTTAATATTTGAAACAGTCTGTTTGCATGAGTAAAAGCCAATCAATGGACAGAGTCAATGGAAGTATTTCAGTTTATGAGTAACTAACAAGAAAGGTGTCAACAATCGCATAACTTACCTACAAGTTATGTCTCACATATGAGGAATGTATGAGACATACGCTGGCATACATCGAAAATATTGTGCATGCCCAAAATTTTTGAGGTACTTGCCGTATTATGATGTATCTTGGTGTGCTTCAGCATGCTCTTATACAAAACTTACCTATAAGTAATTAGATGTATGCCAGCATTTTTAATGCGGTTGCATATGCTGGCTAAATTGTCAAGGTGTGACAGGGGTATTAGATTTTATACATATACACAGCTGTTTGTAATCTGTTTAAAAAAAATTTGGGGCTACTGCTACTCAGTTTTATACAGTTTGACTGGATTCCTTTTTAAAAGGCATTTCAAGTGCTATATCTATAGCCATACTAGGATTGTGAAAAAAAATTGATACAGATCAGTTTTGCAATATTTTTACTGTATAATTTTTTTCTCCATGATACTGTCAGTTTTCCCACCCTCCATGGTAGGCACAGTTGATTAGTGGTTAGCACTGGTACCTCACAGCAAGAAGGTCGTGGGGTTGATTCCTGGCCTTTCTGTGTGGAGTTCTCATGTTTTTATATATATATATATATATATATATATATATATATATATATATATATATATATATATATATATATATATATATATATATATATATATATATATATATATATATATATATATATATATATATATATATATATATATGAGGTCTGTCAATAAAGTAACAGTCCTTTTTATTTTTTTCAAAAACTATATGGATTTCATTCATATGTTTTACGTCAGACATGCTTGAACCCTCGTGCGCATGCGTGAGTTTTTCCACGCCTGTCGGTGACATCATTCGCCTGTGAGCACGCCTTGTGGAAGGAGTGGTCCCGCCCCCTCGTCGGATTTTCATTGTCTGGAAATGGCGGAATGAAAAGGACTTTTTTTCCATCAGAATTTTTTCAGAAGCTGTTAGAGACAGGCACCTGGAAACCATTCGAAAAATTTATCTGGCTTTCGGTGAAAATTTTATGGGCTTCACAGAGAATAAGGTCTGTTAGTACAGCTTTAAGGACGCTCGGCGCACCGCGCTCCGAGCTGCGACGACGCGGCACAAGCCACCGGACCATTTCTAAACGGATGGCTCTGTGGATACGAGACCGTCGTGTGCTCTTTCTCTGGTTATCACAAGAGCTGGACATCAGCCATTTTCCGGCAGATTTCACTTTTAACAAGAGATTTTGTCATGGAAAGCTGCGCGGAGGCTTCGCGCGTAAAGACCGATTCGCTTTGGAAGCGAGACAAAGGAATACCTCCGTTTCGGCGTGTCAGAGGACAAGTTTGGACATGTCTATCTCGGCTTTCAATGCTTACCAGTGCAGTAAGTATCAGTGAAATTGTGGAGAGCTGGACATGTCCAAACTTGTCCTCTGACACGCCGAAACGGAGGTATTCCTTTGTCTCGCTTCCAAAGCGAATCGGTCATGACGCGCAAAGCTTCCACGTGGCTTTCCATGACAAAATCTCTTGTTAAAAGTGAAATCTGCCGGAAAATGCCAGATGTCCAGGTCTTGTGATAACCAGAGAAAGAGCACACGACGGTCTCGTATCCACAGAGCCATCAGCTCAGAAATGGTCCGGTGGCTTGTGCCGCGTCGTCGCAGCTCGGAGCGTGGCGCGCCGAGCGTCCTTAAAGGGGTCCTTAAAGCTGTAGTAACAGACCTTATTCTCTGTGAAGCCCGTACAATTTTCACCGAAAGCCAGATAAATTTTTCGAATGGTTTCCAGGTGCCAGTCTCTAACAGTTTATGAAAAAATTCTGATGGAAAAAAAGTCCTTTTCATTCCGCCATTTCCAGACAATGAAAATCCGTCGAGGGGGCGGGACCACTCCTTCCACAAGGCGTGCTCACAGGCGAATGACGTCACTGACAGGCGTGGAAAAACTCACGCATGCGCACGAGGGTTCAAGCATGTCTGACGTAAAAACATATGAATGAAATCCATATAGTTTTTGAAAAAAATAAAATATAGTGTCCTGGTAGTCAGGGGGATATTAAAGTGATCATAATACTTATCATAGAGATGATCATAGAGGTATGATGCATAATACATCATACCTCTATGATCACTGCGACCTCTGCTCCTGTAGATGTTGCTGTAGGGCTTGGCCTTTAGCTGCGCAGTACCTGCCTCTCAGAATTTATCAACACCCCAGTTTCCAGTCTGGTTAAATGCAACAAATGTGGAAATGGCAAAACTTGGAAGCCGAGTCTGCCGCACCAGAGCAGAAGTGCTCACAGCCTCAACTTAACTTTATTTATAAAGCGCTTTAGAACAGCCACAACTGAAACAAAGTGCTGTACATGGGGGTCATAAAAACAACAAAACAACCCAACAACAATAAAAACAGCAGAGAACAAATAAAAACAACTAAAACAGAGCAAAATCTCATGCTAGGTTAAAAGGCAGTGAATAAAAGTGGGTTGTGAGGTTAGTTTTACAAACAGACAGGAGGCCTGCCGAATGTACACGGGTAAATCATTTCAGATTTTAGGAGCAGCAACAGAGAATGCTCGGTCCCCTCTGGGCATTTGCTTGGAACTTTAGTTGGCTAATGCAAAACTTTTGCCGACTAAGCGCTTTGTGTAGCGACTAACGTGAAAAGATTAGTGGACTAAGGGAGTTTAGTCGACTAAACAAGATTAGACCACTTTATGAAACCGGGCCCAGGTGTCTCAGCAGGTAATTTCATTGATGATCAGGTGTTCATGTTCAGGGGAGAAGCTCATCAGCAAACTCACCTGCTGAGGTGATTGGTTGTAAGAAAACCTGCCCTGTCTTGGCCCTTGTTGCTCACCCCTGGTCTGGTGAGAAGGTGATAAGAATAATTCATCTCAAAACCCTTTCTGGGTAAATACATTTATCCTACCCACTGAGCAGAATTCATTCAGGTCAGCGGTCCTGATCAGCTCACCCTCGGAAACAGTCTGGAATAACTTGGAGCTGTGGGGTATGCACACGCTTTGAGCACAAAGATGCGTTCACTGGGCTCATGGCTGCACGGGGAACAGATGACGGAGACTTTCCTTAACGTTAACTGAGATTTTTGTGTGTGGGGTTGAATCTGAAATTCTGAGACTGTTTGATGTGTGTGTGTGTGCGCGCACCACAGCCAGACTCTGTCTCTCCATGATGCTTTTTTTTTAAATCTGTGGTTCACACTATGGATTGAGGAACTTACTCGATTTGGCAATGTTGTAGGAGATGTGTGTTGTCCATTCACATTTTATGCTTGTCCCAGACAATCTGACAACTAATGTCAAGGGCTGCTTAATGTTGCTCATTGGGAAGGAAGAAGTACAGGTAAAGAACTTACAACTTACAAATGGAAATCATGCAGGGCTTTGAGGTCCGAGGACTGGGAATGGGAACCACTGATGTATATGATTGACATGAATCTGATCTGTTTCCTTTGGGGGAAAAAAAATATCATTTTCACCATTTCTATTGTCGTTGCAGATGCTGAACCTGATTTTAAACTGAAGGACTGTAACCAGGACCAGGAACCGACAGAAACAAGCTTATTTGGAAGCAAATATTTTTCACACCTTTTGGGGGGGGGGAGCAGAAGTAACCTATCACTGAAGTGACTAAAGGGGAATAATGGTGATTTTGCGCCGTGCTCGGCCGCCTGCTTCCGCCCCAACCAGCAATGAATCTTGACTCGCTTTCGCTGGCTTTGTCTCAAATCAGCTATCTGGTGGACAATTTAACAAAGAAAAATTACCGAGCTAGCCAGCAGGAAATACAGCATGTAAGTGGCAGCAGTGACAACAAGTGCATTGTTTACATTAGTTAAACTCATCAGTGAGTCATGTATGAATATGATGTTTTCACAGATTGTGAATCGTCACGGCCCTGAGGCAGACAGGCATTTACTACGCTGTCTCTTCTCCCATGTGGATTTCAGTGGCGATGGTAAAAGCAGTGGCAAGGACTTTCACCAGGTAACATTTGACAAGAAATATTTATTTTCCTAAAACATGTTCTCCATGGTTTGGCTTCCAATAAAGCTGCTTTTACATTTGGCAAAGTTTGGACTGAGCTGTAAATCTGCCGCCTCCTGTGGTTTTCCTCGAGCAACTCTCACCTGGCTGCATTTGGCACAAAATCTATTGACAAGCTTGTTATTGTACATAAAGTACCAGGGAGATGAAGGCTTTCTTTCCTACCAGTAATGCCAGCTCACCAGTGAAGTCAGCTGGGGGTTGAAAATCAACAGTAATAGTTTCTGTACCTCTCTATTCATGTAAATGTAGTTTCGCTGCTGTGTAAGCAGTTAAATGTTGCACAGAGATGAAAATGTCAAACTTTCTTGTTTACAAAAAAGTTTGAACTGTGGAAAACATCTGCACGTTCTTCTCTACTTTGATGTGCACTGTTAATATTTCTGCTCCGTCTCTGTTGATGAATAGGGCACTGCAGTCTCGTTTGAATCCTGCGTGATATCACGGGATTTGATCACTTATGGCAGGGGTGCCCAACCTTTTTTGAACCGAGATCTACTTTTAAAGTCGACAGTGTATCGAGATCTACCGAGCCATATGGAACGCCACAGCGTAGCCACAACATATTGTGCACCAATATAATAACATGATTTTCTGGTAGGTTTTAACAATAATAATCCATCATTTAAGTAAATGTGCATAGTGGAAAAGAATAAGCACAAGTAGGCCTAGGACTGGCCTCAAGTTGGAAAAGTTGTTCCCTACCTTAGTGGGACTTCTGGCCCTGAGAGGAGGAAGCTGGTCTCTCATAGTCCGGAGTGCAGCTGTAGTCAGGCACTCAGGCACTCTCTGTCTGCATTAGATTCCAGATTTAGACATTCATGTCTGGTGTTGCTCTGGATTGGAGCTCTGTCATTTTTCAGTGTGAGGATCCAGGTTGAAGAGTGATGCCACTTTGGATGATATACAGTCCACATCTATATTTTCCCCAAATGGAAAACATAGAAAACTGACAACAGGCTCTTTGGATTCAAAGTCAGTGAAGCGCCTGTCAAATTCCGACAAGATGATCTGCACATGATCATCATAACGTGGACTCTTAGGATCCATGTTCTTTGTTCTGGTGCTTTAGTTCTGTATCCATGTGTGGAAAGTTCTGCAGGTCACACTGTTGCAACCTGCTTGATAGCACATGTAATATGCTTTTAAACTTGCTTTCAAATCCAAAAGCTGTGCATGTTCAGCATGGTTTGAACATTTCAGAAATTCTTTAATTTCAGGCAGAAGACCTTTCCAGAAAGGGCTGGACTGAAAGGCACAGGACGCGCAGGAGCCAAAAAGATTACAGGACTGTGCAGGAGACCTGAAAAAAAAACCTCACTTGTGTGCCGTGGTGGCCGCTGTATCAATTGTATTATGTTACTAAGCCAGATATATAGATTTATAACACAAAACTGTCAAAAGGGGTAATAGACATAAGTGTAAAGATGATTGAATATATCATTGGAGCAGTAAATTGATCACTCCATGTGAACGTCACGCAGAACGCTGCTGCGTTCAGGTGCTGTCGGAAATTACAGGACTGTTGCCACGAGCAACAGCTGAGTTTGAAACAACTCTGTTCGGTTGTTGCTCGTGGCAGGTGTGTGTTTTTTTTTTTTTTTTTTTTTTTTTTTGATTAAAAAAAAAAAATTTTATATCCACACAAAAGATGAATTCTGGCCTATATAATATGCCTGAGCCCAGTGAAGCAGACCCCCCACCCACATAAAAAATAATCCAAGCTATAATTTCTGACGGTACATGAACGCAGCAGCGATCTGCGCGGTGTTCACTTGGACTGATCAATTTCCTGCTCTGATGGTATATTCAAGCATCTTTACACTTATATTTATTACCCCTTTTGACAGCTTTGTGTTATAAATCAATATATATGGCTTAGTAACGTGATACAGCAGCCACCATACCTCTGCTGAGCCACCTAACATCTGTGTGCAGCAGATGTGTGTCTCCGAGTGCGAACAGAATAAATGCGTCCTCAGATTCTTGGCCTGAACAGAACGCGGCAGTCTTGTTCGCCACATTCATCACTCAACGTATTTATGGCTCATGAATAATTGTGCTGCTCGCCGACTTTTCAATTCCTTGGCTTTTCAAGAGAGCAGAGGCGATTTAGCCGGGTTAGCATGAGAAGTTAGCATCGTATTTCTTGTGAATCGTCTGAAATGCTGCTCCAAATTCCCTTTCTTCTTTCTGCAAATAAATGAAAAAATAATCCAGGATGAATATTATAATTTTTCATTTCTTATCCACCATAGAAGACGAGCTCTTCTTCTCTGGCGTTTAACGGCAGCCAGCATCCTTGTTGGTGCATTCCTGCTGCATCAGTTTGTTATAGCAACACTAAATCCTTTCGAGTCTTGGGACAGATTTATTTATTTATTTATTTATTTTTTTCCATGCGATCGACCGGTTAGACGCCAGACTTATGGGGACAGCCGGTCCCGTTGTGCAATATATACACAGCATAGCTTCACATGGAAAAATGGTATACTATTTTGTTTTTGGCTGCAATCACCTAAGCAGTCACAAAAAAGTCTTTTTTTTTTTCCTTCTCTTTCTTTTTCTTCTCCTCGGTTGCCAGTGGAGAAGGGAAGACAAGGCAAATGGGAGACGTCGTGTTAGCCTACATGGCTAACCAGAGTAGCTGCAGTCTCTTGCCTGCAAAACCGCCTTGACACGTTTGTGCTCCGGGTCATAAACTGTAACACATGTCCACTTTCCCAACACATTGTCACTTTCTTTGCATTTTCACTTTGTGTGTAATTTGCCTAAAAACTCAGAGAAAATGCCGTGTTTGTTCCCCTGGAAGTAGAGAAATTACGTCATATGCATCATATTTTACCCCTTTAGCACCTGTCCTCAAACGAGACTGTGGTGCCCAATAGGTGTGCAACTTAAAACTGCTTACTTAAGTATATTCCTATCCTAACTTGAAATCCTCTTCGTCTCTCTGTGGTTGTTCTTCTCTTTACTGTCTTCTTGTCTCCCATTTTACTCAACTTGTCCAAGACACAGTTTCTGATCCAGGAGTGTGTGTCGCTGATATCAAAGCCAAACTTTATCTCTACTCTGTGTTATGCCATTGACAATCCCCTGCATTACCAGAAGGTAAGAGCTAGTTGCCTGAATTTGTTTTATTTTGTCAGTGAAGGCACTTTTTCCCTTATTTATTTTTTGTTACCACAGTCAGAAAATGTAAGTCTCCAGATTTTTTTTGTCATCAGTTTGTGTATATGTATATTTTGTACATGTAAGTTTGCTTAATAAAAATCAGTCAATCAAAATATTGAAGATGTGATTCATTTTAGAAGACCTTCAGGCAGCCATTTATGTACAGATAAAAATTGAAAATTGATATGCTTGGGTTATATTGTCTTTCAGAGTTTGAAGCCATCAGCCCATTTATTTACTCAACTGAGTAAAGTTCTTAAACTCAGCAAGGTCCAAGAGGTAAGTCACAGCTGGATACCTTTATTGCATTCAGTGCTGATGAAGAAAATGGGCCATTCTGATCTTCAAGTACGTAATTCAGACAGTCACCTCGAATGAATGCGCCAAAAACAAATTTTTGTATGATCAGAATACTATTGAACAGCATACAGTGGAAAAAAGGGGAAAAGAAATACAGACAAAACATGGGACCCAGGCATAGTTAGTGGTATTCATTTGAAAAATTTAAATTAGTTGTTCTAGCAAAATATGAATCAAAGATTCACTTCTGCTTAATTGTCAGTGCATTTTAAATGATTAAAAAATGGCAACTGTCCAGCACATAGAAAGTAAAAGTACATTCAAAATTCTTTATGAAGATACTAGCATTTTGAAGCTGTACTTTTAGGAGGTGGATCTCAAACCTTTTGTCAAACCTAGCAGGGTGATTCTTAGACTACGGGCACTTATGTCCTTTGATCATATTGTATGAAAAACAGAAAAAAGGGGAAATTTCACACTTTTATAGTTATCTTTACAATGAAAGTGTTTTAAGAAATTTGTTCTAGTAGTCTATGATGACTTTTTCACCTTTTTTCAGCATCATTATATGCAAATATTGCCGTTTTGTGCTTGTCCCACACCCAGACTTTTGATCTTCATTGATAAAAATTAATGGTAAAAAAACATTTTTTCTAATGTTTTAAAATATCTCTGAATAAAATATCAATAAAATAATCAAAACATAATTGGGGTATTCAGTGTCATACAACTGTTGTGATTTTTTAAACAAAATGTAGTTGTCCCACACTATTGCCGTAATTTCCACCACAACACTGTAATGTCCCTTTAAACAGTTTGTATGAAAGATTATTTGGGTAGTTTCTATGGAGATAAACAGTGACATCAGAGCACATGTATATAGCGCCAAATCACAACAAACAGTTGCCGCAAGGCGCTTTATATTGTAAGGCAATGGTGTGGTGGAAATTACATTTACAAGGCCAATAGTGCCCGTAGTTAAAGAATCACCCAGCAGTTGTTTGAAATGACTTTTGAATGTCGCTGTAATTACTAGTGAGAAAGAAAAGTAAAATTTACCGTATTCTGGCATTTGAGCACCCTGGGCATTCTGTGCAAAATTCTCCTTGAAGTGGGGATGGGTATTTGCATAAACTTGGCCAGATATCATGGTTGCCGCACCACCTTTTTCAATAAAATGTCTGATTTCCTCACAAATAAAGAATCAATCACCTGTCTATTTTTTTCCTATCCTTTGGTCATTTAGTTAATGTGTTCCTTGTCAGTTGATGTCTGGCGCAGCAAAAATAAAAATAAAAAATGATGACGTATCTGCTTTCAGTATTAACCACACAGACAGTAATTTAGACATTTTGTAGAGCGTTTATATTAAAGCAGAAAACTCTCACAGAAGCTCCAAAAAGTTTGTACTTTTTAAATCCAGGCGACTCTGCAGTTAAATAATCAGTTTTTGTCTGTCTGTACAAAGCTAGCCACATTGTCACAGAACACTACCTGTTTCTTGCACAAGAGGCTTTCACAATAAGACCACAGGACAAACTGATGATGAGAAAAACATTATAAAACTCAGTTTTTTGCTTTTCACTGAAAAGTGATGCGTATGGTCAGTTTTTAATGTTAACCACACAGACAATTTACTTCACTGTAACATTTTCCACAGTGGTCATATTAGAACAGAAACCACTGGCACTCATGAAAGCTTAAAAAAAATCCTCCTACCTGTTTAAATCCAGGCAACTGCAGTTAAATAGTCTTTGTTGCTGTCCGTGATTCTTGCTCATGAAGATTAAAAAAAAAAAAAAAAAAATCCATAATTTTCCTGGCAGCATCTCACTGAAAATAGTAGAACTGATTGAGAGATGCAGGGCCTGAGGTTGGTGCTGCGGTCTGCATTTGAGGGTGGCCCTGTCGCAAGAACAGGCCCGTTGACAGCATGAGGAATGCCGGATGACCCCTGCCTGTGATTTTAACGCCTGTGTGGATTTATCATAGTCTTCATATTATGTTTGATTTTCAGCTTCTTCAGCTTTGTAAAACTTTGCAAAACCTTGTAATTGTTAGAATGGCCTAAGCAGTGGGCCAACCCTTTGAGTCTGGTCCGCTTGAGGTTTCTTCCTCAGTATCATCATTCTTTACCACTGTCGCCTGTGTGCTTGCTCTAGGGGTTGGTAAGGTTAGACCTTACTTGTGTGAAGTGTCTTGAGGCAGCTTTGTTGTGATTTGGTGCTATATAAAATGAAATGAATATCCAGTCTGTTGAAGCGTCCATCCCCTCTCCAGGAGTTGGGTACCCTGACTCTGACTGGGGATGTTGTCGGGCGGTGGAAGGAGTTCTTTGAGGATCTCCTCAATCCCGTCGTCACGTCTTCCGAAGAGGAAGCGGAGACTGGGGACACAGAGGCAGACTCATCCATTACCCAGGCCGAAGTCACCGAGGTGGTTAGAAATCTCCTCGGTGGCAAGGCTCCTGGGGTGGATGAAATCCGTCCTGAGTACCTTAAGTCTCTGGATGTTGTGCGGCTGTCTTGGCTGACACGCCTCTGCAACATCGCGTGGTGATTGGGGACAGTGCCTCTGGATTGGCAGACCGGGGTGGTAGTCCCTCTGTTTAAGAAGGGGGACCGGAGGGTGTGTTCCAACTATAGGGGGATCACACTCCTCAGCCTCCCTGGTAAGGTCTGTTCCAGAGTACTGGAGAGGAGAATTCGTCCGATGGTCGAACCTTGGATTCAGGAGGAGCAGTGTGGTTTTCGTCCTGGTCGCGGCACACTGGACCAGCTCTACACGCTCTATCGGGTGCTTGAGGGTTCATGGGAGTTCGCCCAACCAATCCACATGTGTTTTGTGGATCTGGAGAAGGCGTTCGACCGTGTCCCTCAGGGCGCCCTGTGGGGAGTGCTCCGGGAGTACGGGGTCCGGGGTCCTTTGCTAAGGGCTATCCGGTCCCTGTACGACCCCAGCAGGAGCTTGGTTCGCATTGCCGGTAGTAAGTCAAACCTGTTTCCAGTGCACGTTGGCCTCCGCCAGGGCTGCCCTTTGTCACCGGTTCTGTTCATTATTTTTATGGACAGAATTTTTAGGCGCAGCCAGGGTGTAGAGGGGGTCTGGTTTGGGAACCACAGAATCTCGTCTCTGCTGTTTGCGGACGATGTGGTTCTGTTGGCTTCGTCAAATCAGGACCTTCAGCGTGCACTGGGGCGGTTTGCAGCCGAGTGTGAAGCGTCCGGGATGAAAATCAGCACCTCCAAATCCGAGGCCATGGTTCTCGACCGGAAAAAGGTGCTTTGCCCTCTTCAGGTCGGTGGACTGTCCTTGCCTCAAGTGGAGGAGTTTAAGTATCTCGGGGTCTTGCTCATGAGTGAGGGACGGATGGAGTGTGAGATTGATAGACGGATTGGTGCAGCGTCTGCAGTGATGCGGTCGCTGTATTGGACCGTCGTGGTGGAGAGAGCTGAGTGGGGGGGCAAAGCTCTCGATTTACCGATCGATCTACGTTCCGATCCTCACCTATGGTCATGAGATTTGGCTCATGACCGAAAGAACGAGATCGTGAGTACAAGCGGCCGAGATGAGTTTCCTCGGCAGGGTTGCTGGGTGCTCCCTTAGAGATAGGGTGAGGAGTTCGGTCACTCGGGAGGAGCTCGGAGTCGAGCCGCTGCTCCTCCACGTCGAAAGGAGTCAGTTGAGGTGGCTCGGGCATCTTTTCCGGATGCCTCCTGGACGCCTCGCTGGAGAGGTGTTCCGGGCACGTCCCACTGGGAGGAGGCCCCGGGGAAGACCCAGGACACGCTGGAGGGATTACATCTCTAGGCTGGCTTGGGAACGCCTTGGGGTTCCCCCGGAGGAGCTGGGGGAGGTGTGTGGATCGGGAGGTCTGGGCGGCTTTGCTTGAGCTGCTGCCCCCGTGACCCGACTCCGGATAAAGCGGAAGAAAATGGATGGATGGATGGAACTGCAAACACACATCAAACAGTACAAAAGAATGGTTGACAAGGACAGAGTTGCTTAACATCTCTACAAGTCCCAACTTAATACCTTTTTAAAACCTGTGGAGAGTTGAAAAGAGAGAGACGGACTCCTACAGACTTAAATCCTTACACATTTGTCAAGTCCAAAGTAAATGTAGCTGTGTACGAAGAGATTTCGAAGCACTTCATGCTCCCATCTGCTGACAAGCTTTATAGATGCATTGATTTCCTTTTCCAGCAGCACCTGCCCACAATGTCAAAACCACTAATACCAGGTTTTCTGACCATGGTATTACTGTACTTGATTAGCCCCCATATACAATGCATCATAGATTTTCTGTGGGGTATTGTCAGGAAGATGAGACCAGAACCAGCAATACAGGCGAGCTGAAAGCTGCTGTCAAACCATCCTGGGCTTCTGTAACACCTCAGCAGTGCTACAGGCTCTTCGCCTCCATGCCACAGTGCACTGATCCAATCGCTTATTCAAAAGGAGCCCCAGCCAAGTATTGAGTTTGTAAATGAACATCCTTTTCAAAAGTTTGACATTTCTGAACACAGTGGAACCTTGGTTTTAGAACTTAATTGGTTCCTAAATGTTCTTAAACTGAAATTTTTTTTCCCAGAAATGATGTAAAATGGATTAATCAGTTCCTAGCCCCAAAAGAACAGGGTTTTTTTTTTTTTTTTTTACCTTTTTAACAGCATTTCATGCATAAAAGGCAGACAAAATACAAAGAATATGCATAGTATCTTATACAAAATACTGTAGAGTAATTATAATAAATACACAATTTAATTTCACCTTACCTGGACAGAAGAGACCATAAGAACATCAGGTATCTTAACTGATCAGATGTCTCTGTTGCAGTGAAACTCTGGGCAGATTTAATGTTGTATGCTAACAGCATTGGAACTTTCAGCAGCTGTTGGTAGCTTCATCAGTTAGCCCCACTTAATGTATGATTACTGGGAAAAAATACACGGCTCATAACTTTTAATGTCCACAACAAATTAAATCATTAGAATAACCACAACGCAGTCCCCAAAAATATGATTTAATAAACAAACGAAGACACTTTCTTGCTGCTGCTTCTTCTTTCAAGTTTATTGGTGGATTGCAACCCAACACTGTGCATTACTGCCACCTACTACAGCAGAGGTGTTTGTCAACTAAGACTTTGTTGAAAAGTAATGCATTTTTTGTTTAAAAATATATTCATAAACCGATTTGTTTGTAAAGAGAGGCATTCTAAAACAGGTTTTTTTTTTTTTTTTTTGAGCTGGAGGCCGTACTTGTGAAATTTTTTTTTAAATTCATAAAACAATTTCTTAAATATGTAAAATTTTCACTTTTTAAATACCTGTCCAAAATTATTGAACTTTCTCGTGGTATTCTATTTTTTTCGAGATGTATCTGGATGTGAAACCATGTTTTTTTTTTTTGTTTTTTTTTGTGCGCTGCTGCTGTTCAATAACATTAGTCGTTCTATTAACCATTCTCCTGACACATTTAGTTAATTTGCATTTCTTTCTCAAGATGTACTTGAAGTAGCAGTGCCAATAATTTCAACCAGAACTGCATGAAAGTAATGGGAACACTTTTATATGCAAAATTTAAGATACATTTTGTGTGTTTGTTTCTTTAAGAAATATCCTTGTCATGTTTGTCCAAGTTGAACTAATAAAAATAGTCAATTCTTTTGACACTTACATAAATTATTGTATTCACAGGTGATATTTGGCCTTGCTTTGCTCAATTCAAGCAACGCAGACCTGCGAGGTTTTGGTAAGTACCAGTTGTCTAGTATTGATCATAGTTGCAGTGTAGCTTAAGACCGTGTCACACCTTGACAGTTCAGCCTGCATATACCACAGTATCAAAAATACGGCAAATACACTGGCTTGCATCTAATAAGTTACTCATAATTTTTATATAAGTTAAGACCATGTTGCAGCACACTGGTATACGTCCTAGTATGGCAAGTTTATTGGGAAATTTTGTGTGTGCACAATATTTTCTACACATGCCAACTAGGCATGTGAATCTCATCACTGACAACGATTCGATACGCATTTCGATACACTACCAGCGATGCGATACATATAGCCATACATGATGATGTGATACAATTCACCCCTGTTTCCGATTCAATGCAATTTGATGGCGGCTGAGTTCCTCACAATGCGATATGATGCAATTCAGCATGATGCAAAGAAATTATACCAAAAATTCAAACAAAATA
This sequence comes from Thalassophryne amazonica, assembly GCF_902500255.1. Lineage (NCBI taxonomy): Eukaryota > Metazoa > Chordata > Actinopteri > Batrachoidiformes > Batrachoididae > Thalassophryne > Thalassophryne amazonica. The sequence continues at coordinate 91,526,330 of NC_047110.1, forward strand.
AGAAGCTGCAATTCAGTATGCTACTATGGTATTATTCTTATGATTCTACCAGAGGCAGAGGATTTCTTTTACTCCTTATAAGCAGAAAATTTTCCAGATTCAACATTAAGGAACAAGAATCAGTTCCTTCATATTTGGAACCCTTTACATCACAGTCAGAACTTAAACTGTACAGTAAGACATCATCACTGAATGAGTGACTTAAACTGAGTTACTCATTTACAGAGTACGGCCTTTGCAAAAGTAATTTGAGATACTTTTCTCACCAGTTTGCTGGCGCTCCCCTTGGTTTACAATTTGAGGAATACAAGTTATGTGGACCAGAGGCAGCCATGGCATTCTTTACACCTGCGTCTCGTCAAGTTTCCCATCTTTTTTTTTTTTTAAAAAAAGCCAAAATATCTCTAAAATGCCAGATTTAAATATTTTGGGCGCATCAAAAATCTCCCAACTGCTTGTGCTGTTTTTGCGGGGCTCCATTTTGAAATAGATTTGTTGCAGTAGAAACATGCTTTCAGGCAGTGATGGTGCATTCAGTGTGCCTCGGAAAAAAATTGACGCAAGCACGCAGCGCGCAATGCAACACAATTTCACCCGTCAATTGAATTGATGTACACTGAATGAATTGATACTCACATCACACACGTCTGTATCTAGCTACTGATTTGTATCGATTAATCTCCACGTCTAATGCCAACGTATGACTCACATCCCACATATGTGAGCCGTAAGTTATGCAATTGTTGACACACATTACTCATAAGTTAAAATACGTCAATAGCCATGAATGAGCCACGCATGAGTGTGTCAGCGATTATTTGAAGAATGATCCACGTTTTAAGCAGTCACGTATCCGCTATGACATGGGTTAAAGTTCTCCGTCACCACGACGGATTTCCGTCATTTGGAAAATTTAACCACACACGCCGTGCACACGTGTCATGCATGTCTTGGGGCTGAAATATGATAGTCTCATTGTCAAAGCAACATCCCATTCTGCGCTAATCAAAGCAGCAGCAATGTCAGCGTGTATGACGCTGCACTGAGGAGGAAGGGACTGTGTGAATTTTCACTCCTCTCGGCTTTATTTACTGCTTGCCATGAGCCATGGTCTTTCTCCTCCCTGTCGTCGTGAGAACATTGGCAGACACTCCCCAAGTAGAGCTGGGTGTGGCTTTGCTTTGAACCAGTGAAGCAATGAGCCAACTCACTGTTTCGATGGTTTGTTGTATTATTTCACTTTTTTCTTAATTTCCCCCGCTAAAACCCTAAAGAGCATATGTCTGTGAGTAATAGTTACCCTTTTTATATTAAACTGACCTGTTATGGTCTTCTAAAACACTTGATGGATGTATTTTATAACTTAAAAACGGGACAGATGCTAACGCGTTATGTTAACAATGTTAACGCATGTGTATGGCATTTTCAATGTTAAAGTTAGCATTAAGCTGTTGGCATTTCAGCACAGTTTGTGCATTTGTTTTCTGTATAATTAATGGCTTAGCGTTTCTTGTAAAAGAGTCAAATGTATTACGAATTGTAATATGTTTTATTCATATATTAATAATAGTAGCAACAACAACAAAAGTAATAACTAATATTGCTACAATACAATTTTTGAGAAAGACAAAGAACCTGATAAAACAAAACACAACAGAAAAGGTAAAACCAACTAACAATGAAAATAAATATAGAAATAAATAACTTAATAATAACTAAACTAACTTAATAACTAAAGAAATAAATAACTGTTTATCCTGTGAACACCTAGTGACTCTTACACCTCCACTTCATCCCTGTTTTATTTAAGCGTAATGACAATTTGTTTCGGTCAAACCACATCTAAGCTGTGTTTTTACACAAGATAAAATAAAATGCAGTAAGGTGCACATTTGTGTCTTTTTTTCATGAAAATAACTTATTAAAGATCACATATTACACTTTAGTCAGGCCTTCAAAATTTTGTGGACTCTTGCTGTAATATGTTGTCAGTAGTTGAGATAGGCATCTAAAAATGCTAATAATTGGGTGAAACCTGATGGAAATCTCTTTGTGGTGTGTCGGTGATGTATGTATTTGCAAAAAAGACAAAACACTACTCCAAGTATGTTTTTGAGGAGAATGTGACATCATAACTTGATTACAAACTCAAACGTTGATGTTGCGTGACAAAGGCCTTTTAATAATAACTCACTTCAAGAAATAATGGCAGTCACATGTAAGTAAAAAAAAAAAAAAAAAAAAAAAAAAAAAAGTTAATCGATTTACTATAATAATCGTTGGTTGAAGCCCTAGTTTGTTTTACGAGTGAGAGCATTTTACCAATTAAATGTGAATAATCCAGTTTTGAGTTTCTCAGTGCACATGCGTTTTCAAAGCTGGTGACAGTGTTACTTTGTGCACAGCAGAACAATGTTGTCAGTTGCTTTAGGCCCTAATTTTGTATTTTGACTGTACAGCAACACAGCACCCATTTGGTGCATTCACCGGATTAGAACAGATCAAAATACTACAGAAGACAAAGAATTTTTACTTGACAGTTTGAAGTGAGTTTTCTTTGCTTCAGAGGACTTCATACCCATTAAAATTCACTAGAATATACAAAATTTGACTTGCTCTTTTAAAGAATTTCTGAAGGAGATCCCCCAGACCCCCCATAATCAATACTGTGATTTACTTCACACTTTGAAGTGAGTTTTCTTTGTTTCAGAGGGCTTCATACCATTTAAATTCACCAGAATATACAAAATTTGACTTGCTCTTTTAAAAAATTTCTGTGGGAGATCCCCCAGACCCCCATAGTTTGAAGTGAGTTTTCTTTGTTTCAGAGGGCTTCATATCCATTAAAATTCACCAGAATATACAAAATTTGAATTGCTCTTTTAAAAATTTCTGGGGGAGATCCCCCAGACCCCCCATAATCAATACCTTCACAGTTTGAAGTGACTTTTATTTGTTTCAGAGGGCTTCATATCTGTTAAAATTCACCAGAATACACAAAATTTGACTTGGTCTTTAAAAAATGTTCAGACCCCCCAGAATCAAGACTACACCCCGCCCCCCACCACCCTTTTATGTACCTTATGTTCACGTTTTGCATTCTTTTTATGCTTTGTCTGTCTCTCCTTAGAGGCTGTTTAGACTAGATTTGTATGCTGTATAATGTATTTATTGTATTTATTGAGGAAAAAAGTGTGTGTCCCCACTACGCCACATTTTAGGGAATTGCTGGCATTGATTTTTGCCTAGGGATGGGTATCGAGAACCGGTTCCTTTCGGGTATCGTTAAGAAATGAGTCGATCCACCGACATCAATAAGCTTTTTGCTTAACGATTCTGTTATCGGTCCTTCAGAGTGGTCGTTATTTTGGGGGGTGTTTGTCAGGAAAATTATAACTTCTCTACATTGATTACAGACCCTGCAGCAGGTCTGTAATCAACTTGTCTGCAGCGCGGCTTTGCTTTGAACCTTGAACCAGTCGAAGCAGTGGTTCGCAGATTGAAGCAGTGCTTAGATCTATTGCTTTGAGCAGGGGTGGTGGCCAAGTGGTTAACGCACTTGGTTTCAGTGCAGAAGGTTCCGGGTTCAAATCCCACCCCTGCCACATTTCTCCATGTAATGTGGAGTTGCGTCAGGAAGGGCATCCGGCGTAAAACCTGTGCCAATTCAACATGCAGATCCACCTTGGATTTGCTGTGGTGACCCCGAGTGCAAACAAGGGAGCAGCCGAAGGGACTTACTTTTACTTTTTTCGATCTATTGCTTTGTTTATTCTTTCTTTCTTTCGCTTAATTTTCCCCTGCTAAAACACTAAAGAGCATACGTCTGTGAGTATTATTTACCTTTTTCATGTTAAACTGACCTGTTATGGTCTTCTGAAACAGTTGATGTATTTTATAACTTAAAAACGGGAGTGATGCTAACGCGTTAGCATGTCTATGGCATTTTCAGTGTTAAAAGTTAGCATTAAGCAGTTGCAGCTGTCATCACGTTCGGGTGCATTTGTTTTCAAATTGTAATATTTTTTAAATTTATTTTTGTTTATATATTAATAATCTAATGATTATTATATACAATATATGCTTATTATATACAATTTTAGAGAGAGACAAAAAGAACCTGAATAGAAACACAACAGAAAATATAAAACCAACTAACAATGAACATACATAAATGAATAAATACTCATACATACATACATACATACATACATACAGAAATAAGTGTTTTCTGTGAACACCTCGTGACTCTTACGCCTCCATTTCATCCCTGTCTTATTTAAGTTTAGTGACAGTTTGTTTCAGTCAAACCATATTTTCAGTGTGTTAATTTCTTCAGTGATTTCCTCCAGAACTATCTGCAGAGCTAGAAAACTGCTGCATCCTTGTAAGAGCAGAATACTACTGGAATAAATTTGAATAAGGAAAGTTTTTTTTTTCTTCTTTTTTCCTCACCTAAATGGATGCTGCACTCACTCCAGTTTATTCCCAGATTTCATTTCAGAGCTTCTAGAATTGAAACATTTTCGTGCAGGTGGTGTTGGGGGGTAATTTTGGGTTTCAGCTTTTTTTTTTTTGTTTTTCACCACTTTCATCCCTGAATATGTCAATCGTGAGTCACTTTTGTGCGGATTAAAGTTACTAACTGGGACTCCTGTCTTGTTGCGAGAAAGAAACGAGAATCGTCCTCCGTTCTGTTCACACAGTTCCAAATGCTGCGCGGCTCTCTGCCGAGTCAAGTTAGAACGATAGAGTCCAGTCGGAATTAATAACTTCAAAATGAAACACTGTTTTGTTCATTTTTTATTTTAGTGACGAATTTCATATTTATTTACTTTAAGACTCAATGAAATACATAGAAAACCTGTAAAGCCTACTTTTAGTACAAAATTCACAAGGTATCGATAAGGGAATCGATAAGGAATCGGATCGATAAGCAGAATCGATAATGACATCGATATCGATAAAATCTTATCAATACCCATCCCTATTTTTGCCAGGGAAAAAAATTCAGTCAGATGAAAATTTATTGCTTTAACCCATGCGCTATGAAGAAGCCTCTATGTGCCTCTCTGTACCTCATATGTGCAGGTATCAGCCTCTAGTAAGCCAGGACTGACCTGTCATTTAAGCCCCATCCAGCCTCGAATGGCTCGTGTCGCCGCATATGATCCACGTCATGCCGCATATGATCCATGTAGCACCATGTAACGTGACGTTGGTGCACATTTTGGCATGGGTTTGGTCTAAACCTCCAGCTTTCCCACACTTGGTTGCTTTTAAAACGTGGGTTTTCAATTCACAGCACCCATTCAAGATATTACATTTTTTAAACACAGTCCAAAAAAAGACGCTGCACTGAGTGAGTGCGCGCTCCTACGCCAGGGTATACAAATTCTGACGGCGATAACTGCTTTGGCACGACATCAGCCAGTGTGCGCCACGCTACTGTTCACCTGTGTTCCAGCAGCAGTTTTGTGTGTACACCCAGCTCTCTGTAACAAAAAAGACACCACAGTGAGGTGGGCGCTTTTATTATATACACCCGCTGCCGCAACTGTGATTCCCCCCCCCCCCCCCCCCCCCGCCCAAAACCACATCCATAACCAGACCTGCTACAAAATAATTTTACATACAGCATCTGGCGCACAAAGCAGGTGGAATTGTAGTGCACAAGAGGGTTGAGCCTGTTAAAAACAGCCTCTCAGGTCCTCGTAGCTACCAGGTCTTCGGATAATGGGCTTTTAACAGCCCCGTGCTCACCACACACGCCTCTAAAATCCTTATTAGTCCTTGTAGTAACTTGTACACAAACTCCCCCATGCTGTTGTTGCTAAATTTTGAATTTCTTGAAATTAGTGCCACGCTCAGAGATGAACCTCGTTAGCTGAATGTTCTGCCTCTAAGAGCCTCTCAGAGCTATTATTCTCCCATGATTGTTGAATACCTCCTGTCGTACCAAAAAAAAATACATGCCACGTGGCCCATTTTTCACTGTTCATTATTTGGTGGGACCAGGGCTTAATGTCTAGTGTAACCAAAACTTATGAGTAACTTGCTTTGAACCTATGTGTAAGTTTTCTCCAATGCTTATTGGCGTATGTAGACCTATTTGACATGTTTCGGATGACCACAGAACTTACTGAACGTGTCAGGTACCGTATAATAGCATATTGTGCTTTTCCACATCCAGAATGGGTACCAAAATAATCGACCCCTACCGTGCCACTTTTTCGACACCATTCGACTAGGGTTTAAAATTATGGACTGGTTACAAAAGGGAGGCGCTACCCGCTGCTGTGCATTGAACAGCTAAAGCGAAAGCTGCAGTCCTCATGCGAATAGTTCACATGGTTTCAAATATTAAAACCTTTCACACAGAGTAAATCTAAAGTCTTAAGCTTACCTCTTACGTTGTTTCAGTCAATCAATCAATTTTTTTTTATATAGCGCCAAATCACAACAAACAGTTGCCCCAAGGCGCTTTATATTGTAAGGCAAGGCCATACAATAATTATGTAAAACCCCGACGGTCAAAACGACCCCCTGTGAGCAAGCACTTGGCTACAGTGGGAAGGAAAAACTCCCTTTTAACAGGAAGAAACCTCCAGCAGAACCAGGCTCAGGGAGGGGCAGTCTTCTGCTGGGACTGGTTGGGGCTGAGGGAGAGAACCAGGAAAAAGACATGCTGTGGAGGGGAGCAGAGATTGATCACTAATGATTAAAAGGAGAGTCGTATTCATCATCACAGCCTGATGAAAATGTATCCACATAAAGCGTCCTTATTTTGGAAAACGACACCTGAAAATACTTTAATTCCTTGTCGTGGCTGAAGAGATGCAGCATTTTTAAAGAAGTGTTTGCCTGCTCCAGGTGCGTTTCTCAGCCTGAACCAGAGAATACCAGCACTTTGTGCCACCACAAGAAAATTAACGTAGTTTAAAAGTTGAAAGAGTCAACAGCACCTCATTCGTTCACGTCAGCATTTACCACAGACATCACTTGACTCTTCAGCATTCTGCACAAAATGAAAATAAATCCCATGATCCACCACGACGAAAAGTAAAATAAAATTAAAAAAATTTAAATTACTCTGTTTGGCCCCTGTGTGGTGGTGGCGAGGCTGTGCGACAGTGTATGCATGCTCGATGACATGCATGCCAACATTTACATCAGGGGTGGGCAACTTGTTCCAGAAAGGGCCAAGAGGCTGCAGGGGTTTTTTTTGCAGCCACTGACTCCATCGGGTGAATTCACTGATTAATTGATTCCATCTGCTCAAAGTGATATTAATGCAAAAAAAACCTGCACCCTCTTGGCCCTGTCTGGAACAAGTTGCCCACCCCTGATCTACATCTCCGCCCACCAAACAAAAGGGTGCTACTTGCGCCAGAAACACAAGCCAAGCCAGACCTAATTGTTCCAAATCATACCATACCGTGCTGTACCGATCCACACTGCTCTGTGGAAACAGGATGTCTGGATCGGTATACACTAAATTGTCATTGTGTGACAGCTAAAATGTTGTCTTTACATACATTTATAATATTTGACAAACCCACTGATACACTAAAGCCAAAAATTACATGTCAAGATTTTAAATTTGCTTTAAATGAAGATGAGCAAATCTGGGTTTTCTTAGCTGGCTGTCTTTTGGTTCTCAGCTGCACAGTTCATCAAGCAGAAACTGCCAGACCTGCTACGATCATACGTTGACGCAGATCTCGGAGGAAACCAGGAAGGTGGCTTCCAAGACATTGCCATAGAGGTCTTGCACCTACTCCTCTCCCATCTACTGTTTGGCCAGAAGGGAGCTAGTGGGGTAGGGCAAGAACAAATTGACGCCTTCCTCAAGACACTTTGCCGAGGTAGGTCATGGCAGACATGCAATTCATTACAGCAGTTGGACAAATTTGCTGTGGTTTGGGTACAAAATATCATACTTTAAAAGATGGCTGTCCTATATTTGTTCATAATTTAAAAAAAAAAAAAATACATTTTTGTTTGTTTTGCAGATTTCCCCCAGGAGCGCTGTCCTGTGGTGCTCGCACCACTGTTGTACCCTGAAAAACGGGACATTCTCATGGACAGGATTCTGCCAGACTCGGGAGAGTTAGCTAAGACCATGATGGAGAGTTCTCTTGCAGAATTCATGCAAGAAGTGGGTTATGGCTTCTGTGCTAGGTAAATATGTAATGTCTTATCTTTATAACGAAGATGTAAAAATGCAAAGCTTTCTCGGGCTATATGATTGATTTTCATCTGGGTATTATGGTGTGTTATGGAGATGATAGTTTTGCTTCAGTCCCTGAGGTTATGGTGTTGTCACACTGTGACAGATGGACAAAATAAATTGGGTGCATTTTTAAATATTTTGGGAAAATTGCATGGACGGACGACATCACATTTACACTGGCAACACAAAGAGCTATATTTAGCAGAAAGATTTTTCTGTGTATCTAGACATATATGCACACTGGGGGGTGGGGGGTGGGGGCAGGTAGGTTTGAGCGAGAATCGCCAAAATCTCAATGCAAATGTGGCTGGAATCTGTCTCACTCAGGAATCATGACATCATACTTCCTCACTATATTCATGTGCTGACAGCGTCTTTTCACTGTGCGGCTGCAGCGGTGAGGACATCAATGAACTCTGTGGCACCTTCTCGCTTAAAGAATCGGCTGGGCGCTCTGACTTCCAGATAAAAGAAAGATTTAAAAGCACACTGCTTCTCTGTGTTTTTCTTCAGTTAAGTTTGATCTTGGCTGATTGAACAGCCATGCTGCATGTTGCTGCATTGGGTTCCTTCGTTGTGCAAAATTCATATATGTGCTGGAACTTTGGCCAATCAAAATCCAGTCTGAAGCATTGGACAGCCACAAGATATAAATGTATGAGTACTGTAAAAGTAAATAAGTAGAGGACAAAGCTGTAAGCAAACATACAGCCACAAAGAATGTTCTCCCATGTCTGCTCAAAGTTTTGAACATGCACAAAACTTTCAGACAGACTCGGCAGGTATCAGCTGACAAGGAATGCAATTAACGTGTAGGAAAAGGATGTTTGAGGGCAAAAACAAACTGATATCCAAACTTTTTATCAGTTTGTTATGCATTTCCTTAATCTGTTGTTAAATGATGGCTGCTTTCCATTGAGGCTCTTGTGATTTGGGACTACTTTTGAATGCATATAAATAGGGTACTTAAAGATCATTACCTCTTCAGGTGAGTTGGAGATAGCACTCAGCAACTGGAGTGGGACTCGGCACATCTGCACATATTCTCTGTGCATGAAGGTGTCCACAAGTTGTTTTTGCCATCAATCACAGACCTGACTGTGATCATATTGTGTATATAGTTATCTTGTGGTTTGTTTGCAATACCCTGCAGCACCACACTGATAAAGAATAGTTGTATTGTAACAAATCTTTGTGTAGTGTCCAGCTGGATAATAATGTGGAATTCTTGAACATCAATTTTAAGGCAGAAGTTTTTTTTTTTTTGTTTTTTTTTTACCCGGGCGTAATTTGCTTGAAACTTATTCAACTCTTCCCTGATCCATTAGCCAGGTAAATAAAATAGTTAAAATCCATCTGGATTGGCAGAGGGACGCATTGCGGATCATATAACTTTTATCGAGCTGGCGGAGGACATAAGAGTGACAAAATTGCATTCTAAGAAAAGTCAAATTGTGGCAATGTCAACCGTCCCGCATTTAATAGAATTTCTGTGATTGAAGTTATTTGAAGGTTTCAATGTCAGTATTATTTATAGTTTGCCACTGTGTGTCCTTGTCACCACAGTCTGGATGAGTGCAGAAACATCATACTTCAGTATGGCGTGAGAGAAGTCAATGCCTGCCAGGTAGCCAGGGTTCTCGGCATGATGGCTCGCACACACTCTGGCCTAGCTGATGGCATACCATTACAGGTGGGTCATTTGAGTGGTTAAATGTAATAGCATGTCTCAACTTTGGCAGCCTTTTGAGGTCTGTGGCAAAGGCAGTAAGTGCTAGTTTGTGATCATATATGATTTGTTAAATGTGGTACTGGTCACTTCATTTATTTATTTATTTTTTTTCTCTAGGTCAAATTAGCCTTTTGTTGCAGACTGAAATTTTGTGAAAAAGATTGGCAGGATTGCAATTCATGATCTGCGAAAGATGAGCCCAAATCATTTTGGTGACTTTTGATGTGACTTAAAAATTATCTATTGGCTAGCATCAAATTCATGATAAATCTGAAATCAAAATGAGACTATATACAGTACATCTGGAAAGTATTCAGTATTTCACTTTTTCCACATTTTATGTTACAGTCCTATTCATTTTTTTTCTTCAAAATTATGCACACAATATGGAAAAACATTTTTTTTGCAAATTTATTAAAAATAAAAATATAACCCAAAGCTAAAATCCCCTCGTCCATATGAGCATTGTGTTCTTTATAATTTGCAGTTGTTTAATTAATTATTTAGATCCTATGGAACATGAGATTGGCCGGAGAATCGGCGCAGCAGTGGCGGTATTGCATTTGCTCTACCGTTCTGTTTTGAGGAAAAGGGAGTTGAGCCAAAAGGTGAAGCTCTCGATCTACTGGTCAGTCTTTGTTCCTACTCTCACTTATGGTCATGAGAGTTGGGTCATGACCAAAAGAACTAGATCATGAGTACAAGCGGTCGAAATAGGCCATCTCCCTTAGAGATGGTGTGAGAAGCTTGGTCATTCGTGGGGAGCTCAGAGCAGAGCCGCTGCGCTTTTGTGTTGAAAGGTCATTTTTGAGATGTTTCTACAGCTTAATTGGAGTCCACTTGGGGTAAATTCCATTTATTGGACATGATTTGTAAAGACGCACAGACCTGTCTACATATAAAGTCCCACAATTGATGGTACATGTCAGAGCACAAAGAAAGCATGAATTCAGAGGAATTGTCTATAGACCTCTGAGACAGAATTGTTTAAAGGCACAGATCTGGGGAACTGTACAGAAGCATTGCTGCTTTGAAGGTCCCATTGAGCACAGTGGCCTCATTATCTGTAAATGAAAGATATTCGGATCCACCAAGACTCTTCCTGGAGCTGGCCCCCCGTCTAAACTGAGCCATCGCGGGAGAAGGGCCTTATTCAGGTGGGTGATGAAGAACCCGATGGTCACTCTGTCAGGACTCCAGCATTCCCCTGTGGAGAGAAGAGAACCTTCTAGAAGGACAACCATCTCTGCAGCTATCCACCAATCAGGCCTGTATGTTAGAGTGGCCAGACACAAGCCACTCCTGAGTAAAAGGCACATGGCAGCCCACGTAGAGTTTGGCAAAATACACCTGAAGGATTCTCAGACCATGAGAAACAAAATTCTGTGGTCTGATGAAACAAAGATTGAACTCCTTGGTGTGAGTGCCAGGCACCATCCCGACAGTGAAGCATGGTGGCAGCAGCATCATGCCGTGGGGGTGTTTTTCAGCTGCAGGAACTGGGAGACTAATCAGGATTGAGGGAAAGATAAATGCAGCAATATACAGAGACATCCTGGATGAAAACCACAGCCCCACAGTGCTCTTGACCTCAGACTGGGGCAACGGGTCATCTTTCAGCAGGACGATGTCCCCGAGCACACAGCCAAAGTATCAAACGAGTGGCTTCAGGACAACTGTGTCTCTGAGACTATCCCTGATTGCAGTATGTTGGAGGAGAAACTGCAGGAAATATAGCGTGGAAGCCATTATTGCTGTTATGCATGTGTGCTGTCTCGCCTGAGCCACTGAGACTATCAGGCCAACAAGAACCCATCCATGCTACAAATATTTTAATATAATTCAGAGAAAAAAATGCCACTAGTTATCCATTAATTTGGATGTCTGTAATCATTTCAGTGCAACTGAAGCACTTTGATTCTGGATTTTCCAAACTGTTGTGGAGTAGCAACTATTTTTTTTAAATGATTTGACAGCAGTGCAATATTAAACTCCTGTCCACCCTGTCCTAAGGGGAAAAAAATGATGGGGAAGACCGTCCTTATTTGATACATTCCATGCAATAGAGTCTTCAATTTAATGTCGATTGCCTTCAAATTTCAGTACATTTGAAGTTGTACTTATTTTCTCCACCAGTCCATCTCTTCCCCAGGAAGTGGGATCTGGAGTGATGGGAAAGATAAGAATGATGGATCGCAGGCACACACGTGGAACGTTGATGTTCTTATTGATGTGGTCAAAGAAGTGGTAAGTAGTAATTGGTTTATTTGGGGTCATGTCTTATAATTTAAAGAAGTCTTTTTTGAGTATTAAGTAAACTTAGATACCCTAAGTCTGGCCCATAGAATGGGACTCCCACAGAGGTTTTTTTTTTCCCAACCTTTTCCAAAGTAGTTTTGAGACAAGTATTAGTATGTTGCTGCCTGAAACTCTGTACATATGACAAGATCATTCTTTTTTTTTTTTTGTCTGTGTGCCTTAGAATCCCAACCTTAATTTCAAAGAGGTGACATATGAACTGGATCACCCAGGCTTCATAATCCGGGACAGTAAAGGCCTCGGCATAGTGGTGTATGGCATTCAGAGAGGTTTGAGCATGGAGGTCTTTCCTGTCGATCTTATCTATCGGCCATGGAAGCATGCAGAGGGACAGGTAATCATGTTTCATCACAGTTCTGTGGTTGCTTTTTGTTTTTTTACTACACTACATGGTGTTTTGTAGTGTGTTGTTCTGGGCGTGTCTTTTTAAACTCAGAATTTTATTAATTTTTTTCTTTCTCCTCTTCAGCTGTCATTCATTCAGCATTCCTTGATGAGCCCGGAAGTGTTTTGTTTTGCTGACTACCCATGTCACACAGTAGCCATTGACATCCTTAAGGCTCCTCCAGAGGATGACAACAGGGAGATTGCAACCTGGTATGAAACTTGGAATTATTTTCCCCTCAATTTTATTAGTTTTTATTTGCCGCTTCTTCATTCATTCATATATATATATATATATATACTCAACAAAAATATAAATACAACACTTTTGGTTTTGCTCCCATTTTGTATGAGATGAACTCAAAGATCTAAAACTTTTTCCACATACACAATATCACCATTTCCCTCAAATATTGTTTATATACCAGTCTAAATCTGTGATAGTGAGCACTTCTCCTTTGCTGAGGTAATCCATCCCACCTCACAGGTGTGCCATATCAAGATGCTGATTAGACACCATGATTAGTGCACAGATGTGCCTTAGACTGTCCACAATAAAAGGCCACTCTGAAAGGTGCAGTTTTGTTTTATTGGGGGGGGATACCAGTCAGTATCTGGTGTGACCACCATTTGCCTCATGCAGTGCAACACATCTCCTTCGCATAGAGTTGATCAGGTTGTTAATTGTGGCCTGTGGAATGTTGGTCCACTCCTCTTCATTGGCTGTGCGAAGTTGCTGGATATTGGCAGGAACTGGTACACGCTGTCGTATACGCCAGTCCAGAGCATCCCAAACATGCTCAATGGGTGACATGTCCGGTGAGTATGCCAGCCATGCAAGAACTGGGACATTTTCAGCTTCCAAGAATTGTGTACAGATCCTTGCAACATGGGGCCGTGCATTATCCTGCTGCAACATGAGGTGATGTTCTTGGATGTATGGCACAACAATGGGGCTCAGGATCTCGTCACGGTATCTCTGTGCATTCAAAATGCCATCAATAAAATGCACCTGTGTTCTTCGTCCATAACAGACACCTACCCATGCCATAACCCCACCGCCACCATGGGCCACTCGATCCACAACAGACATCAGAAAACCGCTCACCCACATGACGCCACACACGCTGTCTGCCATCTGCCCTGGACAGTGTGAACCGGGATTCATCCGTGAAGAGAACACCTCTCCAACGTGCCAAACGCCAGCGAATGTGAGCATTTGCCCACTCAAGTCGGTTACGACGATGAACTGGAGTCAGGTCGAGACCCCGATGAGGACGACGAGCATGCAAATGAGCTTCCCTGAGACGGTTTCTGACAGTCTGTGCAGAAATTCTTTAGTTATGCAAACCGATTGTTTCAGCAGCTGTCCGAGTGGCTGGTCTCAGACGATCTTGGAGATGAATATGCTGGATGTGGAGGTCCTGGGCTGGTGTGGTTACACGTGGTCTGTGGTTGTGAGGCTGGTTGGATGTACTGCCAAATTCTCTGAAACGCCTTTGGAGATGGCTTATGGTAGAGAAATGAACATTCAATACACGAGCAACAGCTCTGGTTGACATTCCTGCTGTCAGCATGCCAATTGCACGCTCCCTCAAATCTTGCGACATCTGTGGCATTGTGCTGTGTGATAAAACTGCACCTTTCAGAGTGGCCTTTTATTGTGGGCAGTCTAAGGCACACCTGTGCACTAATCATGGTGTCTAATCAGCATCTTGATATGGCACACCTGTGAGGTGGGATGGATTATCTCAGCAAAGGAGAAGTGCTCACTATCACAGATTTAGACTGGTTTGTGAACAATATTTGAGGGAAATGGTGATATTGTGTATGTGGAAAAAGTTTTAGATCTTTGAGTTCATCTCATACAAAATGGGAGCAAAACCAAAAGTGTTGCGTTTATATTTTTGTTGAGTGTATATATAAAATATGGACCTATGTTTCTACACTCTCCCTGTATTACTCTAGCATTCTTTTCTTAGCATTAGCTTTACACTTTTCTGTGTGCTAGCGAGCCTGTTCCTGGTGTGAGACTCCGTTAAAAATATTTTGTCATATATATGTATATGTGGGTGTATAAAGCAAGAAACGCCTGTGTGAGTGTGAGGTATGTGGCTCGCATATCTATGACTGTTTGTCAGATCGGCCTCAGCTTTCGGATATCGCTTGCGCATGGCACGATGATGTGCATCTTTTATTATGAAAATTTTGGGGAATAATTTTTAAAACGTTTATTTTGAAACCTTTATTTTCATTACAGGGTTGGCCCGCTCAGGAAATGCATTGCTTCCCCAAACGTGCCTGTGAATAAATTCAAGTGCACCCTCTCTTCTTCTATGGTGTTTAGTGCCCCAGTTTAATTGGCTAATATCTTAGCCTTAAGCCCCTTTCACACCGGCGCAAATGTAGATTTGTGTTGTGTTTAGAGTGCGTATGTACTCTTTGTTTTTTAGCTTTGTATGTTTGCTTTCAACTCTTTCAGGTCACTCCTGCCGGCTGTACAGAACACGTCGCTGCGCTTGGAAAACAGTGGACTGGCACTCACGTTTTCCGACCTACAGTGGGACACACTGCTGTCTCATCACGGCTCGTAACATCAGTCTGTTCCCTGTGCAGGCTGATATACGCTGCTGTGAATGAATTGCTGTGACTCTTTAAAATTAGTGCTGATTGCTCCGATCAGGTCTGCTGACAATTTAAGCTTTTAAAGCGCCAGTTGACCGCAATCAGGTGCCTGATTGCACCGATAGCAGCCACGTTTTAAAAGAGTCACGGTGCTTATTCAGGTTTGATCAGATGTGATCGATCAGGGCGTCTGATCATCGCACCGATAGCGACCACGCTTTAAACAATCAGAGAGAGAAAAAGAGCGAGCGCGCTGTGTCTCCGCTTGCACTTGCACAGCTTGCACTGTGCATAATTTCTCCAATCACAGCCACATAAGCCCATAACTTCTCCTGGCTTGTCTGGGTGTCTTGGTGGCTTTCCTCACTCTTCTTCTTGCATTGCACAGTCACTCAGTTTTTGAGAACTGTCTACTCCATGCAGATTTACCATAAAGTGCCATACTGTTTGTATTTCTTTGTAATTAATGTAAATAAAGTCTGAAACACATTCAGTGGCAGCTTTACCATCAGAGAGCCTCGTCCATAACTACCACAAAAGACTCCAAGCTGTCATTGATGTTAAAGGGGGCAGTACATATTATTAAGAACAGAGGTATGTTTGAGTTGTCATTATGATTTTAAGAGTAAACCTGGTTGTTTGACAATGAATGGCTTCACCCAACCACTAACCATGAGTGAAAAAAGTTTTTATCATTCATATTCTCTGAAAAATGGCCAAAAAAATAATAATTTCCGCCAGGGTATGTAAACGTTTGAGCACAACTGTATATGCCACATGTTTTGGTAGTGTCATTAATTTCTTATCTATCAATCAATCATTACTTTTAAAGTGCAATATTTTCACATTGTAAAAATGACAGAGTTGCTATTAATGTGTTGCTAAACTGTCCGGAATTAATCTGTTTATAAATGAAACCATGAGTGAAAGTGCTTAGCATTTTTTTTTACACTGCCACCGTAAAAGGAAAGCTAGATGTTTTTGCTGCAGCCGACAGGGTGTTTAAAGACACAAGCACTGCATTGAATTTAATCAGAAGCCTCTGCCGTGCTAAAAGTTGCTGACGGTGTGCCAAGTCAATATTGAAAGTTAGCGGTTAGCTGTAACTCTTTATTTTTTTTTAGTTTATCTGTTTAGAGTTATAAAAGTTAACTTTTCAGGTAGCGGATTTGTGGTTATCGAAGCAAATTTTTTGGTTAGCTGTGCCCACCACTGCATACAAGGGCCTGTTTACCAAAATAAATGAAGCACATATTTCGTCTACAAGCCATGGCGAGTGGAGCTGGAGTTGGCCCAAAGATCAAACCCTTCCCTGAATTTTACACCGGTTTTACACTGATCGTGTAAAACGTTGGCTAGACAAAAAAACATGGGGAAACTGCCATCCCTGATAAAACAAAATGTTCTCCAGGCGTATTTTACCTATTGTCCGCTTGTGTTGTCCATGTCAAAGCTGTTCTACATCAATTTGTGTACTGTTGGAATAGTCCTTGGATTAATGGCCAGAGCCACACATTCCATGCCGCTCTTCTGTAAAACTTCATGAGACAGCTGTCCTATCCTTCAGGTGTAGTCAGTCTCCTCAGGGAGATAGTCCAAGAATGGTTTCCACCAATGTAGAAAAGACTGTTCTTTCTCTTTTGGTGCAGAACTTATTCTTTCATATGTAAATCAAAAGGATTTCATGTGAAGACATGTGACACTTGGGCTTGCTTTGAACTTTCATCTGATTTTTACCCCCCCCCCCCCCCCCTTTTTTTATGTAATCTTCAACAGGAAAAGTCTGGACCTAGTGGAGAGCCTACTTAGGCTTTCTGAAGTCGGCCAATATGAGCAGGTGAAGCAGTTGTTCAGCTTTCCCATCAAGCACTGTCCTGACATGTTGGTGCTGGCATTACTACAGATCTCCACCTCCTGGCATACACTGCGACATGAGCTCATTTCTACTCTCATGCCCATATTTCTGGGCAACCACCCTAACTCTGCCATCATCCTGCACTACGCCTGGCATGGACAGGTTGGTGGTAGTGTAGCTCATTGGTCTCTAATGACCAATGCTAATGCAGCTGTTTATTTATTTTTAATTAGAATTCTAGTTTGTGTTGTTAGGCTTCTTTTTTCTATACCACTGTAATTGTTCTGTGCTTTTATTTTTTAACCAAACTCTTTATTCTGTTAACACTTATTTATGTTCGTTCTAATAGGGCCAGTCTCCATCCATCCGTCAGCTAATTATGCATTCAATGGCTGAGTGGTACATGAGAGGGGAACAGTATGACCAGGCCAAGCTGTCACGTATCCTTGATGTGGCCCAAGACTTGAAGGTTTGTAACGGGTGCTGAATCGTTTTGCAGGACATTGAAATATTGCATTGGAGACTTTTTATCCCTCACTGGCCGAAGAGGGATGATGATATGGTTATTTCTGTCTGTGCCTCCCTCCCTCCCAAAAAGAGTATGTGTTCTGAAATCAACTCCTCACACTTTTAGAAGGAATTTTGTGAAACTTACAAGTTGTTGTTATAGGTTAATAATACATATATTATCATATTGTTTGAGTTGGGCCCATTTGGCATGAGTTATGGTCCTTGATTAACAAGCCTAGATACTGCCAGTTTCATGAGTTGGTGCCTGCATTCTGAAATCAACTCACATATTTAGGATGAATTTCATGACAATTGGTACAAGTCCTTTATTAATGTTGATTGTACACACATTATCCAAGGCCTTGCTGAGCAATAAGCTAGGAGGAAGGAGCGACAGCAGCAGCCTCAGCAGGCATCACAGTACACGTGCAACAAATACAGCAGAGATTGTCACTCATGCATTGGACTGATAAGTCATTCGTGCAGGTGCAGTTAGAAACAAAAGACAATTTCCTGTATATTAGTATTTTCAACTGTGTTGGTAGCATGGCCCAAGCAGAGGATCACCCCTTTGAGTCTGGTCTGCTTGAGGTTTCTTCCTCAATTCATCGGAGGGAGTTTTGCAAGCACTGGTACCAAAGCAGCATTTGCCACCAGCAGGGGATATTGTGTTCTCATAGCATTCCTGTGTTTTGTTTTTGGTTGTTTTTTTTTTTATGCAAGATATAATATTTTTAAAAAGCCATAGACAAATGTATATAGGTGTGGCCTAGAATTGACCTTACTGGTCAGGATAACCAGTGTTCGGCATTTGATAGCCTTGTATAGCTTATTATTCACTGTTTCGCAGTTGTGAATCTCGTACCGTCTCGCGGTCTGACTCACGTCAGAGGTCGGTTTCAGCACAGTTCCTGTTCAGGGCACAATGTAAACAAACCTCGTGAAATATGGACAACAAGGCAACAACATCGGGGCACAGCAGAAATCCATCACAGGTGCTACACCCAATGGTGGGCACACTTCCGATAATCAGATAACGGATAATTATTGAAGATAATGTTTTCATTATCGGATTATCTTTTTAGATAAATTTAAAAACCATCATCGGACTAATTATCTTCCGATTAATTACCGTCCGATAACTTTTAGACCGATAAACTAAACTAAGCTGAACAGTGAAAAACATTTTTAAAACTGTTAAAGCTGTTGAGACCTACCTGTTAAAAGTTTCCTAATAAGCATGTTGTTCTACCCTCTGCAATCAGAAACCACTCTATCGTTTGTAAACAAAAGAGAACTGGTGACCAAAAAAAAGTCATTTCCTTTAACACCATACTAATATAATCGCAATGTCACCAAGTCATCCAGAGGCATACATGTTTAACTTATGGTTCAAATTTTAACCACTCATTTTAGACAAGTTATTTAAAATTGTCATGTCTGAAGTTTATAAAGTGAAAATATCAGATATATGTTTTCGTTTTAAAGTAATGTGCTAATTTTTAAGGTTTTGTGAGCACATGCTGTGCCAGGCAGCAATGCATTATGGGTAGCATAAGGTAATCTCAGACGTTCACGACAGGACAAATGCATTTCAGACACTCTGTTCAGGGTCCACAGATAACAGCATTAAACTCTAGTGCCTAAAACTCTCATGAATATATTCTCTGGGTTTATAGACGTTAGTGTATTTGCGTTTGTAAATTCCACGCATCTTAAATGTAGCAGACAGGGATTATCTGGAATTTTGACATTTTTTCAAGGCCGCTACTGCCATCTACTGGCCAGGAGTGTTCATGGCAGTATTAAACGTCTGGATACATGGCTGCTCTCAGTGTTGGTATTGTCCATTGTCCAGGTGCTTTTTGTGTGCATATATGTTAATTTTGTATTCTAAAACTACGGTTATAAGTAATTCCGACTCCTTATCGGTACACACGAACGAGGTTGGCGCCATGTTTTTAGTTTTTGTGGAAGTGACAACTAGAGAATAAGGCTCCTGAATGAATAGAATTTTAATCTGTACCGCCACCCAAAGGTTTGGCAGACTAATTACACCACATTTATACGGTTCGATGTGGATGGATTTTTTTTTTTTTTTTTTTTTTTTTTAAACGACGTAGTGTGAATGAAGTTTTTTTCCGCAAACTGAAAGGGTAAGATATTCGGTTTTACAAATACCCGACAATGTGTGTACATGGCCTTATGTCTGTGAAAGGCACTATATAAATAAATTTACTTACTTACTTATTAATATTGAGTGCATGTTTTACAACATCATAAAAGTTTTAAAACATGCAATTGCGATTACACTTCCAGGGCTCCGTAAAAATGCCTGTTTTTACAAATAAAAATGGAATATTTTACAAAAGCACATTTATCTTTAAACCAACACACGTCACATTAATGTGTTGGTTTACATAATGGATTACTGAACCAATCACTGTTTAGCACTTTTACCCAGAATGCTTTGCGGTCTGTGTTTGTTACAAAACCTCAGAATTAGTGCCTTATTCAACATTAAAAGATATGTTATATTTTAACTTTGTACATATGACAGAATTGACATTAATGGAGTTATTCTATCAGTATTTTCAAAAAACCATAAGTTAGTATGACTTTATTTTTCAAGGCGTCCGCCTGACCGGAGTGTTGAAATTGAAGCTGGCCTTATGGCTGCTCCTGGTGTGCCTCTGTGGTGGGAGCACTGTTGTAAACAAGAGCTTCCAGCAGGGGCAGAATGTTGAAAGAAAAATGATTGATTAGTAAAGAGTTGATTTCGTGGGTGCTCTCAGGATTTGTCTGTGCTGCTTCCTGCAGGGGGCAGCATGGTCAAACATTCTTGCTTATTCTTTAGGTCTTTTACCGCTTTTGATGATTTTAAAAGCGATCGTGTTAAAAATCAATTTCAGCTCTTTAGTAACTGCAAATGTCCCATAGACAACACCGGAATTTATCGGTTATCGATTATCTGTAACTTCCGATACATTTTTGGATGGTTTATCGGTTTATCTTTATCAAAGATAACTTTTTAGTTATCTTATTATCTGTTATCAAAGTTAATTTTTTGGTTATCTGTGCCCACCACTGGCTACACCTCCTCTAGATAACCCTCTCAACTTGGGAGAATGTGTCATCATAATCGCCTGTGAACTCACTGGATCAGTGCCATCCACATTTCCGTTGCTAGCCATTGTGTACATGCACTGTGAGATGCCGGAACTCTGCTGGCAGCAAGGTGCATTATGGGAAGTGCAGAGAGCCGCCAGGGGGATTATGAGAAACATTTGCTTCAAAGTTAAACTTGCATAAAACATAAGGGATACTGCAGAGGAGAGCTTTGCAGAGATGAGAATATTTTGTATTAATTTGTTTACATAAGGACAGATAGGAAATTTGTACTACTGTTTGCCTGAAATGTTGACATTGTTATCATAATGGTCAGTAAACTGCTTTTTCCTCTTCCCTGTAGTCTCTATCAATGCTGCTGAATGGTACTCCGTTTGCCTTTGTTATTGACCTTGCTGCACTTGCCTCTCGCCGTGAATACCTCAAACTTGATAAATGGCTGACTGATAAAATCAGAGAGCATGGGGTAAGTGTTTCAGTTTAAATGATTTGTCTGTAGCAATTTTTCTTGATGTATCATTGAAAGTTTTTACTGTCTTACGTGTTAAAGGACATGTTGCATGCTTTCTAACGTCCCAGTTAGCAAAACAACATCAAAGTACTCATGATTGTAAGTCTCCCTGCGCGCATGGGCTCATACTTACTGGTTTCTGCAGTTTTTGTTTTTTTTTTTTCCTCTCCCGACGCAAAGTAACAGGTACATTTCCGGAATACGTCTCACTCTGCAATTCTCGGCATTTCTCTGCGTGTGACGTAGTTAATAGCAAAACAGAAACATCCCAGACAGACAGAGCAGAATGAATGAGGTTATGTCCAACAACAAAGCTTCTGAGCTTTTCTTTGAAAGCAGGGGCTTGGATTTACAGAGGAGATGACATTCACCCCAAAACTCTTAACTTTTTCAGTCTGTCGGATTTTCGAACTTAGTGTCATGACACTGCTGTTTGTGTCACAGCTGCTGGTTTACTGCTGCCGTGATCATGGACATGCCTGGACATAGATATGTCTCCTATTGGAAAACTCAGACACTATTTTCAGGAGATAATGGACTCTCTAATGTGCCACAATCCTGACAGAATTTGAGTTGAAGGCAGAGCTGCGATCGGACATAATGCGCGTGTGATCATAACCTGAGAACAAGTGGACCTGGACATTATTCTCTGGCCGAGTGGAACTTGAAAATGATCTCTGGCAGTGGATTTGAGTGAGGACGAGTGGACTGTTCCATGGCTGACGAACGCAGTTACGATTACGCACGCGCGTGATGCGTGCGTGAGGGCTTCTTTTTGTTGTGAACTAATTTGGAAATCTTTACACTGGGTGAGTGGAATGCATTTTTTTTCCTTTGTGTTCTTTTCATTTGAGCTTTCAATGACAGTATTTATTTTTTTTTACTTTGAGTCTGTGGATGTGGTGTTTGTGTGTGCATGCAGCAGCTATTTTAACCCAGAATTTAAAGACTTCTGACAGGCTGCGTTCATGACTATTTGCCGCAGGTGCGCAAAACCTTCTCACAATTGCAGCTTTTACTGTGAGTGAATCAAAATGAACAGTTGTCACTTAAAAACAAGTCGTCATAACACAACATCACACTTGTGTAAACTTTGAAATGAATCTGTGCCTCAGTTCTTAACGTTAGCAGATACATTCCATTGAAGCGCATGCTGGGACGTTTCTAGTAACTACGTCACCTGTCGGAAACACCCCACTACTCATGAGTACTTTGTTTTTGGAAGTCTTCGTAGCTGTTTGCTGCGAATGGCGTATACTTTGAAACCGGTCACGGAAGTGCACAAAGTAATCCCGGTGGATCATCGGATGGTCAGTAACAGCCTAAATCTAAATTGTTATGGTTTCAGTGCAGCATGTCCTTTAAGTATATTTCATTCATTGGGAATATTATTCTTCACAATCAGCAAAACAAACATATACTCTGTCTCTGTGCTAGGAGCCCTTTATCCAGGCGTGTGTGACGTTCCTGAAAAGACGTTGCCCATCCATTATGGGTGGTCTGGCTCCAGACAAGGACCAGCCCAAAAGTGCCCAGTTGCCCCCAGAGACTTTAGCAACAATGCTGGCCTGCCTGCAGTCTTGTGCTGGGTGAGAGTCTATAGTGTTTGTGCTTCATGACAGTTCTGCATAATGAGTTTATATGACAAAAATATATATTATTTTCATTTATTTGGAACATAAGTGTTCTGTATTTTCAACAGGAGTGTTTCCCAGGAGCTGTCGGAGACTATCCTGACCATGGTTGCTAACTGTAGCAATGTAATGAACAAAGCCCGGCAGCCACCACCAGGAGTTATGCCAAAGGGACGTGCACCCAGCACCAGCAGCCTTGATGCCATTTCTCCTGTACAGGTATATGTCCATGACATGCATCCCGCAAACAAGTATGGGTCAGTATAGTCATCTTGCAAAAGGTGCAGCGAGGAGGAAGGTGCAATAAGATGCATTCAACATTTAAGGTGCTTAATTGACAACAGCTTTACTGAACTAAAACTAGTGCAGTATATGATAACTTGCATTACTGAAAAGGCTCTTTGCGTCATAAGCAGCTGCCTGAAACCCCTTTAAAACAAGACACACTGGTTTTGTGTGCGTCTACTGCAGTGTTTCACAAATTGGTCCTCAGATACCATGTAACGGTACGTAAGTGGACTTCTTAAGCATGCTATCAAGTCAAGGTGCACACAACTTCAAAACTCTTCTGGAGATGAAGAAGGCAAACTCCAAAAAAGATTGACCCATTTTCCTGGGCATCACACTCTAAAATGACAATGAGTTATTAAACAGTGCCGTGGGATAATGATGTCCACACTGGACTGTAACAGGCATTCGCTTATGGAACAGACATTTATGTTTTACCTGGGTCAGTTGGGCAGAATTCATGATTTTTTTTTTTCCAAAAAATATCAAGTTGTATGGGACTAGATAAAGTAAATTGAACACTGCACAGTGTCGTTACTTCAGTTCTGTGTTCAAGCACCAAACCCTCTATTATTATGAAAGTTTGTCCAGAATGTTCTCCAATCAACACAGTCTTTTATAAAATTATATACCAGATTATTACAAACTCTCTAACTTGTGCGGGTTAGAGTTCTCCTGGCCACATGAAAGGAAAGAATAAAATCCATGGTTAGTCATGTTTTGAGACCATTCTCAAACTGTGCTGGGCTTCATTTCTGCAGTCTGTCCAAGAGGCACTCAAAAAAAAAAGAAAAACCTCACTTCCTCCTCAAAATATTATCCTTGGAAAATGTCCACCTAATAAGTAACACTAGTTGTTGTACAGCATTCTTGCAAAACACGCATTTTGATGAACTCATCCTGTCTGCTATTAATCACTGAAAACACCTGGTGGAGTTGCAGGTTACAAAGAAACCTGCACCCTCTTTGCCCTTTCTAGAGTTGAGATTGACACCTATGGAACATCCCAAGCACGTTTTCCCTAGTTGTTCACTTTTATATGCAAATGTTGTGTGCCAAGTGACCACTGTCTGCACAGCAGCAAACACCTCTCAGAATAAGAATGAAAAACCAAAAATAGTCAACTGAACAGATTCTCTGCTATAGTACAAAGCAAAATGGCACTATGTACTCCTGTTTAGTCCTCCCAGGAGTACAGAGTAGGCATTATGACTTGAGGTGCCATTTCCAAACGTGTGTGTGTGTGTGTGTGTCTACCATCTGTGTCTGTGTCTGTCTACCATCGACATTAATGCTTGTCCGATTGTCCGGGACAAGTGTAAAATGTGATCGGACAAGCAATAGCTCTAAAGCATTGTCCGACCGGACAAGTTGCTTTTTTTTTTCTTTTTCTTTTTTTTTTTTTACATTCAAATTCTTCTCGCGCCTCGCAAGAAAGCATCTGAGAGAGAGAGAGAGAGAGAGAGGTGTTATTAGACATAAAAAAAGCAGTGAAACAATTTTAATAAACGATCATCTTCACCACACAGCCTCAGTGAAACAGTAAAGTGTGAAAAACTGATTCAGAAAGTTGTTTTCATCCAGGATTCATCTTTAAAAGAGCAGACTTACTCCTTTGCTTCTTCCAGAAATTTTTTTTTTTCTTCATTTTCTTTTTATGATTGTTGTTTATGCACCAGTGACCCCAGATCAAATTACTTGTATGTGAGAACTTGGCAATAAATTTGATTCTGATTTGACAATCAAGTCAGTCCAGATTTAGCTCTTGTTCAGACAAGACAATTAGGGTTATATTGTTTTTTATTTTTTTTTTTTTTTTTTTTTTTTTTTTTAAATAAGTATGTAATTCCACTCAAAAATGTTGGGAAAAAAAAAAAAAAAAAGCTAAACTGTCAACATGACAGAAAAACTCTGCCTGGACTCTTACTGGACTAAAGGTACAGTGTGTCATTTTTAAAGAAGAGAGCAAATGTTATGTCCATCAAATATTATGTTTTTAATCTTTTTGATGTCATATTTTTTTAAAACATAGAAAAATACAAAAAAGAACTTTGATATTACAACATAACTGTAAATTTTTTGGCTATTATTCTTGCTTTCAATGCATCTAAAACCAGTCAAAATGATTCACAGCGCACGCCGCCTCGGGTGATAATTGCCAACAGCACCGCTATACTAAAAATTTCTGGGGAGAACCCTGTATCATGTGTACACGAGACCACTGTATGAAGTATGGTATGCGTTCGTAGCATCTTCTTGCAAGATGCTGTGGCGGGAAACATTAGATAATCAACATTGCATCGATTAACACGCCTCTTGAAGAATATATTGAACAGAATGTCTTTTCTAAAACCTCCGAAACCGGGCCAAATAGCAGGAAAAACACCAGTCAAACGCAAATCATCAACCCCTGCAAGTGTAGAAGTTTCAAAGAAGAGGTATGAAGAGGAAGGAAGAGAGAGGAAGTTTGTGAGTAGCTGGACACAGGATTATCTGTGGTTGGGGCACAAAGAAGAGGACAACACAATATACTGCCATGCCTGTTGGGCTTTTCCTTCAATTGCGGACCAGTTAGGCATTTTTGAATGTTGAAATAAAATAATTTGATTTGCTTTATAAAATACATACTGGCAAATGATCATGCATTGAACAGTGATGAATTCAGGAAACACAGGAGAGAAGCAGATGCATATTGGCATTTACCAATTATTTAAATTTTTCCCCAGTTATGAACAATGGCAGGAGAGAAACATTATGAGCTATGTCTTGGTTAACAGATTAAAAGTCTAGAGGCTATGCATGCAATATGCAATAAAATTTATTTTTGGAAATTCAGTTTTACCACCCACACAGGAGAGAAGCAATTTATGAAAAAGTGTAATTTCAGTACTTACACAGTAGCATGCCCCCAGACACCCCTCGGTGACACGCGCCATTGGCATATGTATCGCGTGCCTTTGGCACGCTTCACGCGGCTCGCGCTTGCAGCGCTCGCTTGTCCGGACAACCAGCTTTTCCTATAGGACTATATATATATATATAGTCCACCAACACACTGATATTTGAGAAGTGAAATGAAGTTTCTAGTATTTACAGTAAGTGTGCAATAATTATTGAAACAAAGGTGCATAAATTTGGGCACCCTTGTTATTTTATTGATTTGAATACATTTAGCACTAATTATTGGAACACAAAATTGGTTTAGGAAACTCATTGACCCTTGACCTCCTTACACATGTGAATCCAGTCATGAGAAAGGTGGCCATTTACAAATGTTTCTCCTCTTTGCATCTCTTCTAATGAGTGACAACATGGGAACCTCTAAACAACTCTCAAATGACCTGAAAACAAAGATTGTTCAACATCATGGTTTAGGAAAAGGATACAAAAACTATCTTAGAGATTTCAGCTGTCAGTTTCCACTGTAAGGAACATAGGGAGGAAATGGAAGACTGCAGGCACAGTACAAGTTAAAGCCCGAAGTGGCAGGCCAAGAAAAATGTCAGATAAGCTGAAGCAAAGGATGGTGAGAACAGTCATAGTCAACCCACAGACCTGCTCCAAAGACCTACAACGTGATCTTGCTGCAGATAGTGCCTCTGTGCATTGTTCAACTATACAGCGCACTTTGCACAATAAATGCTGTATGAGAAAGTAATGCAGAGGAAGCCTTTTCTGCGTACACACCACAAAGAGTTGATGAGGTATGCTAACGCACATTTGGACAAGCCAGTTTCATTTTGGAATAAGGTGCTGTGGACTGATGAAACTCAAATTGAGTTATTTGGACATAACAAGGGGCGGTATACATGGCAGAAAAAGAACAGCATTCCAAGAAAAACACTTGCTACCTACAGTAAAATTTGGAGGTGGTTCCATCATGCTGTGTGGCCAGTGCAGGTGCTGGGAATCTTGGTAAAGTTGAGGGTCACATGGATTCCAGTCAATATCAGCAGATTCTTGAGAACAGTGTTCAAGAATTAGTAACAAAGTTGAAATGCCGGGGCTGAATACAGGGGTAAAATATGACGCGTATGACATTTTTCTACTTCCGGGGCGGCGGGGGACAGCATTTTCTGAGTTTTTGGGCAAATTACAAGCAAACAATGTGAAAATGCAAAGAAAAAGTGACAGTGCAGTGGGAAAGTGGTACGGTTTGTTTACGACCCGGGGCACAAACATGTTGAGGCGGTTTTGCACACGAGAGAATGTAGCTACTTGTTAGCTGTGTAGGCTAACACTTACCTACATGACGTCTACCATTTGCCTCGTCTTCCCAACTCCACTGTGAACCAAAAAAAAAAAAACTTTTTGCGACTGCTTCAAATATTGCAGCCGAAAACAAAACTGTACACCATTTTCCCCTGTGAAGTTATGCTGTGTATATATTGCACAACGGAAGTGGCTGTCCTCATAAGTGGTCAAATCCCGTGATATCACGCAGGGTTCAAATGAGACTGCGATGCCCTATAGCAATCAAGATGCTTGTATGAAACGCATATCTGCTTAAAAGTATAGGGCTACTTAACTTTTTAAGATTGAAGGCATAAAATAATTTTCACTGGTACTACTATAATTGTATTTACTAGCCTTTAATTTAGGCATTCATAATATGACATTTTCAGTATGATCAAAAATTAACATTGTCTAGACAAAATTAATTGAAACTTTGACCTTGAAGGGAACTCTTCAAAAAGAACAGACTGCCTTGAACTACTTACGGCAGTGACGGTTGAGACGGACGGTGACAAAGCATTATGGGTAGCACACGGTCGCAACTGATCAGAATATAGAGGTACAGTGGCTTCTCCGGCTGGTGTCTGTCTGGCTCCAAATCGAACATGGCGGAAAATGTTCTGAAACTGCTGCGGTTCTGTGTAAATCTAAAATGTTTCTTATATATTATGTAAAAGCTAGCGAGAAATAAACATTTCTGAAACAAAACAAATGCTGTTTTGTAACCTGATAGCACTTCTGGAGTGACACCAAAGGGTTTTTGCCTTTTTAATTTTAGGCATGCAGAGAAACACCTTTCACATAACTTGCACAAAGTAGTCTGTAACCAAAAAAAAAAAAAAGAAATGGTGTCCGTTTGAAAACAGTGCACATCATCTATGTCACCATTTCTTCTTTTTTTTGTTATAAACCACTAAAAGCAAAAACCCTTTGGTGTCACAATAGACAATAAATAATTATTCTCATACTGGTTTCACTTTGATATCTTGCTTATTATTGAAATATTCACACTGGAGGCAGAACTCAGCTGGTCCTCGTGGGTGTGTGATTCCTTGAACATGTATTTTAGGCTTGTGCCTTACCTGGCCTCACTGTGTCTTGCTTTTCTCTCTAACTGTTAGATGGATCCTCTGTCTGCCATGAGTTCATTGAACCTGGGGAGCACAGCCACATCTCATACTCAAAGCATGCAGGGTTTTCCTTCCTCATTGAGTTCAGCATTCAGCAATCCCCAGTCCCCAGCAAAGGCATTCCCACCACTCTCCAACCCCAACACCAGCACACCTTTTGGGGGTATTGGCAGCCTCTCCTCACAGCTCCCTGGTATGGACTCTGGTACTACACTTTTTATTTTCCTCTTCAGAAAAGGTAGAGTTAAGTCATATCAGAAAAAGTAGCAAGTCTTAAGCCGTGTTCA
Organism: Thalassophryne amazonica; assembly: GCF_902500255.1. NCBI lineage: Eukaryota > Metazoa > Chordata > Actinopteri > Batrachoidiformes > Batrachoididae > Thalassophryne > Thalassophryne amazonica. The sequence continues at coordinate 91,555,206 of NC_047110.1, forward strand.
CACCGGGTGCGTCGCGAGCGACAGCGGCGACAGGTTGCCATGTAATCCCTATGGAATAATGCGTTGTGGTGTCAAGCCACGCAATGTGACATGGACGCGAATGAAGTGACGCGAATGAAGCGATTTTGAGCGATTGGCGCAATATCACGTCGCCCTCCTCCTCAAGTTGAAAAATCTGAACTTTTTCATCTTGTCGCGCTGCGATGACTAATCAGGGACTGGATATGTAGTGACGTGGAGATGTCTGGAGTTTGACTGAGTTGGATGTGAACATGTCCTGTCTCTGGTAGCCAGCCTGTGAGCAGGACTTATGTCCTTTTTGTCCTTTATTTCACAATTATGGCAGAGTTTTGGAGGGAAGAGCGAGCAGCAGCAGTGGCAGCGGACAGTTTTTTTCATGTGCGTGCACGAGTGAATTGTCCGTGAAGATTATTTTATTTATTAACTACACAGATGTATAATAAAAGAAGTGATGAATGGCTTATAACACAATTAGGACAGAGTTTGGGGGGAAAAGCGAGCAGCAACATCGTGGCAGCGGACAGTTTTTTTTTTTTTCTTCACGTGCGCGCATGAGCGAATCGTCCATGAAGATTATTTTATTTATTAACTACACAGATGTATAATAAAACAAATGGTGACTGGTTTATAAACACAATTATGACAGAGCGAGCAGCGGCAGCAGACAGTTTTTTTTTTTCATGTGCGCGCACGAGCGAATCGTCTGTGAAGATTTTATTTATTAACTACACATTTGTATAATAAAACAAGTGGTAACTGGTTTATGAACACAATTATGACAGAGAGCGAGCAGCAGCACCACGGCAGCAGACAGGTTTTTGTTTACATGTACGCGTGTGAACGGGACAGGAGGTCCTCAAACTGGGTCCTGCAGAGGCGGAAGGACCGCTGAAAGCGGCCATCATCCAGATGCAGCTCCTGCAGCAAATAAGGATATTCCCCAAATTGGGAACGTCTCATGAGGATGTTGTGAACCCAGGGACGGCGCTGCTGGCGACGTTTGTCAGCTCTCCACAACAGTTAAGAGCACAGCCACTCGCTCCGTGTAATCAAGGTCCGCCATGTTAACTTGACTGACAACTGGAGCCGGCGAACGGAATGGAAGCTCCTCCTGTTTGATGATGCTCTGGGGCGAATTTTCACAGCTAAAGCAGAGCGACACACCGGGCGATGTTGGCGCGCCCATCGCCTCGCGATGCATGCGAATTTGTGGCATCGCGCCTGGTGTGAACACGGCTTTACTATTTTCTTGTAGCTCTTTAACATTATCTGATTAAAAAGGGAGACTTGAACATTGTTAGTGAAATTTTTGACATGCATAATGTTAATGTTTGCAGTAAATCCAAGCTAACTACAATATAAATGGAGTCTATTCTCTTAACTTATAACACCAGTTTGAATAATTTTTCATGTTTTTAAATTAATACATTGACGGCAGTGTTGGCATAGTGCTCGCTAGTATTTCAGTAGCTGTCTTAATGCTGTTCTGTAAGTTTATTTTGAGTGGGGAAACAGCAAACTGAGGTTAGAGGTGGTTCAGAAGGTCACTTTTTGTTTTAAATTTTAATTATTGTATTGGTACTCTTTAGGTCCTTTGGGCTCAGGCATCAGTTCTGGTCTTGGTTCTAGCCTGGGAATGCCTGCTGTTAGCACTGACCCGTTTGGTACAAGGAAGATGAGCACACCAGGCCTGAATGCACCTACCTTTCAGCAGAGTAAGATGAAGGCCAGTAACTGGTGGTGTGACTGAGAGCCTTGCCCCGTGCAGCTCAGCACTGTATTTCCTCTACAGTGATCATGGTTACTGTTTTTCTTTGCAAATTTATTTCTAAATCAATGTCGCATGCCTTACCAAACTAGGCTTGCAAGACAGGTTTCCTGTGTCTTTGCAAAGACATTTGAGATTTGTACCAGGTAAAATGTGTTGCAAATTGTCTAACTTCGTAAATTATTTTACAATTTCTGAAGCTTGCAACCTGTAAAGCTATCCACAGAGGAAATGCAGTTCAGTCTTCCATTCCTTGTTTTCTTATACTGTTAACCACGTCTTGGTTTCATAAGTGGTTATAGTAGTGGCATCCAAAGTATTCCAGAAAGGGCCAAGAGGGTGCAGGTTTTCTTTGCAGCCACTGACTCTAACAGGTGAATTCACTGATTAACATCACTTTGAGCAAATGGGATGAGTTTCAGTGAAATCACTTGCTGGAGTCGGTGGCTGCAAAGAAAACCTACACCCTCTTGACCCTTTCTGGATTACTTTGGACACCACTGGGTTATAGCATGAGCAAGTCTAAAGTTACTTGATCAAACTAGATCTTTTTGAAACCTAATTCTGTATTCTGTTTACACCAGTGAGTTAAATAATGACTTCCTTTTTTCTAGCGGACTTTTCTCAGGTATGGCCTGAGGCAAACCAGCACTTTAGTAAGGAGATTGATGATGAAGCAAACAGTTACTTCCAGCGTATCTACAACCATCCACCTCACCCAACTATGTCGGTTGATGAGGTATGTAGCTTTATTATTATTATTATTAGTAGTAGTAGTATTTTATTTTTTTGCTGTTTGAAACATTTTGCTAAAGTGCCAGTTTTAAAAACAAAACAATACCTTCTTATTGTTGCACAGTTTCCAGAAAGCATCTTAATGTTTATGGTCTTGGTTCCATTCTAAGTGTGTGTAGGAAGGTACTTTTATCTTAATTTTTCTCTTCATTATTGTCATCCTCTTAGGTGCTGGAGATGCTACAAAGGTTCAAGGATTCAACCATTAAACGGGAACGAGAGGTGTTCAACTGCATGCTGCGCAACTTGTTTGAGGAGTACCGTTTTTTCCCTCAGTACCCAGACAAGGAACTGCATATCACTGCCTGCCTCTTCGGTGGCATTATTGAGAAAGGCCTTGTTACTTACATGGCTCTTGGTTTGGCACTTCGATATGTTCTTGAAGCCTTAAGGAAACCTTTCGGATCCAAAATGTATTACTTTGGAATTGCTGCTGTAGATAGGTTTAAAAACAGGTAAGAGAAGGATTTTGATGCTTAGTGACATTCATTGATTTCCGAACTGTCATGTAACAGAACTTAAATTGTTATTTCTAGACTTAAAGATTATCCCCAGTACTGTCAACATCTGGGATCTATTGGCCACTTCAGGCAGTTCCCTCATCATTTACAAGAGGTAAACAGGCTTGTTTAATTTATCCGTGAAATGCCATTATTGAAGTTTTGGGTCTCATCTTTCTGTGTACTCTGTATACAGTACATAGAGTATGGTCAGCAGTCACGAGACCCTCCAGTGAAGATGCAAGGGTCTATCACTACCCCTGGTAGCCTTGCTCTGGCACAAGTCCAAGCCCAATCGCAGCAACCTAGTGGCCCCAAAGCCCCTCAGCCTGGTCAGCCTAGTACTCTAGTTACAACCACAACTACTACAACCACAGCAGCAAAGAGCACCACAATCACAAGACCCACACCCAGCAGTTTCAAGAAGGATGTGCCTGTGAGTTCAAAATTATTGGTCACAAAGAATCCTGAGTTATGCCTTGCTAATGCTTAGAATGATCATTTTCCTGGTTGTCTTGTCCTGTAACACGTTTTTGCACCCCTTTTACCGCAGCCCTCCATAAACACTACCAACATTGACACCCTGCTTGTTGCAACTGACCAAACAGAAAGGATCGTTGAGCCACCAGAGAATGTCCAGGAGAAGATTGCTTTTATATTTAACAACCTTTCACAGTCCAACATGACACAGAAGGTAAGCGGAAACAAGAGATGACAGTACCTTGGCAGTCATGAAGATTTGACATTCTGCACTGTGTTAACAGGTTGAGGAGTTGAAAGAGACTGTAAAAGAAGAGTTCATGCCTTGGGTTTCTCAGTACTTGGTGATGAAACGTGTTAGCATTGAACCCAATTTCCACAGTCTTTATTCAAACTTTCTGGACACTTTGAAGAACCCTGAGTTTGTCAAGATGGTCCTCAACGAGACTTACCGGAATATTAAGGTAATATGGGGAAAATACAGTAATTTGAAGTTTGAAAACTTAAAATAATACAAATTGTTGTTGGTCTGTTCTTCACTGGCTAGAATGAGTAATCTATTTTGCCTATCAATGCATGTCTTGTTAGGTAAATTCTGAAGCTGGAATCATTACCAACTTTGCATATTTAGTTTGTCTGCAACAACAAAACAGAGCTGAAATGCAACATACCAACTCTGTTCAGACCCTATGCAACTGGTGTCAGTTGCAGGAATTGAGGTACTTATTTTTCCATCTCTTGATTTACCCTAGGTTCTCTTGACTTCTGACAAGGCAGCTGCTAATTTTTCTGATCGTTCCCTACTTAAAAACCTGGGCCACTGGCTGGGCATGATTACACTGGCCAAGAACAAACCCATCCTTTATACAGTAAGGAATCACAGCTCAATTATTTATTTACTTACTTACTTACTTACTAATTTTGGTTCTGTTTTATCGTTGTGTGTCATGTTTCCTGTGGTTGAATTGATTCATTATCTCCCGTGATTGCTGTTGATTTGAATATTTTTCTTTTGTTCTTCAGGATCTAGAAGTAAAGTCTCTCCTGCTGGAAGCTTATGTGAAAGGTCAGCAGGAGCTGCTTTATGTGGTTCCCTTTGTGGCCAAAGTCTTGGAGTCCAGTCTGCGTAGCATGGTAAGTAAAATGCTGTACAGTAATTCTTAGCTTTATAGAAATGTCTCCTTGCCATTCACATTATAACTTTCCACAGAACACAGTGCTTAGTGTAATGTCTTATTGCTATTGAACATCAGATAAAAAGTGTTCAGTATTTCCTGCTGTGCTTAGTTTTTAACAGAATTGTGAAAAAAATGTATATTAACGAGATTATTTGATGTCCTTTTGGCTCACTGTGATTTGTATGCATGTGTGACGTAGGTCTTCAGGCCTCAGAACCCCTGGACCATGGCCATCATGAATGTTCTTGCCGAACTACATCAGGAGCATGACCTCAAGGTAATGGGTTGCCTCATTTTAAAGACACTTTACCAACTGACAGAGTTTTGCAGAAACTGATTTGTAGTCTTATTCCAAGAAAACTTTGTTAGCTTGGCCCCATTCTTGCTGGTGTTGGGTTGAGAATTCCATATTACCCTTTCAACATAAATCTCATTCCTGTGCTTCATGTTTTCTGTGTAGCACATTCAGCACAAATGATTTATCAGTAGCAGCTTTAACATCCCATCTGCAGTAGTTTTTTTTCATAGTTCTTTGTGAAATTTAATTTTGATTTTTCAAAACTCTGAAGCTAAAAACAAATAACACTATACTGTAGTGGGATACTTGTACATTAGTATTTTCTGAATTATAAGTCGCAGGAAAAAAGAACATATCCAAGTTGCATTAGTCTCCAAGTTGCATTTATTTTTGAAACATGGTACCACTTCACACAACACAAAGCAAAATGAATTCAATTGGTGCATTAATTATTCATAACTTAAACACTGCATGAGCAAGCAGATGCTAAAAGGCTAATTAACGTTATTGTACAAGGCACAAAGAACTGAGCAGAAACAAATGCACATTTACCTCACTAAATGCCAATAAACCTTTTTTACACTTTCATACAATTATCCTTACGCAGGGGTGGTGGCCAAGTGGTTATTGCGCTTTGTCTCTGTGTGGAAGATTCCCAGTTCAAACCCCACCCCTGCCACATTTTTTCCATGTATTGTGGAGTTGCATCAGAAAGGTCATCCAACGTAAAACTTGTCAAATTAACATGCAGATCCACCTTGGATTTGCTGTGTCAACCCAGAGTGCAAAACAAGGGAGCAGCCGAAGGGACTTACTTACTTTTTATACAGTTAGCCTTACCTTAGCTTCGTCTTCCTCCTCCTTGCGGCTTTGGCTGTCCAACAAAGTGCAAACAAGTTGAGTGACGAGTAGTATGACTGTTATTTCCTTTCTTTCTTCAAGAGCTTATGAAGGTTCCCTGTCTTTATTCAAGAGTGAGGTCTTTCAGTTTGGCCTTCTTGTTTTACGGCAGTCAGCATCCAGCTTAATGGTGCATTACACTGCCTTCTGCTCCTGAATGTCGATCAGACTGCATCTCATTCAGATCAGTGTACAGAGCAGCTTTCAGTTGTCATTTGTGTACATGATCCTATGTTGTGGCCAAAGATGATAATGCAGTATGTTTTTGAGATATGAGTCACTTTAAAGTGTAAGTCACAGGTACAGTCAAACAAGCTTAAAAAAGTGTGACTTAGAGTACAAAAAATATTAATTTTGAATGACTTAAATGCGTCTTTGTGTTCATGTATATTTCCAGTAAGTCTGCAATAAATTGAAAAGCATTTTTAATTTCACATTGCTAAATAAAAAATGCTTTTGTTTGGTGCAGCTGAACCTGAAGTTTGAGATTGAAGTTTTGTGTAAGAACTTGTCTCTGGACATCAGTGAGCTAAAGCCAGGAAACCTGCTGAAGGACAAAGAGAAGCTTAAGAGCCTGGAAGAACAGCTGTCTGCACCAAAGAAGGAAACAAAGCCTTCAGAGGAGCTGCTTCCAGTGTCCACAACAGGTTAATGCTCTTTTGCTTTTAGCTGTATTTCCTTCTTTATAAACACCTTTTGGAAAGGTCTTTATTTTCTACCGCTTTGCCAGTTTACAACAACACGAGTAGCATTTCATCCAGTGTATGTTAACCAAATATCATATTAATGCTTGCATTATGTTTCTGCCATGTACATGTAGTTATTCAGCACTGATTAGAATAGCACTTTGACTCACAGAAGGCTTTTTTCTTTTGCAGCACCTCCTTCAACCCCTTCTTCTGTTACCACCACCACTTGCACAACCACTGGGCCACCGACACCACAGTTCAGTTATCATGACATCAATGTGTATGCGTTAGCTGGTCTAGCCCCACACATTAATATAAACAGCAATGTAAGTATCAGGAATTGGCAAACTACTTGCAGATACTTTCACTAAAGGCAGTGCTATATTTGGGTTGAAGCCCACTTTTAATGTTTTTGTAAAGTGACAAACTCAGGCTTATATATATAAATGTCAACTGTTGTTGCCACTATTCATTTTGTTTTCTTTTTTTCAAGTTTTGTGTGTTTTTATTCAGATTTTTATAAGCTGGCTCACATTCTAATTGTTTACAAACCATAAGAAATACACATGGGCTGATTACTGGTTTCACAGGGAACCGCGTTTTGTGAATGGCATGGTTTCAAAGCCACAAAGGGTTTTTTTTTTTTTTGTTTTGTTTTTGGTTTTTAATCAACTGCATCAACACTGTAAACCTGCAATCAGCACTGTAAACCTGCCGTCTTTCCACAGTGATCCATTGTTGCAGACCAAATGGTTCCCCTCTAAAAATTGGTCCGCCCTGCCTTCACTGCACGTCTCATTTCGGAGCTCAGCAGTTCATCTGAGAAAGAGTCGCTTCACCCAAAGTTATCAAATGGATTAATGGGATTATTAACCATCAGATGACAAGGTGGTTGTTGTTGTTGTCGTCCATTCGGCTGCTCACGTATTTTGTCCGGGGTCACCACAGTGGATAAATCATTCTAAACTCAGTTTTAAGCAGAAACGAGGCTGTTTTAAGCAGAAACAGGGCAATAATCTGTGTCTCTTTGAAATGACGGACGCGCAGTGACTGCAACAGCTAGCAGCTTGTGTAGCTGTCGCGCTCTGATCACTTCCTCAGTCTTTTGATGAAATAATGCTTATGTGGAAATGATTGTTGTACTGATTTTTAGGGGGACTGTTCGATCTGTGACAGTCAGTGAGCTTTGTATACCTACAACCTGTGTCATAGCCAAAGGTGTAATGGGAGTATTTTGGTTATGTTTAAGAAAAATGCAAACAAAAGAGAGCCCGTGTCTTTGAGGAGGAAAGTCACCTAATGTACAAAGCATGTTTTTAAAGTGATTGAAAGAGGACAAACATTGCATAGTGCTTTTGTCAATTCAGTGAATGTTGAACTTGAACTTATTTATTTGGCACACAACTCGTCAATAACAAAAACTGATAAAGACAATTCCACAGTGACGTGTGTGACCAAAAAGGGGTTAGCAGAAGCAAATGTTATGTTGAAATTAACTTCATCAGAGTTATGCAGGCCCCTGCGACATATATTGATGAAATAAATGTTACAGTGTTGCAAACAGGGCAGGTAAAATGTTGAGTTGCAAGCTAACGTTTTAACCATGCCACCCCTTCACTCTTTTCTGATGCTGCTGCTTTGCTCTGTAGATCCCGCTACTACAGGCCCATCCCCAGTTGAAACAGTGTATACGACAGTCAGTGGAACGGGCTGTCCAGGAGCTGGTGCACCCTGTGGTTGATCGTTCCATCAAAATTGCAATGACAACTTGTGAGCAGATCATCAGGAAGGACTTTGCTCTGGATTCAGAGGAGTCACGTATGCGTGTTGCTGCCCACCATATGATGAGGAACTTGACTGCTGGCATGGCCATGATCACCTGCCGTGAGCCACTGCTCATGAGTATTGCCACCAACCTTAAGAACAGCTTTGCTACAGCATTGAGGGTATGCTAAAAGCCCACATAAGCTCTTAAATGACAACACACACTTCTAATTTTGTGTGAGAGATGCCTTTTGCCATTCTTGCATCTTTAATTAGAGTTGTTTGTTTGCTCAGGCACCAACTCCCCAACAGAGGGAATTGATGGAAGAGGCTGCTGCCAGGATCGCTCAGGACAACTGTGAACTGGCTTGTTGTTTCATTCAAAAAACAGCTGTAGAGAAGGCAGGCCCTGAAATGGACAAAAGATTAGCCACAGTGAGTATGGTGTCCCATCAGACACTTATAATAGTCTTTGTAACGCTATGTATGCATAAGCTATAGAATTAAAATTTTATTCTGCATTCTGTTGTGCGAGGGGCATGCTGGACCAAGTCAAAGTGTAAATCCACCTAAAACAAAGCGTGCACATGATTATGTTGTCTTGATGAGGGGCTCATTCCTCTTGTTTAGCAGCAAAGCAGAAGAACATGCCCCTCATTGTCTATTCACTTGTATGGACTTTACATTGGTGTGAAGATATGAACTGTGAACCCTGGGGTACATAAAATATATATGAGGGTACTGCGGAATGCACGTGCACCAGTGATACAGTTTTAGCTTATTGTATGAAAAGATTCTTAATGCTTCACTTTCAGTTAAATATTGGTTGGTTGGTTGGCTTATTTTGCTTCAGATGAAAAGGTACAATAAATTATAATATTTAAAAATGAGCTGTTACTCGCTTCTTTTTTGGGGGGGGGGGGGGGGAGATGCTTCTGTTACAGGATTCTCATTGTGTACTAGTGTACAATAAATCTAAAGAGCTTTTTGTTACAATCCTTGGCTTTGTACGTTATCGGAACTGCTGATGGCAGCAGAACAAGCTGCATCACTTTCTGAATAAAATCAATGAGGTGCGTAGCTGAAATGTTTCATAGTTGATTCGTCAGTGACTTTTAACTTGCAAGAAAACAGTCCCGTGCTAGGTGATGCTACCTACAAACCTGTCTCATTTAGTTTTCTTTTAATTTATTACTAATGCAAAATCTTAAGGTTTTTTTTGGGGGGGGGGGGGGGGTTACTATGCATTTTTTCAAATTTTGCTGGATGTGTTAATTTTGTTTCTCACAGGAGTTTGAGCTGAGGAAACACGCACGGCAAGAAGGCCGCCGTTACTGTGATCCTGTGGTTCTGACTTATCAGGCTGAACGTATGCCTGAGCAGATCAGACTCAAGGTAACACTACAGTAATGTCAACCATGATTTTATCCAATCAAATTAGCTGTAATTAGAAATTAGTAATGCACTGTTTGCAGCAAGAATAAAATGCTGAAGAATAAATACTGTTTTAAACTCTGCAAGTGAGAAATTAAGATACAAAAAGACTTCAAAAGTCTGTGTGCACTTTAATTTATGCAGCCACTCAGTGTTCACTTAGTATAGCTTGTAGAGCTGTGTAGTATACAGTGTTGCCATAGTTACTTTGAAAAAGTAATCCAATTACTGATTACTCCTTGAAAAAGTAACTTAGTTACTTTACTGATTACTCATTTGGAAAAGTAACTAAGTTAGATTACTAGTTACTTTCCCCAGCTGCCGACGACAACCCTCTGCCACCTCAACATGACAATAATACCTGTTTTGCCAAAACTCACTTTATAGTCACCCTTTCTTGGCTTCAATGAAAATAAATACTTTTTTTATAAAAAGTAAAATAAAGACCTCTTTCTTGCCCTCATATTTAACTGTTGACAGCACTGTAACAGTAAAACTTGCAATTTCTAACCTACATTGTTTATAAATGTAACTATTAAACTCTAACATTTTTCTAACACTTAAATTCTCTCTAAACATTTTACTTGTCGAAATTATTATTATTTCAAGTAGTATTAGTAGTTGTAGTAAAAAAAAAAAAGGCTTCAAAACTGGACCTTTTAATCTAGGGGTGTTGTGGGGGGCACATCCTTGCCCCACACCCCCATTCCATCTGGATTCGCCCCTACTTTGGCGTTTGAGCACAAAGAATGGATAATATTTATTTATGCAGAAAACATGACCAGATTTACAGGTAAGAAGGTTTTATTGCGTTTTCACATCATATGGTCCTCAGAAAGAGAGTTTAGGTGCATTTGAGTGGAAAATAGTGTTAGTTGTTGACGCGTCGCGGAGGATCAGCTGTTTTTAGCAACAGATACGGAGCGGCTTGGAGAAAAAAAAGCATAAAAATGTCTTTGTAAAGCTCAGTGCAGGTGTGCTGTTGTCACCACGCTTTAAGAGGTGAGGACAAGTCGTAGCTGTTGCAGAAAACCGCGGATGAAAAGCTCACAGTTCGCTTAAAGTGTGTAGTTCAGTCGAACCCTGACCTCCTGCCCACAGACCAAGTTTAATGCTGCTATCGACCCACAATGCAAAAATAATAGTAACGCACAGTGACTTGGAGAAGTAACTTTAATCTGATTACTGATTTGGAAAGATTAACGCGTTAGATTACTCGTTACTAAAAAAAAAGTGGTCAGATTAGAGTAACGCGTTACCGGCATCACTGGTAATGGAGCAGCATTACGATGAAATAAACAGTATGTGACAGCTGGAGTAAACAAAGATTTTCAAGTGAACTGTGAAGCTCATTCTAGATTGTCCATGAAATGCACTGATTGGCTTTTATTACTCACAGTACATTGTGTGCAGTATGGTTAGTATTTTGGTGTGGTCTATCAAAATAAATGTATGTTTCAGGTGGGAGGAGTTGACCCCAAGCAACTAGCTGTATATGAGGAGTTTGCCAGGAATGTTCCAGGTTTCTTGCCCAGTAATGACCTCTCTCAACCCACTGGCTTTTTGGCTCAGCCCATGAAGGTACATTATGTATTTAATTGGTGCAGTTCACACACAAAAGAATTCTGTAAAAATTTGCACCACATTTGAAACTTAAGCTTTTTGCTTGAATGGAGTTTTCCTCTGTTAACAGCAACAGGCATGGGCTACAGATGATGTGGCTCAGATTTATGATAAATGCATGGCAGACCTGGAGCAGCACTTACATGCCATTCCTCCAGCCCTATCCCTGAACCCGCTGACCCAAGCCTTGCGCAGCCTACTAGAAGCTGTTGCTCTGGCTCGAAACTCCAGGGATGGTATTGCTGCCTTGGGCCTCCTGCAGAAGGTAGATTTTCCTTTTTGCTGCTCATTTGTACCTGTTTATACCTTGTGAGGGAACTTTTGTGCTATAGCTGCCCTGATTTTTGAGATTTTCACTGTAGTATTCAGAAACAGGATAAATCTGTCTCAATTTCACAGGCAGTAGAAGGCCTGTTGGATGCCACGAGTGGGGCTGATGCTGAGTTGCTACTGCGGTACAGAGAGTGTCACCTCCTGGTACTTAAAGCCCTCCAAGATGGACGTGCCTATGGACCACAGTGGTGCAACAAGCAGATAACCAGGTGAGTCAGAACAAATATTTAGCAAAAAAGGTTTCTCCATCTTGATGGACCTTATAGCCTGTAACCTCCCTAAAACCCTTAATATAATGGTTTTACTGGGTACTTTAATTGTCTTACTGGGAGTGTGAAGAGTTAATTAGTAAATGTTTTAATTTGCAGCCAAAATTTCCTTGCTGTGAGGTGACACTTTTTGCACGTACTGTACTAGGATGCGCATGTTATGTGCATCTAAGTTATTGTTCCTGTTTGCAGGTGTCTCATTGAGTGCCGAGATGAGTATAAGTACAATGTGGAGGCAGTGGAGCTTCTGATCAGAAACCATCTTGTCAATATGCAGCAGTATGACCTCCACTTGGCACAGGTACATGGTACACACTTTGAAGGCCAATACTCACTGGCTCTACATACTGAGTGGAACATCTCTGTTGTTCATTTGATTCAATACTTCAGTTGACAGTACCATAGAGTCCCATGACTTGCATACATCTCATGCAAGTTTACGGTAAGTTAAAATTGGTTTGAATTGGTAAAAGCCCTATTTTGTAAAAGTCATTTCAAGGATGCTTGGAGATTTTAAATCAGTAAAATAAAGTTGGAAGTAAGTAATGTGTGTCTCCCTCAAATCATTTGTTGAAGTACTTCATTTTGTGTTCAGCTAAAATGTTCACGTGCCGTGATAGTTAACCACATGTGTTCTCTTTCAGTCAATGGAAAATGGGCTGCACTACATGGCAGTTGCATTTGCTATGCAGTTGGTGAAGTTGCTGCTGGTGGATGAACGCAGTGTCAGTCATGTGACAGAGGCTGACCTCTTCCACACTATTGAGACTTTGATGAGGACCTGTGCGCACTCCAGAGCTAATGCACCTGAAGGGTAAAGGGCCACAGTGTTAAAACTGAAGGGTTTTTTTTGTTGTTGTTTTGACTTTTTTCCGGTTTCATATTGCAGAAATTTTTTTCTGAATGCAGTAATAGCTGCACAAACAGGAAAAAAAAAAATCACTCAGTTGCATGCTACTAGATAAAGGTGAAGCATCCTCTTGCATTTAGTTTGTGAAGGGGAAGGTGCTTTAGAAAGGCCCTCCTTTTTTCTTTTTAATTCTGCCTAATAAAGGAGTTTGTTTAAATAATGTATAAATGTCAGATTGTGGTACAATCTCATCCGCTGTTAGAATCAGAGCTTTTAACCTGTGTCCTCCACAAATAAAATTTTTGGGTGGACATCAATCCAGAGAATAGGTCAAAATGTCTGTGTATAAATCTGTGCCTGTTGTTTTACTGAGTGAGTTAATACTTGCCTTTTTTTTTTCTTTTTTTTTCTTTTTAATTCAGACTTCCCCAACTGATGGATGTTGTTCGCTCCAACTACGAGGCCATGATTGACCGGGCGCACGGTGGACCCAACTTCATGATGCATTCTGGAATTTCACAGGCATCAGAATATGACGATCCGCCAGGCTTGAGGGAGAAGGCAGAGTACTTGTTGAGGGAGTGGGTTAATTTGTATCACTCAGCTGCTGCTGGCAGAGACAGCACCAAAGCCTTCTCTGCCTTTGTTGGCCAGGTAAGCAATTTTTCACTTTAGTCATATAGTCAGAAAGTGATTATTATGTTTGTCGTCTTCATTTTGTGTTTCCCCCCTCTTTGTTCAAGATGCACCAGCAGGGCATCCTTAAGACTGATGACCTGATCACACGATTCTTCCGGTTGTGCACAGAAATGTGTGTGGAAATAAGCTATCGTGCACAAGCTGAGCAACAGCACAACCCAGCAGCCAGTGCAGCTATAATCAGAGCCAAGTGTTACCACAACCTGGATGCTTTTGTTAGGCTTATTGCACTGCTGGTCAAACACTCTGGAGAGGCCACAAACACTGTTACAAAAATCAACCTCCTCAACAAGGTATAGTAAAAGTTTTCTTTGATGTTTGGGAGCAGGGGGACAGCACCTGATGTTCTTGATACCAGTTATCATTGTCTGTAGGTGTTGGGCATCGTAGTTGGTGTGTTGATCCAGGACCACGACGTCCGTCAGACAGAATTCCAGCAGCTGCCATACCACCGCATTTTCATTATGCTGTTGTTGGAGCTCAATGCTCCTGAACATGTTCTGGAGACAATTAACTTCCAGACGCTCACTGCCTTCTGGTAGGACCTACACTTGGGTTAACAGCCCACCAAAGAAAAACTGTAATGATTTGCAGGTGACTGCTGCATGTAATTTTGCACTCAGATTTGTTTATTATCTACAGCAATACCTTCCACATTCTGAGACCCACTAAAGCACCCGGTTTTGTGTATGCCTGGCTGGAACTCATCTCCCATCGTATCTTTATTGCCAGGATGTTGGCACACACGCCACAACAGAAGGTACGCAACAATACCACAGTGGTGTCGTACTGATGTGCTCCTAATATCTATTTAGTGTTATTAGCATCCTCAACCAAATAAAATTCCAATTTCTCTGCATTTCTTGCTTTTAAAATATTGGGTCATATTGTCTTTCAAATTGACAGGGTTGGCCCATGTATGCGCAGCTGCTGATTGATCTCTTCAAGTACCTGGCACCATTCCTGCGGAATGTAGAGCTCAACAAACCTATGCAAATCCTGTACAAGGTGCTGTGTAGTTTTTATGAAGTGCACTTTTAGAAACAGCTGCTCTCAGCTGTTTGGCAACTCATGTTTGGGTGTCTTTCAAAATACTTGGAAAAAGAGGTAGTTTCTGATTGCAAATGAATGAATAATTACCTGAACCTGGCAGGAACCAAACATTCCTCTCCTGTCAACCTCAGGAATAACTGTCCCTTTCTGCAAATAACATTTGAATTTCTATTAAAACCTTGGAATTTCTGTTAAAATAAATGAAGTCATTTTTATCACATTTTCAAATCTTGTGCCTTCTGACCTTTTCTAATACAGCCACAGCTCGGCCTGTGCGCAAAACACAAGTGGTATTGGGTCAGAGGTAACAAAGTATGTTTTGTCTATGAAGTAGATAACTGTTTGCTGCTCATTATTTTAGGGTACACTGCGAGTGCTCCTGGTCCTGCTGCATGACTTCCCAGAGTTCCTGTGTGACTATCACTATGGTTTCTGTGATGTCATTCCCCCCAACTGCATCCAGCTCCGCAACCTCATCCTCAGTGCCTTTCCACGCAACATGAGGCTTCCTGATCCATTCACACCCAATCTCAAGGTAGAAGGAAACACTGAAGTGCTACCAATGATCAGATCTGTAATTTTTCAGGCTGTGAATACAAAGGCTACTAAAACATTTTGAAGCTTCAAACCTTGTTTTCAGAATAACCTGTAGGATGCCTGCTATTGGCTCTTTAGAAGACTAACCCTTGATCTCAAATATTACGAACATCTTTGCTGCAGGTGGACATGCTGAGTGAGATCAACATCGCTCCCAGAATACTCACAAACTTCACAGGGGTTATGCCTTCTCAATTCAAGAAGGATCTAGACTCGTATCTGAAGACGCGCTCACCAGTCACCTTCCTGTCTGAGCTGCGCAGTAACCTGCAGGTAGGAATGCGGTCTCAGCCAACTGTTTGGTAGCTGCAGTTTGCCAGAAGGCTCACTGAAGACTGGTTTAGATTGTCTTCTTTGTAACTGTCTTCCCCATTCCCTTTCCCTAGCATTAAGTGAAGTAATGGACCAGAAGCTGTTACAGCCCCATTTCTCTGATCACAGCCACGAAACCTTCTAATGGAGTTTTGTGGGTGTCTTAGTGACTCTCTCACTAAGCAGCTTTATGTACGAGGTCTGTCAATAAAGTATAGGTCCTTTTTATTTTTTTCAAAAACTATATGGATTTCATTCATATGTTTTTACGTCAGACATGCTTGAACTCTCGTGCGCATGCGTGAGTTTTTCCACGCCTGTCGGTGACGTCATTCGCCTGTGAGCACTCCTTGTGGGAGGAGTCGTCCAGCCCCTCGTCGGAATTCCTTTGTCTGAGAAGTTGCTGACAGACTGGCGCTTTGTTTGATCAAAATTTTTTCTAAACCTGTGAGGCACATCGAAGTGGACACGGTTCGAAAAATTAAGCTGGTTTTCGGTGAAAATTTTAACGGCTGATGAGAGATTTTGAGGTGATACTGTCACTTTAAGGACTTCCCACGCAGGAGATTTTTTTAATGAAAGACGTGCGGACGGATTGCAGCGTCGGCTCGCAGCTGCCGCGACGCTACGCTACAGGAAAAACACCTCTGTTGGAAGTCTTAAAGACAAGTTGGAACATGCCCAACTGTTAAACAATTTCTCAGATACTCCACTGAAAGCCATCAAAAGCCGCCTGGATTTTACAAATGGTTATCAACACGGAGGTGTTTTTCCTGTGCCACCGCGCCGGCTGCGTCCCGACGCGCGGACCCGTCCGCAAGTCTTTCATTAAAAAAATCTCCTTTAACAGTGGAATATCCGGATAAAATGCTGAAACCGACTTTTTCTGAAACTTCTGTTCTCTCACGACGTCCTGGATCAATAGAGCCTGAAATGTGGAGGTTTTCAGCTTGAAACAGGCTGACGACGGCGCCTGGGACCGCTGCGCGACGTCCCACTGCGTGGGAAGTCCTTAAAGCGACAGAATCACCTCAAAATCTCTCATCAGCCGTTAAAATTTTCACCGAAAACCAGCTTAATTTTTCGAACCGTGTCCACTTCGATGTGCCTCACAGGTTTAGAAAAAAATTTGATCAAACAAAGCGCCAGTCTCTCAGCAACTTCTCAGACAAAGGAATTCCGACGAGGGGCTGGACGACTCCTCCCACAAGGAGTGCTCACAGGCGAATGACGTCACCGACAGGCGTGGAAAAACTCACGCATGCGCACGAGGGTTCAAGCATTTGACGTAAAATCATATGAATGAAATCCATATAGTTTTTGAAAAAAATAAAAAGGACCTATGCTTTATTGACAGCCCTCGTATGGTCACTCAGTTTTTGAGGACAGGCTGCTCTAGACTGATTTACAACACAGTATATTAGGGTTGGCCCAATTTCATGTATGGATTTTGCTAAACCATCCATCTAAGAAAACAACTCAAACTGTGGAACAAATATTCTACTGCCCTAAAGGAAACTATACAAAGCCCACAATGACTCAAATATACCATACAATACTTTAATGGGATTTTTTTTTTCCTTAAATTTTTCAGTATCTGATCCAGTCATTTTCATCAATATTGAACCTACAATGTATACATACATTGGTCTATGTGTGAGGGGGAAAATATGTATATGCTCCTTCTGGTCCCTTCCATCATGGATGCTTATTCGCCATCTTTGGACTGATTTCCATCTTTTTGCAAAATCTCGCTGTCTAAAAGAACTAGCGAAACATTAATTTTTATTTCCTCAAATCCATACATGTCAACCTGTACGGATTGTCCTTAAATTATACGGATTTTTCCGAGTTTCAGAGTCATACGGACGTACGAATAAAGTCTTAAGAATATTCAGGGTTTGGTCTGCAGCGGCTCTGTAATCAACTGTTTCTGCAATGCGACTCCACTTTGATGCGTGAGCCATTGAAGCAATGCTTCGAACCACTGGCTCGTGGTTCTTTGATTCGCTGCTCATCAGAGCGGTAAGTCTGTTTCTGAACTCCTCTCAAAGCCATTAAAATATCGTGAGTCGCTTTTGTGTGGATTAGTCACTAACTGGGACTCTTGTCATGTTGTAGTCAAGAAATGAGAATCGTCCTCTGTTCCGTGCGTTTGTGCTGAGAGAGTCCACTCAGAATTAATAACTTCAAATTGCCGCTTTAAATAAAATGACACCTCTTTCCAAATGCTGTAATACAGAAAATAAACTACAATCGACTAAAACTTTTTTTTTCTTCCCAAAATGAGACGTCCTGTGTTCTTTATGAATTAAACTGATGCTGACATACAGCACAGCCAGCTGTAAGAGCTCAGCTCAGATATATGGAAAGACATGCCAAAATGTCTGAAAGGAAATGCTTTTGACAAAAACTACAGATTTTGTTTATTTCTATTTATGTCCAGAGATCAAGGATCCACCATGTAGAGTTTATGTCCAAAGTTTAAGGATCCAGTGACAAATTTCATATTTATTTACTTTAAGACTTAGTAAAATGTTGTTCAATTCAATTTCAAATTAATCGGCTTATAAAGCGCCAAATCACAACAAAAGCCATCTCAAGGCACCTCACATAGAACAGTTCATCATAAAAAAAAAAAATTCAAATACATAATTAAAAACAACAAAAAAAATAAACTAAATAAACTATTCATAAGAAAGAGAATAAAAATAGGCTTTAAGGCTCGACTTAAAAGTATAGTAGATATTTTAGATTGATATTCATGTTTTGTACATCCATATTAATTTAGTCAGTGTGATATTCAAATATGATTTTACACAGGAGAGAAACCAGGATGTGGAACATTGGTTGTGTTTTATACTGTGTTTATGTAGTTCTGTGTAGAAGAAAATGTGACACTCTAGGTATAGAATGACTGATTAGATGCCATGTCAGTGTTCAGAGCAGACAAATAGGCTTACTGTATATGTATTTACTATAATAGTATGTATACATGGTAATGTCATCTGTGATGGCATACAAAAGTGAATTGATCCTAAGCAGAATCTCATCAGTATTATGTTATGTATCTTTATCTAGTCTGAAAGCAATTATCTACAATCCCTGGCAAAAATTATGGAATCACCGGCCTCGGAGGATGTTCATTCAGTTGTTTAATTTTGTAGAAAAAAAGCAGATCACAGACATGACACAAAACTAAAGTCATTTCAAATGGCAGCTTTCTGGCTTTAAGAAACACTTTAAGAAATCAGGAACAAAAATTGTGGCAGTCAGTAACGGTTACTTTTTTAGACCAAGCAGAGGGAAAAAAAAATATGGAATCACTCAATTCTGAGGAAAAAATTATGGAATCATGAAAAACAAAAGAACGCTCCAACACATCACTAGTATTTTGTTGCACCACCTCTGGTTTTTATAACAGCTTGCAGTCTCTGAGGCATGGACTTAATGAGTGACAAACAGTACTCTTCATCAATCTGGCTCCAACTTTCTCTGATTTCTGTTGCCAGATCAGCTTTGCAGGTTGGAGCCTTGTCATGGACCATTTTCTTCAACTTCCAAAGATTTTCAATTGGATTAAGATCCGGACTATTTGCAGGCCATGACATTGACCCTATGTGTCTTTTTGCAAGGAATGTTTTCACAGTTTTTGCTTTATGGCAAGATGCATTATCATCTTGAAAAATTATTTCATCATCCCCAAACATCCTTTCAATTGATGGGATAAGAAAATATTAACGTAAACTTGTGCATTTAATGATGATGTAATGACAGCCATCTCCCCAGTGCCTTTAGCTGACATGCAGCCCCATATCATCAATGACTGGAAATTTACATATTCTCTTCAGGCAGTCATCTTTATAAATGTCATTGGAACGCCACCAAACAAAAGTTCCAGCATCATCATCTTGCCCAATGCAGATTTGAGATTCATCACTGAATATGACTTTCATCCAGTCATCCACAGTCCACGATTGCGTTTCCTTAGCCCATTGTAAGCTTGTTTTTTTTCTGTTTAGGTGTTAATGATGGCTATCGTTTAGCTTTTGTGTATGTAAATACCATTTCCTTTAGGCGGTTTCTTACAGTTCGGTCACAGACGTTGACTCCAGTTTCCTCCCATTCGTTCCTCATTTGTTTTGTTGTGCATTTTCGATTTTTGAGACATATTGCTTTAAGTTTTCTGTCTTGACGCTTTGATGTCTTCCTTGGTCTACCAGTATGTTTGCCTTTAACAACCTTCCCATGTTGTTTGTATTTGGTCTAGAGTTTAGACACAGCTGACTGTGAACAACCAACATCTTTTGCAACACTGCGTGATGATTTACCCTCTTTTAAGAGTTTGATAATCCTCTCCTTTGTTTCAATTGACATCGCTCGTGTTGGAGCCATGATTCATGTCAGTCCACTTGGTGCAACAGCTCTCCAAGGTGTGATCACTCCTTTTTAGATGCAGACTAACGAGCAGATCTGATTTGATGCAGGTGTTAGTTTTGGGGATGAAAATTTACAGGGTGATTCCATAATTTATTCCTCAGAATTGAGTGAGTGCATATTTTTTTCCCTCTGCTTGGTCTAAAAAAGTAACCATTACTGACTGCCACAATTATTTTTCCCTAATTTCTTATAGTGTTTCTTAAAGCCAGAAAGTTGCCATTTGAAATGACTTTAGTTTTATGTCATGTCTGTGATCTGCTTTTTTTCTACAAAATTAAACAACTGAATGAACATCATCCGAGGCCGGTGATTCCATAATTATTGCCAGGGGTTGTAGTCTCTAGTCTGAAAGCATTATGAAGTTAACTAGTTCTTTGAATGTGGAGATTTTAATTGCCTAGTCTTTGAGCCCAATCAGAAACAAACTAAATAAAGTTTTTTGCATGAGTTAGCTATATTTGTAAACTATTGTGTTGTTCTATATATACTCCTACAGGATGGTACAACATGCCATACTGCATGAGATCACAAGAGAAATTTAGCAGCTGTTTCAAGTCCATATTTAATCCAAATAATGCACCACAGGTCACTTAAATTCTTAAAATTTCCTGGGGGGGGGCAAATCCCCAGGCCCAGACCCACCCCCCTTTTTCCGACCGCCAATGGCAGTTGGGTTTCGTGGCTTTGCCACAAATAGATGCTGTCTTTTAATTTACCAAGACTTTTTGGATTGCTGTCTTTTTTTTCTTCCTTTTTTTTTTTTTTTTTTTTTCTTTCATCCTAAGCATCCATGCTCCCATGCTGGGGTGTTTTGAACTCAGATGCTTTACTTGATAAATTGTTGACTTTTTTCCCTCATTTTCTTTTGACAAAATGTAGGTGCTTCACACGGCATCAGGCTCAATCTTGACAAAAAATTTTCAGCCCTATTAAAATTTTCAACTGTTTATATTGAAGGGGTTGCACACTTACGGAAGCCATTGTTTTGTTTCATATTTGTTTAATTAATGGACTGCATCTATGTAGCGCTTTTCCATCTGCATCAGACGCTCAAAGAGCTTTACACATCAATGCCTCACATTCACCCCGATGTCAGGCTGCTGCCATACAAGGCGCCCACTACACACTGGGAGCAACTAGGGGATTAAGGACCTTGCCCAAGGGACCTTAGTGATTTTCCGGTCAGGCTGGGATTTGAACCGATGATCCTCTGGTCTCACGCCCAACTCTTAACCACTAGACCATCACCTCCCCTTTAATTGCTATGTTGTAGAGATATGTAAAAGGTGTATTATTTTTATAGTCTTTGTATGTATAAAACACATTATATAATTTACATTAATGGGGGAAAAAATTTTCCCATTTCTGTTTGTGTCCCAGGTGTCCAATGAGCCAGGAAACCGTTATAACATCCAGTTAATCAATGCTCTAGTGTTGTATGTGGGCACACAGGCAATTGCTCACATCCACAACAAGGGCAGCACCCCTTCAATGAGCACCATCACCCACTCTGCACACATGGACATCTTCCAGAACCTGGCTGTGGACTTGGACACAGAGGGTAAGAGGGCAGCACACAAACCATCTCAACTGTCTTTCAAATAAAAGCAAACAATGATGATTTTCAGATTTTTTTTTTTTTTTTGTTACAAATAATTTTTTTCAGACTTATTTACCAAATAGATGTCTAAAATTTAAGTGAATGTATTGATGCTGATGTTCTCTGAGATGAAAACCAAAGTAGTAAGCAGACTTGTCACAATAATTACCTTTTTGATTTATTGTATGAGACTAAGATTCAGGCTGTTAATGACTTCTTTGACTCAGCCATCAGATGTGTATCTGTATGTGGTGAAAGTGTTAAACCTGTAGAGACATTCACTTACCTCGGCATTGACATTGAAAAGAGCTCATGGAGTCAAGAGGTCACTGGACAGAGGTGTTTGGTGATGCAAGAGAACGAAGGTCCAAGCATTTAGGGTCCTAGTGCCCCTGTTGTTACTGTATGTTTGTGAGAATGGGACATTAACCAATGACCTAAATGGCTGGATGTCTTCAGTACTAGATCTCTTTGGAAGATCCTGGGGTACTGCTGGAATGACTTTTTCAAATGTGCAATTACTTGGGGAGACTAAAACGGCGAAGCATCAACTTCGACATTTTGGCGATGTAGCATGTTTCATTGGGCGTGATCCAGCACATAGGCAGGTGCCTGAGTGTTGTGTAGGGGTCAACCGATATGGATTTTAAAGTCCGTTACCGATTATTAACAAGGTGGGGAGGCCTATATATATACCTACAATTTATAATAAAAAAAAAGTTGAAATTGAGTTTTGCTCTTAACACAAAACTTTCTTTAAAATGTTTTGCAGCATTATGTTTCATTCACAGAACCTTTCAACATGACCTTCACACAAAAAGTGCAAGGAGCTACTAATGACATTATGAAGTTGAGCAAATTAAATAAATACAGCCAACACAGCTCCAGTCTGCACACTGCTATCTTCTTCTATGCCACTTTCTGGGATAGCAGCTTTCAGCACTGACTGGCTGAACTTGACATCTAACAAATTAAATAGTGCTGTGGGCGGGACTTTTGTCCAAACCAGAAAGCAGGGATTCATATTTTTAAAAAGTGGCATGGGCTAACACTCCCTCAGTGCCTCAAGTCATATGCCATTGGTTCAGCATGATGAGCCCTTCACATCAGTGACTAGAATAAATTCAAGTATTCAAGATTTGTAATGTTTTGTAATCTACTGTAAAATAAAACACAGCTTGAGGCAATCTAACTTAAATATAACATATTTCATATTTATGTTCCATGTCATTTTGTTATGCGTAGGTCATAAATAGTGTTTAAAAGGTTAACACATTGTTTGATAGACATAGCATTTGCTCTCTTCTTCAAAAAAGACGGCAGTTTTAATCCATTGAGACAGTTGTGTCAGACAATTTAACACTGTGACACAGTGTAAATGTAAATTTACACATTGTAGCTTTAATCCAGTGAGGCAGAGTTGTCATACAGTGTTTTTCTGTCATCTTGACAGTTTTTGTTTTTTTTTTTCTTTCAACACTTTTGAGGGGGATTGCATTACTTTGGGGGGGGGGGGGCAATATAACCCCTTTAACAATTGTCTTATTTGAAAAAGAGCTGAACCTGGACTGAAACTTTCTGACTCAGTTTTTCACACTTTCCTGTTTCACTAAGTGGGGCTGTGTGCTGAAGATGGTCATTAATGCTGCGTTTACACATAGGCAAGACATGTTATGAATGTCATTTTTCCTCTCATTCATGGCACATTCCTGACATTCTTAACGTGACTTAATGCATCTGAACAGGTTTCTTAACAGTGCAGTTAAGTGATATTAGTGGAGCATGTTCTTGGCTGTCAAAAAATCTTCCACAAATGTCACGCACCACCCTCATTTTGCTTCCTGTCGTGGAGTTCGCAACTGAGCGTGTTCATGTCTTGATTAGTGGTGATCCTTAATAGAATGTGACAGCATTTGTAATGGTTCCTGTGATGGCTCTTGGAGCCCATACTGTCATGCGTTGTTACGAATTGACACGGAAACTGTCAAGTTTTGACACGAATTGTAACGCAGCATCACATTTCACTGCTCGCCACTACAATTCACATCTCACATGCACACAATTGAACCCTGCTGCACTACATTCAGTTTCATTAGTGCAGTTTGCAGGAGGACAGTGACGCCAAGTCGGCTAAATCTTGTTCCAGTGCTTCTCAGCGCTCTCCTGCAGGTGTTCCACCTGCTGTTGTGCCTGATGTTCGAGAGAACGAGTTTGAGCCAGAGGAGAGCCGCGTGCAGCCAGACATGTGACTCTGTCTCCTCCTCCTCCTTTCTGCACAACTTTGCAGCTGATGGTAGCATGAATATGGGATGTAGAGACAATTCGCCTGATTCACAACGTGACGTAAAATTGCGCTGTTAAGCCCTTTTCACACCAGGCCCACTTCGAGTTGCATTGCCACGTGGAAGCAACCCAGCGCTGAGACAATGTAGCTCAACGCCACAACAGCGTGAGGGACACAAAGGATGAAGCAAATTGGATGCCAAAAATTTAATGTTTAAATTTTTTTTGCGTCCTGTGCTCGACGCAGAAATTCAGTGGTTTCAACACAACTCAGAACAATGCGACGGCACTCAACGTGACTGGAAGCCACACCCTCACAGTATGTTACCCGACACCAATTTATGATTCCTGCTGTGTTTCATTGTTCCAGAAGTATATATCACGCAGGATTGTTTTTATGCCGTGTACACAATGCAGTGAAACTACACGCTCAAAGAGCACAGAAAAAAAAAATGCTTTATGCAGCCTAACTGCAGCTGCAGCTCCTTGCTCTTAGTTAAATTCTCTCACAACTGTGTTTAAATAAAGTCCATAAAAGTCCTGCTCAGACTCATTGCCAGAGACAGGACATGTCCACATCCAGTAAAAAGTCCAGACGTCTCCAGCCCACTCATAGACAATTCGTTCGCACGTGCACATGTAAACAAAAGAAAAAAAAAAAAACTGTTTGGCTGCTGCAGTTCCTCGTTCTCCCCTCAAACTCTCTCATCACTGTGTTTAAAAAAAAAAAAGACATAAGTCCTGCTCACAGACTGATTGCCAGAGACAGGGCATGTCCACATCAAGTGTAACTCCAGACATCTCCACATTTACTCACGGATGGACATTTGTTCCCGCGCACGCATGCATCACGCAGTCAAAGGAGGAAAGATAAACTATAACAACTCAGAGCACAGACATGCAGCTCAACACAAGAACAAATATAAACTAAAAGAGAAATCAGAGTGCACAGTCTGGATGCAGCCAAACTGTGCACTCGTACTTCTCTATAGTCTCCTCTGCGCTGTCACCTCCTGTCTCCTCCCTGCTGCACGCACCTGATGCAGACTTTCCTGCTTCGTCATGATGCCACATGAGGCAACTCGAAACAGCCCCGGTGTGAAAGGTGCTTAATGCTCAACAGCACGGGCCATTATTGACCATGCGTAATGGTTCCTGATAATTCGCCAGTGATACGTGCCATTAATCGCAGCGCGTGGTAACTGGTTGCAACAGTTCCTGAGGACTCCTGACGCCTCTGCCCCGAATCATCACGTTCATGATTAGCGGCCAAGAATGTATACTTCGTGGCATTCATGACTTGTCGTTATGTGTAAACGCAGCATCATGATTAAGTTTCTCCACTGTTTGAACGAGCGTTTAGCGCTAATGTCTGCTGTTCACACAAATGATCATGTGATTGTTTGTAAATAGCTTGAATGAAAACTCCTAACTTTTATTTTCATGTGAAAATAAGTGAACTCCCCCTCCTCTCTCTCTCCCTCCCCTCGCTCAGCTTCAAATAAAGTCTTTGCTATTTTTTTTTTTCCTTCAAGCAAATATGGAGCTTTTTGGAAACATGAAGCCTTTAAATTGTTAAATAAACCATTCATTTCTGAATGTAACAGCAGCTATGGACACAGGAGGAACTCTGGATGATTTGATGAAGGATTTTGTTGGTTTTTCTTCAGAGGGAGAGGGGATACTGCTTTCAGCTCTGCAGCTCAGAGAGCTGCCATACACAGCACTCCAGCCTCACAAAAGGCCAGAGTTACTGACTGGTGATCTCTTTTGTTTGTTTTTTTAAATGTACACAGAAGGCAGAACTTGGCAACCAGTGAGTTGCTATATCCAGCGCTGCAAAAATAAATATTGGTCATTATAAATGGCGGATACCAATATCTGCAAAAAATGCTGAATATTTGCTACAATAATCAGCCCGGGTGATAGTGGTCAACCCCCTACTGTTCCACTGAGGAGTTGTTTAACCTTTCACTCATTTAAATATTAGCACAGTGTTTTAAGAATAAAACGGTACATTGATTTAATGCTACTGGCCTTGTCTCTCTCTCCCCCTCCTCCCAGGGCGTTATTTGTTCTTGAATGCAATTGCCAATCAGCTACGATACCCGAACAGCCACACCCACTACTTCAGCTGCACCATGCTTTATCTGTTTGCTGAGGCCAACACCGAGGCCATCCAGGAGCAGATCACCAGGTGAGGTTGTCATTCTGAGGTGTCTGCAAGCGCACACCGTGATATATTCAGCTCATATTGCTTTGTGTAGTCCACTAGAGGTGCTGTTGCCAAAATGTTGTTCCTCCTCTCCAGGGTTCTGTTGGAAAGGCTGATCGTGAACAGACCTCACCCGTGGGGTCTTCTCATCACCTTCATTGAGCTGATCAAGAATCCCGCCTTCAAATTCTGGAGTCACGACTTTGTACACTGTGCCCCTGAGATCGAAAAGTAAAGTTCCTACTTGACTTCTTGTGCTGCTGACAAAAGTTATTCGGCTGTTTGAATACACCAGAAAAGGTGACTCTTGCAGTTGAAATTGTTTTGTCGTCTCCTTGTTTCTCAGGCTGTTCCAGTCGGTAGCACAGTGCTGCATGGGACAGAAACAGGCCCAGCAGGTGATGGAAGGAACCGGTGCCAGCTAGCCTGTGCATCATCTCGCTCACAGCCTTTGGGAGAGACGCCGCAGCCTTGACCCACTTCCCCACCACACACCTCCCTCTTCACTGTTGGCACTGGATTAACTGGCAACCACAGTCATGTTCAGTGTGGATGAAAGGACTACTGTTCAGTTCTAAAGAGATACATTTTTGTTTGGCGCTGACTTGAGATTGAGAGATTGGATTTTGGGACATGCTGTTTAATACTTTTTTGATGCTTTGATGTAAATATTGGAAAAAAGGGAGAACGGGAGAGTACATAAGTGGAGAGCAATGTCAAATGTGTCCTGGCACGTAAAAGACAAACATTCTCACTCGCTACCAAAGTCCTTGTTTTCGTTTTCTCCCGCAGGTCCTTTTTTCCTCACTTTTTGCTTTCAGAAGCTGACTGGTAGATGAAGAAAATCTTCCTGCTTTATAATTTGAATTTTTGTTTTTCCAACCCCACATGGAGTTGGTGGGTCTTTTTGTTGGTGTGTTGTGGAGACGGTGGTCAGTCTGAACCTGGCCCTGAAAGTCTCTCCCTGGCACTTGTAAAATTGTGCAAAGTAAGGATGGTGATATCGTATCTTGACAATTTGTACAAAGACCCAAATTGAAGAACAATAGGACCAATACAGCTCATTTTGTAACATTTTGATTGTTTTGTAAATGTATTGGTCCACGTGTTGTATTTTGTAGTCCTTTCTAGTTTGCCTTTAGTTCTTGCTACTTGCCGACATACAGGAAATAAAGCATTCAAACTGCAGGACATCTGTGTTCATTAATCACAGGAATGTTTCCTAAATATTCCTGTAAATGTGCACGTCAGTGTATCCTCAAATAGTGGTTAGTGAGTAATGAAAGCCACTGAATTAACCTGTACGCCTTTTTCTGTCACCTGTTACATAGTATGACGTTTGAAAGGCAGTAAGATTTTCAGTTGTGCTACAGTAATGAAGTTCATCCAGAAACAGCTGATCTGCTAGAATCATCCTAAGTACTATAAACAAATCAAATTACATTTATCCCAGTGACCACTATTTTGTTTGTACTGTAACTAATTCCTTTACAGGAATGCAGTCAACGTACATGCTAGTAGTACCTGATGTGTAGAGACTGCACTGATTAGCCTTGAAACCGAACAGAGTTGGTGACTGAATGATGGCGCATTTAGGATGCCTTGTGCTATCATGATATGGGCTGAACAATGTTGTTGGTAACAATGTTGGTAAAGGTTTCAGAATACCTTGAAGTGTGCTGTCAAGTTTGACTCATCTAACTTGCAGTGTATGCAAAAAGTTGTGGTAGCATCAAAAACCACATGTTCTATCCTTTAACGGTTGACTTTAACAAGCTGTTGCAGATTTTGTACCCATGTAGCTTGTATAGTTTGCATCATGTTTCTCATTTCTCCCCGCTGTTACTAGCTTGTTGGCTGGGCAGAGCAGTTTTTCCACTCCAGGGTGGTGATTTCTCAAGGCAAGAGTTCTACCACAGTTCCTAAATTTTGAGGAGTGGCTGATAACCGTCCAGCAGGGGGCAGACACAACTATGGGATATTATAGAACCAGACAGTTACTATTTTAGGTAATTGGGTGCATCAAAGTTCACTGGATGCATTAAGGTTTGTCAGTGTATGCTATTAATGAGTTACAAGATGATAGCATTTTTTTTTTAAAGTTACTGTTTCAAGCTAGCTGGGGTGGACTCAGACATTTTTGCTGTGAAGTCCTAACAAGTTCAAACCCACATCAGAAAAAGTAGGGTCTGTATGGAAAGCCATAAAAGTACAGTAAATTCCACTTGTTTCATGGCAAATGGTATGACCCAAAGATATTTCATGGTTTGTCAGCTCAATTTAATGTACATCCATTCCTGCATTTCAGGGCTACAACACTTGAATAAAAAAAAAAAAGTCAGCATTAAAGCATTTACCGCTTTATAATGTTACCATCCCGTCTTGTGAGGAGACCAAGCAATGACACGTGTTGAGTGTTATTCTTCCTGCAAACATATCTTAAGGTGTGTAACGGTTTGGATCTTCACATTTTTCATTGCAGTGTTTGTCATATGTTCTCCATCGGGGACAGGTCAGGATTGAAAGCAGGCCTGTATCAGCATCACCTTCCTCAGCCTGCCTTTATAGTGTATGCAGATTGTGGTTTTGCATTGTTGAAAAATGCACTGGAGTCATTGGAAAAGATGCCATCTTGAAAGCAGCAGCACATGTTGCTCAGTCTACTTTTCTGCATTAATGCTGCCATTACAGAAGTGTAAATTAGCTTTGACAAGGACACTGCCAACTCTACCATGAAAGACCTTGACTTGTGGACTTCGTGCTGCTGGTAATGGTCTTAATGATCCTATTAGTCTTTGGTCTGGAGTATATGCTATCCATTGCTTCCAAAGCAATCTAGAATACAGTCATCTGATATTTCCGCAGAGGCTTCAGGTGCCGGGAAAGTTGGCGCCACTTCTGGGTAATGGTTTTCCAGAGGAATCCCTTGCCCATCTTGTTATATCAGCTATTTATGATTGACTCTTCTCAGTGCAGTGTCACCAGAGATTGGATATCATGGATTTTCAGCTTTGGTTTGGGCCCTTGCCATTCATGCACTGAAATTCCTCCAGATTCCATGAATCATTGATGTGCTTTGTAGAGAGAGGTTCCTTCCAATCTTTGAACATCATTTATAAACATTTCAATAATTTTCCTCACAAACTTGTTGGAAGAGTGGAGATCCTCTGCCCATCCTTGATTCAGACTTTAGTGGATACTGCTTTTGTACCAAATAATGAGGAGCACCTGTTTGAATTTTTTTAACCTCATTACGAGCCCTAGCCCTGAACTGCCATAATTTTCTCTTAATGTGTGCAGTCCTAAAATGTGGGAACGTACATGTATTGAATGAAATTAAGTTTACCACAAAAAACAAAAAAAACATGGGATATGTTGAGCTCACACAGAAGTGGGGTGAGGGTGACATTTGCATTTCCCATACCAGCCCAACTTTGATTTGGGGTTGTACCATAAGGAGTGAAATTGCTCCGTAAACTGAACCACTTATATTTGCTAGAATTCTCACCAGTTCTTTCCATAAAAATAAGTGTTTACAGTCAGAAGATTATCCACTTTTGTAATATAGTCATTATTTATTACAACTGTGACAATTATAACAGTGGCTGCAACAAAGCACATGATTAAGATCAGTGGTGATGCTTGTAAAAATCTATCAAAACACTTAATCTGCAACATTACATTTGCATCAAAAAGCACAGTAGGTCTCATGATGCTGTGACCTCCATCACTCTGTACAGGATCCTCTTCTGGCCATAGCGCACCTGCAGCGCACGCTGCTGCCTGCTGCTCAGTTCTGCATATGCTGCTTCATCCTCTATGAGCACCTGGTCACTGTCCACAGCCGCGTCCTTCTCGTCCCACCCCTCCTCTCTGTAGGAATTCAAAGTCAGGCGAGCAGTTTCATGGATCAGATGCTTCCATGATGCTTTTAATCCAGGGAGACCTTCAAAGGAGAAAGCAAGGGCAATCTTCTGCTCATCATCATCATCATCTTCCCATCCTTCGTTTTCTTTAAACTCCAAGAACTCCTTATATGACATACACAGCAGCTGAAAACGAAGTATAAGACTGAATGTAAAATGTGGTAACTGGACATGTTTTAATTTTAGATTTAAGTGGTAAAATTCTTTTGTTTTCCTCTGTCATTAACACAGAACTCAAGTCACCATTCTAATGTTCACATCACAACTTCTCACAAGCTGCTGATGGATTGCATACCTATATAATCACTTGTAATATGGAATTTGGCACCAATATTTCATATTAACATACAAATATTTCACACCCTATGGATCAGTATTGAGCAGAACACACGAGAAGCTTCAGGAAGAAAACCAATGCATGTATTAATGAACATCATGCAATTAAGAACATGAAGTCATGATGATGACATAAAGGCATATTGAAGTGTCTAATAAAGTTTTGGTGAAGTCACTGACTGGGAGGACAAGCTTTGACACTTCAATGAGACTCCCAGCCAATAGCTTCACCCAAAGCTTTATTACTTGAAACCTCATTTAAACACCTAGTTGGAGATTACTGACATCCACTGGTCAGATTAAATATAACACTAATTAAACTGGAGGCCTTGTCGCACCATTTCTGTGGCCATGCAACTGCAAGCAATGTCATCGTTATTAACAAATGATGGATATAAACCAACTGCACATTTTTAAATATTTATTTTAATTAAATAAATATGTGGACTTTGTGCCATTAGTGCTCATTTTCCCTGCCAGTGAAGGACAAGTCCTTTTTTCACAGAACTAAAAATGGGCAAAAATCAATGATACTGGGTTGGCATCAGGCTTGCAATGCATGCAACTAGATGAAATTTTAAATATTTTTCCTCACCTTAAGCATGGTATGGAGCTCAGTGTCTGTCAGGCAGCCCTGTTTCCCGAAAACAAAGGCGTCTTTGCCTTCCATCATGTGACAAAGTGTTTCCCAAACCTCATCCATCTGCTGCCTATCCAAATCAGACTGAATACCTGAGAAGAAAAAAAGGACTGAACAGGGACATTATTGGTAAATTAAAAAATAACTGAATCCTTTGAAGCGAGGGAGCAAAGCGACCAAGGCTAGAGGAGGATCTGGTAAAGTTTTGAAATTGAAATATTTGGTGCACTTTCACACACAAAATTAAGTGAAATCTAAATTTGGAAAAATTGTCAGTTTTTACTGTAATAATAAATATCCCAACAAATATACAGTGAAAAATCAACAGTAGTTCATTAAACTAGGTGTTAGTTGATCTGGAGTTGTTCTGTTTTCTAGTTGACAATAACTGTAATACAAGTATTACTTGCTGGAGAAGCCAAAACAAAAATGAGTTTTAATATTAGTATTGTGCTACAATTTATTTGACTAGTAGATGCCAGTATGATAATGAGCTGTTGTGACATATAAAGAACCAGCAAAGAAGAAGTTAGTACATCTCTTCCAAATAATGATGTTTTTCAGGGCTTCGACACATAAAGACTCTTAAGAGACACCAGAGTAGAGAGAGAGCAGAGTTTTTACATGCTCAAAACTGTCCCCTTGGTACTGATGACAAAACTGACACTATAGGAAAAATTTGTATAGTCTAATTTTCAGAATTATCAGCTCTCATGATCTCTATTGTCAAAACATCTGAGCTTTCACTTCCAACCACTTGTTATAATAATTTAAACTTGGACTTGCCTCAATATGTGTCTTTTTCAAAGTGTAAATCTCTCGATCACCTTTTTGTTTCACGATTTTGTAGAGGTTGTTGAAGGGGATGTCGACAGTGTCGTTGTTGCTTGGATAAGGCTCTGTAAAGCCATACATATGCAGCAACTGCCAGTTGGCTATCTGTCCGTAGGTATTAAACACCTCCCCGCCTTTACGGATTGATCGCATGCAAACCATCTTCAGACTGTTCTGAGAAAGAAAGGAAAAAAATGTGACAATACAGAGACAGGCCCATTTTAAAAAATAAAAATTTTATTTTCAAAATACTCTTATGTTTTGATACCGGTAATATTTTTTTTTAAAGAACAGTAACATGTCCAGAAAAAACTGTGTATATGGCTTGTTAAATTGGACACAACAAAGACAGAAGTAAAAACTAACACTAAAAACTACAGCATTTACTTGCTGCTAATGCTAAGAACAGCCATCTTGGATTTTGAATTTGGGGAATGTAGTGTTTCAACGAGCTGATTGGAATCAGGACTTCAGGGGCCGTTCCAATTGATATACCCTCCTTATGACTAGGGTCTTATGACCTCACAGTGCAACTGGAAAGCACTGTTGAACTTGGGACCTTCTTGGGAGGCAAGAAGGTCCCAAGTTCAAGATTTTTTACTTTAAAATGCACATTTGCACCTTTACTACACACAGTTTCACCTCACAACTAAATAATTACATCCCCACCTCACCCACTGACAGTCGCGACTGATCTCCTTACTGGTGTAAATTCCAAGTTAGCATTGTGGTCGGACACGTGGTTGAGCATGTCGGCCATGGGAACCATCATCGGTGGGCTGGGAGCCTTCTCTTCATCCTCATCATCTTCCTCCTCACAGTCTTCTTCACATGGCTCCTGGAAACTAAAAGAAAGAAGGAACATCTCTAGGATAATGAGAAGAAATGTCAGACGTGTGTTTGTATATGCGTACCAGCTGACCTGTAGGCCATGACAAAGGCCACCAGCTGCTTGTAAAGATCCAGGGTATGCGTTTCAGGGTTCCACAGGTCAGAGTGCTTGGTGATAATGGGCAGGACCACATTTGCGTACTCTCTCTGTATGTTTGCCAAGTCTTTGTCCACAGCCTCAGGAATACCGGTCCCCCTCAACAACGTGTCTCTCTCCTCTTTTGACCTGGAAGGATCAATGGCAAATTACTGTAAGTAATGGGGGGGAGAAGGAAAGCTTGAATGTTCTTCCCAGAGCTCATTTCTGTCAGTTACTTTGCGGACTCAACAGACACCCTGATTGTAGCACTTAGAAGGTGAGTGAGAAATCAGAGTGTCAGGGTTTGCGTCTGCCTTGGATCAAGACTGAGAGCCAGGCTTCTTGGACCCATCTATCAGAGGTCTATCTATATCAATCAATCAATTTTTTTTATATAGCGCCAAATCACAACAAGTGTCAAATGGAGACTAATTTATCTCAGCAGTGACATTCGTGTCTCTGGGTCCTCGGCCTCTTACATGTAGTGATGGGATGATGATACCTCAAGGAGTGTATTGACACACTACACAAACTGTGTCGGCACTGTATTGACACGGTGTTGGTCACTTAATAGTGACCCCTGCAGTAGTTATAAAATCATTGCAGGTAAATAAAATGAAAATACGATGGAAAAGCTAACGTGAAATAGTTAATCGCCAGTCCTCTATTTAAAATATGATCTCGTCATTGCATAATTTCATGTGCTCAATTTGTGTGTCGAGTTAAGCTGTTCATGAGAAGAGTTGAAAATTTGCTTAAAACCTTGTTTGTGTAAATGCTAAACTGAGTTGGTTTGTAAAATATAGCAAATTTGTAATAAAATTCAGAGTTAAAATTTGTAACTTATGTATGGAAATTTGTTAACTTAAGTGTTAAAGCATACGAAATAAAAGACTAAAAATAGATTAATTTATGCATTTTTATTGAGGAACAAAGGTTTATGAAGTGTCTTTGCTCCAAGGCGATTTCTCCTCTTACACACCAGTTCCCCTGCCTTAGAAAAAACTCTTTCACAGGGTACAGATGAAGATGTGAGCATAAACGTTTCAGTGCGAGTTGATAAAGGTGTGGATATGTTTTCTGGTTATTTTTCCAGTACTGTAAAGGAGTACAAACATATCTAATTGGAAAAATAACAGTAAACAAAGATTTACCTTATTTGGCGTCAAAAGATCAAAATTATTCCAGACTGGGGAAACGTCTTTGAACGATCCATGAAGTCAGTGGAACAAGGTGAGGGCAAGCAAAAATCCAACAGCAAAACTCCATCCAACAAATCCGCAACATGTTGATACAGTTTGTTTCCTTATAAACACAATTTGGTGCAGCACAGTCGAACGACACAGTTCCCGTATCGGTCACATGATTTTTTCTTTTAAAGCGATACACGCACCAATACGGGGTTTCACTCGTGTGCTCGGCACAGTGCTGACGCACCAGTGTTGCTCATCCCATCACTACTTACATGTACCTGGAGGTGCCTGGAAGAGCTTATGGATTTATGAGGTTGCTGGACAGAAGTGTTCAGCAATGCCAGTACTGTTGTAGGACAATGATGGTCCAAGTCTTTAGGGTGCTGGTGGCACCTTTCTCACTGTATGGTTATGACACTTGGACCCTAACGAGTGGCCTAAATCAATGAATACAGTGCATCTGGAAAGTACTCAGAGTGCTTCACTTTATTCCACATTTTGTTATGTTACAGCCTTATTCCAAAATGGACGAAATTAATTTTTTTCCCCTCAAAATTCTCCTCACTACACCCCATAATGACAACATAAAAGAGTTGTTCTGAAGCCACTCCTTTGATATCTTGGCTGTGTGCTTAGGGTCATTTCCCTGCTGAAAGACTAAGTCACCTCAGTCTGAGGTCAAGAGCGATCTGGAGCAGGTTTTCATCCAGGATGTCTCTGTACATTGCTGCATTCATCTTTCCCTCAATCCTGACTAGTCTCCCAGTTGCTGCTGGAAAAACATCCCCACAACATGAAAGTGCCACCACCATGCTTCACTGTAGGGATGGTGCCTGGTTTCCTCCAAACATTTTGTTTCTCATGGTTTGAGAGCCCTTTAAGTGCCTTTTGAAAAACTCCAAGCGGGCTGCCATGTGCCTTTTGCTAAGGAGTGGCTTCCGTCTGGCCACTTTACCATACAGGCCTGATTGTTGCAGATGGTTGTCCTTCTGGAAGGTTCTCCTCTCTCCACAGCGGAATGCTGGAGCTCTGACAGAGTGACCAGTGGCAGCTGGCCCATAGGGGGTGCTCGGGCGCCGCCCTCCCAAATGTGGAGGGGAAAAATTATAAAATATATTTTTTTAAAGTATTATCAATGTCAGTTTTACTTAACAGTATGTGCCTACATGTAATCTGAATTATTAAAACAACATTTACGCCAACTGACTCATTCAAGAGTGCATTTATTTCCACTGACAGAACATATCATTTCTCTTCTTGGGCGATCACTCAAAGAGCCCCTTGAAGTTCAGCGAAATGACCAATTGTGTGTTGCTAAGAAAATAAATATTTGGCGAATCAGCATCGCCAAATTTAATATCTTGGGGGGTGACACAATTTTCGCCCCTTGACCAATTGTGTGTGGTTGCAGCTCGTCTGTCTGCGGCACTCTGATTGCTTCCTCCATCTTTTATTATGAAATAATGCTGAATTTATGTGGAAATGATTGTTGAAGAAAAACCAGATATCTGTCCCTGAGATAGATGATGACTGGACTGCAGTTTGAAGCAGAAACAAGGTGATAATCGGTGAACTGTGGCTGATGCACAAAAATGATGCATGCGCAGTGAAGGCAGGGTGGACTGATTTTTACGGGGGGACTGTTTCGTCGGTAACACTGGATTCTGGATCAAGATTTCACTTTATATAGGCTTTAAAGGATTACTTCAAAACTACTTCATGGATTCTCACCAAATGTGCACCACAGATAGATATTAGGGCATGGAAGACGCCATTGAATTTTGGAGGTGATCCGGATTGGTGGACGTCAGTAATCTCCGTTTGCTCTTGTTATTTTATATTACTACTTCTTTTCTGATCTGTCTCACCCACAGCGAATTTACCAGGTGATCTACTAACTTCTTACCAGAACATGGGGTGGTCCAGTGTCTTGAAGTTAGTCCAGAGAGAGAGGTAAGGTCTCCAGTGAGACTGTGAGGATGTATACTCATACAGCAGAGCCAGCAGCAAGGGAACCCAGCCTGAAGAGGTCTGAAGAGCTGCCTTCTCTGGGAAAGAAAGTTGTTGCATTGAATTTAGTATGAAATGGTTACACCACATAAGAGGTCTTTGATCACATCTGGAGAGTGAAATTACAGTAGTGTTCAGAATAACAGTAGTGCTATGTGACTAAAAAGATTAATCCAGGTTTTGAGTTTGGACATGTCCAGCTCTCCACAATTTCTCTGATACTTACTGGACTGGTAAGCATTGAAAGCCGAGATAGGCATGTCCACACTTGTCCTCTGACACGCCGAAATGGAGGTGTTCATTCGTCTCGCTTCCAAAGCGAATCGGTCTTTACGCGCGAAGCCTCCACGCTGCTTTCCATGACAAAATCTCGTTAAAAGTGAAATCTGCCGGAAAATGCCTGATATCCAGCTCTTGTGATAACCAGAGAAAGAGCACACGACGGTCTCGTATCCACAGAGCCATCCGTTTAGAAATGGTCCGGTGGCTTGTGCCGCGTCGTCGCAGCTCGGAGCGCGGCGCACAGAGCGTCCTTAAAGGGGTCCTTAAAGCTGTAGTAACAGTCCTTATTCTCTCTGAAGCCCGTAAAATTTTCACCAAAAGCCAGATAAATTTTTCGAATGGTTTCCAGGTGCCAGTCTCTAACAGCTTCTGAAAAAATTCTGATGGAAAAAAAGTCCTTTTCATTCCGCCATTTCCTGACAATGAAAATCCGACGAGGGGGCGGGACCACTCCTTCCCAAGGCGTGCTCACAGGCGAATGACGTAACCGACAGGCGTGGAACAACTCACGCATGCGCACGAGGGTTCAAGCATGTCTGACGTAAAAACATATGAATGAAATCCATATAGTTTTTGAAAAAAATAAAAAGGACCGTTACTTTATTGACAGACCTCATAGCACTACTATTATTCTGAACACTACTGTATATGGAATCATTGTAATAAAGAAAAAAACTGACACACCATTAATATGGTCACTGATTTTATTTTCATCACCTTGTTCCAGCAGAGCTGAGACTTTACTAGTTCCCTGGTGGAGAAGAGCTGATCTGGGGATGGTGAATAAAACCTCCCCTTCCTCAATGTCATCCTTCGCCATCATCCCATATTCTGCCACAGTTCCCTCTTTGCTCACGTACACCTATAGAAAGAAGCAGCCGTGATCAAATGATCTGATCATGATCAGAGCGGGCCTACATAGACAGAATTTATGAAGTGGACCCTTTGCTCAATACTTTGTTGGTGCACCTTCAGCAGCAATTACAGCCTCAAGTCTTCTTGAATATGATGCCACAAGCTTGGTGCACCTATCTTTGGGCAGTTTTGCACATTCCTCTTTGCAGCACCTCTCAAGCTCCATCAGGTTGGATGGGGAGTGTCGGCGCACAGACATTTTCAGACCTCTCCAGAGATGTTCAATAGGATTCAGGTCTGGGTTCTGGCTGGACCACTTAAGGACATTCACAGAGTTGTCCTGAAGCCACTCCTTTGATATCTTGAGTGTGTGCTTAAGAATCATTGTCCTGCTGAAAGATGAACTGTCGCCCCAGTCTGAGGTCAAGAGCGCTCTGGAGCAGGTTTTCATCCAGGATGCCTCTGTACATTGCTGCATTAATCTTTCCTTCAGTCCTGACTAGTTGCTGCTGCAGAAAAAACATCCCCACAGCATGATGCTGCCACCACCCTGCTGTCCTGGGGGATCCCAATTTCTTGCATTTATGGATGATAACATTTAAAGATGATACGGATGCCACTGTGATCATTGGGAAATGAGCACAGCAGCAGAAATGCTTCTATACCCTTCCCCAGATTTGTGCCTTGAGACAATCCTGTCTCGGATTCCTATAGACAATTCCTTGACTTTGTGCTTGGTTTGTGCTCTGACATGCACTGTTAACTGTGGGACCTTATATGTAGACAGGTGTGTGTCTTTCCAAATCATGTCCAAACAACTGAACTTACCCCAGGTGGACTCCAATTAAGCTGTAGAAACATCTCAAAAATGATCAGTGGAAACAGGACGCACCTGAGCTCAATTTTGAGCTTCATGGCAAAGGCTGTGGATACTTATATACATGTGCTTTCTTAGTTGTTTTATTATGTCCACCAAGGATGTAATAAAATCATCTGCATTTATTTTTTTGTCTGTATGTTAGCAGGATTATGTCAAAACTACTGCACAGATTCTTACCAAATCTGCACCACAGATAGATATTAGGCCATGGAAGACTCCACTAAATTTTGTAGGTGATCCGGATTCAGATTCTGAATCAAGATTCCACTTTATATAGGCTTTGAAGGATTACGTCAAAACAACTTCACAAGTTCTCACCAAATTTGCACCACAGATAGATATTAGGGCATGGAAGACCACTGAATTTTGGAGGTTAGCCAAAGTCTGGATCACAATGTGAATCAGATATCTTTTACTTTGAGTCCTCGTCAACGCTTGGCGATATCAGAAATCTCCAATTGCTCTTGTTTTCAATAATTTGTAAAAAATCTTTAAAAAAACATGTTTTTTTTCCACATTGTCATTATGGGGTATTGTGTGTAGAATTTTGAGGGGAAAAAATTTCATCCATTTTGGAATAAGGCTGTAACATAAAAAAAAAAAAAAAAAAAAAAGGAAAAAGTGAAGCACTGTGAAAAGTTTTTGGATACACTGTATTTCCGACATAGTCCTTGATGGTAAGATAACGTAACAAAAACAAACAATGACACAGACTACAAAGCCCACTACATAGATCATGAAAAGAACTGAAGGAAATATACAGCTACAAATAAAAAAAACAACTTGTGTACAAATAGTCAAATCTTACAATCTCATCATGGATCAGTTACTCGGTTCCATATCCATTTACATCGGATGTGTCAAACATTTTGTCTATTTTCTACTTATTCAGTTTGAAAATGTAGGTTAAATTTACACAAGGGAAATTCTATGGTAACAGAATTACAATGGCAGCAAAACGTGACCACTTTTTATGTTACCATTAAAACTCAGTCACTGTAGAATTACCCAATAAATAGGCAAAATGAAATACAAAAAGTGATGGGACACAGGCAGACAACAGTCCATTTAAAGTCATAAAAAATGTGATTAATCGTAAAAAAGGATCAATCACATTTAGCTCACATGTGATGCTTTAACACAGTTAGTGATAAGACAACTTTATCTGTAATGTTAATTTTGTTAATGTGCGCGTGAATGAATCCCGATTCGTACCACTTAATGTCTCTCTGACAGGCACATATGGAACAACCTCAGGGTCAGAGTTCTGGTTACAAACCTTACTGTTGAGTACCAAGCCGACGCCGTCACACCACTTTAGAAACCTCTGTATGGGAATAAAGTCTGAGCTGTCATCGACCTGTCAGCAACAGGATAAAAAAAAAAAACATGATTACTACGTGGAATTTAATTCTATGATCATTACTTTATGACAAAACTAGCTGTGCTTTCCTACAGCATAGCCACTTCTACAACCCCTGGCAAAAACTATGGAATCACCAGCCTCGGAGGATGTTCATTCAGTTGTTTAATTTTGTAGAAAAAAAGCAGATCACAGACATGACACAAAACTAAAGTCATTTCAAATGGCAACTTTCTGGCTTTAAGAAACACTATAAGAAATCAGGAAAAAAAAATTGTGGCAGTCAGTAACGTTACTTTTTTAGACCAAACAGAGGGAAAAAAATATGGAATCACTCAATGCTGAGGAAAAAATTATGGAATCATGAAAAACAAAAGAACATTCCAACACATCACTAGTATTTTGTTGCACCACCTCTGGCTTTTATAACAGCTTGCAGTCTCTGAGGCATGGACTTAATGAGTGACAAACAGTACTCTTCATCAATCTGGCTCCAACTTCCTCTGATTGCTGTTGCCAGATCAGCTTTGCAGGTTGGAGCCTTGTCATGGACCATTTTCTTCAACTTCCACCAAAGATTTTCAATTGGATTAAGATCTGGACTATTTGCAGGCCATGACATTGACCCTATGTGTCTTTTTGCAAGGAATGTTTTCACAGTTTTTGCTCTATGGCAAGATGCATTATCATCTTGAAAAATTATTTCATCATCCCCAAACATCCTTTCAATTGATGGGATAAGAAAAGTGTCCAAAATATCAACGTAACTTGTGCATTTATTGATGATGTAATGACAGCCATCTCCCCAGTGCCTTTACCTGACATGCAGCCCCATATCATCAATGACTGTGGAAATTTACATGTTCTCTTCAGGCAGTCATCTTTATAAATCTCATTGGAACGCCACCAAACAAAAGTTCCAGCATCATCACCTTGCCCAATGCAGATTCGAGATTCATCACTGAATATAACTTTCATCCAGTCATCCACAGTCCACGATTGCTTTTGCTTAGCCCATTGTAACCTTGTTTTTTTTTCTGTTTAGGTGTTAATGATGGCTTTCGTTTAGCTTTTCTGTATGTAAATCCCATTTCCTTTAGGCGGTTTCTTACAGTTCGGTCACAGACGCTGACTCCAGTTTCCTCCCATTCGTTCCTCATTTGTATTGTTGTGCATTTTCGATTTTTGAGACATATTGCTTTAAGTTTTCTGTCTTGACGCTTTGATGTCTTCCTTGGTCTACCAGTATGTTTGCCTTTAACAACCTTCCCATGTTGTTTGTATATGGTCCAGAGTTTAGACACAGCTGACTATGAACAACCAACATCTTTTGCAACATTGTGTGATGATTTACCCCCTTTTAAGAGTTTGATAATCCTCTCCTTTGTTTCAGTTGACATCTCTCATGTTGGAGCCATGATTCATGTCAGTCCAATTGGTGCAACAGCTCTCCAAGGTGTGATCACTCCTTTTTAGATGCAGACTAACGAGCAGATCTGATTTGATGCAGGTGTTAGTTTTGGGGATGAAAATTTACAGGGTGATTCCATAATTTATTCCTCAGAATTGAGTGAGTCCATATTTTTTTCCCTCTGCTTGGTCTAAAAAAGTAACTGTGACTGACTGCCACAATTTTTTTTCTTGATTTCTTATAGTGTTTCTTAAAGCCAGAAAGTTGCCATTTGAAATTACTTTAGTTTTGTGTCATGTCTGTGATCTTCTTTTTTTCTACAAAATTAAACAACTGAATGAACATCCTCCGAGGCCGGTGATTCCATAATTATTGCCAGGGGTTGTATATTGACAGACATAAAACGTTAAAGATGTCCAACATGAAATCACAGCCAGATTTAACTGAAAAATGTACATTAAAAACATATCTTGTGATATTCTGTCACATTTCCTCTGACAGGCTCCTGAAAAGAAGCCAACTGTCTTCGTCTGAAACAATTATGTAACACTATATAAACTTACAAATTACAACAAAGATACTACAAATAGAAAATAAACACATGCAAACAAGCAGTGGAATCTTTACCATGAAATTAAAATTCCTTTCACTCTTACCTTGGGTCTTTTAACTTTAGTTGCCATTATGACAAAAACAGGAACGACCAGACCAAGCCTTTAAAAAAAAGAAATGTATTAAATAAAAAGATCAGAGTGGCAGAGCCAAAACGATAAACGTCAAAAGATTGGCAAAAGACGCATGCGAAGTGCGCACTGACAACACCACGTGGGACGGAACCGGAACCTTCGTCTCCCACATCATTTGTGAGTTGACAAACCAGGTATTTAGCGCATTACCGCCACCACCTGG
The DNA here is from genome assembly GCF_902500255.1 of Thalassophryne amazonica. NCBI lineage: Eukaryota > Metazoa > Chordata > Actinopteri > Batrachoidiformes > Batrachoididae > Thalassophryne > Thalassophryne amazonica. The sequence goes on from NC_047110.1 coordinate 91,596,916, forward strand.
TGAAACACATGTATTGATTAAATAAATACAAAATTATGTGCTTACGTAAACAGTAACACAAAACACAAAAATAACAAAAACAAAATTAATTAATGAATTAATTAAAATACTTCACAAACATAAATAAATTAATGAATGCAAAATTAAGTAATTAAATATTTATATATATATAAAAATAAATTAATGGATTAATACAAAAAAAAAAAAAATCCACAATCACAGACTAAATAATTAATAATTAAATTAACAACAAAATAATATGATAATCACAATCAGAATAGCCTTTATTCGTCAAGAACAGAACTTTGACTCCGGTTTGAGCTGCACTCTCTCTGTACATGTACAAATATACACTGAACACTGAATAATTCACAGTAAAAAATGTGCAAATAAGAAATGTGCGAATAAAATAAAATCTGCAATTAAAAAAATGTGTGCAAAGTAGAAACAGACAAACAGACTGAAGTTGTACATGAGGGATATGAATTATCATTACATTATTTTTGGAAGATTAAACTGTCCATTCAATTCAATTTAATTCAATTCAATTGATTAATTCATTCAATTCATTCTATTAAAAAAAGTTTATTTATAAATATGCAGCTGAATATTACTGTGCCAGAGGCTGCTCCAGCATGCAGACAGTTATTCTGGAGTTCTCATTCCTGACTTTGCAAATATAGTTATTTATCTTTTTGTTGATCACAGTCTGCTACAGAAGGGGGGGGGGGTAATGTAAGAGATTGTCCTCTTGGTGGCAGTATTTCCCAACCTGCAGCTAGAAGAAAGGAAGAATGCAATTAATAAGAATAAGAAAGAAAGAACTTTATTAATGCTAAAGGAAATTGTAATTGTAAGGGCCGGTTTTTACATAAAATTCAGGTTGTATCAAGAAGACAGGGGACATGGAATCACAGGGAAGAAGAAGCAATCACACGACTACGTATAGGTTAAATCCTACTCTCATCACTGGAAAACATGAAGCCAGTCAGTGTTTGAGATGCAACAAAAAGGAGACAGGTGTTATTGGAGTGCCAAGGATACAACAGCCAGATTACAATGTAACAACACTAGGAACGGTTTAAAACTTTAGGGATTACTTTCGTTTTTACAATTACACCACCAGCTTGAAGGCACGTATTGGTATATTTTAAGGGAACAGGGTTATTCAACAGTGTAATTTCCCCCACCGTTTTTTTTTCCTCCCCTCCCTCATCTCCACAAGAATCCATTAATGCTCGACACCCAAACAATTGGTGGCGGTAATGCACCGTGTCGGTTTGCAAACCGCACATAAACTCAACAGAAGAAGAAGAAAAAAGGCGGAGTAAGAAGAACTTTGGCGTTTAGTTTTTTTTATATCAGACACAAACAGGAGTTTTGGGGATGAAACGTCTTCGTGGCAGTTCAGCAGCAGGTAAAGTATTTTATGTTTGTAACTGGGTGTGCAAATGTTTAAATATGTGAATGTGTTTTTCTTTCTCCTGGACTGGTCATTACGAACAGACAGTAAAGCAGGTCGGTTGTTTGAAAGTAGTTTATCTGTATGAGAAAAGGCAACAAAAGCCAACTCTTATGTGCTGTTGTTAATCATCTACTTTTTTCTTTTTCACTGCGACTTTACTGAGCTCACAAATCAACATAACAACAAATTCTATCATTAGTTGCTATTAATTAATGCACATTTTCATAATGAATCGTGATATTTCAGCTACAGTTTGCCAGAAGGCACATGGGAGACAGACTGAGATCTGATTTGTTTCTTGTGTGAAACTGTTTCTCTGTCTAACTGGTTATACAACAACCAAATGCTGTAATATGCACAGCTTTTCCAGTCAACATCACCGAAGCATACATTCACTGACTTTTCATTTAATTTAATTTCATGTCATCATCAGATTTATCATGTAATACTATCCTGTCAGCATTTCTGAAGAATTGATGCCAATGAAGTTCAAGACATATTCAGTGACTACTAAATCATCCCATGACTTGTCTAAAGAAAAAAGGCTGAAACATGATTATTTCGATTGGCAATAATGCTGATATTTAATTTGTGCAGTTATTTGTAGTATTTGATAAAAGATGTGGGTACTGATTACACAAATGTCCTTAATTTGCTTAAGTTGCTGTTAGATCTCAGTGCTGCATTTGATACAGTGGATCATCATATTCTACTTGATAGGCTGGAAAATCATTTTGGGATTACTGGGAATGCCCCTGCATGGCTGACGTCATACTTGACCAGTCGTTCTCACTGTGTTTTGTACAGTAACACTACCTCTAACCTTAGTGACATGAAATTTGGGGTTCCACAGGGGTCTGTCTTAGGTCCCCTGCTTTTCTCCCTTTATATAGCACCCCTTGGGCACATATTGCGGTGTTTTGGGATTACCTTTCACTGCTATGCAGATGATACTCAGTTATATATGCCGATAACTGCTGGTAATCTCATTCACATAAAATCCTTAGAAGATTGCCTTGCAGCAGTGAGAAGTTGGATGTCTAGAAACTTCCTACTTTTAAACTCTGATAAGACTGAAATGATAGTTCTTGGTCCAGTGAGACATCGGCATCAATTTGACCAGTTAACGCTCAGCCTCGGCTCATGTGTCATACATCACACTGACAAAGTGAGGATCCTTGGGGTAATTTTTGATCCTTCGTTGTTCTTTGGCGTCCATTTTTAGAAATATTACTAGAACTGCTTTCTTCCACCTGCGAAATATAGCGAAGATTCATCCCATCCTGTCTATGGCTGATGCTCAGACCCTGATCCATGTGTTCATCTCTTCTAGATTGGACTACTGCAATGTTCTATTTTCTAGTTTACCGCAGTCTAGCATTAGGGCTCTCCAATTGGTTCAAAATGCTGTAGCCAGACTTTTGACACGAAGCAGAAAGTTTGACCACATTACACCCATTTTGGCGTCTCTTCACTGGCTTCCTGTCCCAGTGAGATCAGATTTTAAGGTTCTGCTACTAACCTAGAAATTATTCATGGACTGGCACCTCCCTACCTAGCTGACCTAATTAAACCTTACGTACCAGCCCGGGCTTTACGTTCTCAGGGTGCAGGACTACTTTGTGTCCCTAAGGTGAATAAGAAGTCTGCGGGTCACAGAGCTTTCTCTTAATGTGCCCCAGTTCTGTGGAATGGTCTCCCTGCATAAATAAAACAATCAGATTCTGTGGAGATTTTCAAGTCCAGACTTAAGACACACTTCTTTTCCCTTTCATATGGCCGCGGCCTCAACTTTACCTAAATTCTGGGTCTTTTAGTGAAGCTTAGGGCTAGCGGCCGGCGATCATCTTAGTATTTCTTCAGTTTTTCTTGTTGATTAATGCTGGCAAATTATACAGTATTTTTTTTTTGTCTTTCTGATGCCTGATTCTGTTTTTTCTCTGTTTAAGGTGCAGCTCCATCCAGAGATGGGAGTTGTATTTGTGTTGGCGATCCTCCTGTCCTGTGCACCAACAGCAGTTCTTGTATATTCGTCCGTGAATTGTTCTGTGAATTGTTCTGTCATTTGTGTCTGTAGCATGGCCCAAGCAGAGGGTTACCCCTTTGAGTTTGGTCTGCCTGAGGTTTCTTCCTCAGAGGGAGTTTTTCCTTACCACTGTTGCTCTAGGGGTTGGTAAGGTTAGACCTTATCTGTGTGAAGTGCCTTGAGGCAACTCTGTTGTTATTTGGCGCTATATAAAGGAAAATAAATAAAAATAAATAATTTCTAAATGGGTAATGTGGTTTTTTTTTGTTAAACTTTAAATTAAAGCTGAAATCTACAATACAAGCATGACTTGTTTGTTTGTTTGAGACTGAAATAGCATTTAAATCACCTAATGTGTCGTTTTTCTTCTTTCCATTCTACAAACCAGCAAATGATTGTTTTCTTTTTACCCACAGCATAGAGGCAGTAATGGATTTCTTAAATGGGTTCCACATTGAGGCCAGTGGATGGTCAGTGTCACTCAGCATCTTCTTCATTTTTCTGGCTCTTCTTTACTGGTGGGTAAATACAGTGTCAGTAATGATCACTTCCTGTTTGTATATGATGCTCAAGTATCAACTGACTGTTCACTTTGATCGTACCGTTTACTCCATGATGGCTGCAAAGCTGCAGGAATTTTATGCGTGAGTTCCTGAGCATGTTTTGCAGAAATGTAAAATAAAAAGGGGAAGAGACCTCAGTGCAGTCTGTTCAAGACAGAATACACCCTTCACTAACCATACTGACATGCTTTTGCTGTGTTTTTTTTTTTTTGTTGTTGTTGTTTTGTTTTTCCCCCCAGGTATTCAGTCCATCCTTTTTCAGTTCTCTCTCGGTATGGCATCAAACATCCAAAGCCAGTGCCGTTCTTTGGCAACTTGTTCCTGTTTCGCCACGTAAGATCTGACAGTGGATTTGTTGGGGTTTTCACCAAATAGCTTTATATATTTATGTATATATAATATATACTGTTAATATTGTCATCAAATATATTACAAAATTAGTATTAATTAATATATTATAAAATTTAATTTAAAAAATTGCATTCAGTCATCTTTTGATAATGATTTATTATTGTTTCTTGCCTCTGAAACTTTTTTTTTTTTTGCAGGGTTTTTTCAAACCTATCACTGAGCTCATAAAGACACATGGCAGAGTTTGTGGGTAATTATAGCTTAATTAAGACAACATCAGACATTATATGGTTGTTTGGTTTTTACCTCAGACTTGTTTGGTTGTATTTCAGGTATTATTTGGGCCGGAGACCAGTGATTGTAATAGCAGACCCCGACATGCTCAGACAAGTTATGGTCACGGACTTCAGCAGCTTTCCAAACAGAATGGTGAGCAAACAACAGAAAGCAATCAGGTGATCTGATTAATGTGTACAGGAACACAGGCCCATTTAGCTGTCCTAAGGTCATGTGTTGGATGCATCCTTACTTTAATTTGTTACTTGTCTTTAGTGTTTACTCATAAATCCAGCATGACTCGAGATTAAGGGATTATTAACTGAGCGTCTGTACGGGAAAATATCAGATCGAGGTCTTGACAAAATTTAATAGATATTTATGGCATATGTTCATGAAAATAAAAAACAAGTTTTTTTTTTAATCATGTTTTTAGCTTTCTGGTTTGTAACAAAGTGCTCAATGAGGAGCTGTGTTTTCATCTTGTTGGCCTTCATTTTGCATGTCCACTTCGAGCTCTTTTGCTGTTAATTCCTCCAATTCAAACTCGTCAGTGTAATAAACATTTATTTTGCTTTTAAATTTGTTTAATGAGGGAAAATGTCAAATTTCTCACCGTGAAAATTGTAAACAGTCGCAAATCTGATATGTGATTCGGACCAATTGTCATGGTAACGGTCTGAGATGGGAAGCTCTCAGACTGGAAATCAACCAATCAGAGTGCACATACTATTGTAGCCATATAATAAAATTTCATATTTGTCCCTTTGTGTGTTATTTTATGCAGACTATTCGCTTTTCCACCAAGCCAGTGAGTGACTGTTTGCTATTTCTGAGGAATGAACAGTGGAAACGGGTGCGGAGCATCCTTACCCCATCATTCAGTGCTGCAAAGATGAAACAGGGAAGATAAAGGCGCCCATGCAGCTGCACTTTTGATGTCACTATAAGACTCTTGCACATCTGCTTGAATACGAGCAGGAATTCCATGTCACATATCAGCAAAAATGCAGAAAGCATTTCTGAACCAGAGCCTAAATGACCAAGAAACCATTACACCGCGCTACATTCAGAAACTCAGAAGTTATTGTTACTTTTCTTCTTCCATGCATTATGTCTGCTTGCATTTTAAAACCACTTGATTTTTTTTCTCCATTATTTAGACATATTTTGATGAAAGCAATATTGGTGCTTGTCTTTCCCGGCAAGTCTGAGCTCAGTTGTCATTAACAGTGTGATTGTGTTCCTGTTTGTGTGTAGATGGTGCCCCTCATCAATACAGCCATTGATGCCCTGATGAACAACTTGAATGTGTTTGCTGAGTCAGGAAAGACTTTTGACATCCACAAGTAAATGCAGACATAACTCCAATTCATCAACACACTCAAACATCACCTTCCACAGGTTTAAAAATTAGTTTGTCTCATTCCTTTTTATGCTGCAGATGTTTTGGGTGTTTCACCATGGATGTTATTGCAAGTGTCGCCTTTGCAACTCAGGTGGACTCTCAGAACAATCCAGATGATCCATTCGTCCACCACGCTAAGATGTTTTTCGCCCTTTCTTTCTTCAGGCCCATAATTTTGTTTACCAGTCAGTTGAGTCTATTTTCAATCATATGAAGTACGCTGATTAATAAGAAATACTCCAAATCAGGAAAAAGTTGGGACAGTAAGAATAAGAAAGAACTTTATTAATCCAGAGGGAATGAGTATGTACATTAAAAACAAACAAACAAATGTGATTCTTACATTTAATTTGGCTTCTATTTAATTGCAGACAGTATGAACCAAAAATATTTCATGTTTTGTGTGTTCATCTTCAGTTATACATCCTGCATTTCAGGCCTGCACCATATTGCAGAAAAGTGTCTATACACTCATGGGCCACTTTATTGGGTAAACCTGTTCAATTGCTTGTTAACACAAATACCTAATCAACCAATCACAACCCAGTGTATTTAGGTATCTAGGTGCAGTGGAGACAGTTTACTGAAGTTCACATGAATGGGGAAGAAATTTTAACGATTTAAGTGACTTTGAATGTGGCATGGTTGTTGGTGCCCAGTGTTGGGCATGTTACTTTAAAAAAGTAATTACAACCCCTGGCAAAAATTATGGAATCACCGGCCTCAGAGGATGTTCATTCAGTTGTTTAATTTTGTAGAAAAAAAGCAGATCACAGACATGACACAAAACTAAAGTCATTTCAAATGGCAACTTTCTGGCTTTAAGAAACACTATAAGAAATCAGGAAAAAAAATTGTGGCAGTCAGTAACGGTTACTTTTTTAGACCAAGCAGAGGGAAAAAAATATGGAATCACTCAATTCTGAGGAATAAATTATGGATCATGAAAAACACAAGAATGCTCCAACACATCACTAGTATTTTGTTGCACCACCTCTGGCTTTTATAACAGCTTGCAGTCTCTGAGGCATCGACTTAATGAGTGACAAACAGTACTCTTCATCAATCTGGCTCCAACTTTCTCTGATTGCTGTTACCAGATCAGCTTTGCAGGTTGGAGCCTTGTCATGGACCATTTTCTTCAACTTCCACCAAAGATTTTCAAATGGATTAAGATCCGGACTATTTGCAGGCCATGACATTGACCCTATGTGTCTTTTTGCAAGGAATGTTTTCACAGTTTTTGCTCTATGGCAAGATGCATTATCATCTTGAAAAATTATTTCATCATCCTTTCAATTGATGGGATAAGAAAAGTGTCCATAATATCAACGTAAACTTGTGCATTTATGGATGATGTAATGACAGCCATCTCCCCAGTGCCTTTACCTGACATGCAGCCCCATATCATCAATGACTGTGGAAATTTACATGTTCTCTTCAGGCAGTTATCTTTATAAATCTCATTGGAACGGCACCAAACAAAAGTTCCAGCATCATCACCTTGCCCAATGCAGATTCGAGATTCATCATTGAATATGACTTTCATCCAGTCATCCACAGTCCACGATTGCTTTTCCTTAGCCCATTATAACCTTGTTTTTTCTGTTTAGGTGTTAATGATGGCTTTCGTTTAGCTTTTCTGTATGTAAATCCCATTTCCTTTAGGCGGTTTCTTACAGTTTGGTCACAGACGTTGACTCCAGTTTCCTCCCCTTTGTTCCTCATTTGTTTTGTTGTGCATTTTTGATTTTTGAGACCTATTGCTTTAAGTTTTCTGTCTTGACACTTTGATGTCTTCCTTGGTCTACCAGTATGTTTGCCTTTAACAACCTTCCCATGTTGTTTGTATTTGGTCCAGAGTTTAGACACAGCTGACTGTGAACAACCAACATCTTTTGCAACATTGCGTGATGATTTACCCTCTTTTAAGAGTTTGATAATCCTCTCCTTTGTTTCAATTGACATCTCTCATGTTGGAGCCATGATTCATGTCAGTCCAATTGGTGCAACAGCTCTCCAAGGTGTGATCACTCCTTTTTAGATGCAGACTAACGAGCAGATCTGATTTGATGCAGGTGTTAGTTTTGGGGATGAAAATTTACAGGGTGATTCCATCATAATTTATTCCTCAGAATTGAGTGAGTCCATATTTTTTCCCTCTGCTTGGTCTAAAAAAGTAACCGTTACTGACTGCCACAATTTTTTTTTTCCTGATTTCTTATAGTGTTTCTTAAAGCCAGAAAGTTGCCATTTGAAATGACTTTAGTTTTGTGTCATGTCTGTGATCTGCTTTTTTTTCTACAAAATTAAACAACTGAATGAACATCCTCCGAGGCCGGTGATTTCATAATTATTGCCAGGGGTTGTAGTTATAGTTACTTTTTGGGTGAAGTAACTAGTAACTGAGTTACAGCATTATAAAAGTAATTAGTTGCTAGTGAAAATGACTATTGTACACTAATCTACACTATTTTAATGTTGCTGTTGGAAAACTCACTTTTGATAAATGTTCAAATATGTCAGTGACACCCCCCCCCCCCCCCCATGAACTTTAAATTCAACGGTGTGTTAGATTATTTATAATAAAATGGGGTATTAAATGTTTAATGAATTAAACACACTTAATCAAATAAATTATTAACAGTAAACATTGTTCACTAATCTACACTATCTTAAAGTAGACCTGCATTGAAATAAATGTGGTCATATTTCAGAAAGAAATAGCTGATATGTATTTATAATACCCTTGTGAATGCAGTAAAGTAAATCTGTAAGCCCAAATTTGTAATTCAGCAGAGAAATCTTCGTTTAAAAATGACAAATTTGCAACTAAAATTTAGCCCGCCGCAAAAAACTGTTTGTACATCCGGATCATTTCCATGACGTCAGGGACGAGACGACGCGTTCCCGCCTTCAGTCCGATCCCGCATTGAAATTGATTTTAACTGTTAGTAATGTTACTGTTATACACATCATGGTTTCAACATCCAAAAGTAAGCTGCAATGAATGTGAGATACAGCTCTGCATGCTCAGATCAGCGGCGGCATCGACAGCGGGCGCCGTTCTTCCCCGATTCCTCGCTCTCAGTCCCCGATGCGCTTACCGAGTGCATGCGCTCGTTAAATTCCGCCACAGGCCACTCACACCCCGTGTCTGCTGTGCAGCCGGCACCACCTCTCTTACTACTGAATGGAGGTGCAGCCAACTTGGCACAAGTCCAGAGACTACGCTCACCATTTTAATGCAGAGCGCGCAGTGACACCTGTTGCTCGCAAGGACAGACTTCTTGTGGCAAAATCCGCAGCGCCGCACGTCTCGGTAATCGGAGCCGCAGAGCTCCGTGGCCGCTGAGAGAGGTTTATATATTTTTAATGACTTGAATTCTTTGCGGGTCTCGCCTCCGTAGCCCGCGACGGTACACCGGAGGCGAAAGACAGTAGTTTTTCAATGCGACACCACTCAGTCAAACGGCGTATGAAAAAGTCCCCAAAAATAATTTTCAAGCACAAATAAAAGAAATGTGTACTCACCAAGCATACCGCAAGACAATATGAAGTTTTAAAAAATTAGATCCTTTGTAAGACTAGAAAAAGGTGCAGATGCAAACTGACGTAAATCCACAAATTACAGTTGGCGCGCGCAGTGCATGCTGGGATAGGGTCTTCTCCCTGACGTCTCGGCAGCGTCCATGATGAGATGACAGTTTTGCGGAGGGCTAAATTTTAGCTGTAAATTTGTCATTTTTTAAATGAAGATTTCTCCGTTGAATGACAGATCTGGTTTGCAGATTTACTTTACTACATTCAGAAGGATCTTATGTGTAAATATGTCATTTTTTGGTCCAAAGATCTGACTGCATTTATTTCAATGCAGGACTACTTTAATGTTGCTGTGGGACAATGTGAGACAAGACACCCATCAAATTGAATATATTATTCTACATATTATCATTGCTATGTTTATAATAGCAGGACAATCAAACACTCATTAGTGTGTCTGTGTTGTTTGTGTGTGTGTGAGTGCATGTTGGTTTGTATTTGTGCATGAACCCCCGCCCACCTCTGCCTCTGGTTGGCTTACCATGGAGTTTTACTCTTCCTTTATCCAGTCACCATCACTTATGTGTTGCCCTGCCCCTCCCTCCCCCCCATCAAAGAAAAGAAAAAAAAACTTTGTAGCTCAACTGCAGCTGAGAAAGAAAAACAGCTTCAGTGAGCTTAATTATAGTAATGCGCCACATGTTGTCGGTAACTGTAATGGCATAGTAATGATGGAAACCGTAATTAGATTACCTATTACAGAAAAAATATCACTGTTAATAACGGCGTTTATTTTTATGTTATTCCCATTTTTTGGAATGTGTTGCAAGCCTGAAATGCAGGAATGGATGTACAATGAGGAAAATAAGTATTTGAACACCCTGCGGTTTTGCAAGTTCTCCCACTTAGAAATCATGGAGAGGTCTGAAATTTTCATCTTGGGTGCATGTCCACTGTGAGAGACATAATCTAAAAAAAATCTCTTTTTTTATTAATAATTTATTTGTATGTTATTGCTGCAAATAAGTATTTGATCACCTACAATCACATTGTATGATTTTGATATAATTAATTTGCATTTTATTGCATAAAATAAATATTTGATCACCTACCAACCAGCAAGAATTCTGGCTCTCACAGACCTGTTAATTTTTCTTTAAGAAGCCCTCTTATTCTGCACTCTTTACCTGTATTAATTGCACCTGTTTGAACTTGTTACCTGTATAAAAGACACCTGTTCACACACTCAATCAATCACACTCCAATCTGTCCACCATAGCCAAGATCAAAGAGCTGTCTAAGGACACCAGGGACAAAACTGTAGACCTGCACAAGGCTGGGATGGACTACAGGACAACAGGCAAGCAGCTTGGTAGAAGACAACAACTGTTATGATTATTTATTAGAAAGTGGAAGAAACACAAGATGACTGTCAATCTCCCTCGGTCTGGGATTCCATGCAAGATCTCACGTTGTGGGGTAAGGATGATTCTGAGAAAGCTCAGAACTACACAGGAGGACCTGGTCAATGACCAGAATAGAGCTTTTTGGAATTAACTCCACTTACCATGTTTAGAGGATGAGAACAACCCCAAGAAAATCATCCCAACCGTGAAGCATGGGGGTGGAAACATCATACTCTGGGGGTGCTCTTCTGTAAAGGGGACAGGACGACTGCACCGTATTGAAGGGAGGATGGATGGGGTCATGTATTGTGAGATTTTGGCAAACAACCTCCTTCCCTCAGTAAGAGCATTGAAGATGGATTATGGCTGGGTCTTCCAGCATGACAATGACCCCAAACACACAGCCAGGGCAACTAAGGAGGGGCTCCGTAAGAAGCATTTCAAGGTCCTGGAGTGGCCTGGCCAGTCTCCAGACCTGAACTCAAAAGAAAATCTTTGGAGGGAGCTGAAACTCCAAACCTGAAAGATCTAGAGAAGATCTGTATGGAGGAGTGGACCAAAATCCTTGCTGCAGTGTGTGAAAACCTGCTGAAAAACTACAGGAAACGTTTGACCTCTGTAACTGCAAACAAGGCTACTGTACCAAATATTAACATTGATTTTCACAGGTGTGCAATAAGTATTTGCACCAGTAACATACAAATAAATTATTTAAAAAAACCATACATTGTGATTTCTGGATTATTATTATTATTTTTTTTTAGCTTGTCTCTCACAGTGGACATGCACCTAAGATGAAAATTTCAGACCCCTCCATGATTTCTAAATGGGAGAACTTGCAAAATTGCAGGTTGTTCAAATACTTATTTTCCTCACTGTATATTAAATGAAATTAAGTTAACCACACAAAACATGAAATATCTTTGGTTAATACCGTATGCAGTGAAGAAGACGAGGTAAATGGAAGAATGAATGCAATTTTTTTTTTTTTTTTTTTTTTTTTTTTTTTGTGACATTTTCCAAATTATGTCAACATTTTCTGATTTGGGAATATAGTTTTTCCTCTCTGCAGCCAGTCTGGGGCTCTGTGTCACTGTCTCCATGTTTTCTTGTATGTTTATCTCTGTTTGTAATAATGTATATGTATGTAACAACACAAAGTGCACATTATGATGTCATGTGGGAAGTATGCCATTTATGACATTTTGAAGATGCTCAAACTGCTGTGATGCAGTCTGAACACATCATTATGTACCTTCCTACTGCAATTGCTCCATACATGCTGCAATACGCCATGTTTTCTCGACAATCCTCGCGTAACAAGTATTCGTACCGTATCGTTGTATATTGTATGGACAGCTTTCTGCTCCATGCTGTATATCCATGTCGAGCATATAAGTCCAAAAACAAATAATTGCAGTACTAAGTAAATGATGAAAATGTAAAGTGAGGCATTCAGCAAATATATATTACAACACATACATTTGATGAATGTACTTCAGATGTAACTAATGACGATTTTCAGTTAATCTGTTGATTATTACGGTATTTTATTGATATGAGAAAATTGGAACAAACGGCCATGCGAATTCTTCACAAGCCAAAGAGGAAAATGAACAAATGCAGAAATTAACAGTTGAAACCACTTTATTCTGTGGTCAATGTAACTTTATTTATACCCAAAGGTAGATTTGATTTACAGTGACGTGAGTCTGCTTCCTCCACTCACACAGATGACACTTAAAACACAATTAAAAACTGTGACATCAGTGCTTCAGCCTAAAAGACAAGTAATACAAAGTAAGAACCATCATAGCAGAGAAAAAAACAGGATAAGAATAATAGATAAAGAAGAGCTGTACAGTCAACAAGCTAATTTCATAAATACGTGTAATGCTAGGTTTCTTTGGATTGGTGCTGTAGAAAAAGAACTAATTCAAGTGCTGTAAAATAAATAAATAAATAAATCTTGAAAGCCCTTGAAGTCAATCTTGGTGTAGTACAGCTTCACTAAAAGTAGTTAAAACTAGATTATTTCTAATTTACACACAGTAATATCAGTGAGACATTTATTCATTAGTTTATAAGCATTTGGAGGAAGATAATGTCTTATCTATATATTAAAAGTCAAGTGGTGTACGTGTGTGTGTTTGGTTTCGATCACAGAGAAACTGGAGAGAGCTGACATTTGCTGTTTGGTATACTTATGTATTTTGGGTGAGCATGAAAATGCGAAAATGTAAAGTTGATAGACTAATATTTTTTGAGAAATTACAGATATTATGTAGCAACAGTAAACAATGGATGCTGATAATTACATTCTGGACTCGCACACCTTTCTTAATCATTACACTATGTAACAAATTTTTATTTTTGTTTTGTTCCTGGGTACACAGTGTGTTTTCCTAACCTGTTATGCCTTAAATAAATAGAAAATAGCTGTTATTCCACAGAAACTTTGCTTCTGTGATCAGGACAATGATATTTTGAAATTGGTCTGTTTTCAAGAATATTCTTGATTCGCCTTCACTACTATTGAGTAGTCTTCTAGAATATTCTTTAACTGCTAGAACTGTCCAGAATTTTCTAGAAGTTTCCAGAATTATCTAGAAATTTCAAGAAACTTTTAGAACTTTCTAGAACGTAAAAAAAAAATAAAATCAGAGTTTGTGCTGAATGTAGTCATTTTTCCATAGACTTTAGACATAAGCAGTTGAAATATAACACTTAGAAGCCAGGAATAAAAATTGTTACATAGTGTTATAGAAACTTTTCATAATTTATTACCACCCTTGAAAAATGTCACTACCCAGTCTAGAGTCCGTGGATCCCCAAGGACAATGTGCAAGTTGTTCGATAATTGTGCTCAGTTATGTTTATCTTTGTCAATTAAAACAAAAGAATCTACCTCGTATAATTTCAGCTCTAGACTGAACTATAAATCTACTGTGTGTGTGTGTGTGTGTGAGAGAGAGAGGGTGAGAAGTTGACATTTTCAGGTTAACAAACTTTCTCTGTCCATGTGTCCAGTTGCTTTTCCTTCTCTCATGGCTCCTATAATAAGATTCATCCCAAACAAAACACGAGACGTTATGAACCAGTTCTTCAACTGCACCATTCAGAAGATCATCCAGCAGAGAGAGGAGCAGCCTCCTGAACAGGTCTGATGTCAGCAGTCTGTCATACAAAACTGCCTCTTATTGACAAAAACAACTCAAAGTGAATTTTCAGCTCAGTACGGATGCTGGTTTATAAGCGGTGAACAACTCATTGATTTTCCAAATATCTTGCATTGTTCTGTAGAATTAACTTTTTTTTGTTTTTTTTTAATGGACTAATTTCTGCCGTGCAGAGACGAAGAGACTTCCTTCAGCTGATGCTGGATGCACGAAGCAGTGAAGACAGGGTGTCTTTGGACCATTTTGACACATTGAAGCATGACGATATCCACCAGATCTCCGCAGATCAGCACAATGAACGTCCCCACCAGCAGGAGCTGCCCACACGGCGTTCACAGAAAAAGATGACCGAGGATGAGGTTGTGGGACAGGCTTTTGTCTTCCTCATTGCAGGATATGAAACCAGCAGCAACACATTAGGCTTCACCTGCTACCTGCTCGCCATCCACCCAGAATGTCAACGCAAAGTACAGGAGGAGGTGGATCTTTTTTTCACCAAACATGTGAGTTTGTTTCATTCTTGTTTGAGATGATCTGATTTTTCCACTTGTGATATAGAAGGCCATTTGTGGACACAAACTACTGTGTGTTTTTCTTCTGGAAAATCTGATGTATCGGCTCTAGCAACAGTGACGCGCTCATCACTATTAAATTAGTCTCTGGCCAGGTGATTAAATGTCTTTGGTATTCAGTCTCTTTGAAGGATTTTTGGGTACATGGTGGTTACGTACAGTTTTTGATCGTTCATCGGCACTTCAAGTCATTCCATATCATGTCACGCTGTGGGAAGTGGACACCATCTGTTTCTTGCAGGCTCCTCTGCTTGATGCTGACTGAGAAGGTGTCATACATGACGGACACCCACTGAGGACAGGCCTGCAGAAATTGCCATGTCTAAAGTTGTGACGTGCCCAAGCAGATGTTTTAAGAGTGTCACCACATCAGAACTGCGACAAAGTTTCGCCATTATCTCAGCGCCCTGTTTGATATGTTCTGACACAAGCACAAAGTAAAAAGGTTATAGGCTACAGTTTGTGCAGAATGGTGTTTGCTCCCCCGCCCCCTCCTTTTTTTGGGGGGGGGGGGAGGGGTGTCATTAAACCAGGGCACTGAGATAGGGAGTACACCACTATCTGTATCTGTTCAGCCATCTAAATTATCTGTATCCGTATCTGTACTCGTAGTGGGCGGAGCCTAAAGTGGGCATGGTTTAACCCAAAATGGCTGGGGCTTAAATCAGTACATTATTTTAAGTCTGAAATTGATATGGATTGATCAGAAGCTGCAATATTTATTGTTTATTTGAAAACTATTTACAGAACAGCCTCAAAATTGAGATTCAAATCAATGTTTTTGATCACAAAAGCAAGAGACCTATTTACAGAACAAGTTTTTTATGAACTCAGAACATGAATATTCTTAAGTGTATGAATGAAAAACAGAACAGCCTCAGAATTTTTTTTCAATTATTTATTTTTACTATCTAACATTCTTGGCATTTTTTTCCAAACAAAGTTAAACAATATGCAGTGAGAAAGTGTCAGATACTGCATGCAGCCATATTCAATAAAAATATTAATATAGGCTACTTTGTGTGTTCAGCTATATGTGTGTATCTGTGTAAGTGGTCTGTAAGACTGTTTATTTTTTAATGATCTGTGTGAACTTGGTGATTCATGCAAACATCCAGTGATGGCAAACAGGGAAATAATATTCTTCTGAAAAACACAGTTTAGTAGGAGTAAAGTTTTCCAACTGACTTTATATCATCCAACCAAATGAAGAGCAAACAGACGGTCAAAAATAAATAAAAGAAAACGACCGGAATGGAGGCAGTGACTGACGTGACACGAACTGTTTTCAGTTCTTTCTTGTCAAAAGCACCACGTACAATACGAAGCAAGTTCACCAAGTAACTTTAAATATACAAACCGAAAAAGAGGCAAGCTGAAGAAAAGTTGAGTACTGAGAGCAACATGAGGCAGAATCAAGCCAAGCACAGAGAGAGAGATCCTGTCTGTGTGTACTATATCTCTGCGAGAGTGAGAGACGTGTGTATGGCGGGGGTGGGTGCTGTGCGTGTCTGGCCAATCACAGAGCGTGAAGACAGTCAGTAAGCCATTGAAAATTTTCCATCAGCACGAGCACAGATATTGATGAGTTTTACTCGTATCATGCTCGTACTCATCAAAAATGCTTTATCCGTACCGGATACTTGTCTTGTACGAGTATCCAGCTCAACCCTACTCTGAAACTTTGTCTGCATTGTCTCAGCTGTAAATTGGCACTGGCCTTGTCTGGGAAAGTAACCTTCGTTACACTCACACCACATCCAAGTGGAGTCATATATGATATTTGATATTTTGGGGCTCATGTGTTACTGAATTTGGGTATTAGCACTGGCACCAGTGGGCTTATATAGGTAGCTGCTCTGTTTTGTATCTGCTGTAAATCTTGTGGGAAATGTAGATCATAAAAACTGGATTTTCATACCAAATCAGGAGAGAAAGAAAAAAATTGCTGAAAAAGAGAGAAATTTTTGGGGGGCAATCTCCACATCTACATATACATCTACACTTTTTTTTTTTTTTTAAACAATTGGGCAGCACAGTTTCATTTGAGGGGGGCCACTAAAGGGGTGAAATATGACGCATATGACAGAATTTCTCTACTTCCAGGGTCAGAAACACGGCACTTTCTGAGTTTTTGGGCAAATTACACACAAAGTGAAAATACAAAGAAAAAGTGACAATGCGGTGGAAAGTGGACATGCTTTGCGGTTTGTTTATGACCCGGAGCTCAAATGTGTCGAGGCAGTTTGGCAGGCAAAAGAACATAGCTATTCTGGTTAGGTGTGTAGGCTTATCAGCACCACGTCTCCCGTTTGCCTCGTCTTTTCTTCTCCACTGGGAACTGAAAAAAACCCTGCACTTTTCACGACTGCTTCGGTGATTGCAGCCGAAAACAAAACCGTACACCATTTTCACGTGTGAAATTATTCTGTGTATATATTGCGCAATGGGAGCGGCTGCCCCCATAAGTGGACAAATCCCGTGACAATACGCAGGGTTCAAATGAGACTTCATTGCCCTATTTGTAAAGTGTTATAAAACCTTCAGTAACACTCATTAAAAGCTTTTATTCTGACACGTCCTCTTGTCTGGTTACTTAATGCTTATAATTTATCTTGTTTTATTCTGTTGTAGGACTCACCAGATTACACAAATGTCCAGGAGCTGAAGTATTTAGACATGGTTATATGTGAAGCACTACGTCTCTATCCTCCTGGGTTCAGGTGAAGCAACATTTAAGATAATATTTAGTGCTGCATCTCAAATTACTGTCAGTATTACAGTTTTTGCTTTTGTCCCACTTTTGCTTTTGTCAAGGTTTGCACGAGAAGTTGAACACAACAGTGTGGTGAATGGTCAGTTCCTCCCTAAGGGAGCCATTGTGGAGATCCCAGCAGGCTTCCTCCACTACGACCTAGAACACTGGCCAGAGCCCGAGAGCTTCATCCCAGAGAGGTAGGAGAGGAGGCAGAGCAGTCCACTGGTTGCCAATGCAGGCAAGTTTGAGGGCCCTCATTTTTGTGAAATGGAGGACAATACACATTGGTTAGTAAATAAAATGGATTGCATTTATATAGCGCTTTTCCATTGGCATCAGAAGCTCAAAGTGCTTTACAGTGATGCCTCACATTCACACAGACACACTCACACACCGATGTCATGGTGCTGCTATGTACACCGGGAGCAACTAGAGGATTAAGGACCTTGCCCAAGGGCCCTTAGTGGTTTTCTGCTCTGGCTGGGTTTTGAACCAAGGATCCTGTGGTCTGAAGCCCAACATGTAACCACTAGACCATCACCTTACAGAAGGCAGGAGAACATGAATCCCCATTGCTAAATAAGCAAAAATGTAAAAAGGAAAAAAATCGGGACTGGCGACTGCATAAGGCAGTCGGCAACCTCACCATGAGATGTCACTAAATCCTACATACTGTAGCTTTGAGGTCACAGTTCAAGGTCAAAGTTTGAACCAGTGGTGTATTTTTCGGAGTATAAATCACACCTTTTTTCTGGATTATCAGATCTTTTTAATTTGGGATTTTTTGCATTCATGTAGTGTACTTTTTATTATTGGCTTTTTTCTTTTTTATTGGAGTTTGTTTAGAGCTTTGATTCTTGGGAAAAGCCCTATATAAATATTTCTAATAATAATAATAAAGGATTATTAACTGAGCACGAGGTCTGTGCGAAAAACCCAGAGGTCTGATATTCCCGTACAGACTGAGCAAGCAAGATTAATAATTTATTATATGGCTATTATATTATGGGGCCATTATTTTAGCTAAAGTATTTGCAAATATGTATTTTGATCCACAAATGTGTAACCAGATCCACAAATGTGTTTAAAAAAAAAAAAAAAAAATGTGTGACCGGGGCAATCCGTGCATAAATGGAAATCAATGGGCATGATTAATGTTTTCAGGAGAGTTTCACCATAAATCTTGTCTGTGCTATGACTATGCATTTATTCAAACTCAGTCCCACATTTGTACAGCCACTATTTGTCAAAACAAATCCAAAAGAGAATCACACTATTTATGTAATAGACTTGAGTGAATTTGTTAGTCCCAGTCTAGATATTGTGAAGCAAGATAGAAAATAATACCATCAGTTTGTCAAATACACCATGTCTGCCATGACACGAGATACTAGTCTGATCCTTGATTCATTTCATTATGAAGTTAAGTTAAAGATGGGAAATAATCGGGGGTGAAAGTAATGCCCCGTTCACACCGAGCGTGATCAGACGCTACAAATTTGCGGGGGTCGCGTGGCGACGGACGCGCCTCCTTCGCCCGGTGTGTCGCTCTGCTTTTGCTGCGAAAATTCACCCCGGTGCGTCATCAAATAGGAGGAGCTTCCATTCCGCTCTCCGGCTACGGTTGTCAGTTAAGTTAACATGACAGACCTTGATCACACGGAGCGAGTTGTTGTGGAAAGCTCCCAATTCAGGGAGTATCATTATTTGCTGCAGGAGCTGTGTCTGGATGACGGCCGCTTTCAGCGGTCCTTCCACCTCTGCGGGACCCAGTTTGAGGACCTCCTGTCCCATTCACGTGCGCACATGTAAACAATTAATAAAAAAAAAAAAAAAAAACTCTGCTGCCTACTGTAGGGCTGCTGCTCGCTCCAAAAACTCTGTCATAATTGTGTTTAGAAACCAGTCATCATTTGTTTTATTATACGTCTGTAGTTAATTCATAAAATATTCTCCACAGACAATTCGCTCGCACGTGCACGTTAAAAAAAGAAAAGAAAGAAACTCCGCTGCTTGCTGTGGGGCTGCTCCTCGCTCTTTCCCAAAAAACTCTGTCATAATTGTGTTTAGAAACCAGTCACCATTTGTTTTATTATACATCTGTGTAATTAATCAGTAAAATAATCTCCATGGAGGATTCGCTTGCGCGCGCACGTAAAATAAAGAGAAACTCCGCTCCCTGCTGCTGTGGTGCTGCTGCTCGCTCCAAAAACTGTCATAATTGTGAAATAAAGGACAAAAGAGACATAAGTCCTGCTCACAGGCTGCTACCAGAGACAAGACATGTTCACATCTTCAGTCAAACTCCAGACATCTCCACATCACAACATATTCAGTCCCTGATTGGTTATCGCGGCGCGCCGAAATGAAAATTTCAGATTTTTCAACTTGGGGAGGAGGGCAACGCGACGTGACGCGACGCAATATCACGCCACAAACACGCCAATCGCTCAAAATTGCTTCACTCGCGTCCATCGCGTCGCGCTGCGTGACTTGGTGCCAAAACGCGGCGTTCCATAGGGATTACATGGCAACCTGTCGCTCACGTCGCACCCGGGGTGAACGCAGCAGAGCTTTGCACGCTCGCATTGTATTAAAGATGTTAATATTAAAGACTGCTCTTAACCCACCTGCGGCGCCACTTTTACGCAGCGCTTCTCCACAAAAATTTCAAATATAAATAAATAAAGTGAAACGGCCTCATCAGCCAGGGTGAAAGTAAGATTATACAATAATTCCTAGACCAAGTTGAAAGAAATCTAAAAACACTAAACTGGAATATGGAGCATATCACAGAGAAACTAATCTACATCTACAGAATATGCAATGTCACCCAACAAATTGAGTGAAAAAGCATTTCCATTTTATGAATTTGCTCTTACAGAATATCTCAATATGGAAAACCTGATGTGAAGAAAAAACCCTGAGGCTAATTAAAAGGGGATAAATTGAGACTTATGAAAGTGAGACTTCTAATTGAATCGCTAAACGAAAAGTGCGATATTTGTCACAACAAGGGATTCAGGCAGTAAAACTGAAGTCAGTACTTTACAGATCAACACAAAAAATAAATAATTTTCTAACCTTTATGTCCCCACTTAATTAACATTACATATAATACTGACTTATGAAAACCCACTTCACCTCCATGAAGAACTTGCTAACAGATCGTCCGGTCATTAGTTGGTAAGCTTTCAATCTGGGACCGATTGTCGTGGTCTGATATGGGAAAATATCAAGAAATCAGCCAATCAGAGCACACGTAGCATCATAGCCATATAATAATAATCATAATAATGATTTATTATTATTATTAGCAATGAACACACACAGACAGATATATATGTCTGTGTGTGAGATTTTACAGACTGTTGTTCTGCTATTATTGACTTACAAATTTATTTTATTAGTTTACATTAATTGCTGTTATTGCGCTCTCAGTACTCATTCTAATTTATTTACTTAAATTGCTGCTGAGTGAAGCATATCGTGTTTTCAGGAAAATAAAAGAAATCATGGGACAGTTTTGACATTATAGCATCATAAATACAGGTTTAACAGAGCAAAATGTTGGTGGTGCACCAAAGGTAAACGTATTAGTGTCGTCACACTCATATAAAAAGCAAAATTAAATTTAAATCTGACTTGTAAATTAAAACAGTACAGTCTCATTATGTCCTTGGGATATTAGATGAGTGCAGAGTGAAGGACTTCATCTCTTAGATTGGGTTCCTTCTAAAATCAAACTTGTGGTTCTTGATCCCCAGATTCACACCGGAGGCTAAAGCAAGTCGACATCCATTTGTCTACCTGCCCTTTGGCGCTGGCCCTCGTAACTGTGTGGGAATGAGGCTTGCCCAGCTTGAAATGAAAATGGCTCTAGTGCGTCTGTTCCACAGGTTCAAAATTGTGGCCTGTTCTGAGACCAAGGTGGGTTCAACACAGTAAATACTAAAATCAAAATATGAAGCGTCATGACACTTAGAAAGGATTTGCACGCTTGGTGAATGCACACTGATTTAAATAGGTAATAAAATTAGTTCAAATGTTTAGTATTTCATTTATTAAACACAAATGTGTCTGTCACTTTTTTATGTTTTATTTCCTAAAGCTTTTATGTGAGACGAACCATAAAATTTAAATGTAATTGTCATTGTCATCAATAATCTGTATACGTGCATCATTGTTTGTAAAATAATGCTGGTGTTTGCAGATGATGTGCTAGTCTTTCCATCAGGTAACAGACTCCTATTTCAACAGGTTCCTCTTGAATTGAAGTCATCCAGCACTCTCGGACCGAAAAATGGGATATTTGTGAAAATTGAAAGAAGAGACTCAGGAGGAGGTGATGAGAATTCTGTTTGAGGCTCAGAGAAGCACAGGAAGTGTAGTGGAAAATGCACAATGGAAAAATTTTGCCTTTGGTTGTACAAGCACCAAATTTGGTATGGTGATTCTCATGATATTACTTGGCGTATCTGGTCAATTGGTCACTTAAAAATTGAAGATGACAGCCATTTTCAAAGATGGCTGCCAAAATGACCTTGTGAAAATCACTTATTGCATAGAGTTGTTCCTATATGATCAAGTACAATGATAATGTTGTCAAATTCCATGTTACATTTTGTTTTGTTTGCTATTTATGATGTTTATTATGTTTTAGTTTGCTTATGTGCCAAATTAGAGTGAAGTTTAATCTTTATGATTTCCACCCAACACGTGTTTTGAAAGTGTTCATTTCTTGAAACTACTGCATGTTGGCCTATTCCAAGGTGTTAAATATATTGTGTTATTGTTATCTCCCTGGTAGGAAATATAGGGGGAGAATATAGGGCACCGCAATCTCTTTTGAACCCTGCGTGATATCGCGGGATTTGACCACTTATGGGGACAGCCACTCTGGTGTACCATTTTATTTTCAGCTACAATCAATCAATCAATCAATTTTTTTATATAGCGCCAAATCACAACAAACAGTTGCCCCAAGGCGCTTTATATTGTAAGGCAAGGCCATACAATAATTATGTAAAACCCCAACGGTCAAAACGACCCCCTGTGAGCAAGCACTTGGCTACAGTGGGAAGGAAAAACTCCCTTTTAACAGGAAGAAACCTCCAGCAGAACCAGGCTCAGGGAGGGGCAGTCTTCTGCTGGGACTGGTTGGGGCTGAGGGAGAGAACCAAGAAAAAGACATGCTGTGGAGGGGAGCAGAGATCGATCACTAATGATTAAATGCAGAGTGGTGCATACAGAGCAAAAAGAAAGAAACAGTGCATCATGGGAACCCCCCAGCAGTCTACGTCTATAGCAGCATAACTAAGGGATGGTTCAGGGTCACCTGATCCAGCCCTAACTATAAGCTTTAGCAAAAAGGAAAGTTTTAAGCCTAATCTTAAAAGTAGAGAGGGTGTCTGTCTCCCTGATCTGAATTGGGAGCTGGTTCCACAGGAGAGGAGCCTGAAAGCTGAAGGCTCTGCCTCCCATTCTACTCTTACAAACCCTAGGAACTACAAGTAAGCCTGCAGTCTGAGAGCGAAGCGCTCTATTGGGGTGATATGGTACTACGAGGTCCCTAAGATAAGATGGGACCTGATTATTCAAAACCTTATAAGTAAGAAGAAGAATTTTAAATTCTATTCTAGAATTAACAGGAAGCCAATGAAGAGAGGCCAATATGGGTGAGATATGCTCTCTCCTTCTAGTCCCCGTCAGTACTCTAGCTGCAGCATTTTGAATTAACTGAAGGCTTTTTAGGGAACTTTTAGGACAACCTGATAATAATGAATTACAATAGTCCAGCCTAGAGGAAATAAATGCATGAATTAGTTTTTCAGCATCACTCTGAGACAAGACCTTTCTGATTTTAGAGATATTGCGTAAATGCAAAAAAGCAGTCCTACATATTTGTTTAATATGCGCTTTGAATGACATATCCTGATCAAAAATGACTCCAAGATTTCTCACAGTATTACTAGAGGTCAGGGTAATGCCATCCAGAGTAAGGATCTGGTTAGACACCATGTTTCTAAGATTTGTGGGGCCAAGTACAATAACTTCAGTTTTATCTGAGTTTAAAAGCAGGAAATTAGAGGTCATCCATGTCTTTATGTCTAAGACAATCCTGCAGTTTAGCTAATTGGTGTGTGTCCTCTGGCTTCATGGATAGATAAAGCTGGGTATCATCTGCGTAACAATGAAAATTTAAGCAATACCGTCTAATAATACTGCCTAAGGGAAGCATGTATAAAGTAAATAAAATTGGTCCTAGCACAGAACCTTGTGGAACTCCATAATTAACTTTAGTCTGTGAAGAAGATTCCCCATTTACATGAACAAATTGTAATCTATTAGACAAATATGATTCAAACCACCGCAGCGCAGTGCCTTTAATACCTATGGCATGCTCTAATCTCTGTAATAAAATTTTATGGTCAACAGTATCAAAAGCAGCACTGAGGTCTAACAGAACAAGCACAGAGATGAGTCCACTGTCCGAGGCCATAAGAAGATCATTTGTAACCTTCACTAATGCTGTTTCTGTACTATGATGAATTCTAAAACCTGACTGAAACTCTTCAAATAGACCATTCCTCTGCAGATGATCAGTTAGCTGTTTTACAACTACCCTTTCAAGAATTTTTGAGAGAAAAGGAAGGTTGGAGATTGGCCTATAATTAGCTAAGATAGCTGGGTCAAGTGATGGCTTTTTAAGTAATGGTTTAATTACTGCCACCTTAAAACCCTGTGGTACATAGCCAACTAACAAAGATAGATTGATCATATTTAAGATCGAAGCATTAAATAATGGTAGGGCTTCCTTGAGCAGCCTGGTAGGAATGGGGTCTAATAAACATGTTGATGGTTTGGATGAAGTAACTAATGAGAATAACTCAGACAGAACAATCGGAGAGAAAGAGTCTAACCAAATACCGGCATCACTGAAAGCAGCCAAAGATAACGATACGTCTTTGGGATGGTTATGAGTAATTTTTTCTCTAATAGTTAAAATTTTGTTAGCAAAGAAAGTCATGAAGTCATTACTAGTTAAAGTTAATGGAATACTCAGCTCAATAGAGCTCTGACTCTTTGTCAGCCTGGCTACAGTGCTGAAAAGAAACCTGGGGTTGTTCTTATTTTCTTCAATTAGTGATGAGTAGAAAGATGTCCTAGCTTTACGGAGGGCTTTTTTTATAGAGCAACAGACTCTTTTTCCAGGCTATCAATCAGCAAAGCAGTCGCGAAATGTGCAGTTTTTTTGGTTCCCAGTGGAGAAGGTAAAACAAGGCAAATGGGAAGTGTCATTAAGTATTAGCCTGCACAGCTAACCAGAGTAGCTACGTTTTCTCGCCCACACAACTGCCTCGACACATTTGAGGTTTGGGTCATAAACAAACTGCAACACATGTCCACTTTCCACTGCATCGTCACTTTTTCTTTGTATTTTCACTTTGTTTGCATGTGATTTGCCCGAGAGAAAATGCCATGTTTCCATCCCCAGAAGTTGAGAAATTATGTCATATGCTTCATATTTTAATCCTTTAGCGCCCACCCTCAAACTAGACTGCGGTGCCCTATAGCAACCAGCATGTCCGTCTACCCGTTCATTCATTTTTGCTTGTGTTAAATCTACCTGGTTCTGACTAATACTGTTCCTCACAAAGTACAAAGTCAGTCTATTTCGCACCTTTAAATTTATTCAAAGTCACATTGGAAAAACAGGCCTGGGTTCTGAAGAACTTCTTTCTTGCAGGAGATCCATCCGTTCAGAACCCCAAACAATGGACTAAAACAGTTTTTATAAAGCACAATATGGGCATGGCAAAGGCAAACCTTATTTCGCAAAATCCTTCCCTTATTGAGCCACGTGGGCATTCAGGAAAACAAAATAGTAGATAAACACACAGATATATTTAACACTTGTGTATCTCAAGGACGGGTTGATCAGTTTCATTCATATTTAGCATGAGTGTGTACTTTGGTGAACCCCCGACACTTTCTATTACTGATTTGTGCAGACCGGTGAGATATGTCATCTCCTCTTGACTCATTAATATCTGTAGGAAACATAGTCAAATGGAAATTTATGCCACTAAGAGTGTCTGATTGTTGTTAGAACAGGAAAATTTGTCTGAAAGCTTACAAATTGACACCAAGATCACCCAAATCAAATAAGTAACATTTTTGTCAGAAAAAAAAATGATGTTGGGGCAGATTTGGTGGTCATCTTGGATTTCACTGATGCTGTAAAACAGATCCATTGTGATGAGAGCATTTCTACACAAAAAGTAATTTTTCATCATTTTGGTGGCCATCTTGGAAAATGGCCTTCATCTTGGATTTTCAAGTGGCCAATCGAACATATTGATAAGTACCGAGTTTGGAACCTTCATGCCAAATTTGGTGATTGTTCCACCAAATGAAGGATTTTACTTTAAAATTGATTATCTGCTCTACTAGTGGAAGTGGACAGCTGCTATACCAAACTGTACTTGCACACGAAAAGCGTGTTTGGACTGATAATACTTTACCTTGTTGATCAAGTGGTGTGAAGACTAACATGTATGTCTCTCTGAGCAACATCATGTTGGCTTATTGATGCTTTTTGTGCTCTAACTGAAATGGAGTAAATCAGCACTGTAGAGTTACTGGCCTGGTTTTTGGCCTGTTAGTCTGTTAGTCAATTGAATGGATAGAGTTATGATTTTCAGATCTCGCTACAGGTAAAAAGGAGCAGGTGAGATAAGGAAAATGAAATCATGTTGACTGTGAAGTGATTAACAACATTTAACTATATACATTTTTTTTTTTTTTCATTTATATAGCGCCAAATCACAACAGAGTTGCCTCAAGGCGCTTCACACAAGTAAGGTCAAACCTTAGTAACCCCCAGTGCAGCAGGGTAAGGAAAAACTCCCTCTGAGGAAGAAACCTCAAGCAGACCAGACTCAAAGGGGTGACCCTCTGCTTGGGCCATGATACAGACACAAATTACAAAACAATATATATAATTCTCCCGCTCACCCCTCCTGGGGAGGGTAGTATGTGCATTACTCAAGCTTGGGTGCTCTACCAGAGACCTGGGAATTTGAGGGTTCAGCACAGTATCATAGCTGTTCCTAGGACTGCACTTTTCTGGACAGATACCTCTGATGTTGTGCCTGGAATCTGCTGGAGCTACTCTTCTAATATGGGGGTTATATCTCCTACTGCTCCTACTCCCACTGGGGCCACTTTGGACTTTACCGTCCACATCTGCTCCAGTTGCTCCTTCAGCCCTTGGTACTTCTCTGTTTTCTCATGTTCCTTCTTTCTGATGTTGTTGTCAGCTGGGGTTGTCTGGTTGATTGACCATCAGCTGCTTGTGTCTCTGGAATTTGTCATTGTCAAACACCTTTGGTGGCATCTCCCATCGAGACTTGGGGATGTCTAATCGATGTGTGGCACAGATATTCCCAGCACTTGGTTGTGCCTCTCAGTGTACACTGCACCCTCTTGCACCTCTTGCACCCTGCTACTACTTGTATGTGCTGGACTGTCTCTTGGGCACAATTTGCACAGCCTGCAACTTGGGTCCTGTCAGCTGTGGTAGACTCTTGCCTCTATGGCCTCTCTGGTGCTTAGGACTTGTTCTTGTGCTGCCATGATCAAAGCCTCTGTGCTGTTATTTAGGCCGGCCTTTTCTAGCCACTGGTAGGTCTTCTTGATGTCCACCACTTCTCTATCTGTCGATGGTGCATCCCATGGGGCTTGGTCTTCCATGATATCTCCTCCTCCTGTTCCTTATAATCGTCTGTCTTCAGCTGTCTGAGGTATTGTTGTAAGAGCTGATCTCAGGCGGCCATCTTTCCGATGTATTCATGGATGCTCCACGTCTCATTCTGGACTGTGGCTCTGACACTCACTAATCCTCACCCTCCCTCCTTGCGTTGCTCATAGAGCCTCATGAAACTAGAGTTTGGGTGGAAACTTCTGTGCATTGTGAAGAGTTTTTGTGTCTTGACACCAGTGGCATCTATCTCCTCCTGTGGCCAACTTAGTATCCCAGCTGGGTATCTGATGACTGGTAGGACATATGTATTGATGGCTCTGATCGGATTTCTATCATTGAGGTGGTTTCTCAGCACCTGTCTTGCCTTCCGGAGGTATTTGGCTGTGGCTGACCTTCTTGCATCTTCATGGTTCCCATTGGCTTGTTGGTTTCCCAGGTACTTGTAGCTGTCCTCTATGCCCACTATCCTGTCTTCTGGCAACTCCACCTCCTCAGTCCAGATCACCTTCCCTCTCTTTGCTACCATTCAGGCACACTTATCCAATCCGAATGACATCCCGATATCCTCGCTGTAGATCCTGGTGAAGTGGCTCAGTGAGTCAATGGCTCGCTCACTGTTGGCATACAGCTTGATGTCATCCATGGACAGGAGGTGGCTGAACGTTACTCCAGTCCTGAATTGATATCCGTAGCCACTCTTTGTGATGAGTTGGTTGAGGCCTATGCAGAACAGCAGCGGGAACAGTGCATCACCTTGGTATATTCTGCACTTGATGGTGACGTCTTCCACAGTCCCACTGAGTTCCTGATGAAGGTTATCAGTGCACGGTTAGTCTTGTATAGTGCCAAGCACTCCCATATACATGTGTAAAGCATTGAGTCATAGGCCTTTCTGTAGTCAATCCAGGCTGTGCTCATGTTGGTCTGCCTGGTCTTCAAGTCCTGATGTACTGCTCGGTCAGTAGCTGGTGCTTTGACCCCCTGGTATTGTTTCCATTGTCCATCTGAACTATGTTCATGTGTTGACTCGTGCCTACTCAACTTGGTTGCTGTGATGCCTGACAGGAGCTTCCATGTTGCAGAGAGGCAGGTAATCGGCTGGTAGTTTGAGGGTGTCGTACCCTTGTGGGGGTCCTTCTTGATCAGGATTGTTCTGCGATATGTTATCCAGTCTTGGTGAGTACCTGCTATTAGTAGCCCACCCATTTGTACTGTTGGGCACATATGGAGCGCTGTTAGCTTCTTCAGCCAGTAGATGTGGATCATATCAGGCTCTGGTGCTGTCCAGCTCTTCATTCCTGACAATTGTTGGATGTCTGCCTTCATAATGACTGGTTCTTGTTCTGGGAGGTGGCTGTGGTGTGCTCTTAGGTCCACCAGCCGCGTGGCGTTGGTATTGTTTGATGCCTCGTTCTTCCAGTATTGCTCAGTCTCAGTTCTGGACGGATCTGTTTTTGTGTTACTGTTTTCCATTACTTAAATGCAGTAATGGATGTATATTAAATAAAATGAAGCTGACCACACAAAACATGAAATATCTTGGGTTCATGCTGTCTGCAATGAAACAGAAGTCAAAGCAAATGTAAGGACCACATTTTTCTGTTTTCCATATAGTTCTTAACTTTTTCTGATTTGGGGTTGTAATTATGTAAATAAATTTATTGTATCGTGTATCACATCATGTTTCTTTGTCCGTTGGAAGCTGCTGTTAATATGACTGTCACTTTGTGATGGTATGTTGTAATCCTGTCTTTTTGTAGCCAGAGTGTTTTCACCTCTGTTTGTTTGTGAACATCCTGGAGCCCACAATTTTTTTTTTTTTTTTTTTTTATATATATATACTCAACAAAAATATAAACGCAACACTTTTGGTTTTGCTCCCATTTTGTATGAGATGAACTCAAAGATCTAAAACTTTTTCCACATACACAATATCACCATTTCCCTCAAATATTGTTCACAAACCAGTCGATATCTGTGATAGTGAGCACTTCTCCTTTGCTGAGATAATCCATCCCACCTCACAGGTGTGCCATATCAAGATGCTGATTAGACGCCATGATTAGTGCACAGTTGTGCCTTAGACTGTCCACAATAAAAGGCCACTCTGAAAGGTGCAGTTTTGTTTTATTGGGGGGGATACCAGTCAGTATCTGGTGTGACCACCATTTGCCTCATGCAGTGCAACACATCTTCTTCGCATCATCTGTGAAGAGAACACCTCTCCAACGTGCCAAATGCCAGCGAATGTGAGCATTTGCCCACTCAAGTCGGTTACGACGACCAACTGGAGTCAGGTCGAGACCCCGATGAGGACGACGAGCATGCAGATGAGCTTCCCTGAGACGGTTTCTGACAGTTTGTGCAGAAATTCTTTGGTTATGCAAACCGATTGTTTCAGCAGCTGTCCGAGTGGCTGGTCTCCGACGATCTTGGAGGTGAACATGCTGGATGTGGAGGTACTGGGCTGGTGTGGTTACACGTGGTCTGCGGTTGTGAGGCTGGTTGGATGTACTGCCAAATTCTCTGAAACGCCTTTGGAGACGGCTTATGGTAGAGAAATGAACATTCAATACACGAGCAACAGCTCTGGTTGACATTCCTGCTGTCAGCATGCCAATTGCACGCTCCCTCAAATCTTGCGACATCTGTGGCATTGTGCTGTGTGATAAAACTGCACCTTTCAGAGTGGCCTTTTATTGTGGGCAGTCTAAGGCACACCTGTGCACTAATCATGGTGTCTAATCAGCATCTTGGTATGGCACACCTGTGAGGTGGGATGGATTATCTCAGCAAAGGAGAAGTGCTCACTATCACAGATTTAGACTGGTTTGTGAACAATATTTGAGGGAAATGGTGATATTGTGTATGTGGAAATAGTTTTAGATCTTTGAGTTCATCTCATACAAAATGGGAGCAAAACCAAAAGTGTTGCGTTTATATTTTTGTTGAGTGTTATGAACGTTTTTACTGAGGATTCATATCCTGATAGGCAAGGACTGATTCAATTTAAGGGCAAATGGCAAAGTCAGGAAAAATCTTGGAAAATTGGAAAAATCTGCCCACCCGCAGCACTGCTTATACACAGCGCTTCTCCATGGAAATTTCAAATAAAATGAAACAGCCATGCCAGCTAGGGTGAAAGTAAGATTCTTCAGTAACTTCTGGACCAAGTTGAAAGAAAACACTACATTGGAATATGGAGTATATCATAAAGAAATTAATCTCATTCGTGTATATTCTTATATTAGTGGAATATACAGTAGTATTCAGAATAATAGTAGTGCTATGTAACTAAAAAGATTAATCCACGTTTTGAGTATATTTCTTATTGTTACATAGGAAACAAGGTACCAGTAGATTCTCACAAATCCAACAAGACCAAGCATTCATGATATGCACACTCTTAAGGTTATGAAATTGGGCTATTAGTAAAAAAAAAAAAAAAAGTAGAAAAGGGGGTGTTCACAATAATAGTAGTGTGGCATTCAGTCAGTGAGTTTGTCAGTTTTGTGGAACAAACAGGTGTGAATCAGGTGTCCCCTATTTAAGGATGAAGCCAGCACCTGTTGAACATGCTTTTCTCTTTGAAAGCCTGAGGAAAATGGGATGTTCAAGACATTGTTCAGAAGAACAGCGTAGTTTGATTAAAAAGTTGATTGGAGAGGCGAAAACATATATGCAGGTGCAAAAAATTATAGGCTGTTCATCTACAGTGATCTCCAATGCTTTAAAATGGACACAAAAAAAAACAGACGTGTGGAAGAAAACAGAAAATAACCATCAAAATGGATAGAAGAATAACCAGAATGGCAAAGGCTCACCCATTGATCAGCTCCAGGATGATCAAAGACAGTGTGGCGTTACCTGTAAGTGCTGTGACAGTTAGAAGATGCCTGTGTGAAGCTAATTTATTTGCAAGAATCCTCCGCAAAGTCCCTCTGTTAAATAAAGGACATGTGCAGAAGAGGTTACAATTTGCCAAAGAACACATCAACTGGCCTAAAGAGAAATGGAGGAATATTTTGTGGACTGATGAGAGTAAAATTGTTCTTTTTGGGTCCCAGGGCCACAGACAGTTTGTGAGACAACCCTCAAACTCTGAATTCAAGCCAGAGTTCACAGTGAAGACAGTGAAGCATGGTGGTGCAAGCATCATGATATGGGCATGTTTCTCCTACTATGCTGTTGGGCCTATATATCGCATACCAGGTATCATGGATCAGTTTGGATATGTCAAAATACTTCAAGAGGTCATGCCCTTGAAATGGGTGTTTCAACAAGACAATGACCCCAAGCACACTAGTAAACGAGCAAAATCTTGGTTCCAGACCAACAAAATTAATGCCTTGCAGATGTGAAGTAATCATGAAAAACTGTGCTTATACAACTAAATACTAGTTTAGTGATTCACGGGATTGCTAAAAAAGCAGTTTGAACATAATAGTTTTGACTTTGTAGCATCAACAGCAGATGCTACTATTATTGTGAACACCCCCTTTTCTACTTTTTTTTTTTTTTTTTTTTACTAATAGCCCAATTTCATAGCCTTATGAGTGTGCATATCATGAATGCTTGGTCTTTCTTGGTCTTGCTCAAAACCTGGATTAATCTTTTTAGTCACATAGCACTACTACTGTATTATTCTGAACACTACTGTACAAAGTGGCTGTCATGTGACCCACCAAACTGAGAGAAAAAGCATTTTCATTCTATGAGGTTGCTATTACAGAAAATCAGGATGGAAAACCTGATGTGAAGAAAAACCCTGAGGCTATTTAAAAAGGGATAAATTGAGACTTACGAAAGTGAGACTTCTAATTGAATCGCTAAACGAATGGTGCGATGTTTATCACGACAAAGCATGCAGGCAGTAAAATTGATGTCACTGCTTTAAAATATACAGATCAACACAAAATCGGAAATAATTTTCTAACCTTTATTCAGCAATTCTAGTCATTTCCCCACATCATTAATTTTACATATAATACTGAGATAAATAGCATCACACAGTCGGTCAGCAGTTACTGTAAATCATGACCGACATTTAGGTATTTAGTGCAATTTATCTTATTAATGACGACTTTTTCACCCAATGTGTTCATAATGTGGTTTTCCATATTAAAGTTGTCAGATTTGTAGAAAGATATGTTGGTCTAGACTGCCTCAGTGGATCAGATGTGCAGAGAACTCCTCTTTAGGATGGTGGCGTCAACCTACCTCCTTGGTTTCATAATATTGTATATGTGTAAATGATGGGAGGACGTATAATTCTACATGAAACGACTGCAAATGAACCTCACAAAGTAAATGTATACTGAGCTGAACACGTGATGAATGTGCCCTTAAAATTAACCAATAACTCCCGCCTCTGGAAATAAGCATACAAGAGTAAACCATTAACATTTGCACCTGGTATTTGTTGGGGTGCGAATATGTCAAGATGTTCTCAACTCAACTGTGTTGCTCAACCAGGGCAGCAATACATAACAAAACAATGATGACAGTTAGTGGCATCAAAGAACAGCGAACCATAACAACCAGCAAGTTTGTGTGTCAAAGTCCAAGTATGAAAACAAGCTCAGGCTATCAATCCAGGTCTTCACTTTGTTCCTCTGGGGTGCTCTTGACTCTTGGTTGAATAAACTAAAGGACCCGTCTCACTGCTCATTCTGTGTCTCATGACCTGTTATTTAACTACAACACATAGTATGTGGGAGTGCTTCCCTCCCATTGTGTGATTTGTGTTTTTTGTTTTTTTTCCTTCTTCTTCT